>NW_028247915.1:0-1200000 GCF_964263255.1 Lissotriton vulgaris | reverse complement strand
TGTTATCTCTTTTGTCGAAAATCAGCCGTTTTCGCACGAACATTAAATGCCTCCAAATGGTATTTAATTAACTTCCCGGGGTGAAGAAACCCTTTTTGAGAACTCAGAGTGAGTAAATTGGCCATTTTCATGCACTTTTAACCATTCCATAAATCTTGTGTTTTGGGCCCCTGGAAGCATGAAAATCACTTTAAACATGCTAATTTTAGCTCTAACACTGATGATCCACCTACAAATGTGAACTGACGTTCAAAAATAAAACATTTGAAAACGGACCATTTTCCACATTTCTGAAGCATGACGTAATGGGGGGGTGTTATCTCTTTTGTCGAAAATCAGCCGTTTTTGCTCGAACATTAAATGCCTCCAAATGGTATTTAATTAACTTCCGAGCCCCTGGAAGCATGAAAATCACTTTAAACATGCTAATTTTAGCTCTAACACTGATGATCCACCTACAAATGTGAACTGACGTTCAAAAATAAAACATTTGAAAACGGACCATTTTCCACATTTCTGAAGCATGACGTAATGGGGGGGTGTTATCTCTTTTGTCGAAAATCAGCCGTTTTTGCTTGAACATTAAATGCCTCCAAATGGTATTTAATTAACTTCCCGAGCCCCTGGAAGCATGAAAATCACTTTAAACATGCTAATTTTAGCTCTAACACTGATGATCCACCTACAAATGTGAACTGACGTTCAAAAATAAAACATTTGAAAACGGACCATTTTCCACATTTCTGAAGCATGACGTAATGGGGGGGTGTTATCTCTTTTGTCGAAAATCAGCCGTTTTTGCTCGAACATTAAATGCCTCCAAATGGTATTTATTTCACTTCCCGAGCCCCTGGAAGCATGAAAATCAATTTAAACATGCTAATTTTAGCTCTAACACTGATGATCCACCTACAAATGTGAACTGACGTTCAAAAATAAAACATTTGAAAACGGACCATTTTCCACATTTCTGAAGCATGACGTAATGGGGGGGTGTCATCTCTTTTGTCGAAAATCAGCCGTTTTTGCTCGAACATTAAATGCCTCCAAATGGTATTTAATTAACTTCCCGGGGTGAAGAAACCCTTTTTGAGAACTCAGAGTGAGTAAATTGGCCATTTTCATGCACTTTTAACCATTCCATAAATCTTGTGTTTAGGGCCCCTGGAAGCATGAAAATCACTTTAAACATGCTAATTTTAGCTCTAACACTGATGATCCACCTACAAATGTGAACTGACGTTCAAAAATAAAACATTTAAAAACGGACCATTTTCCACATTCCTGAAGCATGACGTAATGAGGGGGTGTTATCTCTTTTGTCGAAAATCAGCCGTTTTTGCTCGAACATTAAATGCCTCCAAATGGTATTTAATTAACTTCCCGGGGTGAAGAAACCCTTTTTGAGAACTCAGAGTGAGTAAATTGGCCATTTTCATGCACTTTTAACCATTCCATAAATCTTGTGTTTTGGGCCCCTGGAAGCATGAAAATCACTTTAAACATGCTAATTTTAGCTCTAACACTGATGATCCACCTACAAATGTGAACTGACATTCAAAAATAAAACATTTGAAAACGGACCATTTTCCACATTTCTGAAGCATGACGTAATGGGGGGGTGTTATCTCTTTTGTCGAAAATCAGCCGTTTTTGCTGGAACATTAAATGCCTCCAAATGGTATTTATTTCACTTCCCGAGCCCCTGGAAGCATGAAAATCACTTTAAACATGCTACTTTTAGCTCTAACACTGATGATCCACCTACAAATGTGAACTGACGTTCAAAAATAAAACATTTGAAAACGGACCATTTTCCACATTTCTGAAGCATGACGTAATGGGGGGGTGTTATCTCTTTTGTCGAAAATCAGCCGTTTTTGCTCGAACATTAAATGCCTCCAAATGGTATTTAATTAACTTCCCGAGCCCCTGGAAGCATGAAAATCACTTTAAACATGCTAATTTTAGCTCTAACACTGATGATCCACCTACAAATGTGAACTGACGTTCAAAAATAAAACATTTGAAAACGGACCATTTTCCACATTTCTGAAGCATGACGTAATGGGGGGGGTGTTATCTCTTTTGTCGAAAATCAGCCGTTTTCGCTCGAACATTAAATGCCTCCAAATGGTATTTAATTAACTTCCCGGGGTGAAGAAACCCTTTTTGAGAACTCAGAGTGAGTAAATTGGCCATTTTCATGCACTTTTAACCATTCCATAAATCTTGTGTTTTGGGCCCCTGGAAGCATGAAAATCACTTTAAACATGCTAATTTTAGCTCTAACACTGATGATCCACCTACAAATGTGAACTGACGTTCAAAAATAAAACATTTGAAAACGGACCATTTTCCACATTTCTGAAGCATGACGTAATGGGGGGGTGTTATCTCTTTTGTCGAAAATCAGCCGTTTTTGCTCGAACATTAAATGCCTCCAAATGGTATTTAATTAACTTCCCGAGCACCTGGAAGCATGAAAATCACTTTAAACATGCTAATTTAAGCTCTAACACTGATGATCCACCTACAAATGTGAACTGACGTTCAAAAATAAAACATTTGAAAACGGACCATTTTCCACATTTCTGAAGCATGACGTAATGGGGGGGTGTTATCTCTTTTGTCGAAAATCAGCCGTTTTTGCTCGAACATTAAATGCCTCCAAATGGTATTTAATTAACTTCCCAGGGTGAAGAAACCCTTTTTGAGAACTCAGAGTGAGTAAATTGGCCATTTTCATGCACTTTTAACCATTCCATAAATCTTGTGTTTAGGGCCCCTGGAAGCATGAAAATCACTTTAAACATGCTAATTTTAGCTCTAACACTGATGATCCACCTACAAATGTGAACTGACGTTCAAAAATAAAACATTTGAAAACAGACCATTTTTAACATTTCTGAAGCATGACGTAATGGGGGGGTGTTATCTCTTTTGTCGAAAATCAGCCGTTTTTGCTCGAACATTAAATGCCTCCAAATGGTATTTAATTAACTTCCCGAGCCCCTGGAAGCATGAAAATCACTTTAAACATGCTAATTTTAGCTCTAACACTGATGATCCACCTACAAATGTGAACTGACGTTCAAAAATAAAACATTTGAAAACGGACCATTTTCCAAATTTCTGAAGCATGACGTAATGGGGGGGTGTTATCTCTTTTGTCGAAAATCAGCCGTTTTTGCTCGAACATTAAATGCCTCCAAATGGTATTTAATTAACTTCCCGAGCCCCTGGAAGCATGAAAATCACTTTAAACATACTAATTTTAGCTCTAACACTGATGATCCACCTACAAATGTAAACTGACGTTCAAAAATAAAACATTTGAAAATGGACAATTTTCCACATTTCTGAAGCATGACGTAATGGGGGGGTGTTATCTCTTTTGTCGAAAATCAGCCGTTTTTGCTCGAACATTAAATGCCTCCAAATGGTATTTAATTAACTTCCCGGGGTGAAGAAACCCTTTTTGAGAACTCAGAGTGAGTAAATTGGCCATTTTCATGCACTTTTAACCATTCCATAAATCTTGTGTTTAGGGCCCCTGGAAGCATGAAAATCACTTTAAACATGCTAATTTTAGCTCTAACACTGATGATCCACCTACAAATGTGAACTGACGTTCAAAAATAAAACATTTGAAAACGGACCATTTTCCACATTTCTGAAGCATGACGTAATGGGGGGGTGTTATCTCTTTTGTCGAAAATCAGCCGTTTTTGCTCGAACATTAAATGCCTCCAAATGGTATTTAATTAACTTCCCGAGCCCCTGGAAGCATGAAAATCACTTTAAACATGCTAATTTAAGCTCTAACACTGATGATCCACCTACAAATGTGAACTGACGTTCAAAAATAAAACATTTGAAAACGGACCATTTTCCACATTTCTGAAGCATGACGTAATGGGGGGGGTGTTATCTCTTTTGTCGAAAATCAGCCGTTTTTGCTCGAACATTAAATGCCTCCAAATGGTATTTAATTAACTTCCCGGGGTGAAGAAACCCTTTTTGAGAACTCAGAGTGAGTAAATTGGCCATTTTCATGCACTTTTAACCATTCCATAAATCTTGTGTTTTGGGCCCCTGGAAGCATGAAAATCACTTTAAACATGCTAATTTTAGCTCTAACACTCATGATCCACCTACAAATGTGAACTGACGTTCAAAAATAAAACATTTGAAAACGGACCATTTTCCACATTTCTGAAGCATGACGTAATGGGGGGGTGTTATCTCTTTTGTCGAAAATCAGCCGTTTTTGCTCGAACATTAAATGCCTCCAAATGGTATTTAATTAACTTCCCGAGCCCCTGGAAGCATGAAAATCACTTTAAACATGCTAATTTTAGCTCTAACACTGATGATCCACCTACAAATGTGAACTGACGTTCAAAAATAAAACATTTGAAAACGGACCATTTTCCAAATTTCTGAAGCATGACGTAATGGGGGGGTGTTATCTCTTTTGTCGAAAATCAGCCGTTTTTGCTCGAACATTAAATGCCTCCAAATGGTATTTAATTAACTTCCCGAGCCCCTGGAAGCATGAAAATCACTTTAAACATACTAATTTTAGCTCTAACACTGATGATCCACCTACAAATGTAAACTGACGTTCAAAAATAAAACATTTGAAAATGGACAATTTTCCACATTTCTGAAGCATGACGTAATGGGGGGGTGTTATCTCTTTTGTCGAAAATCAGCCGTTTTTGCTCGAACATTAAATGCCTCCAAATGGTATTTAATTAACTTCCCGGGGTGAAGAAACCCTTTTTGAGAACTCAGAGTGAGTAAATTGGCCATTTTCATGCACTTTTAACCATTCCATAAATCTTGTGTTTAGGGCCCCTGGAAGCATGAAAATCACTTTAAACATGCTAATTTTAGCTCTAACACTGATGATCCACCTACAAATGTGAACTGACGTTCAAAAATAAAACATTTGAAAACGGACTATTTTCCACATTTCTGAAGCATGACGTAATGGGGGGGTGTTATCTCTTTTGTCGAAAATCAGCCGTTTTTGCTCGAACATTAAAAGCCTCCAAATGGTATTTAATTAACTTCCCGAGCCCCTGGAAGCATGAAAATCACTTTAAACATGCTAATTTTAGCTCTAACACTGATGATCCACCTACAAATGTGAACTGACGTTCAAAAATAAAACATTTGAAAACGGACCATTTTCCACATTTTTGAAGCATGACGTAATGGGGGGGTGTTATCTCTTTTGTCGAAAATCAGCCGTTTTTGCTCGAACATTAAATGCCTCCAAATGGTATTTAATTAACTTCCCGGGGTGAAGAAACCCTTTTTGAGAACTCAGAGTGAGTAAATTGGCCATTTTCATGCACTTTTAACCATTCCATAAACCTTGTGTTTTGGGCCCCTGGAAGCATGAAAATCACTTTAAACATGCTAATTTTAGCTCTAACACTGATGATCCACCTACAAATGTGAACTGACGTTCAAAAATAAAACATTTGAAAACGGACCATTTTCTACATTTCTGAAGCATGACGTAATGAGGGGGTGTTATCTCTTTTGTCGAAAATCAGCCGTTTTTGCTCGAACATTAAATGCCTCCAAATGGTATTTAATTAACTTCCCGGGGTGAAGAAACCCTTTTTGAGAACTCAGAGTGAGTAAATTGGCCATTTTCATGCACTTTTAACCATTCCATAAATCTTGTGTTTTGGGCCCCTGGAAGCATGAAAATCACTTTAAACATGCTAATTTTAGCTCTAACACTGATGATCCACCTACAAATGTGAACTGACGTTCAAAAATAAAACATTTAAAAACGGACCATTTTCCACATTTCTGAAGCATGACGTAATGGGGGGGTGTTATCTCTTTTGTCGAAAATCAGCCGTTTTTGCTGGAACATTAAATGCCACCAAATGGTATTTATTTCACTTCCCGAGCCCCTGGAAGCATGAAAATCACTTTAAACATGCTACTTTTAGCTCTAACACTGATGATCCACCTACAAATGTGAACTGACGTTCAAAAATAAAACATTTGAAAACGGACCATTTTCCACATTTCTGAAGCATGACGTAATGGGGGGGTGTTATCTCTTTTGTCGAAAATCAGCCGTTTTTGCTCGAACATTAAATGCCTCCAAATGGTATTTAATTAACTTCCCGAGCCCCTGGAAGCATGAAAATCACTTTAAACATGCTAATTTTAGCTCTAACACTGATGATCCACCTACAAATGTGAACTGACGTTCAAAAATAAAACATTTGAAAACGGACCATTTTCCACATTTCTGAAGCATGACGTAATGGGGGGGTGTTATCTCTTTTGTCAAAAATCAGCCGTTTTTGCTGGAACATTAAATGCCTCCAAATGGTATTTATTTCACTTCCCGAGCCCCTGGAAGCATGAAAATCACTTTAAACATGCTACTTTTAGCTCTAACACTGATGATCCACCTACGAATGTGAACTGACGTTCAAAAATAAAACATTTGAAAACGGACCATTTTCCACATTTCTGAAGCATGACGTAATGGGGGGGTGTTATCTCTTTTGTCGAAAATCAGCCGTTTTTGCTCGAACATTAAATGCCTCCAAATGGTATTTAATTAACTTCCCGAGCCCCTGGAAGCATGAAAATCACTTTAAACATGCTAATTTTAGCTCTAACACTGATGATCCACCTACAAATGTGAACTGACGTTCAAAAATAAAACATTTGAAAACGGACCATTTTCCACATTTCTGAAGCATGACGTAATGGGGGGGTGTTATCTCTTTTGTCGAAAATCAGCCGTTTTCGCACGAACATTAAATGCCTCCAAATGGTATTTAATTAACTTCCCGGGGTGAAGAAACCCTTTTTGAGAACTCAGAGTGAGTAAATTGGCCATTTTCATGCACTTTTAACCATTCCATAAATCTTGTGTTTTGGGCCCCTGGAAGCATGAAAATCACTTTAAACATGCTAATTTTAGCTCTAACACTGATGATCCACCTACAAATGTGAACTGACGTTCAAAAATAAAACATTTGAAAACGGACCATTTTCCACATTTCTGAAGCATGACGTAATGGGGGGGTGTTATCTCTTTTGTCGAAAATCAGCCGTTTTTGCTCGAACATTAAATGCCTCCAAATGGTATTTAATTAACTTCCGAGCCCCTGGAAGCATGAAAATCACTTTAAACATGCTAATTTTAGCTCTAACACTGATGATCCACCTACAAATGTGAACTGACGTTCAAAAATAAAACATTTGAAAACGGACCATTTTCCACATTTCTGAAGCATGACGTAATGGGGGGGTGTTATCTCTTTTGTCGAAAATCAGCCGTTTTTGCTCGAACATTAAATGCCTCCAAATGGTATTTAATTAACTTCCCGAGCCCCTGGAAGCATGAAAATCACTTTAAACATGCTAATTTTAGCTCTAACACTGATGATCCACCTACAAATGTGAACTGACGTTCAAAAATAAAACATTTGAAAACGGACCATTTTCCACATTTCTGAAGCATGACGTAATGGGGGGGTGTTATCTCTTTTGTCGAAAATCAGCCGTTTTTGCTCGAACATTAAATGCCTCCAAATGGTATTTATTTCACTTCCCGAGCCCCTGGAAGCATGAAAATCAATTTAAACATGCTAATTTTAGCTCTAACACTGATGATCCACCTACAAATGTGAACTGACGTTCAAAAATAAAACATTTGAAAACGGACCATTTTCCACATTTCTGAAGCATGACGTAATGGGGGGGTGTCATCTCTTTTGTCGAAAATCAGCCGTTTTTGCTCGAACATTAAATGCCTCCAAATGGTATTTAATTAACTTCCCGGGGTGAAGAAACCCTTTTTGAGAACTCAGAGTGAGTAAATTGGCCATTTTCATGCACTTTTAACCATTCCATAAATCTTGTGTTTAGGGCCCCTGGAAGCATGAAAATCACTTTAAACATGCTAATTTTAGCTCTAACACTGATGATCCACCTACAAATGTGAACTGACGTTCAAAAATAAAACATTTAAAAACGGACCATTTTCCACATTCCTGAAGCATGACGTAATGAGGGGGTGTTATCTCTTTTGTCGAAAATCAGCCGTTTTTGCTCGAACATTAAATGCCTCCAAATGGTATTTAATTAACTTCCCGGGGTGAAGAAACCCTTTTTGAGAACTCAGAGTGAGTAAATTGGCCATTTTCATGCACTTTTAACCATTCCATAAATCTTGTGTTTTGGGCCCCTGGAAGCATGAAAATCACTTTAAACATGCTAATTTTAGCTCTAACACTGATGATCCACCTACAAATGTGAACTGACATTCAAAAATAAAACATTTGAAAACGGACCATTTTCCACATTTCTGAAGCATGACGTAATGGGGGGGTGTTATCTCTTTTGTCGAAAATCAGCCGTTTTTGCTGGAACATTAAATGCCTCCAAATGGTATTTATTTCACTTCCCGAGCCCCTGGAAGCATGAAAATCACTTTAAACATGCTACTTTTAGCTCTAACACTGATGATCCACCTACAAATGTGAACTGACGTTCAAAAATAAAACATTTGAAAACGGACCATTTTCCACATTTCTGAAGCATGACGTAATGGGGGGGTGTTATCTCTTTTGTCGAAAATCAGCCGTTTTTGCTCGAACATTAAATGCCTCCAAATGGTATTTAATTAACTTCCCGAGCCCCTGGAAGCATGAAAATCACTTTAAACATGCTAATTTTAGCTCTAACACTGATGATCCACCTACAAATGTGAACTGACGTTCAAAAATAAAACATTTGAAAACGGACCATTTTCCACATTTCTGAAGCATGACGTAATGGGGGGGGTGTTATCTCTTTTGTCGAAAATCAGCCGTTTTCGCTCGAACATTAAATGCCTCCAAATGGTATTTAATTAACTTCCCGGGGTGAAGAAACCCTTTTTGAGAACTCAGAGTGAGTAAATTGGCCATTTTCATGCACTTTTAACCATTCCATAAATCTTGTGTTTTGGGCCCCTGGAAGCATGAAAATCACTTTAAACATGCTAATTTTAGCTCTAACACTGATGATCCACCTACAAATGTGAACTGACGTTCAAAAATAAAACATTTGAAAACGGACCATTTTCCACATTTCTGAAGCATGACGTAATGGGGGGGTGTTATCTCTTTTGTCGAAAATCAGCCGTTTTTGCTCGAACATTAAATGCCTCCAAATGGTATTTAATTAACTTCCCGAGCCCCTGGAAGCATGAAAATCACTTTAAACATGCTAATTTAAGCTCTAACACTGATGATCCACCTACAAATGTGAACTGACGTTCAAAAATAAAACATTTGAAAACGGACCATTTTCCACATTTCTGAAGCATGACGTAATGGGGGGGTGTTATCTCTTTTGTCGAAAATCAGCCGTTTTTGCTCGAACATTAAATGCCTCCAAATGGTATTTAATTAACTTCCCAGGGTGAAGAAACCCTTTTTGAGAACTCAGAGTGAGTAAATTGGCCATTTTCATGCACTTTTAACCATTCCATAAATCTTGTGTTTAGGGCCCCTGGAAGCATGAAAATCACTTTAAACATGCTAATTTTAGCTCTAACACTGATGATCCACCTACAAATGTGAACTGACGTTCAAAAATAAAACATTTGAAAACAGACCATTTTTAACATTTCTGAAGCATGACGTAATGGGGGGGTGTTATCTCTTTTGTCGAAAATCAGCCGTTTTTGCTCGAACATTAAATGCCTCCAAATGGTATTTAATTAACTTCCCGAGCCCCTGGAAGCATGAAAATCACTTTAAACATGCTAATTTTAGCTCTAACACTGATGATCCACCTACAAATGTGAACTGACGTTCAAAAATAAAACATTTGAAAACGGACTATTTTCCACATTTCTGAAGCATGACGTAATGGGGGGGTGTTATCTCTTTTGTCGAAAATCAGCCGTTTTTGCTCGAACATTAAAAGCCTCCAAATGGTATTTAATTAACTTCCCGAGCCCCTGGAAGCATGAAAATCACTTTAAACATGCTAATTTTAGCTCTAACACTGATGATCCACCTACAAATGTGAACTGACGTTCAAAAATAAAACATTTGAAAACGGACCATTTTCCACATTTTTGAAGCATGACGTAATGGGGGGGTGTTATCTCTTTTGTCGAAAATCAGCCGTTTTTGCTCGAACATTAAATGCCTCCAAATGGTATTTAATTAACTTCCCGGGGTGAAGAAACCCTTTTTGAGAACTCAGAGTGAGTAAATTGGCCATTTTCATGCACTTTTAACCATTCCATAAACCTTGTGTTTTGGGCCCCTGGAAGCATGAAAATCACTTTAAACATGCTAATTTTAGCTCTAACACTGATGATCCACCTACAAATGTGAACTGACGTTCAAAAATAAAACATTTGAAAACGGACCATTTTCTACATTTCTGAAGCATGACGTAATGAGGGGGTGTTATCTCTTTTGTCGAAAATCAGCCGTTTTTGCTCGAACATTAAATGCCTCCAAATGGTATTTAATTAACTTCCCGGGGTGAAGAAACCCTTTTTGAGAACTCAGAGTGAGTAAATTGGCCATTTTCATGCACTTTTAACCATTCCATAAATCTTGTGTTTTGGGCCCCTGGAAGCATGAAAATCACTTTAAACATGCTAATTTTAGCTCTAACACTGATGATCCACCTACAAATGTGAACTGACGTTCAAAAATAAAACATTTAAAAACGGACCATTTTCCACATTTCTGAAGCATGACGTAATGGGGGGGTGTTATCTCTTTTGTCGAAAATCAGCCGTTTTTGCTGGAACATTAAATGCCTCCAAATGGTATTTATTTCACTTCCCGAGCCCCTGGAAGCATGAAAATCACTTTAAACATGCTACTTTTAGCTCTAACACTGATGATCCACCTACAAATGTGAACTGACGTTCAAAAATAAAACATTTGAAAACGGACCATTTTCCACATTTCTGAAGCATGACGTAATGGGGGGGTGTTATCTCTTTTGTCGAAAATCAGCCGTTTTTGCTCGAACATTAAATGCCTCCAAATGGTATTTAATTAACTTCCCGAGCCCCTGGAAGCATGAAAATCACTTTAAACATGCTAATTTTAGCTCTAACACTGATGATCCACCTACAAATGTGAACTGACGTTCAAAAATAAAACATTTGAAAACGGACCATTTTCCACATTTCTGAAGCATGACGTAATGGGGGGGTGTTATCTCTTTTGTCGAAAATCAGCCGTTTTTGCTCGAACATTAAATGCCTCCAAATGGTATTTAATTAACTTCCCGGGGTGAAGAAACCCTTTTTGAGAACTCAGAGTGAGTAAATTGGCCATTTTCATGCACTTTTAACCATTCCATAAATCTTGTGTTTTGGGCCCCTGGAAGCATGAAAATCACTTTAAACATGCTAATTTTAGCTCTAACACTGATGATCCACCTACAAATGTGAACTGACGTTCAAAAATAAAACATTTGAAAACGGACCATTTTCCACATTTCTGAAGCATGACGTAATGGGGGGGTGTTATCTCTTTTGTCGAAAATCAGCCGTTTTTGCTCGAACATTAAATGCCTCCAAATGGTATTTAATTATCTTCCCGAGCCCCTGGAAGCATGAAAATCACTTTAAACATGCTAATTTTAGCTCTAACACTGATGATCCACCTACAAATGTGAACTGACGTTCAAAAATAAAACATTTGAAAACGGACCATTTTCCACATTTCTGAAGCATGACGTAATGGGGGGGTGTCATCTCTTTTGTCGAAAATCAGCCGTTTTTGCTCGAACATTAAATGCCTCCAAATGGTATTTAATTAACTTCCCGGGGTGAAGAAACCCTTTTTGAGAACTCAGAGTGAGTAAATTGGCCATTTTCATGCACTTTTAACCATTCCATAAATCTTGTGTTTAGGGCCCCTGGAAGCATGAAAATGACTTTAAACATGCTAATTTTAGCTCTAACACTGATGATCCACCTACAAATGTGAACTGACGTTCAAAAATAAAACATTTAAAAACGGACCATTTTCCACATTCCTGAAGCATGACGTAATGAGGGGGTGTTATCTCTTTTGTCGAAAATCAGCCGTTTTTGCTCGAACATTAAATGCCTCCAAATGGTATTTAATTAACTTCCCGGGGTGAAGAAACCCTTTTTGAGAACTCAGAGTGAGTAAATTGGCCATTTTCATGCACTTTTAACCATTCCATAAATCTTGTGTTTTGGGCCCCTGGAAGCATGAAAATCACTTTAAACATGCTAATTTTAGCTCTAACACTGATGATCCACCTACAAATGTGAACTGACATTCAAAAATAAAACATTTGAAAACGGACCATTTTCCACATTTCTGAAGCATGACGTAATGGGGGGGTGTTATCTCTTTTGTCGAAAATCAGCCGTTTTTGCTGGAACATTAAATGCCTCCAAATGGTATTTATTTCACTTCCCGAGCCCCTGGAAGCATGAAAATCACTTTAAACATGCTACTTTTAGCTCTAACACTGATGATCCACCTACAAATGTGAACTGACGTTCAAAAATAAAACATTTGAAAACGGACCATTTTCCACATTTCTGAAGCATGACGTAATGGGGGGGTGTTATCTCTTTTGTCGAAAATCAGCCGTTTTTGCTCGAACATTAAATGCCTCCAAATGGTATTTAATTAACTTCCCGAGCCCCTGGAAGCATGAAAATCACTTTAAACATGCTAATTTTAGCTCTAACACTGATGATCCACCTACAAATGTGAACTGACGTTCAAAAATAAAACATTTGAAAACGGACCATTTTCCACATTTCTGAAGCATGACGTAATGGGGGGGGTGTTATCTCTTTTGTCGAAAATCAGCCGTTTTCGCTCGAACATTAAATGCCTCCAAATGGTATTTAATTAACTTCCCGGGGTGAAGAAACCCTTTTTGAGAACTCAGAGTGAGTAAATTGGCCATTTTCATGCACTTTTAACCATTCCATAAATCTTGTGTTTTGGGCCCCTGGAAGCATGAAAATCACTTTAAACATGCTAATTTTAGCTCTAACACTGATGATCCACCTACAAATGTGAACTGACGTTCAAAAATAAAACATTTGAAAACGGACCATTTTCCACATTTCTGAAGCATGACGTAATGGGGGGGTGTTATCTCTTTTGTCGAAAATCAGCCGTTTTTGCTCGAACATTAAATGCCTCCAAATGGTATTTAATTAACTTCCCGAGCCCCTGGAAGCATGAAAATCACTTTAAACATGCTAATTTAAGCTCTAACACTGATGATCCACCTACAAATGTGAACTGACGTTCAAAAATAAAACATTTGAAAACGGACCATTTTCCACATTTCTGAAGCATGACGTAATGGGGGGGTGTTATCTCTTTTGTCGAAAATCAGCCGTTTTTGCTCGAACATTAAATGCCTCCAAATGGTATTTAATTAACTTCCCAGGGTGAAGAAACCCTTTTTGAGAACTCAGAGTGAGTAAATTGGCCATTTTCATGCACTTTTAACCATTCCATAAATCTTGTGTTTAGGGCCCCTGGAAGCATGAAAATCACTTTAAACATGCTAATTTTAGCTCTAACACTGATGATCCACCTACAAATGTGAACTGACGTTCAAAAATAAAACATTTGAAAACAGACCATTTTTAACATTTCTGAAGCATGACGTAATGGGGGGGTGTTATCTCTTTTGTCGAAAATCAGCCGTTTTTGCTCGAACATTAAATGCCTCCAAATGGTATTTAATTAACTTCCCGAGCCCCTGGAAGCATGAAAATCACTTTAAACATGCTAATTTTAGCTCTAACACTGATGATCCACCTACAAATGTGAACTGACGTTCAAAAATAAAACATTTGAAAACGGACCATTTTCCAAATTTCTGAAGCATGACGTAATGGGGGGGTGTTATCTCTTTTGTCGAAAATCAGCCGTTTTTGCTCGAACATTAAATGCCTCCAAATGGTATTTAATTAACTTCCCGAGCCCCTGGAAGCATGAAAATCACTTTAAACATACTAATTTTAGCTCTAACACTGATGATCCACCTACAAATGTAAACTGACGTTCAAAAATAAAACATTTGAAAATGGACAATTTTCCACATTTCTGAAGCATGACGTAATGGGGGGGTGTTATCTCTTTTGTCGAAAATCAGCCGTTTTTGCTCGAACATTAAATGCCTCCAAATGGTATTTAATGAACTTCCCGGGGTGAAGAAACCCTTTTTGAGAACTCAGAGTGAGTAAATTGGCCATTTTCATGCACTTTTAACCATTCCATAAATCTTGTGTTTAGGGCCCCTGGAAGCATGAAAATCACTTTAAACATGCTAATTTTAGCTCTAACACTGATGATCCACCTACAAATGTGAACTGATGTTCAAAAATAAAACATTTGAAAACGGACTATTTTCCACATTTCTGAAGCATGACGTAATGGGGGGGTGTTATCTCTTTTGTCGAAAATCAGCCGTTTTTGCTCGAACATTAAAAGCCTCCAAATGGTATTTAATTAACTTCCCGAGCCCCTGGAAGCATGAAAATCACTTTAAACATGCTAATTTTAGCTCTAACACTGATGATCCACCTACAAATGTGAACTGACGTTCAAAAATAAAACATTTGAAAACGGACCATTTTCCACATTTTTGAAGCATGACGTAATGGGGGGTGTTATCTCTTTTGTCGAAAATCAGCCGTTTTTGCTCGAACATTAAATGCCTCCAAATGGTATTTAATTAACTTCCCGGGGTGAAGAAACCCTTTTTGAGAACTCAGAGTGAGTAAATTGGCCATTTTCATGCACTTTTAACCATTCCATAAACCTTGTGTTTTGGGCCCCTGGAAGCATGAAAATCACTTTAAACATGCTAATTTTAGCTCTAACACTGATGATCCACCTACAAATGTGAACTGACGTTCAAAAATAAAACATTTGAAAACGGACCATTTTCTACATTTCTGAAGCATGACGTAATGAGGGGGTGTTATCTCTTTTGTCGAAAATCAGCCGTTTTTGCTCGAACATTAAATGCCTCCAAATGGTATTTAATTAACTTCCCGGGGTGAAGAAACCCTTTTTGAGAACTCAGAGTGAGTAAATTGGCCATTTTCATGCACTTTTAACCATTCCATAAATCTTGTGTTTTGGGCCCCTGGAAGCATGAAAATCACTTTAAACATGCTAATTTTAGCTCTAACACTGATGATCCACCTACAAATGTGAACTGACGTTCAAAAATAAAACATTTAAAAACGGACCATTTTCCACATTTCTGAAGCATGACGTAATGGGGGGGTGTTATCTCTTTTGTCGAAAATCAGCCGTTTTTGCTGGAACATTAAATGCCTCCAAATGGTATTTATTTCACTTCCCGAGCCCCTGGAAGCATGAAAATCACTTTAAACATGCTACTTTTAGCTCTAACACTGATGATCCACCTACAAATGTGAACTGACGTTCAAAAATAAAACATTTGAAAACGGACCATTTTCCACATTTCTGAAGCATGACGTAATGGGGGGGTGTTATCTCTTTTGTCGAAAATCAGCCGTTTTTGCTCGAACATTAAATGCCTCCAAATGGTATTTAATTAACTTCCCGAGCCCCTGGAAGCATGAAAATCACTTTAAACATGCTAATTTTAGCTCTAACACTGATGATCCACCTACAAATGTGAACTGACGTTCAAAAATAAAACATTTGAAAACGGACCATTTTCCACATTTCTGAAGCATGACGTAATGGGGGGGGTGTTATCTCTTTTGTCGAAAATCAGCCGTTTTCGCTCGAACATTAAATGCCTCCAAATGGTATTTAATTAACTTCCCGGGGTGAAGAAACCCTTTTTGAGAACTCAGAGTGAGTAAATTGGCCATTTTCATGCACTTTTAACCATTCCATAAATCTTGTGTTTTGGGCCCCTGGAAGCATGAAAATCACTTTAAACATGCTAATTTTAGCTCTAACACTGATGATCCACCTACAAATGTGAACTGACGTTCAAAAATAAAACATTTGAAAACGGACCATTTTCCACATTTCTGAAGCATGACGTAATGGGGGGGTGTTATCTCTTTTGTCGAAAATCAGCCGTTTTTGCTCGAACATTAAATGCCTCCAAATGGTATTTAATTAACTTCCCGAGCCCCTGGAAGCATGAAAATCACTTTAAACATGCTAATTTAAGCTCTAACACTGATGATCCACCTACAAATGTGAACTGACGTTCAAAAATAAAACATTTGAAAACGGACCATTTTCCACATTTCTGAAGCATGACGTAATGGGGGGGTGTTATCTCTTTTGTCGAAAATCAGCCGTTTTTGCTCGAACATTAAATGCCTCCAAATGGTATTTAATTAACTTCCCAGGGTGAAGAAACCCTTTTTGAGAACTCAGAGTGAGTAAATTGGCCATTTTCATGCACTTTTAACCATTCCATAAATCTTGTGTTTAGGGCCCCTGGAAGCATGAAAATCACTTTAAACATGCTAATTTTAGCTCTAACACTGATGATCCACCTACAAATGTGAACTGACGTTCAAAAATAAAACATTTGAAAACAGACCATTTTTAACATTTCTGAAGCATGACGTAATGGGGGGGTGTTATCTCTTTTGTCGAAAATCAGCCGTTTTTGCTCGAACATTAAATGCCTCCAAATGGTATTTAATTAACTTCCCGAGCCCCTGGAAGCATGAAAATCACTTTAAACATGCTAATTTTAGCTCTAACACTGATGATCCACCTACAAATGTGAACTGACGTTCAAAAATAAAACATTTGAAAACGGACCATTTTCCAAATTTCTGAAGCATGACGTAATGGGGGGGTGTTATCTCTTTTGTCGAAAATCAGCCGTTTTTGCTCGAACATTAAATGCCTCCAAATGGTATTTAATTAACTTCCCGAGCCCCTGGAAGCATGAAAATCACTTTAAACATACTAATTTTAGCTCTAACACTGATGATCCACCTACAAATGTAAACTGACGTTCAAAAATAAAACATTTGAAAATGGACAATTTTCCACATTTCTGAAGCATGACGTAATGGGGGGGTGTTATCTCTTTTGTCGAAAATCAGCCGTTTTTGCTCGAACATTAAATGCCTCCAAATGGTATTTAATGAACTTCCCGGGGTGAAGAAACCCTTTTTGAGAACTCAGAGTGAGTAAATTGGCCATTTTCATGCACTTTTAACCATTCCATAAATCTTGTGTTTAGGGCCCCTGGAAGCATGAAAATCACTTTAAACATGCTAATTTTAGCTCTAACACTGATGATCCACCTACAAATGTGAACTGACGTTCAAAAATAAAACATTTGAAAACGGACTATTTTCCACATTTCTGAAGCATGACGTAATGGGGGGGTGTTATCTCTTTTGTCGAAAATCAGCCGTTTTTGCTCGAACATTAAAAGCCTCCAAATGGTATTTAATTAACTTCCCGAGCCCCTGGAAGCATGAAAATCACTTTAAACATGCTAATTTTAGCTCTAACACTGATGATCCACCTACAAATGTGAACTGACGTTCAAAAATAAAACATTTGAAAACGGACCATTTTCCACATTTTTGAAGCATGACGTAATGGGGGGGTGTTATCTCTTTTGTCGAAAATCAGCCGTTTTTGCTCGAACATTAAATGCCTCCAAATGGTATTTAATTAACTTCCCGGGGTGAAGAAACCCTTTTTGAGAACTCAGAGTGAGTAAATTGGCCATTTTCATGCACTTTTAACCATTCCATAAACCTTGTGTTTTGGGCCCCTGGAAGCATGAAAATCACTTTAAACATGCTAATTTTAGCTCTAACACTGATGATCCACCTACAAATGTGAACTGACGTTCAAAAATAAAACATTTGAAAACGGACCATTTTCTACATTTCTGAAGCATGACGTAATGAGGGGGTGTTATCTCTTTTGTCGAAAATCAGCCGTTTTTGCTCGAACATTAAATGCCTCCAAATGGTATTTAATTAACTTCCCGGGGTGAAGAAACCCTTTTTGAGAACTCAGAGTGAGTAAATTGGCCATTTTCATGCACTTTTAACCATTCCATAAATCTTGTGTTTTGGGCCCCTGGAAGCATGAAAATCACTTTAAACATGCTAATTTTAGCTCTAACACTGATGATCCACCTACAAATGTGAACTGACGTTCAAAAATAAAACATTTAAAAACGGACCATTTTCCACATTTCTGAAGCATGACGTAATGGGGGGGTGTTATCTCTTTTGTCGAAAATCAGCCGTTTTTGCTGGAACATTAAATGCCTCCAAATGGTATTTATTTCACTTCCCGAGCCCCTGGAAGCATGAAAATCACTTTAAACATGCTACTTTTAGCTCTAACACTGATGATCCACCTACAAATGTGAACTGACGTTCAAAAATAAAACATTTGAAAACGGACCATTTTCCACATTTCTGAAGCATGACGTAATGGGGGGGTGTTATCTCTTTTGTCGAAAATCAGCCGTTTTTGCTCGAACATTAAATGCCTCCAAATGGTATTTAATTAACTTCCCGAGCCCCTGGAAGCATGAAAATCACTTTAAACATGCTAATTTTAGCTCTAACACTGATGATCCACCTACAAATGTGAACTGACGTTCAAAAATAAAACATTTGAAAACGGACCATTTTCCACATTTCTGAAGCATGACGTAATGGGGGGGTGTTATCTCTTTTGTCGAAAATCAGCCGTTTTCGCTCGAACATTAAATGCCTCCAAATGGTATTTAATTAACTTCCCGGGGTGAAGAAACCCTTTTTGAGAACTCAGAGTGAGTAAATTGGCCATTTTCATGCACTTTTAACCATTCCATAAATCTTGTGTTTTGGGCCCCTGGAAGCATGAAAATCACTTTAAACATGCTAATTTTAGCTCTAACACTGATGATCCACCTACAAATGTGAACTGACGTTCAAAAATAAAACATTTGAAAACGGACCATTTTCCACATTTCTGAAGCATGACGTAATGGGGGGGTGTTATCTCTTTTGTCGAAAATCAGCCGTTTTTGCTCGAACATTAAATGCCTCCAAATGGTATTTAATTATCTTCCCGAGCCCCTGGAAGCATGAAAATCACTTTAAACATGCTAATTTTAGCTCTAACACTGATGATCCACCTACAAATGTGAACTGACGTTCAAAAATAAAACATTTGAAAACGGACCATTTTCCACATTTCTGAAGCATGACGTAATGGGGGGGTGTCATCTCTTTTGTCGAAAATCAGCCGTTTTTGCTCGAACATTAAATGCCTCCAAATGGTATTTAATTAACTTCCCGGGGTGAAGAAACCCTTTTTGAGAACTCAGAGTGAGTAAATTGGCCATTTTCATGCACTTTTAACCATTCCATAAATCTTGTGTTTAGGGCCCCTGGAAGCATGAAAATCACTTTAAACATGCTAATTTTAGCTCTAACACTGATGATCCACCTACAAATGTGAACTGACGTTCAAAAATAAAACATTTAAAAACGGACCATTTTCCACATTCCTGAAGCATGACGTAATGAGGGGGTGTTATCTCTTTTGTCGAAAATCAGCCGTTTTTGCTCGAACATTAAATGCCTCCAAATGGTATTTAATTAACTTCCCGGGGTGAAGAAACCCTTTTTGAGAACTCAGAGTGAGTAAATTGGCCATTTTCATGCACTTTTAACCATTCCATAAATCTTGTGTTTTGGGCCCCTGGAAGCATGAAAATCACTTTAAACATGCTAATTTTAGCTCTAACACTGATGATCCACCTACAAATGTGAACTGACATTCAAAAATAAAACATTTGAAAACGGACCATTTTCCACATTTCTGAAGCATGACGTAATGGGGGGGTGTTATCTCTTTTGTCGAAAATCAGCCGTTTTTGCTGGAACATTAAATGCCTCCAAATGGTATTTATTTCACTTCCCGAGCCCCTGGAAGCATGAAAATCACTTTAAACATGCTACTTTTAGCTCTAACACTGATGATCCACCTACAAATGTGAACTGACGTTCAAAAATAAAACATTTGAAAACGGACCATTTTCCACATTTCTGAAGCATGACGTAATGGGGGGGTGTTATCTCTTTTGTCGAAAATCAGCCGTTTTTGCTCGAACATTAAATGCCTCCAAATGGTATTTAATTAACTTCCCGAGCCCCTGGAAGCATGAAAATCACTTTAAACATGCTAATTTTAGCTCTAACACTGATGATCCACCTACAAATGTGAACTGACGTTCAAAAATAAAACATTTGAAAACGGACCATTTTCCACATTTCTGAAGCATGACGTAATGGGTGGGGTGTTATCTCTTTTGTCGAAAATCAGCCGTTTTCGCTCGAACATTAAATGCCTCCAAATGGTATTTAATTAACTTCCCGGGGTGAAGAAACCCTTTTTGAGAACTCAGAGTGAGTAAATTGGCCATTTTCATGCACTTTTAACCATTCCATAAATCTTGTGTTTTGGGCCCCTGGAAGCATGAAAATCACTTTAAACATGCTAATTTTAGCTCTAACACTGATGATCCACCTACAAATGTGAACTGACGTTCAAAAATAAAACATTTGAAAACGGACCATTTTCCACATTTCTGAAGCATGACGTAATGGGGGGGTGTTATCTCTTTTGTCGAAAATCAGCCGTTTTTGCTCGAACATTAAATGCCTCCAAATGGTATTTAATTAACTTCCCGAGCCCCTGGAAGCATGAAAATCACTTTAAACATGCTAATTTAAGCTCTAACACTGATGATCCACCTACAAATGTGAACTGACGTTCAAAAATAAAACATTTGAAAACGGACCATTTTCCACATTTCTGAAGCATGACGTAATGGGGGGGTGTTATCTCTTTTGTCGAAAATCAGCCGTTTTTGCTCGAACATTAAATGCCTCCAAATGGTATTTAATTAACTTCCCAGGGTGAAGAAACCCTTTTTGAGAACTCAGAGTGAGTAAATTGGCCATTTTCATGCACTTTTAACCATTCCATAAATCTTGTGTTTAGGGCCCCTGGAAGCATGAAAATCACTTTAAACATGCTAATTTTAGCTCTAACACTGATGATCCACCTACAAATGTGAACTGACGTTCAAAAATAAAACATTTGAAAACAGACCATTTTTAACATTTCTGAAGCATGACGTAATGGGGGGGTGTTATCTCTTTTGTCGAAAATCAGCCGTTTTTGCTCGAACATTAAATGCCTCCAAATGGTATTTAATTAACTTCCCGAGCCCCTGGAAGCATGAAAATCACTTTAAACATGCTAATTTTAGCTCTAACACTGATGATCCACCTACAAATGTGAACTGACGTTCAAAAATAAAACATTTGAAAACGGACCATTTTCCAAATTTCTGAAGCATGACGTAATGGGGGGGTGTTATCTCTTTTGTCGAAAATCAGCCGTTTTTGCTCGAACATTAAATGCCTCCAAATGGTATTTAATTAACTTCCCGAGCCCCTGGAAGCATGAAAATCACTTTAAACATACTAATTTTAGCTCTAACACTGATGATCCACCTACAAATGTAAACTGACGTTCAAAAATAAAACATTTAAAAATGGACAATTTTCCACATTTCTGAAGCATGACGTAATGGGGGGGTGTTATCTCTTTTGTCGAAAATCAGCCGTTTTTGCTCGAACATTAAATGCCTCCAAATGGTATTTAATGAACTTCCCGGGGTGAAGAAACCCTTTTTGAGAACTCAGAGTGAGTAAATTGGCCATTTTCATGCACTTTTAACCATTCCATAAATCTTGTGTTTAGGGCCCCTGGAAGCATGAAAATCACTTTAAACATGCTAATTTTAGCTCTAACACTGATGATCCACCTACAAATGTGAACTGACGTTCAAAAATAAAACATTTGAAAACGGACTATTTTCCACATTTCTGAAGCATGACGTAATGGGGGGGTGTTATCTCTTTTGTCGAAAATCAGCCGTTTTTGCTCGAACATTAAAAGCCTCCAAATGGTATTTAATTAACTTCCCGAGCCCCTGGAAGCATGAAAATCACTTTAAACATGCTAATTTTAGCTCTAACACTGATGATCCACCTACAAATGTGAACTGACGTTCAAAAATAAAACATTTGAAAACGGACCATTTTCCACATTTTTGAAGCATGACGTAATGGGGGGGTGTTATCTCTTTTGTCGAAAATCAGCCGTTTTTGCTCGAACATTAAATGCCTCCAAATGGTATTTAATTAACTTCCCGGGGTGAAGAAACCCTTTTTGAGAACTCAGAGTGAGTAAATTGGCCATTTTCATGCACTTTTAACCATTCCATAAACCTTGTGTTTTGGGCCCCTGGAAGCATGAAAATCACTTTAAACATGCTAATTTTAGCTCTAACACTGATGATCCACCTACAAATGTGAACTGACGTTCAAAAATAAAACATTTGAAAACGGACCATTTTCTACATTTCTGAAGCATGACGTAATGAGGGGGTGTTATCTCTTTTGTCGAAAATCAGCCGTTTTTGCTCGAACATTAAATGCCTCCAAATGGTATTTAATTAACTTCCCGGGGTGAAGAAACCCTTTTTGAGAACTCAGAGTGAGTAAATTGGCCATTTTCATGCACTTTTAACCATTCCATAAATCTTGTGTTTTGGGCCCCTGGAAGCATGAAAATCACTTTAAACATGCTAATTTTAGCTCTAACACTGATGATCCACCTACAAATGTGAACTGACGTTCAAAAATAAAACATTTGAAAACGGACCATTTTCCAAATTTCTGAAGCATGACGTAATGGGGGGGTGTTATCTCTTTTGTCGAAAATCAGCCGTTTTTTGCTCGAACATTAAATGCCTCCAAATGGTATTTAATTAACTTCCCGAGCCCCTGGAAGCATGAAAATCACTTTAAACATACTAATTTTAGCTCTAACACTGATGATCCACCTACAAATGTAAACTGACGTTCAAAAATAAAACATTTGAAAATGGACAATTTTCCACATTTCTGAAGCATGACGTAATGGGGGGGTGTTATCTCTTTTGTCGAAAATCAGCCGTTTTTGCTCGAACATTAAATGCCTCCAAATGGTATTTAATGAACTTCCCGGGGTGAAGAAACCCTTTTTGAGAACTCAGAGTGAGTAAATTGGCCATTTTCATGCACTTTTAACCATTCCATAAATCTTGTGTTTAGGGCCCCTGGAAGCATGAAAATCACTTTAAACATGCTAATTTTAGCTCTAACACTGATGATCCACCTACAAATGTGAACTGACGTTCAAAAATAAAACATTTGAACACGGACTATTTTCCACATTTCTGAAGCATGACGTAATGGGGGGGTGTTATCTCTTTTGTCGAAAATCAGCCGTTTTTGCTCGAACATTAAAAGCCTCCAAATGGTATTTAATTAACTTCCCGAGCCCCTGGAAGCATGAAAATCACTTTAAACATGCTAATTTTAGCTCTAACACTGATGATCCACCTACAAATGTGAACTGACGTTCAAAAATAAAACATTTGAAAACGGACCATTTTCCACATTTTTGAAGCATGACGTAATGGGGGGGTGTTATCTCTTTTGTCGAAAATCAGCCGTTTTTGCTCGAACATTAAATGCCTCCAAATGGTATTTAATTAACTTCCCGGGGTGAAGAAACCCTTTTTGAGAACTCAGAGTGAGTAAATTGGCCATTTTCATGCACTTTTAACCATTCCATAAACCTTGTGTTTTGGGCCCCTGGAAGCATGAAAATCACTTTAAACATGCTAATTTTAGCTCTAACACTGATGATCCACCTACAAATGTGAACTGACGTTCAAAAATAAAACATTTGAAAACGGACCATTTTCTACATTTCTGAAGCATGACGTAATGAGGGGGTGTTATCTCTTTTGTCGAAAATCAGCCGTTTTTGCTCGAACATTAAATGCCTCCAAATGGTATTTAATTAACTTCCCGGGGTGAAGAAACCCTTTTTGAGAACTCAGAGTGAGTAAATTGGCCATTTTCATGCACTTTTAACCATTCCATAAATCTTGTGTTTTGGGCCCCTGGAAGCATGAAAATCACTTTAAACATGCTAATTTTAGCTCTAACACTGATGATCCACCTACAAATGTGAACTGACGTTCAAAAATAAAACATTTAAAAACGGACCATTTTCCACATTTCTGAAGCATGACGTAATGGGGGGGTGTTATCTCTTTTGTCGAAAATCAGCCGTTTTTGCTCGAACATTAAATGCCTCCAAATGGTATTTAATTAACTTCCCGAGCCCCTGGAAGCATGAAAATCACTTTAAACATGCTAATTTTAGCTCTAACACTGATGATCCACCTACAAATGTGAACTGACGTTCAAAAATAAAACATTTGAAAACGGACCATTTTCCAAATTTCTGAAGCATGACGTAATGGGGGGGTGTTATCTCTTTTGTCGAAAATCAGCCGTTTTTGCTCGAACATTAAATGCCTCCAAATGGTATTTAATTAACTTCCCGAGCCCCTGGAAGCATGAAAATCACTTTAAACATACTAATTTTAGCTCTAACACTGATGATCCACCTACAAATGTAAACTGACGTTCAAAAATAAAACATTTGAAAATGGACAATTTTCCACATTTCTGAAGCATGACGTAATGGGGGGGTGTTATCTCTTTTGTCGAAAATCAGCCGTTTTTGCTCGAACATTAAATGCCTCCAAATGGTATTTAATTAACTTCCCGGGGTGAAGAAACCCTTTTTGAGAACTCAGAGTGAGTAAATTGGCCATTTTCATGCACTTTTAACCATTCCATAAATCTTGTGTTTAGGGCCCCTGGAAGCATGAAAATCACTTTAAACATGCTAATTTTAGCTCTAACACTGATGATCCACCTACAAATGTGAACTGACGTTCAAAAATAAAACATTTGAAAACGGACCATTTTCCACATTTCTGAAGCATGACGTAATGGGGGGGTGTTATCTCTTTTGTCGAAAATCAGCCGTTTTTGCTCGAACATTAAATGCCTCCAAATGGTATTTAATTAACTTCCCGAGCCCCTGGAAGCATGAAAATCACTTTAAACATGCTAATTTAAGCTCTAACACTGATGATCCACCTACAAATGTGAACTGACGTTCAAAAATAAAACATTTGAAAACGGACCATTTTCCACATTTCTGAAGCATGACGTAATGGGGGGGGTGTTATCTCTTTTGTCGAAAATCAGCCGTTTTTGCTCGAACATTAAATGCCTCCAAATGGTATTTAATTAACTTCCCGGGGTGAAGAAACCCTTTTTGAGAACTCAGAGTGAGTAAATTGGCCATTTTCATGCACTTTTAACCATTCCATAAATCTTGTGTTTTGGGCCCCTGGAAGCATGAAAATCACTTTAAACATGCTAATTTTAGCTCTAACACTGATGATCCACCTACAAATGTGAACTGACGTTCAAAAATAAAACATTTGAAAACGGACCATTTTCCACATTTCTGAAGCATGACGTAATGGGGGGGTGTTATCTCTTTTGTCGAAAATCAGCCGTTTTTGCTCGAACATTAAATGCCTCCAAATGGTATTTAATTAACTTCCCAGGGTGAAGAAACCCTTTTTGAGAACTCAGAGTGAGTAAATTGGCCATTTTCATGCACTTTTAACCATTCCATAAATCTTGTGTTTAGGGCCCCTGGAAGCATGAAAATCACTTTAAACATGCTAATTTTAGCTCTAACACTGATGATCCACCTACAAATGTGAACTGACGTTCAAAAATAAAACATTTGAAAACAGACCATTTTTAACATTTCTGAAGCATGACGTAATGGGGGGGTGTTATCTCTTTTGTCGAAAATCAGCCGTTTTTGCTCGAACATTAAATGCCTCCAAATGGTATTTAATTAACTTCCCGAGCCCCTGCAAGCATGAAAATCACTTTAAACATGCTAATTTTAGCTCTAACACTGATGATCCACCTACAAATGTGAACTGACGTTCAAAAATAAAACATTTGAAAACGGACCATTTTCCAAATTTCTGAAGCATGACGTAATGGGGGGGTGTTATCTCTTTTGTCGAAAATCAGCCGTTTTTGCTCGAACATTAAATGCCTCCAAATGGTATTTAATTAACTTCCCGAGCCCCTGGAAGCATGAAAATCACTTTAAACATACTAATTTTAGCTCTAACACTGATGATCCACCTACAAATGTAAACTGACGTTCAAAAATAAAACATTTGAAAATGGACAATTTTCCACATTTCTGAAGCATGACGTAATGGGGGGGTGTTATCTCTTTTGTCGAAAATCAGCCGTTTTTGCTCGAACATTAAATGCCTCCAAATGGTATTTAATTAACTTCCCGGGGTGAAGAAACCCTTTTTGAGAACTCAGAGTGAGTAAATTGGCCATTTTCATGCACTTTTAACCATTCCATAAATCTTGTGTTTAGGGCCCCTGGAAGCATGAAAATCACTTTAAACATGCTAATTTTAGCTCTAACACTGATGATCCACCTACAAATGTGAACTGACGTTCAAAAATAAAACATTTGAAAACGGACCATTTTCCACATTTCTGAAGCATGACGTAATGGGGGGGTGTTATCTCTTTTGTCGAAAATCAGCCGTTTTTGCTCGAACATTAAATGCCTCCAAATGGTATTTAATTAACTTCCCGAGCCCCTGGAAGCATGAAAATCACTTTAAACATGCTAATTTAAGCTCTAACACTGATGATCCACCTACAAATGTGAACTGACGTTCAAAAATAAAACATTTGAAAACGGACCATTTTCCACATTTCTGAAGCATGACGTAATGGGGGGGGTGTTATCTCTTTTGTCGAAAATCAGCCGTTTTTGCTCGAACATTAAATGCCTCCAAATGGTATTTAATTAACTTCCCGGGGTGAAGAAACCCTTTTTGAGAACTCAGAGTGAGTAAATTGGCCATTTTCATGCACTTTTAACCATTCCATAAATCTTGTGTTTTGGGCCCCTGGAAGCATGAAAATCACTTTAAACATGCTAATTTTAGCTCTAACACTGATGATCCACCTACAAATGTGAACTGACGTTCAAAAATAAAACATTTGAAAACGGACCATTTTCCACATTTCTGAAGCATGACGTAATGGGGGGGTGTTATCTCTTTTGTCGAAAATCAGCCGTTTTTGCTCGAACATTAAATGCCTCCAAATGGTATTTAATTAACTTCCCGAGCCCCTGGAAGCATGAAAATCACTTTAAACATGCTAATTTTAGCTCTAACACTGATGATCCACCTACAAATGTGAACTGACGTTCAAAAATAAAACATTTGAAAACGGACCATTTTCCAAATTTCTGAAGCATGACGTAATGGGGGGGTGTTATCTCTTTTGTCGAAAATCAGCCGTTTTTGCTCGAACATTAAATGCCTCCAAATGGTATTTAATTAACTTCCCGAGCCCCTGGAAGCATGAAAATCACTTTAAACATACTAATTTTAGCTCTAACACTGATGATCCACCTACAAATGTAAACTGACGTTCAAAAATAAAACATTTGAAAATGGACAATTTTCCACATTTCTGAAGCATGACGTAATGGGGGGGTGTTATCTCTTTTGTCGAAAATCAGCCGTTTTTGCTCGAACATTAAATGCCTCCAAATGGTATTTAATTAACTTCCCGGGGTGAAGAAACCCTTTTTGAGAACTCAGAGTGAGTAAATTGGCCATTTTCATGCACTTTTAACCATTCCATAAATCTTGTGTTTAGGGCCCCTGGAAGCATGAAAATCACTTTAAACATGCTAATTTTAGCTCTAACACTGATGATCCACCTACAAATGTGAACTGACGTTCAAAAATAAAACATTTGAAAACGGACTATTTTCCACATTTCTGAAGCATGACGTAATGGGGGGGTGTTATCTCTTTTGTCGAAAATCAGCCGTTTTTGCTCGAACATTAAAAGCCTCCAAATGGTATTTAATTAACTTCCCGAGCCCCTGGAAGCATGAAAATCACTTTAAACATGCTAATTTTAGCTCTAACACTGATGATCCACCTACAAATGTGAACTGACGTTCAAAAATAAAACATTTGAAAACGGACCATTTTCCACATTTTTGAAGCATGACGTAATGGGGGGGTGTTATCTCTTTTGTCGAAAATCAGCCGTTTTTGCTCGAACATTAAATGCCTCCAAATGGTATTTAATTAACTTCCCGGGGTGAAGAAACCCTTTTTGAGAACTCAGAGTGAGTAAATTGGCCATTTTCATGCACTTTTAACCATTCCATAAACCTTGTGTTTTGGGCCCCTGGAAGCATGAAAATCACTTTAAACATGCTAATTTTAGCTCTAACACTGATGATCCACCTACAAATGTGAACTGACGTTCAAAAATAAAACATTTGAAAACGGACCATTTTCTACATTTCTGAAGCATGACGTAATGAGGGGGTGTTATCTCTTTTGTCGAAAATCAGCCGTTTTTGCTCGAACATTAAATGCCTCCAAATGGTATTTAATTAACTTCCCGGGGTGAAGAAACCCTTTTTGAGAACTCAGAGTGAGTAAATTGGCCATTTTCATGCACTTTTAACCATTCCATAAATCTTGTGTTTTGGGCCCCTGGAAGCATGAAAATCACTTTAAACATGCTAATTTTAGCTCTAACACTGATGATCCACCTACAAATGTGAACTGACGTTCAAAAATAAAACATTTAAAAACGGACCATTTTCCACATTTCTGAAGCATGACGTAATGGGGGGGTGTTATCTCTTTTGTCGAAAATCAGCCGTTTTTGCTGGAACATTAAATGCCACCAAATGGTATTTATTTCACTTCCCGAGCCCCTGGAAGCATGAAAATCACTTTAAACATGCTACTTTTAGCTCTAACACTGATGATCCACCTACAAATGTGAACTGACGTTCAAAAATAAAACATTTGAAAACGGACCATTTTCCACATTTCTGAAGCATGACGTAATGGGGGGGTGTTATCTCTTTTGTCGAAAATCAGCCGTTTTTGCTCGAACATTAAATGCCTCCAAATGGTATTTAATTAACTTCCCGAGCCCCTGGAAGCATGAAAATCACTTTAAACATGCTAATTTTAGCTCTAACACTGATGATCCACCTACAAATGTGAACTGACGTTCAAAAATAAAACATTTGAAAACGGACCATTTTCCACATTTCTGAAGCATGACGTAATGGGGGGGTGTTATCTCTTTTGTCAAAAATCAGCCGTTTTTGCTGGAACATTAAATGCCTCCAAATGGTATTTATTTCACTTCCCGAGCCCCTGGAAGCATGAAAATCACTTTAAACATGCTACTTTTAGCTCTAACACTGATGATCCACCTACGAATGTGAACTGACGTTCAAAAATAAAACATTTGAAAACGGACCATTTTCCACATTTCTGAAGCATGACGTAATGGGGGGGTGTTATCTCTTTTGTCGAAAATCAGCCGTTTTTGCTCGAACATTAAATGCCTCCAAATGGTATTTAATTAACTTCCCGAGCCCCTGGAAGCATGAAAATCACTTTAAACATGCTAATTTTAGCTCTAACACTGATGATCCACCTACAAATGTGAACTGACGTTCAAAAATAAAACATTTGAAAACGGACCATTTTCCACATTTCTGAAGCATGACGTAATGGGGGGGTGTTATCTCTTTTGTCGAAAATCAGCCGTTTTCGCACGAACATTAAATGCCTCCAAATGGTATTTAATTAACTTCCCGGGGTGAAGAAACCCTTTTTGAGAACTCAGAGTGAGTAAATTGGCCATTTTCATGCACTTTTAACCATTCCATAAATCTTGTGTTTTGGGCCCCTGGAAGCATGAAAATCACTTTAAACATGCTAATTTTAGCTCTAACACTGATGATCCACCTACAAATGTGAACTGACGTTCAAAAATAAAACATTTGAAAACGGACCATTTTCCACATTTCTGAAGCATGACGTAATGGGGGGGTGTTATCTCTTTTGTCGAAAATCAGCCGTTTTTGCTCGAACATTAAATGCCTCCAAATGGTATTTAATTAACTTCCGAGCCCCTGGAAGCATGAAAATCACTTTAAACATGCTAATTTTAGCTCTAACACTGATGATCCACCTACAAATGTGAACTGACGTTCAAAAATAAAACATTTGAAAACGGACCATTTTCCACATTTCTGAAGCATGACGTAATGGGGGGGTGTTATCTCTTTTGTCGAAAATCAGCCGTTTTTGCTCGAACATTAAATGCCTCCAAATGGTATTTAATTAACTTCCCGAGCCCCTGGAAGCATGAAAATCACTTTAAACATGCTAATTTTAGCTCTAACACTGATGATCCACCTACAAATGTGAACTGACGTTCAAAAATAAAACATTTGAAAACGGACCATTTTCCACATTTCTGAAGCATGACGTAATGGGGGGGTGTTATCTCTTTTGTCGAAAATCAGCCGTTTTTGCTCGAACATTAAATGCCTCCAAATGGTATTTAATTAACTTCCCAGGGTGAAGAAACCCTTTTTGAGAACTCAGAGTGAGTAAATTGGCCATTTTCATGCACTTTTAACCATTCCATAAATCTTGTGTTTAGGGCCCCTGGAAGCATGAAAATCACTTTAAACATGCTAATTTTAGCTCTAACACTGATGATCCACCTACAAATGTGAACTGACGTTCAAAAATAAAACATTTGAAAACAGACCATTTTTAACATTTCTGAAGCATGACGTAATGGGGGGGTGTTATCTCTTTTGTCGAAAATCAGCCGTTTTTGCTCGAACATTAAATGCCTCCAAATGGTATTTAATTAACTTCCCGAGCCCCTGGAAGCATGAAAATCACTTTAAACATGCTAATTTTAGCTCTAACACTGATGATCCACCTACAAATGTGAACTGACGTTCAAAAATAAAACATTTGAAAACGGACCATTTTCCAAATTTCTGAAGCATGACGTAATGGGGGGGTGTTATCTCTTTTGTCGAAAATCAGCCGTTTTTGCTCGAACATTAAATGCCTCCAAATGGTATTTAATTAACTTCCCGAGCCCCTGGAAGCATGAAAATCACTTTAAACATACTAATTTTAGCTCTAACACTGATGATCCACCTACAAATGTAAACTGACGTTCAAAAATAAAACATTTGAAAATGGACAATTTTCCACATTTCTGAAGCATGACGTAATGGGGGGGTGTTATCTCTTTTGTCGAAAATCAGCCGTTTTTGCTCGAACATTAAATGCCTCCAAATGGTATTTAATGAACTTCCCGGGGTGAAGAAACCCTTTTTGAGAACTCAGAGTGAGTAAATTGGCCATTTTCATGCACTTTTAACCATTCCATAAATCTTGTGTTTAGGGCCCCTGGAAGCATGAAAATCACTTTAAACATGCTAATTTTAGCTCTAACACTGATGATCCACCTACAAATGTGAACTGACGTTCAAAAATAAAACATTTGAAAACGGACTATTTTCCACATTTCTGAAGCATGACGTAATGGGGGGGTGTTATCTCTTTTGTCGAAAATCAGCCGTTTTTGCTCGAACATTAAAAGCCTCCAAATGGTATTTAATTAACTTCCCGAGCCCCTGGAAGCATGAAAATCACTTTAAACATGCTAATTTTAGCTCTAACACTGATGATCCACCTACAAATGTGAACTGACGTTCAAAAATAAAACATTTGAAAACGGACCATTTTCCACATTTTTGAAGCATGACGTAATGGGGGGGTGTTATCTCTTTTGTCGAAAATCAGCCGTTTTTGCTCGAACATTAAATGCCTCCAAATGGTATTTAATTAACTTCCCGGGGTGAAGAAACCCTTTTTGAGAACTCAGAGTGAGTAAATTGGCCATTTTCATGCACTTTTAACCATTCCATAAACCTTGTGTTTTGGGCCCCTGGAAGCATGAAAATCACTTTAAACATGCTAATTTTAGCTCTAACACTGATGATCCACCTACAAATGTGAACTGACGTTCAAAAATAAAACATTTGAAAACGGACCATTTTCTACATTTCTGAAGCATGACGTAATGAGGGGGTGTTATCTCTTTTGTCGAAAATCAGCCGTTTTTGCTCGAACATTAAATGCCTCCAAATGGTATTTAATTAACTTCCCGGGGTGAAGAAACCCTTTTTGAGAACTCAGAGTGAGTAAATTGGCCATTTTCATGCACTTTTAACCATTCCATAAATCTTGTGTTTTGGGCCCCTGGAAGCATGAAAATCACTTTAAACATGCTAATTTTAGCTCTAACACTGATGATCCACCTACAAATGTGAACTGACGTTCAAAAATAAAACATTTGAAAACGGACCATTTTCCAAATTTCTGAAGCATGACGTAATGGGGGGGTGTTATCTCTTTTGTCGAAAATCAGCCGTTTTTGCTCGAACATTAAATGCCTCCAAATGGTATTTAATTAACTTCCCGAGCCCCTGGAAGCATGAAAATCACTTTAAACATACTAATTTTAGCTCTAACACTGATGATCCACCTACAAATGTAAACTGACGTTCAAAAATAAAACATTTGAAAATGGACAATTTTCCACATTTCTGAAGCATGACGTAATGGGGGGGTGTTATCTCTTTTGTCGAAAATCAGCTGTTTTTGCTCGAACATTAAATGCCTCCAAATGGTATTTAATGAACTTCCCGGGGTGAAGAAACCCTTTTTGAGAACTCAGAGTGAGTAAATTGGCCATTTTCATGCACTTTTAACCATTCCATAAATCTTGTGTTTAGGGCCCCTGGAAGCATGAAAATCACTTTAAACATGCTAATTTTAGCTCTAACACTGATGATCCACCTACAAATGTGAACTGACGTTCAAAAATAAAACATTTGAACACGGACTATTTTCCACATTTCTGAAGCATGACGTAATGGGGGGGTGTTATCTCTTTTGTCGAAAATCAGCCGTTTTTGCTCGAACATTAAAAGCCTCCAAATGGTATTTAATTAACTTCCCGAGCCCCTGGAAGCATGAAAATCACTTTAAACATGCTAATTTTAGCTCTAACACTGATGATCCACCTACAAATGTGAACTGACGTTCAAAAATAAAACATTTGAAAACGGACCATTTTCCACATTTTTGAAGCATGACGTAATGGGGGGGTGTTATCTCTTTTGTCGAAAATCAGCCGTTTTTGCTCGAACATTAAATGCCTCCAAATGGTATTTAATTAACTTCCCGGGGTGAAGAAACCCTTTTTGAGAACTCAGAGTGAGTAAATTGGCCATTTTCATGCACTTTTAACCATTCCATAAACCTTGTGTTTTGGGCCCCTGGAAGCATGAAAATCACTTTAAACATGCTAATTTTAGCTCTAACACTGATGATCCACCTACAAATGTGAACTGACGTTCAAAAATAAAACATTTGAAAACGGACCATTTTCTACATTTCTGAAGCATGACGTAATGAGGGGGTGTTATCTCTTTTGTCGAAAATCAGCCGTTTTTGCTCGAACATTAAATGCCTCCAAATGGTATTTAATTAACTTCCCGGGGTGAAGAAACCCTTTTTGAGAACTCAGAGTGAGTAAATTGGCCATTTTCATGCACTTTTAACCATTCCATAAATCTTGTGTTTTGGGCCCCTGGAAGCATGAAAATCACTTTAAACATGCTAATTTTAGCTCTAACACTGATGATCCACCTACAAATGTGAACTGACGTTCAAAAATAAAACATTTAAAAACGGACCATTTTCCACATTTCTGAAGCATGACGTAATGGGGGGGTGTTATCTCTTTTGTCGAAAATCAGCCGTTTTTGCTCGAACATTAAATGCCTCCAAATGGTATTTAATTAACTTCCCGAGCCCCTGGAAGCATGAAAATCACTTTAAACATGCTAATTTTAGCTCTAACACTGATGATCCACCTACAAATGTGAACTGACGTTCAAAAATAAAACATTTGAAAACGGACCATTTTCCAAATTTCTGAAGCATGACGTAATGGGGGGGTGTTATCTCTTTTGTCGAAAATCAGCCGTTTTTGCTCGAACATTAAATGCCTCCAAATGGTATTTAATTAACTTCCCGAGCCCCTGGAAGCATGAAAATCACTTTAAACATACTAATTTTAGCTCTAACACTGATGATCCACCTACAAATGTAAACTGACGTTCAAAAATAAAACATTTGAAAATGGACAATTTTCCACATTTCTGAAGCATGACGTAATGGGGGGGTGTTATCTCTTTTGTCGAAAATCAGCCGTTTTTGCTCGAACATTAAATGCCTCCAAATGGTATTTAATGAACTTCCCGGGGTGAAGAAACCCTTTTTGAGAACTCAGAGTGAGTAAATTGGCCATTTTCATGCACTTTTAACCATTCCATAAATCTTGTGTTTAGGGCCCCTGGAAGCATGAAAATCACTTTAAACATGCTAATTTTAGCTCTAACACTGATGATCCACCTACAAATGTGAACTGATGTTCAAAAATAAAACATTTGAAAACGGACCATTTTCCACATTTCTGAAGCATGACGTAATGGGGGGGGTGTTATCTCTTTTGTCGAAAATCAGCCGTTTTTGCTCGAACATTAAATGCCTCCAAATGGTATTTAATTAACTTCCCAGGGTGAAGAAACCCTTTTTGAGAACTCAGAGTGAGTAAATTGGCCATTTTCATGCACTTTTAACCATTCCATAAATCTTGTGTTTAGGGCCCCTGGAAGCATGAAAATCACTTTAAACATGCTAATTTTAGCTCTAACACTGATGATCCACCTACAAATGTGAACTGACGTTCAAAAATAAAACATTTGAAAACGGACCATTTTCCACATTTCTGAAGCATGACGTAATGGGGGGGTGTTATCTCTTTTGTCGAAAATCAGCCGTTTTTGCTCGAACATTAAATGCCTCCAAATGGTATTTAATTAACTTCCCGAGCCCCTGGAAGCATGAAAATCACTTTAAACATGCTAATTTAAGCTCTAACACTGATGATCCACCTACAAATGTGAACTGACGTTCAAAAATAAAACATTTGAAAACGGACCATTTTCCACATTTCTGAAGCATGACGTAATGGGGGGGGTGTTATCTCTTTTGTCGAAAATCAGCCGTTTTTGCTCGAACATTAAATGCCTCCAAATGGTATTTAATTAACTTCCCGGGGTGAAGAAACCCTTTTTGAGAACTCAGAGTGAGTAAATTGGCCATTTTCATGCACTTTTAACCATTCCATAAATCTTGTGTTTTGGGCCCCTGGAAGCATGAAAATCACTTTAAACATGCTAATTTTAGCTCTAACACTGATGATCCACCTACAAATGTGAACTGACGTTCAAAAATAAAACATTTGAAAACGGACCATTTTCCACATTTCTGAAGCATGACGTAATGGGGGGGTGTTATCTCTTTTGTCGAAAATCAGCCGTTTTTGCTCGAACATTAAATGCCTCCAAATGGTATTTAATTAACTTCCCAGGGTGAAGAAACCCTTTTTGAGAACTCAGAGTGAGTAAATTGGCCATTTTCATGCACTTTTAACCATTCCATAAATCTTGTGTTTAGGGCCCCTGGAAGCATGAAAATCACTTTAAACATGCTAATTTTAGCTCTAACACTGATGATCCACCTACAAATGTGAACTGACGTTCAAAAATAAAACATTTGAAAACAGACCATTTTTAACATTTCTGAAGCATGACGTAATGGGGGGGTGTTATCTCTTTTGTCGAAAATCAGCCGTTTTTGCTCGAACATTAAATGCCTCCAAATGGTATTTAATTAACTTCCCGAGCCCCTGGAAGCATGAAAATCACTTTAAACATGCTAATTTTAGCTCTAACACTGATGATCCACCTACAAATGTGAACTGACGTTCAAAAATAAAACATTTGAAAACGGACCATTTTCCAAATTTCTGAAGCATGACGTAATGAGGGGGTGTTATCTCTTTTGTCGAAAATCAGCCGTTTTTGCTCGAACATTAAATGCCTCCAAATGGTATTTAATTAACTTCCCGAGCCCCTGGAAGCATGAAAATCACTTTAAACATACTAATTTTAGCTCTAACACTGATGATCCACCTACAAATGTAAACTGACGTTCAAAAATAAAACATTTGAAAATGGACAATTTTCCACATTTCTGAAGCATGACGTAATGGGGGGGTGTTATCTCTTTTGTCGAAAATCAGCCGTTTTTGCTCGAACATTAAATGCCTCCAAATGGTATTTAATTAACTTCCCGGGGTGAAGAAACCCTTTTTGAGAACTCAGAGTGAGTAAATTGGCCATTTTCATGCACTTTTAACCATTCCATAAATCTTGTGTTTAGGGCCCCTGGAAGCATGAAAATCACTTTAAACATGCTAATTTTAGCTCTAACACTGATGATCCACCTACAAATGTGAACTGACGTTCAAAAATAAAACATTTGAAAACGGACTATTTTCCACATTTCTGAAGCATGACGTAATGGGGGGGTGTTATCTCTTTTGTCGAAAATCAGCCGTTTTTGCTCGAACATTAAAAGCCTCCAAATGGTATTTAATTAACTTCCCGAGCCCCTGGAAGCATGAAAATCACTTTAAACATGCTAATTTTAGCTCTAACACTGATGATCCACCTACAAATGTGAACTGACGTTCAAAAATAAAACATTTGAAAACGGACCATTTTCCACATTTTTGAAGCATGACGTAATGGGGGGGTGTTATCTCTTTTGTCGAAAATCAGCCGTTTTTGCTCGAACATTAAATGCCTCCAAATGGTATTTAATTAACTTCCCGGGGTGAAGAAACCCTTTTTGAGAACTCAGAGTGAGTAAATTGGCCATTTTCATGCACTTTTAACCATTCCATAAACCTTGTGTTTTGGGCCCCTGGAAGCATGAAAATCACTTTAAACATGCTAATTTTAGCTCTAACACTGATGATCCACCTACAAATGTGAACTGACGTTCAAAAATAAAACATTTGAAAACGGACCATTTTCTACATTTCTGAAGCATGACGTAATGAGGGGGTGTTATCTCTTTTGTCGAAAATCAGCCGTTTTTGCTCGAACATTAAATGCCTCCAAATGGTATTTAATTAACTTCCCGGGGTGAAGAAACCCTTTTTGAGAACTCAGAGTGAGTAAATTGGCCATTTTCATGCACTTTTAACCATTCCATAAATCTTGTGTTTTGGGCCCCTGGAAGCATGAAAATCACTTTAAACATGCTAATTTTAGCTCTAACACTGATGATCCACCTACAAATGTGAACTGACGTTCAAAAATAAAACATTTAAAAACGGACCATTTTCCACATTTCTGAAGCATGACGTAATGGGGGGGTGTTATCTCTTTTGTCGAAAATCAGCCGTTTTTGCTGGAACATTAAATGCCACCAAATGGTATTTATTTCACTTCCCGAGCCCCTGGAAGCATGAAAATCACTTTAAACATGCTACTTTTAGCTCTAACACTGATGATCCACCTACAAATGTGAACTGACGTTCAAAAATAAAACATTTGAAAACGGACCATTTTCCACATTTCTGAAGCATGACGTAATGGGGGGGTGTTATCTCTTTTGTCGAAAATCAGCCGTTTTTGCTCGAACATTAAATGCCTCCAAATGGTATTTAATTAACTTCCCGAGCCCCTGGAAGCATGAAAATCACTTTAAACATGCTAATTTTAGCTCTAACACTGATGATCCACCTACAAATGTGAACTGACGTTCAAAAATAAAACATTTGAAAACGGACCATTTTCCACATTTCTGAAGCATGACGTAATGGGGGGGTGTTATCTCTTTTGTCAAAAATCAGCCGTTTTTGCTGGAACATTAAATGCCTCCAAATGGTATTTATTTCACTTCCCGAGCCCCTGGAAGCATGAAAATCACTTTAAACATGCTACTTTTAGCTCTAACACTGATGATCCACCTACGAATGTGAACTGACGTTCAAAAATAAAACATTTGAAAACGGACCATTTTCCACATTTCTGAAGCATGACGTAATGGGGGGGTGTTATCTCTTTTGTCGAAAATCAGCCGTTTTTGCTCGAACATTAAATGCCTCCAAATGGTATTTAATTAACTTCCCGAGCCCCTGGAAGCATGAAAATCACTTTAAACATGCTAATTTTAGCTCTAACACTGATGATCCACCTACAAATGTGAACTGACGTTCAAAAATAAAACATTTGAAAACGGACCATTTTCCACATTTCTGAAGCATGACGTAATGGGGGGGTGTTATCTCTTTTGTCGAAAATCAGCCGTTTTCGCACGAACATTAAATGCCTCCAAATGGTATTTAATTAACTTCCCGGGGTGAAGAAACCCTTTTTGAGAACTCAGAGTGAGTAAATTGGCCATTTTCATGCACTTTTAACCATTCCATAAATCTTGTGTTTTGGGCCCCTGGAAGCATGAAAATCACTTTAAACATGCTAATTTTAGCTCTAACACTGATGATCCACCTACAAATGTGAACTGACGTTCAAAAATAAAACATTTGAAAACGGACCATTTTCCACATTTCTGAAGCATGACGTAATGGGGGGGTGTTATCTCTTTTGTCGAAAATCAGCCGTTTTTGCTCGAACATTAAATGCCTCCAAATGGTATTTAATTAACTTCCGAGCCCCTGGAAGCATGAAAATCACTTTAAACATGCTAATTTTAGCTCTAACACTGATGATCCACCTACAAATGTGAACTGACGTTCAAAAATAAAACATTTGAAAACGGACCATTTTCCACATTTCTGAAGCATGACGTAATGGGGGGGTGTTATCTCTTTTGTCGAAAATCAGCCGTTTTTGCTCGAACATTAAATGCCTCCAAATGGTATTTAATTAACTTCCCGAGCCCCTGGAAGCATGAAAATCACTTTAAACATGCTAATTTTAGCTCTAACACTGATGATCCACCTACAAATGTGAACTGACGTTCAAAAATAAAACATTTGAAAACGGACCATTTTCCACATTTCTGAAGCATGACGTAATGGGGGGGTGTTATCTCTTTTGTCGAAAATCAGCCGTTTTTGCTCGAACATTAAATGCCTCCAAATGGTATTTATTTCACTTCCCGAGCCCCTGGAAGCATGAAAATCAATTTAAACATGCTAATTTTAGCTCTAACACTGATGATCCACCTACAAATGTGAACTGACGTTCAAAAATAAAACATTTGAAAACGGACCATTTTCCACATTTCTGAAGCATGACGTAATGGGGGGGTGTCATCTCTTTTGTCGAAAATCAGCCGTTTTTGCTCGAACATTAAATGCCTCCAAATGGTATTTAATTAACTTCCCGGGGTGAAGAAACCCTTTTTGAGAACTCAGAGTGAGTAAATTGGCCATTTTCATGCACTTTTAACCATTCCATAAATCTTGTGTTTAGGGCCCCTGGAAGCATGAAAATCACTTTAAACATGCTAATTTTAGCTCTAACACTGATGATCCACCTACAAATGTGAACTGACGTTCAAAAATAAAACATTTAAAAACGGACCATTTTCCACATTCCTGAAGCATGACGTAATGAGGGGGTGTTATCTCTTTTGTCGAAAATCAGCCGTTTTTGCTCGAACATTAAATGCCTCCAAATGGTATTTAATTAACTTCCCGGGGTGAAGAAACCCTTTTTGAGAACTCAGAGTGAGTAAATTGGCCATTTTCATGCACTTTTAACCATTCCATAAATCTTGTGTTTTGGGCCCCTGGAAGCATGAAAATCACTTTAAACATGCTAATTTTAGCTCTAACACTGATGATCCACCTACAAATGTGAACTGACATTCAAAAATAAAACATTTGAAAACGGACCATTTTCCACATTTCTGAAGCATGACGTAATGGGGGGGTGTTATCTCTTTTGTCGAAAATCAGCCGTTTTTGCTCGAACATTAAATGCCTCCAAATGGTATTTATTTCACTTCCCGAGCCCCTGGAAGCATGAAAATCACTTTAAACATGCTACTTTTAGCTCTAACACTGATGATCCACCTACAAATGTGAACTGACGTTCAAAAATAAAACATTTGAAAACGGACCATTTTCCACATTTCTGAAGCATGACGTAATGGGGGGGTGTTATCTCTTTTGTCGAAAATCAGCCGTTTTTGCTCGAACATTAAATGCCTCCAAATGGTATTTAATTAACTTCCCGAGCCCCTGGAAGCATGAAAATCACTTTAAACATGCTAATTTTAGCTCTAACACTGATGATCCACCTACAAATGTGAACTGACGTTCAAAAATAAAACATTTGAAAACGGACCATTTTCCACATTTCTGAAGCATGACGTAATGGGGGGGGTGTTATCTCTTTTGTCGAAAATCAGCCGTTTTCGCTCGAACATTAAATGCCTCCAAATGGTATTTAATTAACTTCCCGGGGTGAAGAAACCCTTTTTGAGAACTCAGAGTGAGTAAATTGGCCATTTTCATGCACTTTTAACCATTCCATAAATCTTGTGTTTTGGGCCCCTGGAAGCATGAAAATCACTTTAAACATGCTAATTTTAGCTCTAACACTGATGATCCACCTACAAATGTGAACTGACGTTCAAAAATAAAACATTTGAAAACGGACCATTTTCCACATTTCTGAAGCATGACGTAATGGGGGGGTGTTATCTCTTTTGTCGAAAATCAGCCGTTTTTGCTCGAACATTAAATGCCTCCAAATGGTATTTAATTAACTTCCCGAGCCCCTGGAAGCATGAAAATCACTTTAAACATGCTAATTTAAGCTCTAACACTGATGATCCACCTACAAATGTGAACTGACGTTCAAAAATAAAACATTTGAAAACGGACCATTTTCCACATTTCTGAAGCATGACGTAATGGGGGGGTGTTATCTCTTTTGTCGAAAATCAGCCGTTTTTGCTCGAACATTAAATGCCTCCAAATGGTATTTAATTAACTTCCCAGGGTGAAGAAACCCTTTTTGAGAACTCAGAGTGAGTAAATTGGCCATTTTCATGCACTTTTAACCATTCCATAAATCTTGTGTTTAGGGCCCCTGGAAGCATGAAAATCACTTTAAACATGCTAATTTTAGCTCTAACACTGATGATCCACCTACAAATGTGAACTGACGTTCAAAAATAAAACATTTGAAAACAGACCATTTTTAACATTTCTGAAGCATGACGTAATGGGGGGGTGTTATCTCTTTTGTCGAAAATCAGCCGTTTTTGCTCGAACATTAAATGCCTCCAAATGGTATTTAATTAACTTCCCGAGCCCCTGGAAGCATGAAAATCACTTTAAACATGCTAATTTTAGCTCTAACACTGATGATCCACCTACAAATGTGAACTGACGTTCAAAAATAAAACATTTGAAAACGGACCATTTTCCAAATTTCTGAAGCATGACGTAATGGGGGGGTGTTATCTCTTTTGTCGAAAATCAGCCGTTTTTGCTCGAACATTAAATGCCTCCAAATGGTATTTAATTAACTTCCCGAGCCCCTGGAAGCATGAAAATCACTTTAAACATACTAATTTTAGCTCTAACACTGATGATCCACCTACAAATGTAAACTGACGTTCAAAAATAAAACATTTGAAAATGGACAATTTTCCACATTTCTGAAGCATGACGTAATGGGGGGGGTGTTATCTCTTTTGTCGAAAATCAGCCGTTTTTGCTCGAACATTAAATGCCTCCAAATGGTATTTAATGAACTTCCCGGGGTGAAGAAACCCTTTTTGAGAACTCAGAGTGAGTAAATTGGCCATTTTCATGCACTTTTAACCATTCCATAAATCTTGTGTTTAGGGCCCCTGGAAGCATGAAAATCACTTTAAACATGCTAATTTTAGCTCTAACACTGATGATCCACCTACAAATGTGAACTGACGTTCAAAAATAAAACATTTGAAAACGGACTATTTTCCACATTTCTGAAGCATGACGTAATGGGGGGGTGTTATCTCTTTTGTCGAAAATCAGCCGTTTTTGCTCGAACATTAAAAGCCTCCAAATGGTATTTAATTAACTTCCCGAGCCCCTGGAAGCATGAAAATCACTTTAAACATGCTAATTTTAGCTCTAACACTGATGATCCACCTACAAATGTGAACTGACGTTCAAAAATAAAACATTTGAAAACGGACCATTTTCCACATTTTTGAAGCATGACGTAATGGGGGGGTGTTATCTCTTTTGTCGAAAATCAGCCGTTTTTGCTCGAACATTAAATGCCTCCAAATGGTATTTAATTAACTTCCCGGGGTGAAGAAACCCTTTTTGAGAACTCAGAGTGAGTAAATTGGCCATTTTCATGCACTTTTAACCATTCCATAAACCTTGTGTTTTGGGCCCCTGGAAGCATGAAAATCACTTTAAACATGCTAATTTTAGCTCTAACACTGATGATCCACCTACAAATGTGAACTGACGTTCAAAAATAAAACATTTGAAAACGGACCATTTTCTACATTTCTGAAGCATGACGTAATGAGGGGGTGTTATCTCTTTTGTCGAAAATCAGCCGTTTTTGCTCGAACATTAAATGCCTCCAAATGGTATTTAATTAACTTCCCGGGGTGAAGAAACCCTTTTTGAGAACTCAGAGTGAGTAAATTGGCCATTTTCATGCACTTTTAACCATTCCATAAATCTTGTGTTTTGGGCCCCTGGAAGCATGAAAATCACTTTAAACATGCTAATTTTAGCTCTAACACTGATGATCCACCTACAAATGTGAACTGACGTTCAAAAATAAAACATTTAAAAACGGACCATTTTCCACATTTCTGAAGCATGACGTAATGGGGGGGTGTTATCTCTTTTGTCGAAAATCAGCCGTTTTTGCTGGAACATTAAATGCCTCCAAATGGTATTTATTTCACTTCCCGAGCCCCTGGAAGCATGAAAATCACTTTAAACATGCTACTTTTAGCTCTAACACTGATGATCCACCTACAAATGTGAACTGACGTTCAAAAATAAAACATTTGAAAACGGACCATTTTCCACATTTCTGAAGCATCACGTAATGGGGGGGTGTTATCTCTTTTGTCGAAAATCAGCCGTTTTTGCTCGAACATTAAATGCCTCCAAATGGTATTTAATTAACTTCCCGAGCCCCTGGAAGCATGAAAATCACTTTAAACATGCTAATTTTAGCTCTAACACTGATGATCCACCTACAAATGTGAACTGACGTTCAAAAATAAAACATTTGAAAACGGACCATTTTCCACATTTCTGAAGCATGACGTAATGGGGGGGTGTTATCTCTTTTGTCGAAAATCAGCCGTTTTCGCTCGAACATTAAATGCCTCCAAATGGTATTTAATTAACTTCCCGGGGTGAAGAAACCCTTTTTGAGAACTCAGAGTGAGTAAATTGGCCATTTTCATGCACTTTTAACCATTCCATAAATCTTGTGTTTTGGGCCCCTGGAAGCATGAAAATCACTTTAAACATGCTAATTTTAGCTCTAACACTGATGATCCACCTACAAATGTGAACTGACGTTCAAAAATAAAACATTTGAAAACGGACCATTTTCCACATTTCTGAAGCATGACGTAATGGGGGGGTGTTATCTCTTTTGTCGAAAATCAGCCGTTTTTGCTCGAACATTAAATGCCTCCAAATGGTATTTAATTATCTTCCCGAGCCCCTGGAAGCATGAAAATCACTTTAAACATGCTAATTTTAGCTCTAACACTGATGATCCACCTACAAATGTGAACTGACGTTCAAAAATAAAACATTTGAAAACGGACCATTTTCCACATTTCTGAAGCATGACGTAATGGGGGGGTGTCATCTCTTTTGTCGAAAATCAGCCGTTTTTGCTCGAACATTAAATGCCTCCAAATGGTATTTAATTAACTTCCCGGGGTGAAGAAACCCTTTTTGAGAACTCAGAGTGAGTAAATTGGCCATTTTCATGCGATTTTAACCATTCCATAAATCTTGTGTTTAGGGCCCCTGGAAGCATGAAAATCACTTTAAACATGCTAATTTTAGCTCTAACACTGATGATCCACCTACAAATGTGAACTGACGTTCAAAAATAAAACATTTAAAAACGGACCATTTTCCACATTCCTGAAGCATGACGTAATGAGGGGGTGTTATCTCTTTTGTCGAAAATCAGCCGTTTTTGCTCGAACATTAAATGCCTCCAAATGGTATTTAATTAACTTCCCGGGGTGAAGAAACCCTTTTTGAGAACTCAGAGTGAGTAAATTGGCCATTTTCATGCACTTTTAACCATTCCATAAATCTTGTGTTTTGGGCCCCTGGAAGCATGAAAATCACTTTAAACATGCTAATTTTAGCTCTAACACTGATGATCCACCTACAAATGTGAACTGACATTCAAAAATAAAACATTTGAAAACGGACCATTTTCCACATTTCTGAAGCATGACGTAATGGGGGGGTGTTATCTCTTTTGTCGAAAATCAGCCGTTTTTGCTGGAACATTAAATGCCTCCAAATGGTATTTATTTCACTTCCCGAGCCCCTGGAAGCATGAAAATCACTTTAAACATGCTACTTTTAGCTCTAACACTGATGATCCACCTACAAATGTGAACTGACGTTCAAAAATAAAACATTTGAAAACGGACCATTTTCCACATTTCTGAAGCATGACGTAATGGGGGGGTGTTATCTCTTTTGTCGAAAATCAGCCGTTTTTGCTCGAACATTAAATGCCTCCAAATGGTATTTAATTAACTTCCCGAGCCCCTGGAAGCATGAAAATCACTTTAAACATGCTAATTTTAGCTCTAACACTGATGATCCACCTACAAATGTGAACTGACGTTCAAAAATAAAACATTTGAAAACGGACCATTTTCCACATTTCTGAAGCATGACGTAATGGGGGGGGTGTTATCTCTTTTGTCGAAAATCAGCCGTTTTCGCTCGAACATTAAATGCCTCCAAATGGTATTTAATTAACTTCCCGGGGTGAAGAAACACTTTTTGAGAACTCAGAGTGAGTAAATTGGCCATTTTCATGCACTTTTAACCATTCCATAAATCTTGTGTTTTGGGCCCCTGGAAGCATGAAAATCACTTTAAACATGCTAATTTTAGCTCTAACACTGATGATCCACCTACAAATGTGAACTGACGTTCAAAAATAAAACATTTGAAAACGGACCATTTTCCACATTTCTGAAGCATGACGTAATGGGGGGGTGTTATCTCTTTTGTCGAAAATCAGCCGTTTTTGCTCGAACATTAAATGCCTCCAAATGGTATTTAATTAACTTCCCGAGCCCCTGGAAGCATGAAAATCACTTTAAACATGCTAATTTAAGCTCTAACACTGATGATCCACCTACAAATGTGAACTGACGTTCAAAAATAAAACATTTGAAAACGGACCATTTTCCACATTTCTGAAGCATGACGTAATGGGGGGGTGTTATCTCTTTTGTCGAAAATCAGCCGTTTTTGCTCGAACATTAAATGCCTCCAAATGGTATTTAATTAACTTCCCAGGGTGAAGAAACCCTTTTTGAGAACTCAGAGTGAGTAAATTGGCCATTTTCATGCACTTTTAACCATTCCATAAATCTTGTGTTTAGGGCCCCTGGAAGCATGAAAATCACTTTAAACATGCTAATTTTAGCTCTAACACTGATGATCCACCTACAAATGTGAACTGACGTTCAAAAATAAAACATTTGAAAACAGACCATTTTTAACATTTCTGAAGCATGACGTAATGGGGGGGTGTTATCTCTTTTGTCGAAAATCAGCCGTTTTTGCTCGAACATTAAATGCCTCCAAATGGTATTTAATTAACTTCCCGAGCCCCTGGAAGCATGAAAATCACTTTAAACATGCTAATTTTAGCTCTAACACTGATGATCCACCTACAAATGTGAACTGACGTTCAAAAATAAAACATTTGAAAACGGACCATTTTCCAAATTTCTGAAGCATGACGTAATGGGGGGGTGTTATCTCTTTTGTCGAAAATCAGCCGTTTTTGCTCGAACATTAAATGCCTCCAAATGGTATTTAATTAACTTCCCGAGCCCCTGGAAGCATGAAAATCACTTTAAACATACTAATTTTAGCTCTAACACTGATGATCCACCTACAAATGTAAACTGACGTTCAAAAATAAAACATTTGAAAATGGACAATTTTCCACATTTCTGAAGCATGACGTAATGGGGGGGTGTTATCTCTTTTGTCGAAAATCAGCCGTTTTTGCTCGAACATTAAATGCCTCCAAATGGTATTTAATGAACTTCCCGGGGTGAAGAAACCCTTTTTGAGAACTCAGAGTGAGTAAATTGGCCATTTTCATGCACTTTTAACCATTCCATAAATCTTGTGTTTAGGGCCCCTGGAAGCATGAAAATCACTTTAAACATGCTAATTTTAGCTCTAACACTGATGATCCACCTACAAATGTGAACTGACGTTCAAAAATAAAACATTTGAAAACGGACTATTTTCCACATTTCTGAAGCATGACGTAATGGGGGGGTGTTATCTCTTTTGTCGAAAATCAGCCGTTTTTGCTCGAACATTAAAAGCCTCCAAATGGTATTTAATTAACTTCCCGAGCCCCTGGAAGCATGAAAATCACTTTAAACATGCTAATTTTAGCTCTAACACTGATGATCCACCTACAAATGTGAACTGACGTTCAAAAATAAAACATTTGAAAACGGACCATTTTCCACATTTTTGAAGCATGACGTAATGGGGGGGTGTTATCTCTTTTGTCGAAAATCAGCCGTTTTTGCTCGAACATTAAATGCCTCCAAATGGTATTTAATTAACTTCCCGGGGTGAAGAAACCCTTTTTGAGAACTCAGAGTGAGTAAATTGGCCATTTTCATGCACTTTTAACCATTCCATAAACCTTGTGTTTTGGGCCCCTGGAAGCATGAAAATCACTTTAAACATGCTAATTTTAGCTCTAACACTGATGATCCACCTACAAATGTGAACTGACGTTCAAAAATAAAACATTTGAAAACGGACCATTTTCTACATTTCTGAAGCATGACGTAATGAGGGGGTGTTATCTCTTTTGTCGAAAATCAGCCGTTTTTGCTCGAACATTAAATGCCTCCAAATGGTATTTAATTAACTTCCCGGGGTGAAGAAACCCTTTTTGAGAACTCAGAGTGAGTAAATTGGCCATTTTCATGCACTTTTAACCATTCCATAAATCTTGTGTTTTGGGCCCCTGGAAGCATGAAAATCACTTTAAACATGCTAATTTTAGCTCTAACACTGATGATCCACCTACAAATGTGAACTGACGTTCAAAAATAAAACATTTAAAAACGGACCATTTTCCACATTTCTGAAGCATGACGTAATGGGGGGGTGTTATCTCTTTTGTCGAAAATCAGCCGTTTTTGCTGGAACATTAAATGCCTCCAAATGGTATTTATTTCACTTCCCGAGCCCCTGGAAGCATGAAAATCACTTTAAACATGCTACTTTTAGCTCTAACACTGATGATCCACCTACAAATGTGAACTGACGTTCAAAAATAAAACATTTGAAAACGGACCATTTTCCACATTTCTGAAGCATGACGTAATGGGGGGGTGTTATCTCTTTTGTCGAAAATCAGCCGTTTTTGCTCGAACATTAAATGCCTCCAAATGGTATTTAATTAACTTCCCGAGCCCCTGGAAGCATGAAAATCACTTTAAACATGCTAATTTTAGCTCTAACACTGATGATCCACCTACAAATGTGAACTGACGTTCAAAAATAAAACATTTGAAAACGGACCATTTTCCACATTTCTGAAGCATGACGTAATGGGGGGGTGTTATCTCTTTTGTCGAAAATCAGCCGTTTTCGCTCGAACATTAAATGCCTCCAAATGGTATTTAATTAACTTCCCGGGGTGAAGAAACCCTTTTTGAGAACTCAGAGTGAGTAAATTGGCCATTTTCATGCACTTTTAACCATTCCATAAATCTTGTGTTTTGGGCCCCTGGAAGCATGAAAATCACTTTAAACATGCTAATTTTAGCTCTAACACTGATGATCCACCTACAAATGTGAACTGACGTTCAAAAATAAAACATTTGAAAACGGACCATTTTCCACATTTCTGAAGCATGACGTAATGGGGGGGTGTTATCTCTTTTGTCGAAAATCAGCCGTTTTTGCTCGAACATTAAATGCCTCCAAATGGTATTTAATTATCTTCCCGAGCCCCTGGAAGCATGAAAATCACTTTAAACATGCTAATTTTAGCTCTAACACTGATGATCCACCTACAAATGTGAACTGACGTTCAAAAATAAAACATTTGAAAACGGACCATTTTCCACATTTCTGAAGCATGACGTAATGGGGGGGGTGTTATCTCTTTTGTCGAAAATCAGCCGTTTTTGCTCGAACATTAAATGCCTCCAAATGGTATTTAATTAACTTCCCGGGGTGAAGAAACCCTTTTTGAGAACTCAGAGTGAGTAAATTGGCCATTTTCATGCACTTTTAACCATTCCATAAATCTTGTGTTTTGGGCCCCTGGAAGCATGAAAATCACTTTAAACATGCTAATTTTAGCTCTAACACTGATGATCCACCTACAAATGTGAACTGACGTTCAAAAATAAAACATTTGAAAACGGACCATTTTCCACATTTCTGAAGCATGACGTAATGGGGGGGTGTTATCTCTTTTGTCGAAAATCAGCCGTTTTTGCTCGAACATTAAATGCCTCCAAATGGTATTTAATTAACTTCCCAGGGTGAAGAAACCCTTTTTGAGAACTCAGAGTGAGTAAATTGGCCATTTTCATGCACTTTTAACCATTCCATAAATCTTGTGTTTAGGGCCCCTGGAAGCATGAAAATCACTTTAAACATGCTAATTTTAGCTCTAACACTGATGATCCACCTACAAATGTGAACTGACGTTCAAAAATAAAACATTTGAAAACAGACCATTTTTAACATTTCTGAAGCATGACGTAATGGGGGGGTGTTATCTCTTTTGTCGAAAATCAGCCGTTTTTGCTCGAACATTAAATGCCTCCAAATGGTATTTAATTAACTTCCCGAGCCCCTGGAAGCATGAAAATCACTTTAAACATGCTAATTTTAGCTCTAACACTGATGATCCACCTACAAATGTGAACTGACGTTCAAAAATAAAACATTTGAAAACGGACCATTTTCCAAATTTCTGAAGCATGACGTAATGGGGGGGTGTTATCTCTTTTGTCGAAAATCAGCCGTTTTTGCTCGAACATTAAATGCCTCCAAATGGTATTTAATTAACTTCCCGAGCCCCTGGAAGCATGAAAATCACTTTAAACATACTAATTTTAGCTCTAACACTGATGATCCACCTACAAATGTAAACTGACGTTCAAAAATAAAACATTTGAAAATGGACAATTTTCCACATTTCTGAAGCATGACGTAATGGGGGGGTGTTATCTCTTTTGTCGAAAATCAGCCGTTTTTGCTCGAACATTAAATGCCTCCAAATGGTATTTAATTAACTTCCCGGGGTGAAGAAACCCTTTTTGAGAACTCAGAGTGAGTAAATTGGCCATTTTCATGCACTTTTAACCATTCCATAAATCTTGTGTTTAGGGCCCCTGGAAGCATGAAAATCACTTTAAACATGCTAATTTTAGCTCTAACACTGATGATCCACCTACAAATGTGAACTGACGTTCAAAAATAAAACATTTGAAAACGGACTATTTTCCACATTTCTGAAGCATGACGTAATGGGGGGGTGTTATCTCTTTTGTCGAAAATCAGCCGTTTTTGCTCGAACATTAAAAGCCTCCAAATGGTATTTAATTAACTTCCCGAGCCCCTGGAAGCATGAAAATCACTTTAAACATGCTAATTTTAGCTCTAACACTGATGATCCACCTACAAATGTGAACTGACGTTCAAAAATAAAACATTTGAAAACGGACCATTTTCCACATTTTTGAAGCATGACGTAATGGGGGGGTGTTATCTCTTTTGTCGAAAATCAGCCGTTTTTGCTCGAACATTAAATGCCTCCAAATGGTATTTAATTAACTTCCCGGGGTGAAGAAACCCTTTTTGAGAACTCAGAGTGAGTAAATTGGCCATTTTCATGCACTTTTAACCATTCCATAAACCTTGTGTTTTGGGCCCCTGGAAGCATGAAAATCACTTTAAACATGCTAATTTTAGCTCTAACACTGATGATCCACCTACAAATGTGAACTGACGTTCAAAAATAAAACATTTGAAAACGGACCATTTTCTACATTTCTGAAGCATGACGTAATGAGGGGGTGTTATCTCTTTTGTCGAAAATCAGCCGTTTTTGCTCGAACATTAAATGCCTCCAAATGGTATTTAATTAACTTCCCGGGGTGAAGAAACCCTTTTTGAGAACTCAGAGTGAGTAAATTGGCCATTTTCATGCACTTTTAACCATTCCATAAATCTTGTGTTTTGGGCCCCTGGAAGCATGAAAATCACTTTAAACATGCTAATTTTAGCTCTAACACTGATGATCCACCTACAAATGTGAACTGACGTTCAAAAATAAAACATTTAAAAACGGACCATTTTCCACATTTCTGAAGCATGACGTAATGGGGGGGTGTTATCTCTTTTGTCGAAAATCAGCCGTTTTTGCTGGAACATTAAATGCCACCAAATGGTATTTATTTCACTTCCCGAGCCCCTGGAAGCATGAAAATCACTTTAAACATGCTACTTTTAGCTCTAACACTGATGATCCACCTACAAATGTGAACTGACGTTCAAAAATAAAACATTTGAAAACGGACCATTTTCCACATTTCTGAAGCATGACGTAATGGGGGGGTGTTATCTCTTTTGTCGAAAATCAGCCGTTTTTGCTCGAACATTAAATGCCTCCAAATGGTATTTAATTAACTTCCCGAGCCCCTGGAAGCATGAAAATCACTTTAAACATGCTAATTTTAGCTCTAACACTGATGATCCACCTACAAATGTGAACTGACGTTCAAAAATAAAACATTTGAAAACGGACCATTTTCCACATTTCTGAAGCATGACGTAATGGGGGGGTGTTATCTCTTTTGTCAAAAATCAGCCGTTTTTGCTGGAACATTAAATGCCTCCAAATGGTATTTATTTCACTTCCCGAGCCCCTGGAAGCATGAAAATCACTTTAAACATGCTACTTTTAGCTCTAACACTGATGATCCACCTACGAATGTGAACTGACGTTCAAAAATAAAACATTTGAAAACGGACCATTTTCCACATTTCTGAAGCATGACGTAATGGGGGGGGTGTTATCTCTTTTGTCGAAAATCAGCCGTTTTTGCTCGAACATTAAATGCCTCCAAATGGTATTTAATTAACTTCCCGAGCCCCTGGAAGCATGAAAATCACTTTAAACATGCTAATTTTAGCTCTAACACTGATGATCCACCTACAAATGTGAACTGACGTTCAAAAATAAAACATTTGAAAACGGACCATTTTCCACATTTCTGAAGCATGACGTAATGGGGGGGTGTTATCTCTTTTGTCGAAAATCAGCCGTTTTCGCACGAACATTAAATGCCTCCAAATGGTATTTAATTAACTTCCCGGGGTGAAGAAACCCTTTTTGAGAACTCAGAGTGAGTAAATTGGCCATTTTCATGCACTTTTAACCATTCCATAAATCTTGTGTTTTGGGCCCCTGGAAGCATGAAAATCACTTTAAACATGCTAATTTTAGCTCTAACACTGATGATCCACCTACAAATGTGAACTGACGTTCAAAAATAAAACATTTGAAAACGGACCATTTTCCACATTTCTGAAGCATGACGTAATGGGGGGGTGTTATCTCTTTTGTCGAAAATCAGCCGTTTTTGCTCGAACATTAAATGCCTCCAAATGGTATTTAATTAACTTCCGAGCCCCTGGAAGCATGAAAATCACTTTAAACATGCTAATTTTAGCTCTAACACTGATGATCCACCTACAAATGTGAACTGACGTTCAAAAATAAAACATTTGAAAACGGACCATTTTCCACATTTCTGAAGCATGACGTAATGGGGGGGTGTTATCTCTTTTGTCGAAAATCAGCCGTTTTTGCTCGAACATTAAATGCCTCCAAATGGTATTTAATTAACTTCCCGAGCCCCTGGAAGCATGAAAATCACTTTAAACATGCTAATTTTAGCTCTAACACTGATGATCCACCTACAAATGTGAACTGACGTTCAAAAATAAAACATTTGAAAACGGACCATTTTCCACATTTCTGAAGCATGACGTAATGGGGGGGTGTTATCTCTTTTGTCGAAAATCAGCCGTTTTTGCTCGAACATTAAATGCCTCCAAATGGTATTTATTTCACTTCCCGAGCCCCTGGAAGCATGAAAATCAATTTAAACATGCTAATTTTAGCTCTAACACTGATGATCCACCTACAAATGTGAACTGACGTTCAAAAATAAAACATTTGAAAACGGACCATTTTCCACATTTCTGAAGCATGACGTAATGGGGGGGTGTCATCTCTTTTGTCGAAAATCAGCCGTTTTTGCTCGAACATTAAATGCCTCCAAATGGTATTTAATTAACTTCCCGGGGTGAAGAAACCCTTTTTGAGAACTCAGAGTGAGTAAATTGGCCATTTTCATGCACTTTTAACCATTCCATAAATCTTGTGTTTAGGGCCCCTGGAAGCATGAAAATCACTTTAAACATGCTAATTTTAGCTCTAACACTGATGATCCACCTACAAATGTGAACTGACGTTCAAAAATAAAACATTTAAAAACGGACCATTTTCCACATTCCTGAAGCATGACGTAATGAGGGGGTGTTATCTCTTTTGTCGAAAATCAGCCGTTTTTGCTCGAACATTAAATGCCTCCAAATGGTATTTAATTAACTTCCCGGGGTGAAGAAACCCTTTTTGAGAACTCAGAGTGAGTAAATTGGCCATTTTCATGCACTTTTAACCATTCCATAAATCTTGTGTTTTGGGCCCCTGGAAGCATGAAAATCACTTTAAACATGCTAATTTTAGCTCTAACACTGATGATCCACCTACAAATGTGAACTGACATTCAAAAATAAAACATTTGAAAACGGACCATTTTCCACATTTCTGAAGCATGACGTAATGGGGGGGTGTTATCTCTTTTGTCGAAAATCAGCCGTTTTTGCTGGAACATTAAATGCCTCCAAATGGTATTTATTTCACTTCCCGAGCCCCTGGAAGCATGAAAATCACTTTAAACATGCTACTTTTAGCTCTAACACTGATGATCCACCTACAAATGTGAACTGACGTTCAAAAATAAAACATTTGAAAACGGACCATTTTCCACATTTCTGAAGCATGACGTAATGGGGGGGTGTTATCTCTTTTGTCGAAAATCAGCCGTTTTTGCTCGAACATTAAATGCCTCCAAATGGTATTTAATTAACTTCCCGAGCCCCTGGAAGCATGAAAATCACTTTAAACATGCTAATTTTAGCTCTAACACTGATGATCCACCTACAAATGTGAACTGACGTTCAAAAATAAAACATTTGAAAACGGACCATTTTCCACATTTCTGAAGCATGACGTAATGGGGGGGGTGTTATCTCTTTTGTCGAAAATCAGCCGTTTTCGCTCGAACATTAAATGCCTCCAAATGGTATTTAATTAACTTCCCGGGGTGAAGAAACCCTTTTTGAGAACTCAGAGTGAGTAAATTGGCCATTTTCATGCACTTTTAACCATTCCATAAATCTTGTGTTTTGGGCCCCTGGAAGCATGAAAATCACTTTAAACATGCTAATTTTAGCTCTAACACTGATGATCCACCTACAAATGTGAACTGACGTTCAAAAATAAAACATTTGAAAACGGACCATTTTCCACATTTCTGAAGCATGACGTAATGGGGGGGTGTTATCTCTTTTGTCGAAAATCAGCCGTTTTTGCTCGAACATTAAATGCCTCCAAATGGTATTTAATTAACTTCCCGAGCCCCTGGAAGCATGAAAATCACTTTAAACATGCTAATTTAAGCTCTAACACTGATGATCCACCTACAAATGTGAACTGACATTCAAAAATAAAACATTTGAAAACGGACCATTTTCCACATTTCTGAAGCATGACGTAATGGGGGGGTGTTATCTCTTTTGTCGAAAATCAGCCGTTTTTGCTCGAACATTAAATGCCTCCAAATGGTATTTAATTAACTTCCCAGGGTGAAGAAACCCTTTTTGAGAACTCAGAGTGAGTAAATTGGCCATTTTCATGCACTTTTAACCATTCCATAAATCTTGTGTTTAGGGCCCCTGGAAGCATGAAAATCACTTTAAACATGCTAATTTTAGCTCTAACACTGATGATCCACCTACAAATGTGAACTGACGTTCAAAAATAAAACATTTGAAAACAGACCATTTTTAACATTTCTGAAGCATGACGTAATGGGGGGGTGTTATCTCTTTTGTCGAAAATCAGCCGTTTTTGCTCGAACATTAAATGCCTCCAAATGGTATTTAATTAACTTCCCGAGCCCCTGGAAGCATGAAAATCACTTTAAACATGCTAATTTTAGCTCTAACACTGATGATCCACCTACAAATGTGAACTGACGTTCAAAAATAAAACATTTGAAAACGGACCATTTTCCAAATTTCTGAAGCATGACGTAATGGGGGGGTGTTATCTCTTTTGTCGAAAATCAGCCGTTTTTGCTCGAACATTAAATGCCTCCAAATGGTATTTAATTAACTTCCCGAGCCCCTGGAAGCATGAAAATCACTTTAAACATACTAATTTTAGCTCTAACACTGATGATCCACCTACAAATGTAAACTGACGTTCAAAAATAAAACATTTGAAAATGGACAATTTTCCACATTTCTGAAGCATGACGTAATGGGGGGGTGTTATCTCTTTTGTCGAAAATCAGCCGTTTTTGCTCGAACATTAAATGCCTCCAAATGGTATTTAATGAACTTCCCGGGGTGAAGAAACCCTTTTTGAGAACTCAGAGTGAGTAAATTGGCCATTTTCATGCACTTTTAACCATTCCATAAATCTTGTGTTTAGGGCCCCTGGAAGCATGAAAATCACTTTAAACATGCTAATTTTAGCTCTAACACTGATGATCCACCTACAAATGTGAACTGACGTTCAAAAATAAAACATTTGAAAACGGACTATTTTCCACATTTCTGAAGCATGACGTAATGGGGGGGTGTTATCTCTTTTGTCGAAAATCAGCCGTTTTTGCTCGAACATTAAAAGCCTCCAAATGGTATTTAATTAACTTCCCGAGCCCCTGGAAGCATGAAAATCACTTTAAACATGCTAATTTTAGCTCTAACACTGATGATCCACCTACAAATGTGAACTGACGTTCAAAAATAAAACATTTGAAAACGGACCATTTTCCACATTTTTGAAGCATGACGTAATGGGGGGGTGTTATCTCTTTTGTCGAAAATCAGCCGTTTTTGCTCGAACATTAAATGCCTCCAAATGGTATTTAATTAACTTCCCGGGGTGAAGAAACCCTTTTTGAGAACTCAGAGTGAGTAAATTGGCCATTTTCATGCACTTTTAACCATTCCATAAACCTTGTGTTTTGGGCCCCTGGAAGCATGAAAATCACTTTAAACATGCTAATTTTAGCTCTAACACTGATGATCCACCTACAAATGTGAACTGACGTTCAAAAATAAAACATTTGAAAACGGACCATTTTCTACATTTCTGAAGCATGACGTAATGAGGGGGTGTTATCTCTTTTGTCGAAAATCAGCCGTTTTTGCTCGAACATTAAATGCCTCCAAATGGTATTTAATTAACTTCCCGGGGTGAAGAAACCCTTTTTGAGAACTCAGAGTGAGTAAATTGGCCATTTTCATGCACTTTTAACCCTTCCATAAATCTTGTGTTTTGGGCCCCTGGAAGCATGAAAATCACTTTAAACATGCTAATTTTAGCTCTAACACTGATGATCCACCTACAAATGTGAACTGACGTTCAAAAATAAAACATTTAAAAACGGACCATTTTCCACATTTCTGAAGCATGACGTAATGGGGGGGTGTTATCTCTTTTGTCGAAAATCAGCCGTTTTTGCTGGAACATTAAATGCCTCCAAATGGTATTTATTTCACTTCCCGAGCCCCTGGAAGCATGAAAATCACTTTAAACATGCTACTTTTAGCTCTAACACTGATGATCCACCTACAAATGTGAACTGACGTTCAAAAATAAAACATTTGAAAACGGACCATTTTCCACATTTCTGAAGCATGACGTAATGGGGGGGTGTTATCTCTTTTGTCGAAAATCAGCCGTTTTTGCTCGAACATTAAATGCCTCCAAATGGTATTTAATTAACTTCCCGAGCCCCTGGAAGCATGAAAATCACTTTAAACATGCTAATTTTAGCTCTAACACTGATGATCCACCTACAAATGTGAACTGACGTTCAAAAATAAAACATTTGAAAACGGACCATTTTCCACATTTCTGAAGCATGACGTAATGGGGGGGTGTTATCTCTTTTGTCGAAAATCAGCCGTTTTCGCTCGAACATTAAATGCCTCCAAATGGTATTTAATTAACTTCCCGGGGTGAAGAAACCCTTTTTGAGAACTCAGAGTGAGTAAATTGGCCATTTTCATGCACTTTTAACCATTCCATAAATCTTGTGTTTTGGGCCCCTGGAAGCATGAAAATCACTTTAAACATGCTAATTTTAGCTCTAACACTGATGATCCACCTACAAATGTGAACTGACGTTCAAAAATAAAACATTTGAAAACGGACCATTTTCCACATTTCTGAAGCATGACGTAATGGGGGGGTGTTATCTCTTTTGTCGAAAATCAGCCGTTTTTGCTCGAACATTAAATGCCTCCAAATGGTATTTAATTATCTTCCCGAGCCCCTGGAAGCATGAAAATCACTTTAAACATGCTAATTTTAGCTCTAACACTGATGATCCACCTACAAATGTGAACTGACGTTCAAAAATAAAACATTTGAAAACGGACCATTTTCCACATTTCTGAAGCATGACGTAATGGGGGGGTGTCATCTCTTTTGTCGAAAATCAGCCGTTTTTGCTCGAACATTAAATGCCTCCAAATGGTATTTAATTAACTTCCCGGGGTGAAGAAACCCTTTTTGAGAACTCAGAGTGAGTAAATTGGCCATTTTCATGCACTTTTAACCATTCCATAAATCTTGTGTTTAGGGCCCCTGGAAGCATGAAAATCACTTTAAACATGCTAATTTTAGCTCTAACACTGATGATCCACCTACAAATGTGAACTGACGTTCAAAAATAAAACATTTAAAAACGGACCATTTTCCACATTCCTGAAGCATGACGTAATGAGGGGGTGTTATCTCTTTTGTCGAAAATCAGCCGTTTTTGCTCGAACATTAAATGCCTCCAAATGGTATTTAATTAACTTCCCGGGGTGAAGAAACCCTTTTTGAGAACTCAGAGTGAGTAAATTGGCCATTTTCATGCACTTTTAACCATTCCATAAATCTTGTGTTTTGGGCCCCTGGAAGCATGAAAATCACTTTAAACATGCTAATTTTAGCTCTAACACTGATGATCCACCTACAAATGTGAACTGACATTCAAAAATAAAACATTTGAAAACGGACCATTTTCCACATTTCTGAAGCATGACGTAATGGGGGGGTGTTATCTCTTTTGTCGAAAATCAGCCGTTTTTGCTGGAACATTAAATGCCTCCAAATGGTATTTATTTCACTTCCCGAGCCCCTGGAAGCATGAAAATCACTTTAAACATGCTACTTTTAGCTCTAACACTGATGATCCACCTACAAATGTGAACTGACGTTCAAAAATAAAACATTTGAAAACGGACCATTTTCCACATTTCTGAAGCATGACGTAATGGGGGGGTGTTATCTCTTTTGTCGAAAATCAGCCGTTTTTGCTCGAACATTAAATGCCTCCAAATGGTATTTAATTAACTTCCCGAGCCCCTGGAAGCATGAAAATCACTTTAAACATGCTAATTTTAGCTCTAACACTGATGATCCACCTACAAATGTGAACTGACGTTCAAAAATAAAACATTTGAAAACGGACCATTTTCCACATTTCTGAAGCATGACGTAATGGGGGGGGTGTTATCTCTTTTGTCGAAAATCAGCCGTTTTCGCTCGAACATTAAATGCCTCCAAATGGTATTTAATTAACTTCCCGGGGTGAAGAAACCCTTTTTGAGAACTCAGAGTGAGTAAATTGGCCATTTTCATGCACTTTTAACCATTCCATAAATCTTGTGTTTTGGGCCCCTGGAAGCATGAAAATCACTTTAAACATGCTAATTTTAGCTCTAACACTGATGATCCACCTACAAATGTGAACTGACGTTCAAAAATAAAACATTTGAAAACGGACCATTTTCCACATTTCTGAAGCATGACGTAATGGGGGGGTGTTATCTCTTTTGTCGAAAATCAGCCGTTTTTGCTCGAACATTAAATGCCTCCAAATGGTATTTAATTAACTTCCCGAGCCCCTGGAAGCATGAAAATCACTTTAAACATGCTAATTTAAGCTCTAACACTGATGATCCACCTACAAATGTGAACTGACGTTCAAAAATAAAACATTTGAAAACGGACCATTTTCCACATTTCTGAAGCATGACGTAATGGGGGGGTGTTATCTCTTTTGTCGAAAATCAGCCGTTTTTGCTCGAACATTAAATGCCTCCAAATGGTATTTAATTAACTTCCCAGGGTGAAGAAACCCTTTTTGAGAACTCAGAGTGAGTAAATTGGCCATTTTCATGCACTTTTAACCATTCCATAAATCTTGTGTTTAGGGCCCCTGGAAGCATGAAAATCACTTTAAACATGCTAATTTTAGCTCTAACACTGATGATCCACCTACAAATGTGAACTGACGTTCAAAAATAAAACATTTGAAAACAGACCATTTTTAACATTTCTGAAGCATGACGTAATGGGGGGGTGTTATCTCTTTTGTCGAAAATCAGCCGTTTTTGCTCGAACATTAAATGCCTCCAAATGGTATTTAATTAACTTCCCGAGCCCCTGGAAGCATGAAAATCACTTTAAACATGCTAATTTTAGCTCTAACACTGATGATCCACCTACAAATGTGAACTGACGTTCAAAAATAAAACATTTGAAAACGGACCATTTTCCAAATTTCTGAAGCATGACGTAATGGGGGGGTGTTATCTCTTTTGTCGAAAATCAGCCGTTTTTGCTCGAACATTAAATGCCTCCAAATGGTATTTAATTAACTTCCCGAGCCCCTGGAAGCATGAAAATCACTTTAAACATGCTAATTTTAGCTCTAACACTGATGATCCACCTACAAATGTGAACTGACGTTCAAAAATAAAACATTTGAAAACGGACCATTTTCCACATTTCTGAAGCATGACGTAATGGGGGGGGTGTTATCTCTTTTGTCGAAAATCAGCCGTTTTCGCTCGAACATTAAATGCCTCCAAATGGTATTTAATTAACTTCCCGGGGTGAAGAAACCCTTTTTGAGAACTCAGAGTGAGTAAATTGGCCATATTCATGCACTTTTAACCATTCCATAAATCTTGTGTTTTGGGCCCCTGGAAGCATGAAAATCACTTTAAACATGCTAATTTTAGCTCTAACACTGATGATCCACCTACAAATGTGAACTGACGTTCAAAAATAAAACATTTGAAAACGGACCATTTTCCACATTTCTGAAGCATGACGTAATGGGGGGGTGTTATCTCTTTTGTCGAAAATCAGCCGTTTTTGCTCGAACATTAAATGCCTCCGAATGGTATTTAATTAACTTCCCGAGCCCCTGGAAGCATGAAAATCACTTTAAACATGCTAATTTAAGCTCTAACACTGATGATCCACCTACAAATGTGAACTGACGTTCAAAAATAAAACATTTGAAAACGGACCATTTTCCACATTTCTGAAGCATGACGTAATGGGGGGGTGTTATCTCTTTTGTCGAAAATCAGCCGTTTTTGCTCGAACATTAAATGCCTCCAAATGGTATTTAATTAACTTCCCAGGGTGAAGAAACCCTTTTTGAGAACTCAGAGTGAGTAAATTGGCCATTTTCATGCACTTTTAACCATTCCATAAATCTTGTGTTTAGGGCCCCTGGAAGCATGAAAATCACTTTAAACATGCTAATTTTAGCTCTAACACTGATGATCCACCTACAAATGTGAACTGACGTTCAAAAATAAAACATTTGAAAACAGACCATTTTTAACATTTCTGAAGCATGACGTAATGGGGGGGTGTTATCTCTTTTGTCGAAAATCAGCCGTTTTTGCTCGAACATTAAATGCCTCCAAATGGTATTTAATTAACTTCCCGAGCCCCTGGAAGCATGAAAATCACTTTAAACATGCTAATTTTAGCTCTAACACTGATGATCCACCTACAAATGTGAACTGACGTTCAAAAATAAAACATTTGAAAACGGACCATTTTCCAAATTTCTGAAGCATGACGTAATGGGGGGGTGTTATCTCTTTTGTCGAAAATCAGCCGTTTTTGCTCGAACATTAAATGCCTCCAAATGGTATTTAATTAACTTCCCGAGCCCCTGGAAGCATGAAAATCACTTTAAACATACTAATTTTAGCTCTAACACTGATGATCCACCTACAAATGTAAACTGACGTTCAAAAATAAAACATTTGAAAATGGACAATTTTCCACATTTCTGAAGCATGACGTAATGGGGGGGTGTTATCTCTTTTGTCGAAAATCAGCCGTTTTTGCTCGAACATTAAATGCCTCCAAATGGTATTTAATGAACTTCCCGGGGTGAAGAAACCCTTTTTGAGAACTCAGAGTGAGTAAATTGGCCATTTTCATGCACTTTTAACCATTCCATAAATCTTGTGTTTAGGGCCCCTGGAAGCATGAAAATCACTTTAAACATGCTAATTTTAGCTCTAACACTGATGATCCACCTACAAATGTGAACTGACGTTCAAAAATAAAACATTTGAAAACGGACTATTTTCCACATTTCTGAAGCATGACGTAATGGGGGGGTGTTATCTCTTTTGTCGAAAATCAGCCGTTTTTGCTCGAACATTAAAAGCCTCCAAATGGTATTTAATTAACTTCCCGAGCCCCTGGAAGCATGAAAATCACTTTAAACATGCTAATTTTAGCTCTAACACTGATGATCCACCTACAAATGTGAACTGACGTTCAAAAATAAAACATTTGAAAACGGACCATTTTCCACATTTTTGAAGCATGACGTAATGGGGGGGTGTTATCTCTTTTGTCGAAAATCAGCCGTTTTTGCTCGAACATTAAATGCCTCCAAATGGTATTTAATTAACTTCCCGGGGTGAAGAAACCCTTTTTGAGAACTCAGAGTGAGTAAATTGGCCATTTTCATGCACTTTTAACCATTCCATAAACCTTGTGTTTTGGGCCCCTGGAAGCATGAAAATCACTTTAAACATGCTAATTTTAGCTCTAACACTGATGATCCACCTACAAATGTGAACTGACGTTCAAAAATAAAACATTTGAAAACGGACCATTTTCTACATTTCTGAAGCATGACGTAATGAGGGGGTGTTATCTCTTTTGTCGAAAATCAGCCGTTTTTGCTCGAACATTAAATGCCTCCAAATGGTATTTAATTAACTTCCCGGGGTGAAGAAACCCTTTTTGAGAACTCAGAGTGAGTAAATTGGCCATTTTCATGCACTTTTACCCATTCCATAAATCTTGTGTTTTGGGCCCCTGGAAGCATGAAAATCACTTTAAACATGCTAATTTTAGCTCTAACACTGATGATCCACCTACAAATGTGAACTGACGTTCAAAAATAAAACATTTGAAAACGGACCATTTTCCAAATTTCTGAAGCATGACGTAATGGGGGGGTGTTATCTCTTTTGTCGAAAATCAGCCGTTTTTGCTCGAACATTAAATGCCTCCAAATGGTATTTAATTAACTTCCCGAGCCCCTGGAAGCATGAAAATCACTTTAAACATACTAATTTTAGCTCTAACACTGATGATCCACCTACAAATGTAAACTGACGTTCAAAAATAAAACATTTGAAAATGGACAATTTTCCACATTTCTGAAGCATGACGTAATGGGGGGGTGTTATCTCTTTTGTCGAAAATCAGCCGTTTTTGCTCGAACATTAAATGCCTCCAAATGGTATTTAATGAACTTCCCGGGGTGAAGAAACCCTTTTTGAGAACTCAGAGTGAGTAAATTGGCCATTTTCATGCACTTTTAACCATTCCATAAATCTTGTGTTTAGGGCCCCTGGAAGCATGAAAATCACTTTAAACATGCTAATTTTAGCTCTAACACTGATGATCCACCTACAAATGTGAACTGACGTTCAAAAATAAAACATTTGAAAACGGACTATTTTCCACATTTCTGAAGCATGACGTAATGGGGGGGTGTTATCTCTTTTGTCGAAAATCAGCCGTTTTTGCTCGAACATTAAAAGCCTCCAAATGGTATTTAATTAACTTCCCGAGCCCCTGGAAGCATGAAAATCACTTTAAACATGCTAATTTTAGCTCTAACACTGATGATCCACCTACAAATGTGAACTGACGTTCAAAAATAAAACATTTGAAAACGGACCATTTTCCACATTTTTGAAGCATGACGTAATGGGGGGGTGTTATCTCTTTTGTCGAAAATCAGCCGTTTTTGCTCGAACATTAAATGCCTCCAAATGGTATTTAATTAACTTCCCGGGGTGAAGAAACCCTTTTTGAGAACTCAGAGTGAGTAAATTGGCCATTTTCATGCACTTTTAACCATTCCATAAATCTTGTGTTTTGGGCCCCTGGAAGCATGAAAATCACTTTAAACATGCTAATTTTAGCTCTAACACTGATGATCCACCTACAAATGTGAACTGACGTTCAAAAATAAAACATTTAAAAACGGACCATTTTCCACATTCCTGAAGCATGACGTAATGAGGGGGTGTTATCTCTTTTGTCGAAAATCAGCCGTTTTTGCTCGAACATTAAATGCCTCCAAATGGTATTTAATTAACTTCCCGGGGTGAAGAAACCCTTTTTGAGAACTCAGAGTGAGTAAATTGGCCATTTTCATGCACTTTTAACCATTCCATAAATCTTGTGTTTTGGGCCCCTGGAAGCATGAAAATCACTTTAAACATGCTAATTTTAGCTCTAACACTGATGATCCACCTACAAATGTGAACTGACATTCAAAAATAAAACATTTGAAAACGGACCATTTTCCACATTTCTGAAGCATGACGTAATGGGGGGGTGTTATCTCTTTTGTCGAAAATCAGCCGTTTTTGCTGGAACATTAAATGCCTCCAAATGGTATTTATTTCACTTCCCGAGCCCCTGGAAGCATGAAAATCACTTTAAACATGCTACTTTTAGCTCTAACACTGATGATCCACCTACAAATGTGAACTGACGTTCAAAAATAAAACATTTGAAAACGGACCATTTTCCACATTTCTGAAGCATGACGTAATGGGGGGGTGTTATCTCTTTTGTCGAAAATCAGCCGTTTTTGCTCGAACATTAAATGCCTCCAAATGGTATTTAATTAACTTCCCGAGCCCCTGGAAGCATGAAAATCACTTTAAACATGCTAATTTTAGCTCTAACACTGATGATCCACCTACAAATGTGAACTGACGTTCAAAAATAAAACATTTGAAAACGGACCATTTTCCACATTTCTGAAGCATGACGTAATGGGGGGGGTGTTATCTCTTTTGTCGAAAATCAGCCGTTTTCGCTCGAACATTAAATGCCTCCAAATGGTATTTAATTAACTTCCCGGGGTGAAGAAACCCTTTTTGAGAACTCAGAGTGAGTAAATTGGCCATTTTCATGCACTTTTAACCATTCCATAAATCTTGTGTTTTGGGCCCCTGGAAGCATGAAAATCACTTTAAACATGCTAATTTTAGCTCTAACACTGATGATCCACCTACAAATGTGAACTGACGTTCAAAAATAAAACATTTGAAAACGGACCATTTTCCACATTTCTGAAGCATGACGTAATGGGGGGGTGTTATCTCTTTTGTCGAAAATCAGCCGTTTTTGCTCGAACATTAAATGCCTCCAAATGGTATTTAATTAACTTCCCGAGCCCCTGGAAGCATGAAAATCACTTTAAACATGCTAATTTAAGCTCTAACACTGATGATCCACCTACAAATGTGAACTGACGTTCAAAAATAAAACATTTGAAAACGGACCATTTTCCACATTTCTGAAGCATGACGTAATGGGGGGGTGTTATCTCTTTTGTCGAAAATCAGCCGTTTTTGCTCGAACATTAAATGCCTCCAAATGGTATTTAATTAACTTCCCAGGGTGAAGAAACCCTTTTTGAGAACTCAGAGTGAGTAAATTGGCCATTTTCATGCACTTTTAACCATTCCATAAATCTTGTGTTTAGGGCCCCTGGAAGCATGAAAATCACTTTAAACATGCTAATTTTAGCTCTAACACTGATGATCCACCTACAAATGTGAACTGACGTTCAAAAATAAAACATTTGAAAACAGACCATTTTTAACATTTCTGAAGCATGACGTAATGGGGGGGTGTTATCTCTTTTGTCGAAAATCAGCCGTTTTTGCTCGAACATTAAATGCCTCCAAATGGTATTTAATTAACTTCCCGAGCCCCTGGAAGCATGAAAATCACTTTAAACATGCTAATTTTAGCTCTAACACTGATGATCCACCTACAAATGTGAACTGACGTTCAAAAATAAAACATTTGAAAACGGACCATTTTCCACATTTCTGAAGCATGACGTAATGGGGGGGGTGTTATCTCTTTTGTCGAAAATCAGCCGTTTTCGCTCGAACATTAAATGCCTCCAAATGGTATTTAATTAACTTCCCGGGGTGAAGAAACCCTTTTTGAGAACTCAGAGTGAGTAAATTGGCCATATTCATGCACTTTTAACCATTCCATAAATCTTGTGTTTTGGGCCCCTGGAAGCATGAAAATCACTTTAAACATGCTAATTTTAGCTCTAACACTGATGATCCACCTACAAATGTGAACTGACGTTCAAAAATAAAACATTTGAAAACGGACCATTTTCCACATTTCTGAAGCATGACGTAATGGGGGGGTGTTATCTCTTTTGTCGAAAATCAGCCGTTTTTGCTCGAACATTAAATGCCTCCGAATGGTATTTAATTAACTTCCCGAGCCCCTGGAAGCATGAAAATCACTTTAAACATGCTAATTTAAGCTCTAACACTGATGATCCACCTACAAATGTGAACTGACGTTCAAAAATAAAACATTTGAAAACGGACCATTTTCCACATTTCTGAAGCATGACGTAATGGGGGGGTGTTATCTCTTTTGTCGAAAATCAGCCGTTTTTGCTCGAACATTAAATGCCTCCAAATGGTATTTAATTAACTTCCCAGGGTGAAGAAACCCTTTTTGAGAACTCAGAGTGAGTAAATTGGCCATTTTCATGCACTTTTAACCATTCCATAAATCTTGTGTTTAGGGCCCCTGGAAGCATGAAAATCACTTTAAACATGCTAATTTTAGCTCTAACACTGATGATCCACCTACAAATGTGAACTGACGTTCAAAAATAAAACATTTGAAAACAGACCATTTTTAACATTTCTGAAGCATGACGTAATGGGGGGGTGTTATCTCTTTTGTCGAAAATCAGCCGTTTTTGCTCGAACATTAAATGCCTCCAAATGGTATTTAATTAACTTCCCGAGCCCCTGGAAGCATGAAAATCACTTTAAACATGCTAATTTTAGCTCTAACACTGATGATCCACCTACAAATGTGAACTGACGTTCAAAAATAAAACATTTGAAAACGGACCATTTTCCAAATTTCTGAAGCATGACGTAATGGGGGGGTGTTATCTCTTTTGTCGAAAATCAGCCGTTTTTGCTCGAACATTAAATGCCTCCAAATGGTATTTAATTAACTTCCCGAGCCCCTGGAAGCATGAAAATCACTTTAAACATACTAATTTTAGCTCTAACACTGATGATCCACCTACAAATGTAAACTGACGTTCAAAAATAAAACATTTGAAAATGGACAATTTTCCACATTTCTGAAGCATGACGTAATGGGGGGGTGTTATCTCTTTTGTCGAAAATCAGCCGTTTTTGCTCGAACATTAAATGCCTCCAAATGGTATTTAATGAACTTCCCGGGGTGAAGAAACCCTTTTTGAGAACTCAGAGTGAGTAAATTGGCCATTTTCATGCACTTTTAACCATTCCATAAATCTTGTGTTTAGGGCCCCTGGAAGCATGAAAATCACTTTAAACATGCTAATTTTAGCTCTAACACTGATGATCCACCTACAAATGTGAACTGACGTTCAAAAATAAAACATTTGAAAACGGACTATTTTCCACATTTCTGAAGCATGACGTAATGGGGGGGTGTTATCTCTTTTGTCGAAAATCAGCCGTTTTTGCTCGAACATTAAAAGCCTCCAAATGGTATTTAATTAACTTCCCGAGCCCCTGGAAGCATGAAAATCACTTTAAACATGCTAATTTTAGCTCTAACACTGATGATCCACCTACAAATGTGAACTGACGTTCAAAAATAAAACATTTGAAAACGGACCATTTTCCACATTTTTGAAGCATGACGTAATGGGGGGGTGTTATCTCTTTTGTCGAAAATCAGCCGTTTTTGCTCGAACATTAAATGCCTCCAAATGGTATTTAATTAACTTCCCGGGGTGAAGAAACCCTTTTTGAGAACTCAGAGTGAGTAAATTGGCCATTTTCATGCACTTTTAACCATTCCATAAACCTTGTGTTTTGGGCCCCTGGAAGCATGAAAATCACTTTAAACATGCTAATTTTAGCTCTAACACTGATGATCCACCTACAAATGTGAACTGACGTTCAAAAATAAAACATTTGAAAACGGACCATTTTCTACATTTCTGAAGCATGACGTAATGAGGGGGTGTTATCTCTTTTGTCGAAAATCAGCCGTTTTTGCTCGAACATTAAATGCCTCCAAATGGTATTTAATTAACTTCCCGGGGTGAAGAAACCCTTTTTGAGAACTCAGAGTGAGTAAATTGGCCATTTTCATGCACTTTTAACCATTCCATAAATCTTGTGTTTTGGGCCCCTGGAAGCATGAAAATCACTTTAAACATGCTAATTTTAGCTCTAACACTGATGATCCACCTACAAATGTGAACTGACGTTCAAAAATAAAACATTTGAAAACGGACCATTTTCCAAATTTCTGAAGCATGACGTAATGGGGGGGTGTTATCTCTTTTGTCGAAAATCAGCCGTTTTTGCTCGAACATTAAATGCCTCCAAATGGTATTTAATTAACTTCCCGAGCCCCTGGAAGCATGAAAATCACTTTAAACATACTAATTTTAGCTCTAACACTGATGATCCACCTACAAATGTAAACTGACGTTCAAAAATAAAACATTTGAAAATGGACAATTTTCCACATTTCTGAAGCATGACGTAATGGGGGGGTGTTATCTCTTTTGTCGAAAATCAGCCGTTTTTGCTCGAACATTAAATGCCTCCAAATGGTATTTAATGAACTTCCCGGGGTGAAGAAACCCTTTTTGAGAACTCAGAGTGAGTAAATTGGCCATTTTCATGCACTTTTAACCATTCCATAAATCTTGTGTTTAGGGCCCCTGGAAGCATGAAAATCACTTTAAACATGCTAATTTTAGCTCTAACACTGATGATCCACCTACAAATGTGAACTGACGTTCAAAAATAAAACATTTGAAAACGGACTATTTTCCACATTTCTGAAGCATGACGTAATGGGGGGGTGTTATCTCTTTTGTCGAAAATCAGCCGTTTTTGCTCGAACATTAAAAGCCTCCAAATGGTATTTAATTAACTTCCCGAGCCCCTGGAAGCATGAAAATCACTTTAAACATGCTAATTTTAGCTCTAACACTGATGATCCACCTACAAATGTGAACTGACGTTCAAAAATAAAACATTTGAAAACGGACCATTTTCCACATTTTTGAAGCATGACGTAATGGGGGGGTGTTATCTCTTTTGTCGAAAATCAGCCGTTTTTGCTCGAACATTAAATGCCTCCAAATGGTATTTAATTAACTTCCCGGGGTGAAGAAACCCTTTTTGAGAACTCAGAGTGAGTAAATTGGCCATTTTCATGCACTTTTAACCATTCCATAAACCTTGTGTTTTGGGCCCCTGGAAGCATGAAAATCACTTTAAACATGCTAATTTTAGCTCTAACACTGATGATCCACCTACAAATGTGAACTGACGTTCAAAAATAAAACATTTGAAAACGGACCATTTTCTACATTTCTGAAGCATGACGTAATGAGGGGGTGTTATCTCTTTTGTCGAAAATCAGCCGTTTTTGCTCGAACATTAAATGCCTCCAAATGGTATTTAATTAACTTCCCGGGGTGAAGAAACCCTTTTTGAGAACTCAGAGTGAGTAAATTGGCCATTTTCATGCACTTTTAACCATTCCATAAATCTTGTGTTTTGGGCCCCTGGAAGCATGAAAATCACTTTAAACATGCTAATTTTAGCTCTAACACTGATGATCCACCTACAAATGTGAACTGACGTTCAAAAATAAAACATTTAAAAACGGACCATTTTCCACATTTCTGAAGCATGACGTAATGGGGGGGTGTTATCTCTTTTGTCGAAAATCAGCCGTTTTTGCTGGAACATTAAATGCCTCCAAATGGTATTTATTTCACTTCCCGAGCCCCTGGAAGCATGAAAATCACTTTAAACATGCTACTTTTAGCTCTAACACTGATGATCCACCTACAAATGTGAACTGACGTTCAAAAATAAAACATTTGAAAACGGACCATTTTCCACATTTCTGAAGCATGACGTAATGGGGGGGTGTTATCTCTTTTGTCGAAAATCAGCCGTTTTTGCTCGAACATTAAATGCCTCCAAATGGTATTTAATTAACTTCCCGAGCCCCTGGAAGCATGAAAATCACTTTAAACATGCTAATTTTAGCTCTAACACTGATGATCCACCTACAAATGTGAACTGACGTTCAAAAATAAAACATTTGAAAACGGACCATTTTCCACATTTCTGAAGCATGACGTAATGGGGGGGTGTTATCTCTTTTGTCGAAAATCAGCCGTTTTCGCTCGAACATTAAATGCCTCCAAATGGTATTTAATTAACTTCCCGGGGTGAAGAAACCCTTTTTGAGAACTCAGAGTGAGTAAATTGGCCATTTTCATGCACCTTTAACCATTCCATAAATCTTGTGTTTTGGGCCCCTGGAAGCATGAAAATCACTTTAAACATGCTAATTTTAGCTCTAACACTGATGATCCACCTACAAATGTGAACTGACGTTCAAAAATAAAACATTTGAAAACGGACCATTTTCCACATTTCTGAAGCATGACGTAATGGGGGGGTGTTATCTCTTTTGTCGAAAATCAGCCGTTTTTGCTCGAACATTAAATGCCTCCAAATGGTATTTAATTATCTTCCCGAGCCCCTGGAAGCATGAAAATCACTTTAAACATGCTAATTTTAGCTCTAACACTGATGATCCACCTACAAATGTGAACTGACGTTCAAAAATAAAACATTTGAAAACGGACCATTTTCCACATTTCTGAAGCATGACGTAATGGGGGGGTGTTATCTCTTTTGTCGAAAATCAGCCGTTTTTGCTCGAACATTAAATGCCTCCAAATGGTATTTATTTCACTTCCCGAGCCCCTGGAAGCATGAAAATCAATTTAAACATGCTAATTTTAGCTCTAACACTGATGATCCACCTACAAATGTGAACTGACGTTCAAAAATAAAACATTTGAAAACGGACCATTTTCCACATTTCTGAAGCATGACGTAATGGGGGGGTGTCATCTCTTTTGTCGAAAATCAGCCGTTTTTGCTCGAACATTAAATGCCTCCAAATGGTATTTAATTAACTTCCCGGGGTGAAGAAACCCTTTTTGAGAACTCAGAGTGAGTAAATTGGCCATTTTCATGCACTTTTAACCATTCCATAAATCTTGTGTTTTGGGCCCCTGGAAGCATGAAAATCACTTTAAACATGCTAATTTTAGCTCGAACACTGATGATCCACCTACAAATGTGAACTGACATTCAAAAATAAAACATTTGAAAACGGACCATTTTCCACATTTCTGAAGCATGACGTAATGGGGGGGTGTTATCTCTTTTGTCGAAAATCAGCCGTTTTTGCTGGAACATTAAATGCCTCCAAATGGTATTTATTTCACTTCCCGAGCCCCTGGAAGCATGAAAATCACTTTAAACATGCTACTTTTAGCTCTAACACTGATGATCCACCTACAAATGTGAACTGACGTTCAAAAATAAAACATTTGAAAACGGACCATTTTCCACATTTCTGAAGCATGACGTAATGGGGGGGTGTTATCTCTTTTGTCGAAAATCAGCCGTTTTTGCTCGAACATTAAATGCCTCCAAATGGTATTTAATTAACTTCCCGAGCCCCTGGAAGCATGAAAATCACTTTAAACATGCTAATTTTAGCTCTAACACTGATGATCCACCTACAAATGTGAACTGACGTTCAAAAATAAAACATTTGAAAACGGACCATTTTCTACATTTCTGAAGCATGACGTAATGAGGGGGTGTTATCTCTTTTGTCGAAAATCAGCCGTTTTTGCTCGAACATTAAATGCCTCCAAATGGTATTTAATTAACTTCCCGGGGTGAAGAAACCCTTTTTGAGAACTCAGAGTGAGTAAATTGGCCATTTTCATGCACTTTTAACCATTCCATAAATCTTGTGTTTTGGGCCCCTGGAAGCATGAAAATCACTTTAAACATGCTAATTTTAGCTCTAACACTGATGATCCACCTACAAATGTGAACTGACGTTCAAAAATAAAACATTTAAAAACGGACCATTTTCCACATTTCTGAAGCATGACGTAATGGGGGGGTGTTATCTCTTTTGTCGAAAATCAGCCGTTTTTGCTGGAACATTAAATGCCTCCAAATGGTATTTATTTCACTTCCCGAGCCCCTGGAAGCATGAAAATCACTTTAAACATGCTACTTTTAGCTCTAACACTGATGATCCACCTACAAATGTGAACTGACGTTCAAAAATAAAACATTTGAAAACGGACCATTTTCCACATTTCTGAAGCATGACGTAATGGGGGGGTGTTATCTCTTTTGTCGAAAATCAGCCGTTTTTGCTCGAACATTAAATGCCTCCAAATGGTATTTAATTAACTTCCCGAGCCCCTGGAAGCATGAAAATCACTTTAAACATGCTAATTTTAGCTCTAACACTGATGATCCACCTACAAATGTGAACTGACGTTCAAAAATAAAACATTTGAAAACGGACCATTTTCCACATTTCTGAAGCATGACGTAATGGGGGGGTGTTATCTCTTTTGTCGAAAATCAGCCGTTTTCGCTCGAACATTAAATGCCTCCAAATGGTATTTAATTAACTTCCCGGGGTGAAGAAACCCTTTTTGAGAACTCAGAGTGAGTAAATTGGCCATTTTCATGCACCTTTAACCATTCCATAAATCTTGTGTTTTGGGCCCCTGGAAGCATGAAAATCACTTTAAACATGCTAATTTTAGCTCTAACACTGATGATCCACCTACAAATGTGAACTGACGTTCAAAAATAAAACATTTGAAAACGGACCATTTTCCACATTTCTGAAGCATGACGTAATGGGGGGGTGTTATCTCTTTTGTCGAAAATCAGCCGTTTTTGCTCGAACATTAAATGCCTCCAAATGGTATTTAATTATCTTCCCGAGCCCCTGGAAGCATGAAAATCACTTTAAACATGCTAATTTTAGCTCTAACACTGATGATCCACCTACAAATGTGAACTGACGTTCAAAAATAAAACATTTGAAAACGGACCATTTTCCACATTTCTGAAGCATGACGTAATGGGGGGGTGTTATCTCTTTTGTCGAAAATCAGCCGTTTTTGCTCGAACATTAAATGCCTCCAAATGGTATTTATTTCACTTCCCGAGCCCCTGGAAGCATGAAAATCAATTTAAACATGCTAATTTTAGCTCTAACACTGATGATCCACCTACAAATGTGAACTGACGTTCAAAAATAAAACATTTGAAAACGGACCATTTTCCACATTTCTGAAGCATGACGTAATGGGGGGGTGTCATCTCTTTTGTCGAAAATCAGCCGTTTTTGCTCGAACATTAAATGCCTCCAAATGGTATTTAATTAACTTCCCGGGGTGAAGAAACCCTTTTTGAGAACTCAGAGTGAGTAAATTGGCCATTTTCATGCACTTTTAACCATTCCATAAATCTTGTGTTTTGGGCCCCTGGAAGCATGAAAATCACTTTAAACATGCTAATTTTAGCTCGAACACTGATGATCCACCTACAAATGTGAACTGACATTCAAAAATAAAACATTTGAAAACGGACCATTTTCCACATTTCTGAAGCATGACGTAATGGGGGGGTGTTATCTCTTTTGTCGAAAATCAGCCGTTTTTGCTGGAACATTAAATGCCTCCAAATGGTATTTATTTCACTTCCCGAGCCCCTGGAAGCATGAAAATCACTTTAAACATGCTACTTTTAGCTCTAACACTGATGATCCACCTACAAATGTGAACTGACGTTCAAAAATAAAACATTTGAAAACGGACCATTTTCCACATTTCTGAAGCATGACGTAATGGGGGGGTGTTATCTCTTTTGTCGAAAATCAGCCGTTTTTGCTCGAACATTAAATGCCTCCAAATGGTATTTAATTAACTTCCCGAGCCCCTGGAAGCATGAAAATCACTTTAAACATGCTAATTTTAGCTCTAACACTGATGATCCACCTACAAATGTGAACTGACGTTCAAAAATAAAACATTTGAAAACGGACCATTTTCCACATTTCTGAAGCATGACGTAATGGGGGGGGTGTTATCTCTTTTGTCGAAAATCAGCCGTTTTCGCTCGAACATTAAATGCCTCCAAATGGTATTTAATTAACTTCCCGGGGTGAAGAAACCCTTTTTGAGAACTCAGAGTGAGTAAATTGGCCATTTTCATGCACTTTTAACCATTCCATAAATCTTGTGTTTTGGGCCCCTGGAAGCATGAAAATCACTTTAAACATGCTAATTTTAGCTCTAACACTGATGATCCACCTACAAATGTGAACTGACGTTCAAAAATAAAACATTTGAAAACGGACCATTTTCCACATTTCTGAAGCATGACGTAATGGGGGGGTGTTATCTCTTTTGTCGAAAATCAGCCGTTTTTGCTCGAACATTAAATGCCTCCAAATGGTATTTAATTAACTTCCCGAGCCCCTGGAAGCATGAAAATCACTTTAAACATGCTAATTTAAGCTCTAACACTGATGATCCACCTACAAATGTGAACTGACGTTCAAAAATAAAACATTTGAAAACGGACCATTTTCCACATTTCTGAAGCATGACGTAATGGGGGGGTGTTATCTCTTTTGTCGAAAATCAGCCGTTTTTGCTCGAACATTAAATGCCTCCAAATGGTATTTAATTAACTTCCCAGGGTGAAGAAACCCTTTTTGAGAACTCAGAGTGAGTAAATTGGCCATTTTCATGCACTTTTAACCATTCCATAAATCTTGTGTTTAGGGCCCCTGGAAGCATGAAAATCACTTTAAACATGCTAATTTTAGCTCTAACACTGATGATCCACCTACAAATGTGAACTGACGTTCAAAAATAAAACATTTGAAAACAGACCATTTTTAACATTTCTGAAGCATGACGTAATGGGGGGGTGTTATCTCTTTTGTCGAAAATCAGCCGTTTTTGCTCGAACATTAAATGCCTCCAAATGGTATTTAATTAACTTCCCGAGCCCCTGGAAGCATGAAAATCACTTTAAACATGCTAATTTTAGCTCTAACACTGATGATCCACCTACAAATGTGAACTGACGTTCAAAAATAAAACATTTGAAAACGGACCATTTTCCAAATTTCTGAAGCATGACGTAATGGGGGGGTGTTATCTCTTTTGTCGAAAATCAGCCGTTTTTGCTCGAACATTAAATGCCTCCAAATGGTATTTAATTAACTTCCCGAGCCCCTGGAAGCATGAAAATCACTTTAAACATACTAATTTTAGCTCTAACACTGATGATCCACCTACAAATGTAAACTGACGTTCAAAAATAAAACATTTGAAAATGGACAATTTTCCACATTTCTGAAGCATGACGTAATGGGGGGGTGTTATCTCTTTTGTCGAAAATCAGCCGTTTTTGCTCGAACATTAAATGCCTCCAAATGGTATTTAATGAACTTCCCGGGGTGAAGAAACCCTTTTTGAGAACTCAGAGTGAGTAAATTGGCCATTTTCATGCACTTTTAACCATTCCATAAATCTTGTGTTTAGGGCCCCTGGAAGCATGAAAATCACTTTAAACATGCTAATTTTAGCTCTAACACTGATGATCCACCTACAAATGTGAACTGACGTTCAAAAATAAAACATTTGAAAACGGACTATTTTCCACATTTCTGAAGCATGACGTAATGGGGGGGTGTTATCTCTTTTGTCGAAAATCAGCCGTTTTTGCTCGAACATTAAAAGCCTCCAAATGGTATTTAATTAACTTCCCGAGCCCCTGGAAGCATGAAAATCACTTTAAACATGCTAATTTTAGCTCTAACACTGATGATCCACCTACAAATGTGAACTGACGTTCAAAAATAAAACATTTGAAAACGGACCATTTTCCACATTTTTGAAGCATGACGTAATGGGGGGGTGTTATCTCTTTTGTCGAAAATCAGCCGTTTTTGCTCGAACATTAAATGCCTCCAAATGGTATTTAATTAACTTCCCGGGGTGAAGAAACCCTTTTTGAGAACTCAGAGTGAGTAAATTGGCCATTTTCATGCACTTTTAACCATTCCATAAATCTTGTGTTTAGGGCCCCTGGAAGCATGAAAATCACTTTAAACATGCTAATTTTAGCTCTAACACTGATGATCCACCTACAAATGTGAACTGACGTTCAAAAATAAAACATTTGAAAACGGACTATTTTCCACATTTCTGAAGCATGACGTAATGGGGGGGTGTTATCTCTTTTGTCGAAAATCAGCCGTTTTTGCTCGAACATTAAAAGCCTCCAAATGGTATTTAATTAACTTCCCGAGCCCCTGGAAGCATGAAAATCACTTTAAACATGCTAATTTTAGCTCTAACACTGATGATCCACCTACAAATGTGAACTGACGTTCAAAAATAAAACATTTGAAAACGGACCATTTTCCACATTTTTGAAGCATGACGTAATGGGGGGGTGTTATCTCTTTTGTCGAAAATCAGCCGTTTTTGCTCGAACATTAAATGCCTCCAAATGGTATTTAATTAACTTCCCGGGGTGAAGAAACCCTTTTTGAGAACTCAGAGTGAGTAAATTGGCCATTTTCATGCACTTTTAACCATTCCATAAACCTTGTGTTTTGGGCCCCTGGAAGCATGAAAATCACTTTAAACATGCTAATTTTAGCTCTAACACTGATGATCCACCTACAAATGTGAACTGACGTTCAAAAATAAAACATTTGAAAACGGACCATTTTCTACATTTCTGAAGCATGACGTAATGAGGGGGTGTTATCTCTTTTGTCGAAAATCAGCCGTTTTTGCTCGAACATTAAATGCCTCCAAATGGTATTTAATTAACTTCCCGGGGTGAAGAAACCCTTTTTGAGAACTCAGAGTGAGTAAATTGGCCATTTTCATGCACTTTTAACCATTCCATAAATCTTGTGTTTTGGGCCCCTGGAAGCATGAAAATCACTTTAAACATGCTAATTTTAGCTCTAACACTGATGATCCACCTACAAATGTGAACTGACGTTCAAAAATAAAACATTTGAAAACGGACCATTTTCCAAATTTCTGAAGCATGACGTAATGGGGGGGTGTCATCTCTTTTGTCGAAAATCAGCCGTTTTTGCTCGAACATTAAATGCCTCCAAATGGTATTTAATTAACTTCCCGGGGTGAAGAAACCCTTTTTGAGAACTCAGAGTGAGTAAATTGGCCATTTTCATGCACTTTTAACCATTCCATAAATCTTGTGTTTAGGGCCCCTGGAAGCATGAAAATCACTTTAAACATGCTAATTTTAGCTCTAACACTGATGATCCACCTACAAATGTGAACTGACGTTCAAAAATAAAACATTTAAAAACGGACCATTTTCCACATTCCTGAAGCATGACGTAATGAGGGGGTGTTATCTCTTTTGTCGAAAATCAGCCGTTTTTGCTCGAACATTAAATGCCTCCAAATGGTATTTAATTAACTTCCCGGGGTGAAGAAACCCTTTTTGAGAACTCAGAGTGAGTAAATTGGCCATTTTCATGCACTTTTAACCATTCCATAAATCTTGTGTTTTGGGCCCCTGGAAGCATGAAAATCACTTTAAACATGCTAATTTTAGCTCTAACACTGATGATCCACCTACAAATGTGAACTGACATTCAAAAATAAAACATTTGAAAACGGACCATTTTCCACATTTCTGAAGCATGACGTAATGGGGGGGTGTTATCTCTTTTGTCGAAAATCAGCCGTTTTTGCTGGAACATTAAATGCCTCCAAATGGTATTTATTTCACTTCCCGAGCCCCTGGAAGCATGAAAATCACTTTAAACATGCTACTTTTAGCTCTAACACTGATGATCCACCTACAAATGTGAACTGACGTTCAAAAATAAAACATTTGAAAACGGACCATTTTCCACATTTCTGAAGCATGACGTAATGGGGGGGTGTTATCTCTTTTGTCGAAAATCAGCCGTTTTTGCTCGAACATTAAATGCCTCCAAATGGTATTTAATTAACTTCCCGAGCCCCTGGAAGCATGAAAATCACTTTAAACATGCTAATTTTAGCTCTAACACTGATGATCCACCTACAAATGTGAACTGACGTTCAAAAATAAAACATTTGAAAACGGACCATTTTCCACATTTCTGAAGCATGACGTAATGGGGGGGGTGTTATCTCTTTTGTCGAAAATCAGCCGTTTTCGCTCGAACATTAAATGCCTCCAAATGGTATTTAATTAACTTCCCGGGGTGAAGAAACCCTTTTTGAGAACTCAGAGTGAGTAAATTGGCCATATTCATGCACTTTTAACCATTCCATAAATCTTGTGTTTTGGGCCCCTGGAAGCATGAAAATCACTTTAAACATGCTAATTTTAGCTCTAACACTGATGATCCACCTACAAATGTGAACTGACGTTCAAAAATAAAACATTTGAAAACGGACCATTTTCCACATTTCTGAAGCATGACGTAATGGGGGGGTGTTATCTCTTTTGTCGAAAATCAGCCGTTTTTGCTCGAACATTAAATGCCTCCGAATGGTATTTAATTAACTTCCCGAGCCCCTGGAAGCATGAAAATCACTTTAAACATGCTAATTTAAGCTCTAACACTGATGATCCACCTACAAATGTGAACTGACGTTCAAAAATAAAACATTTGAAAACGGACCATTTTCCACATTTCTGAAGCATGACGTAATGGGGGGGTGTTATCTCTTTTGTCGAAAATCAGCCGTTTTTGCTCGAACATTAAATGCCTCCAAATGGTATTTAATTAACTTCCCAGGGTGAAGAAACCCTTTTTGAGAACTCAGAGTGAGTAAATTGGCCATTTTCATGCACTTTTAACCATTCCATAAATCTTGTGTTTAGGGCCCCTGGAAGCATGAAAATCACTTTAAACATGCTAATTTTAGCTCTAACACTGATGATCCACCTACAAATGTGAACTGACGTTCAAAAATAAAACATTTGAAAACAGACCATTTTTAACATTTCTGAAGCATGACGTAATGGGGGGGTGTTATCTCTTTTGTCGAAAATCAGCCGTTTTTGCTCGAACATTAAATGCCTCCAAATGGTATTTAATTAACTTCCCGAGCCCCTGGAAGCATGAAAATCACTTTAAACATGCTAATTTTAGCTCTAACACTGATGATCCACCTACAAATGTGAACTGACGTTCAAAAATAAAACATTTGAAAACGGACCATTTTCCAAATTTCTGAAGCATGACGTAATGGGGGGGTGTTATCTCTTTTGTCGAAAATCAGCCGTTTTTGCTCGAACATTAAATGCCTCCAAATGGTATTTAATTAACTTCCCGAGCCCCTGGAAGCATGAAAATCACTTTAAACATACTAATTTTAGCTCTAACACTGATGATCCACCTACAAATGTAAACTGACGTTCAAAAATAAAACATTTGAAAATGGACAATTTTCCACATTTCTGAAGCATGACGTAATGGGGGGGTGTTATCTCTTTTGTCGAAAATCAGCCGTTTTTGCTCGAACATTAAATGCCTCCAAATGGTATTTAATGAACTTCCCGGGGTGAAGAAACCCTTTTTGAGAACTCAGAGTGAGTAAATTGGCCATTTTCATGCACTTTTAACCATTCCATAAATCTTGTGTTTAGGGCCCCTGGAAGCATGAAAATCACTTTAAACATGCTAATTTTAGCTCTAACACTGATGATCCACCTACAAATGTGAACTGACGTTCAAAAATAAAACATTTGAAAACGGACTATTTTCCACATTTCTGAAGCATGACGTAATGGGGGGGTGTTATCTCTTTTGTCGAAAATCAGCCGTTTTTGCTCGAACATTAAAAGCCTCCAAATGGTATTTAATTAACTTCCCGAGCCCCTGGAAGCATGAAAATCACTTTAAACATGCTAATTTTAGCTCTAACACTGATGATCCACCTACAAATGTGAACTGACGTTCAAAAATAAAACATTTGAAAACGGACCATTTTCCACATTTTTGAAGCATGACGTAATGGGGGGGTGTTATCTCTTTTGTCGAAAATCAGCCGTTTTTGCTCGAACATTAAATGCCTCCAAATGGTATTTAATTAACTTCCCGGGGTGAAGAAACCCTTTTTGAGAACTCAGAGTGAGTAAATTGGCCATTTTCATGCACTTTTAACCATTCCATAAACCTTGTGTTTTGGGCCCCTGGAAGCATGAAAATCACTTTAAACATGCTAATTTTAGCTCTAACACTGATGATCCACCTACAAATGTGAACTGACGTTCAAAAATAAAACATTTGAAAACGGACCATTTTCTACATTTCTGAAGCATGACGTAATGAGGGGGTGTTATCTCTTTTGTCGAAAATCAGCCGTTTTTGCTCGAACATTAAATGCCTCCAAATGGTATTTAATTAACTTCCCGGGGTGAAGAAACCCTTTTTGAGAACTCAGAGTGAGTAAATTGGCCATTTTCATGCACTTTTAACCATTCCATAAATCTTGTGTTTTGGGCCCCTGGAAGCATGAAAATCACTTTAAACATGCTAATTTTAGCTCTAACACTGATGATCCACCTACAAATGTGAACTGACGTTCAAAAATAAAACATTTGAAAACGGACCATTTTCCAAATTTCTGAAGCATGACGTAATGGGGGGGTGTTATCTCTTTTGTCGAAAATCAGCCGTTTTTGCTCGAACATTAAATGCCTCCAAATGGTATTTAATTAACTTCCCGAGCCCCTGGAAGCATGAAAATCACTTTAAACATACTAATTTTAGCTCTAACACTGATGATCCACCTACAAATGTAAACTGACGTTCAAAAATAAAACATTTGAAAATGGACAATTTTCCACATTTCTGAAGCATGACGTAATGGGGGGGTGTTATCTCTTTTGTCGAAAATCAGCCGTTTTTGCTCGAACATTAAATGCCTCCAAATGGTATTTAATGAACTTCCCGGGGTGAAGAAACCCTTTTTGAGAACTCAGAGTGAGTAAATTGGCCATTTTCATGCACTTTTAACCATTCCATAAATCTTGTGTTTAGGGCCCCTGGAAGCATGAAAATCACTTTAAACATGCTAATTTTAGCTCTAACACTGATGATCCACCTACAAATGTGAACTGACGTTCAAAAATAAAACATTTGAAAACGGACTATTTTCCACATTTCTGAAGCATGACGTAATGGGGGGGTGTTATCTCTTTTGTCGAAAATCAGCCGTTTTTGCTCGAACATTAAAAGCCTCCAAATGGTATTTAATTAACTTCCCGAGCCCCTGGAAGCATGAAAATCACTTTAAACATGCTAATTTTAGCTCTAACACTGATGATCCACCTACAAATGTGAACTGACGTTCAAAAATAAAACATTTGAAAACGGACCATTTTCCACATTTTTGAAGCATGACGTAATGGGGGGGTGTTATCTCTTTTGTCGAAAATCAGCCGTTTTTGCTCGAACATTAAATGCCTCCAAATGGTATTTAATTAACTTCCCGGGGTGAAGAAACCCTTTTTGAGAACTCAGAGTGAGTAAATTGGCCATTTTCATGCACTTTTAACCATTCCATAAACCTTGTGTTTTGGGCCCCTGGAAGCATGAAAATCACTTTAAACATGCTAATTTTAGCTCTAACACTGATGATCCACCTACAAATGTGAACTGACGTTCAAAAATAAAACATTTGAAAACGGACCATTTTCTACATTTCTGAAGCATGACGTAATGAGGGGGTGTTATCTCTTTTGTCGAAAATCAGCCGTTTTTGCTCGAACATTAAATGCCTCCAAATGGTATTTAATTAACTTCCCGGGGTGAAGAAACCCTTTTTGAGAACTCAGAGTGAGTAAATTGGCCATTTTCATGCACTTTTAACCATTCCATAAATCTTGTGTTTTGGGCCCCTGGAAGCATGAAAATCACTTTAAACATGCTAATTTTAGCTCTAACACTGATGATCCACCTACAAATGTGAACTGACGTTCAAAAATAAAACATTTAAAAACGGACCATTTTCCACATTTCTGAAGCATGACGTAATGGGGGGGTGTTATCTCTTTTGTCGAAAATCAGCCGTTTTTGCTGGAACATTAAATGCCTCCAAATGGTATTTATTTCACTTCCCGAGCCCCTGGAAGCATGAAAATCACTTTAAACATGCTACTTTTAGCTCTAACACTGATGATCCACCTACAAATGTGAACTGACGTTCAAAAATAAAACATTTGAAAACGGACCATTTTCCACATTTCTGAAGCATGACGTAATGGGGGGGTGTTATCTCTTTTGTCGAAAATCAGCCGTTTTTGCTCGAACATTAAATGCCTCCAAATGGTATTTAATTAACTTCCCGAGCCCCTGGAAGCATGAAAATCACTTTAAACATGCTAATTTTAGCTCTAACACTGATGATCCACCTACAAATGTGAACTGACGTTCAAAAATAAAACATTTGAAAACGGACCATTTTCCACATTTCTGAAGCATGACGTAATGGGGGGGTGTTATCTCTTTTGTCGAAAATCAGCCGTTTTCGCTCGAACATTAAATGCCTCCAAATGGTATTTAATTAACTTCCCGGGGTGAAGAAACCCTTTTTGAGAACTCAGAGTGAGTAAATTGGCCATTTTCATGCACCTTTAACCATTCCATAAATCTTGTGTTTTGGGCCCCTGGAAGCATGAAAATCACTTTAAACATGCTAATTTTAGCTCTAACACTGATGATCCACCTACAAATGTGAACTGACGTTCAAAAATAAAACATTTGAAAACGGACCATTTTCCACATTTCTGAAGCATGACGTAATGGGGGGGTGTTATCTCTTTTGTCGAAAATCAGCCGTTTTTGCTCGAACATTAAATGCCTCCAAATGGTATTTAATTATCTTCCCGAGCCCCTGGAAGCATGAAAATCACTTTAAACATGCTAATTTTAGCTCTAACACTGATGATCCACCTACAAATGTGAACTGACGTTCAAAAATAAAACATTTGAAAACGGACCATTTTCCACATTTCTGAAGCATGACGTAATGGGGGGGTGTTATCTCTTTTGTCGAAAATCAGCCGTTTTTGCTCGAACATTAAATGCCTCCAAATGGTATTTATTTCACTTCCCGAGCCCCTGGAAGCATGAAAATCAATTTAAACATGCTAATTTTAGCTCTAACACTGATGATCCACCTACAAATGTGAACTGACGTTCAAAAATAAAACATTTGAAAACGGACCATTTTCCACATTTCTGAAGCATGACGTAATGGGGGGGTGTCATCTCTTTTGTCGAAAATCAGCCGTTTTTGCTCGAACATTAAATGCCTCCAAATGGTATTTAATTAACTTCCCGGGGTGAAGAAACCCTTTTTGAGAACTCAGAGTGAGTAAATTGGCCATTTTCATGCACTTTTAACCATTCCATAAATCTTGTGTTTTGGGCCCCTGGAAGCATGAAAATCACTTTAAACATGCTAATTTTAGCTCGAACACTGATGATCCACCTACAAATGTGAACTGACATTCAAAAATAAAACATTTGAAAACGGACCATTTTCCACATTTCTGAAGCATGACGTAATGGGGGGGTGTTATCTCTTTTGTCGAAAATCAGCCGTTTTTGCTGGAACATTAAATGCCTCCAAATGGTATTTATTTCACTTCCCGAGCCCCTGGAAGCATGAAAATCACTTTAAACATGCTACTTTTAGCTCTAACACTGATGATCCACCTACAAATGTGAACTGACGTTCAAAAATAAAACATTTGAAAACGGACCATTTTCCACATTTCTGAAGCATGACGTAATGGGGGGGTGTTATCTCTTTTGTCGAAAATCAGCCGTTTTTGCTCGAACATTAAATGCCTCCAAATGGTATTTAATTAACTTCCCGAGCCCCTGGAAGCATGAAAATCACTTTAAACATGCTAATTTTAGCTCTAACACTGATGATCCACCTACAAATGTGAACTGACGTTCAAAAATAAAACATTTGAAAACGGACCATTTTCCACATTTCTGAAGCATGACGTAATGGGGGGGGTGTTATCTCTTTTGTCGAAAATCAGCCGTTTTCGCTCGAACATTAAATGCCTCCAAATGGTATTTAATTAACTTCCCGGGGTGAAGAAACCCTTTTTGAGAACTCAGAGTGAGTAAATTGGCCATTTTCATGCACTTTTAACCATTCCATAAATCTTGTGTTTTGGGCCCCTGGAAGCATGAAAATCACTTTAAACATGCTAATTTTAGCTCTAACACTGATGATCCACCTACAAATGTGAACTGACGTTCAAAAATAAAACATTTGAAAACGGACCATTTTCCACATTTCTGAAGCATGACGTAATGGGGGGGTGTTATCTCTTTTTTCGAAAATCAGCCGTTTTTGCTCGAACATTAAATGCCTCCAAATGGTATTTAATTAACTTCCCGAGCCCCTGGAAGCATGAAAATCACTTTAAACATGCTAATTTAAGCTCTAACACTGATGATCCACCTACAAATGTGAACTGACGTTCAAAAATAAAACATTTGAAAACGGACCATTTTCCACATTTCTGAAGCATGACGTAATGGGGGGGTGTTATCTCTTTTGTCGAAAATCAGCCGTTTTTGCTCGAACATTAAATGCCTCCAAATGGTATTTAATTAACTTCCCAGGGTGAAGAAACCCTTTTTGAGAACTCAGAGTGAGTAAATTGGCCATTTTCATGCACTTTTAACCATTCCATAAATCTTGTGTTTAGGGCCCCTGGAAGCATGAAAATCACTTTAAACATGCTAATTTTAGCTCTAACACTGATGATCCACCTACAAATGTGAACTGACGTTCAAAAATAAAACATTTGAAAACAGACCATTTTTAACATTTCTGAAGCATGACGTAATGGGGGGGTGTTATCTCTTTTGTCGAAAATCAGCCGTTTTTGCTCGAACATTAAATGCCTCCAAATGGTATTTAATTAACTTCCCGAGCCCCTGGAAGCATGAAAATCACTTTAAACATGCTAATTTTAGCTCTAACACTGATGATCCACCTACAAATGTGAACTGACGTTCAAAAATAAAACATTTGAAAACGGACCATTTTCCAAATTTCTGAAGCATGACGTAATGGGGGGGTGTTATCTCTTTTGTCGAAAATCAGCCGTTTTTGCTCGAACATTAAATGCCTCCAAATGGTATTTAATTAACTTCCCGAGCCCCTGGAAGCATGAAAATCACTTTAAACATACTAATTTTAGCTCTAACACTGATGATCCACCTACAAATGTAAACTGACGTTCAAAAATAAAACATTTGAAAATGGACAATTTTCCACATTTCTGAAGCATGACGTAATGGGGGGGTGTTATCTCTTTTGTCGAAAATCAGCCGTTTTTGCTCGAACATTAAATGCCTCCAAATGGTATTTAATGAACTTCCCGGGGTGAAGAAACCCTTTTTGAGAACTCAGAGTGAGTAAATTGGCCATTTTCATGCACTTTTAACCATTCCATAAATCTTGTGTTTAGGGCCCCTGGAAGCATGAAAATCACTTTAAACATGCTAATTTTAGCTCTAACACTGATGATCCACCTACAAATGTGAACTGACGTTCAAAAATAAAACATTTGAAAACGGACTATTTTCCACATTTCTGAAGCATGACGTAATGGGGGGGTGTTATCTCTTTTGTCGAAAATCAGCCGTTTTTGCTCGAACATTAAAAGCCTCCAAATGGTATTTAATTAACTTCCCGAGCCCCTGGAAGCATGAAAATCACTTTAAACATGCTAATTTTAGCTCTAACACTGATGATCCACCTACAAATGTGAACTGACGTTCAAAAATAAAACATTTGAAAACGGACCATTTTCCACATTTTTGAAGCATGACGTAATGGGGGGGTGTTATCTCTTTTGTCGAAAATCAGCCGTTTTTGCTCGAACATTAAATGCCTCCAAATGGTATTTAATTAACTTCCCGGGGTGAAGAAACCCTTTTTGAGAACTCAGAGTGAGTAAATTGGCCATTTTCATGCACTTTTAACCATTCCATAAATCTTGTGTTTAGGGCCCCTGGAAGCATGAAAATCACTTTAAACATGCTAATTTTAGCTCTAACACTGATGATCCACCTACAAATGTGAACTGACGTTCAAAAATAAAACATTTGAAAACGGACTATTTTCCACATTTCTGAAGCATGACGTAATGGGGGGGTGTTATCTCTTTTGTCGAAAATCAGCCGTTTTTGCTCGAACATTAAAAGCCTCCAAATGGTATTTAATTAACTTCCCGAGCCCCTGGAAGCATGAAAATCACTTTAAACATGCTAATTTTAGCTCTAACACTGATGATCCACCTACAAATGTGAACTGACGTTCAAAAATAAAACATTTGAAAACGGACCATTTTCCACATTTTTGAAGCATGACGTAATGGGGGGGTGTTATCTCTTTTGTCGAAAATCAGCCGTTTTTGCTCGAACATTAAATGCCTCCAAATGGTATTTAATTAACTTCCCGGGGTGAAGAAACCCTTTTTGAGAACTCAGAGTGAGTAAATTGGCCATTTTCATGCACTTTTAACCATTCCATAAACCTTGTGTTTTGGGCCCCTGGAAGCATGAAAATCACTTTAAACATGCTAATTTTAGCTCTAACACTGATGATCCACCTACAAATGTGAACTGACGTTCAAAAATAAAACATTTGAAAACGGACCATTTTCTACATTTCTGAAGCATGACGTAATGAGGGGGTGTTATCTCTTTTGTCGAAAATCAGCCGTTTTTGCTCGAACATTAAATGCCTCCAAATGGTATTTAATTAACTTCCCGGGGTGAAGAAACCCTTTTTGAGAACTCAGAGTGAGTAAATTGGCCATTTTCATGCACTTTTAACCATTCCATAAATCTTGTGTTTTGGGCCCCTGGAAGCATGAAAATCACTTTAAACATGCTAATTTTAGCTCTAACACTGATGATCCACCTACAAATGTGAACTGACGTTCAAAAATAAAACATTTGAAAACGGACCATTTTCCAAATTTCTGAAGCATGACGTAATGGGGGGGTGTCATCTCTTTTGTCGAAAATCAGCCGTTTTTGCTCGAACATTAAATGCCTCCAAATGGTATTTAATTAACTTCCCGGGGTGAAGAAACCCTTTTTGAGAACTCAGAGTGAGTAAATTGGCCATTTTCATGCACTTTTAACCATTCCATAAATCTTGTGTTTAGGGCCCCTGGAAGCATGAAAATCACTTTAAACATGCTAATTTTAGCTCTAACACTGATGATCCACCTACAAATGTGAACTGACGTTCAAAAATAAAACATTTAAAAACGGACCATTTTCCACATTCCTGAAGCATGACGTAATGAGGGGGTGTTATCTCTTTTGTCGAAAATCAGCCGTTTTTGCTCGAACATTAAATGCCTCCAAATGGTATTTAATTAACTTCCCGGGGTGAAGAAACCCTTTTTGAGAACTCAGAGTGAGTAAATTGGCCATTTTCATGCACTTTTAACCATTCCATAAATCTTGTGTTTTGGGCCCCTGGAAGCATGAAAATCACTTTAAACATGCTAATTTTAGCTCTAACACTGATGATCCACCTACAAATGTGAACTGACATTCAAAAATAAAACATTTGAAAACGGACCATTTTCCACATTTCTGAAGCATGACGTAATGGGGGGGTGTTATCTCTTTTGTCGAAAATCAGCCGTTTTTGCTGGAACATTAAATGCCTCCAAATGGTATTTATTTCACTTCCCGAGCCCCTGGAAGCATGAAAATCACTTTAAACATGCTACTTTTAGCTCTAACACTGATGATCCACCTACAAATGTGAACTGACGTTCAAAAATAAAACATTTGAAAACGGACCATTTTCCACATTTCTGAAGCATGACGTAATGGGGGGGTGTTATCTCTTTTGTCGAAAATCAGCCGTTTTTGCTCGAACATTAAATGCCTCCAAATGGTATTTAATTAACTTCCCGAGCCCCTGGAAGCATGAAAATCACTTTAAACATGCTAATTTTAGCTCTAACACTGATGATCCACCTACAAATGTGAACTGACGTTCAAAAATAAAACATTTGAAAACGGACCATTTTCCACATTTCTGAAGCATGACGTAATGGGGGGGGTGTTATCTCTTTTGTCGAAAATCAGCCGTTTTCGCTCGAACATTAAATGCCTCCAAATGGTATTTAATTAACTTCCCGGGGTGAAGAAACCCTTTTTGAGAACTCAGAGTGAGTAAATTGGCCATATTCATGCACTTTTAACCATTCCATAAATCTTGTGTTTTGGGCCCCTGGAAGCATGAAAATCACTTTAAACATGCTAATTTTAGCTCTAACACTGATGATCCACCTACAAATGTGAACTGACGTTCAAAAATAAAACATTTGAAAACGGACCATTTTCCACATTTCTGAAGCATGACGTAATGGGGGGGTGTTATCTCTTTTGTCGAAAATCAGCCGTTTTTGCTCGAACATTAAATGCCTCCGAATGGTATTTAATTAACTTCCCGAGCCCCTGGAAGCATGAAAATCACTTTAAACATGCTAATTTAAGCTCTAACACTGATGATCCACCTACAAATGTGAACTGACGTTCAAAAATAAAACATTTGAAAACGGACCATTTTCCACATTTCTGAAGCATGACGTAATGGGGGGGTGTTATCTCTTTTGTCGAAAATCAGCCGTTTTTGCTCGAACATTAAATGCCTCCAAATGGTATTTAATTAACTTCCCAGGGTGAAGAAACCCTTTTTGAGAACTCAGAGTGAGTAAATTGGCCATTTTCATGCACTTTTAACCATTCCATAAATCTTGTGTTTAGGGCCCCTGGAAGCATGAAAATCACTTTAAACATGCTAATTTTAGCTCTAACACTGATGATCCACCTACAAATGTGAACTGACGTTCAAAAATAAAACATTTGAAAACAGACCATTTTTAACATTTCTGAAGCATGACGTAATGGGGGGGTGTTATCTCTTTTGTCGAAAATCAGCCGTTTTTGCTCGAACATTAAATGCCTCCAAATGGTATTTAATTAACTTCCCGAGCCCCTGGAAGCATGAAAATCACTTTAAACATGCTAATTTTAGCTCTAACACTGATGATCCACCTACAAATGTGAACTGACGTTCAAAAATAAAACATTTGAAAACGGACCATTTTCCAAATTTCTGAAGCATGACGTAATGGGGGGGTGTTATCTCTTTTGTCGAAAATCAGCCGTTTTTGCTCGAACATTAAATGCCTCCAAATGGTATTTAATTAACTTCCCGAGCCCCTGGAAGCATGAAAATCACTTTAAACATACTAATTTTAGCTCTAACACTGATGATCCACCTACAAATGTAAACTGACGTTCAAAAATAAAACATTTGAAAATGGACAATTTTCCACATTTCTGAAGCATGACGTAATGGGGGGGTGTTATCTCTTTTGTCGAAAATCAGCCGTTTTTGCTCGAACATTAAATGCCTCCAAATGGTATTTAATGAACTTCCCGGGGTGAAGAAACCCTTTTTGAGAACTCAGAGTGAGTAAATTGGCCATTTTCATGCACTTTTAACCATTCCATAAATCTTGTGTTTAGGGCCCCTGGAAGCATGAAAATCACTTTAAACATGCTAATTTTAGCTCTAACACTGATGATCCACCTACAAATGTGAACTGACGTTCAAAAATAAAACATTTGAAAACGGACTATTTTCCACATTTCTGAAGCATGACGTAATGGGGGGGTGTTATCTCTTTTGTCGAAAATCAGCCGTTTTTGCTCGAACATTAAAAGCCTCCAAATGGTATTTAATTAACTTCCCGAGCCCCTGGAAGCATGAAAATCACTTTAAACATGCTAATTTTAGCTCTAACACTGATGATCCACCTACAAATGTGAACTGACGTTCAAAAATAAAACATTTGAAAACGGACCATTTTCCACATTTTTGAAGCATGACGTAATGGGGGGGTGTTATCTCTTTTGTCGAAAATCAGCCGTTTTTGCTCGAACATTAAATGCCTCCAAATGGTATTTAATTAACTTCCCGGGGTGAAGAAACCCTTTTTGAGAACTCAGAGTGAGTAAATTGGCCATTTTCATGCACTTTTAACCATTCCATAAACCTTGTGTTTTGGGCCCCTGGAAGCATGAAAATCACTTTAAACATGCTAATTTTAGCTCTAACACTGATGATCCACCTACAAATGTGAACTGACGTTCAAAAATAAAACATTTGAAAACGGACCATTTTCTACATTTCTGAAGCATGACGTAATGAGGGGGTGTTATCTCTTTTGTCGAAAATCAGCCGTTTTTGCTCGAACATTAAATGCCTCCAAATGGTATTTAATTAACTTCCCGGGGTGAAGAAACCCTTTTTGAGAACTCAGAGTGAGTAAATTGGCCATTTTCATGCACTTTTAACCATTCCATAAATCTTGTGTTTTGGGCCCCTGGAAGCATGAAAATCACTTTAAACATGCTAATTTTAGCTCTAACACTGATGATCCACCTACAAATGTGAACTGACGTTCAAAAATAAAACATTTGAAAACGGACCATTTTCCAAATTTCTGAAGCATGACGTAATGGGGGGGTGTTATCTCTTTTGTCGAAAATCAGCCGTTTTTGCTCGAACATTAAATGCCTCCAAATGGTATTTAATTAACTTCCCGAGCCCCTGGAAGCATGAAAATCACTTTAAACATACTAATTTTAGCTCTAACACTGATGATCCACCTACAAATGTAAACTGACGTTCAAAAATAAAACATTTGAAAATGGACAATTTTCCACATTTCTGAAGCATGACGTAATGGGGGGGTGTTATCTCTTTTGTCGAAAATCAGCCGTTTTTGCTCGAACATTAAATGCCTCCAAATGGTATTTAATGAACTTCCCGGGGTGAAGAAACCCTTTTTGAGAACTCAGAGTGAGTAAATTGGCCATTTTCATGCACTTTTAACCATTCCATAAATCTTGTGTTTAGGGCCCCTGGAAGCATGAAAATCACTTTAAACATGCTAATTTTAGCTCTAACACTGATGATCCACCTACAAATGTGAACTGACGTTCAAAAATAAAACATTTGAAAACGGACTATTTTCCACATTTCTGAAGCATGACGTAATGGGGGGGTGTTATCTCTTTTGTCGAAAATCAGCCGTTTTTGCTCGAACATTAAAAGCCTCCAAATGGTATTTAATTAACTTCCCGAGCCCCTGGAAGCATGAAAATCACTTTAAACATGCTAATTTTAGCTCTAACACTGATGATCCACCTACAAATGTGAACTGACGTTCAAAAATAAAACATTTGAAAACGGACCATTTTCCACATTTTTGAAGCATGACGTAATGGGGGGGTGTTATCTCTTTTGTCGAAAATCAGCCGTTTTTGCTCGAACATTAAATGCCTCCAAATGGTATTTAATTAACTTCCCGGGGTGAAGAAACCCTTTTTGAGAACTCAGAGTGAGTAAATTGGCCATTTTCATGCACTTTTAACCATTCCATAAACCTTGTGTTTTGGGCCCCTGGAAGCATGAAAATCACTTTAAACATGCTAATTTTAGCTCTAACACTGATGATCCACCTACAAATGTGAACTGACGTTCAAAAATAAAACATTTGAAAACGGACCATTTTCTACATTTCTGAAGCATGACGTAATGAGGGGGTGTTATCTCTTTTGTCGAAAATCAGCCGTTTTTGCTCGAACATTAAATGCCTCCAAATGGTATTTAATTAACTTCCCGGGGTGAAGAAACCCTTTTTGAGAACTCAGAGTGAGTAAATTGGCCATTTTCATGCACTTTTAACCATTCCATAAATCTTGTGTTTTGGGCCCCTGGAAGCATGAAAATCACTTTAAACATGCTAATTTTAGCTCTAACACTGATGATCCACCTACAAATGTGAACTGACGTTCAAAAATAAAACATTTAAAAACGGACCATTTTCCACATTTCTGAAGCATGACGTAATGGGGGGGTGTTATCTCTTTTGTCGAAAATCAGCCGTTTTTGCTGGAACATTAAATGCCTCCAAATGGTATTTATTTCACTTCCCGAGCCCCTGGAAGCATGAAAATCACTTTAAACATGCTACTTTTAGCTCTAACACTGATGATCCACCTACAAATGTGAACTGACGTTCAAAAATAAAACATTTGAAAACGGACCATTTTCCACATTTCTGAAGCATGACGTAATGGGGGGGTGTTATCTCTTTTGTCGAAAATCAGCCGTTTTTGCTCGAACATTAAATGCCTCCAAATGGTATTTAATTAACTTCCCGAGCCCCTGGAAGCATGAAAATCACTTTAAACATGCTAATTTTAGCTCTAACACTGATGATCCACCTACAAATGTGAACTGACGTTCAAAAATAAAACATTTGAAAACGGACCATTTTCCACATTTCTGAAGCATGACGTAATGGGGGGGGTGTTATCTCTTTTGTCGAAAATCAGCCGTTTTCGCTCGAACATTAAATGCCTCCAAATGGTATTTAATTAACTTCCCGGGGTGAAGAAACCCTTTTTGAGAACTCAGAGTGAGTAAATTGGCCATTTTCATGCACTTTTAACCATTCCATAAATCTTGTGTTTTGGGCCTCTGGAAGCATGAAAATCACTTTAAACATGCTAATTTTAGCTCTAACACTGATGATCCACCTACAAATGTGAACTGACGTTCAAAAATAAAACATTTGAAAACGGACCATTTTCCACATTTCTGAAGCATGACGTAATGGGGGGGTGTTATCTCTTTTGTCGAAAATCAGCCGTTTTTGCTCGAACATTAAATGCCTCCAAATGGTATTTAATTAACTTCCCGAGCCCCTGGAAGCATGAAAATCACTTTAAACATGCTAATTTAAGCTCTAACACTGATGATCCACCTACAAATGTGAACTGACGTTCAAAAATAAAACATTTGAAAACGGACCATTTTCCACATTTCTGAAGCATGACGTAATGGGGGGGTGTTATCTCTTTTGTCGAAAATCAGCCGTTTTTGCTCGAACATTAAATGCCTCCAAATGGTATTTAATTAACTTCCCAGGGTGAAGAAACCCTTTTTGAGAACTCAGAGTGAGTAAATTGGCCATTTTCATGCACTTTTAACCATTCCATAAATCTTGTGTTTAGGGCCCCTGGAAGCATGAAAATCACTTTAAACATGCTAATTTTAGCTCTAACACTGATGATCCACCTACAAATGTGAACTGACGTTCAAAAATAAAACATTTGAAAACAGACCATTTTTAACATTTCTGAAGCATGACGTAATGGGGGGGTGTTATCTCTTTTGTCGAAAATCAGCCGTTTTTGCTCGAACATTAAATGCCTCCAAATGGTATTTAATTAACTTCCCGAGCCCCTGGAAGCATGAAAATCACTTTAAACATGCTAATTTTAGCTCTAACACTGATGATCCACCTACAAATGTGAACTGACGTTCAAAAATAAAACATTTGAAAACGGACCATTTTCCAAATTTCTGAAGCATGACGTAATGGGGGGGTGTTATCTCTTTTGTCGAAAATCAGCCGTTTTTGCTCGAACATTAAATGCCTCCAAATGGTATTTAATTAACTTCCCGAGCCCCTGGAAGCATGAAAATCACTTTAAACATGCTAATTTTAGCTCTAACACTGATGATCCACCTACAAATGTGAACTGACGTTCAAAAATAAAACATTTGAAAACGGACCATTTTCCACATTTCTGAAGCATGACGTAATGGGGGGGGTGTTATCTCTTTTGTCGAAAATCAGCCGTTTTCGCTCGAACATTAAATGCCTCCAAATGGTATTTAATTAACTTCCCGGGGTGAAGAAACCCTTTTTGAGAACTCAGAGTGAGTAAATTGGCCATATTCATGCACTTTTAACCATTCCATAAATCTTGTGTTTTGGGCCCCTGGAAGCATGAAAATCACTTTAAACATGCTAATTTTAGCTCTAACACTGATGATCCACCTACAAATGTGAACTGACGTTCAAAAATAAAACATTTGAAAACGGACCATTTTCCACATTTCTGAAGCATGACGTAATGGGGGGGTGTTATCTCTTTTGTCGAAAATCAGCCGTTTTTGCTCGAACATTAAATGCCTCCGAATGGTATTTAATTAACTTCCCGAGCCCCTGGAAGCATGAAAATCACTTTAAACATGCTAATTTAAGCTCTAACACTGATGATCCACCTACAAATGTGAACTGACGTTCAAAAATAAAACATTTGAAAACGGACCATTTTCCACATTTCTGAAGCATGACGTAATGGGGGGGTGTTATCTCTTTTGTCGAAAATCAGCCGTTTTTGCTCGAACATTAAATGCCTCCAAATGGTATTTAATTAACTTCCCAGGGTGAAGAAACCCTTTTTGAGAACTCAGAGTGAGTAAATTGGCCATTTTCATGCACTTTTAACCATTCCATAAATCTTGTGTTTAGGGCCCCTGGAAGCATGAAAATCACTTTAAACATGCTAATTTTAGCTCTAACACTGATGATCCACCTACAAATGTGAACTGACGTTCAAAAATAAAACATTTGAAAACAGACCATTTTTAACATTTCTGAAGCATGACGTAATGGGGGGGTGTTATCTCTTTTGTCGAAAATCAGCCGTTTTTGCTCGAACATTAAATGCCTCCAAATGGTATTTAATTAACTTCCCGAGCCCCTGGAAGCATGAAAATCACTTTAAACATGCTAATTTTAGCTCTAACACTGATGATCCACCTACAAATGTGAACTGACGTTCAAAAATAAAACATTTGAAAACGGACCATTTTCCAAATTTCTGAAGCATGACGTAATGGGGGGGTGTTATCTCTTTTGTCGAAAATCAGCCGTTTTTGCTCGAACATTAAATGCCTCCAAATGGTATTTAATTAACTTCCCGAGCCCCTGGAAGCATGAAAATCACTTTAAACATACTAATTTTAGCTCTAACACTGATGATCCACCTACAAATGTAAACTGACGTTCAAAAATAAAACATTTGAAAATGGACAATTTTCCACATTTCTGAAGCATGACGTAATGGGGGGGTGTTATCTCTTTTGTCGAAAATCAGCCGTTTTTGCTCGAACATTAAATGCCTCCAAATGGTATTTAATGAACTTCCCGGGGTGAAGAAACCCTTTTTGAGAACTCAGAGTGAGTAAATTGGCCATTTTCATGCACTTTTAACCATTCCATAAATCTTGTGTTTAGGGCCCCTGGAAGCATGAAAATCACTTTAAACATGCTAATTTTAGCTCTAACACTGATGATCCACCTACAAATGTGAACTGACGTTCAAAAATAAAACATTTGAAAACGGACTATTTTCCACATTTCTGAAGCATGACGTAATGGGGGGGTGTTATCTCTTTTGTCGAAAATCAGCCGTTTTTGCTCGAACATTAAAAGCCTCCAAATGGTATTTAATTAACTTCCCGAGCCCCTGGAAGCATGAAAATCACTTTAAACATGCTAATTTTAGCTCTAACACTGATGATCCACCTACAAATGTGAACTGACGTTCAAAAATAAAACATTTGAAAACGGACCATTTTCCACATTTTTGAAGCATGACGTAATGGGGGGGTGTTATCTCTTTTGTCGAAAATCAGCCGTTTTTGCTCGAACATTAAATGCCTCCAAATGGTATTTAATTAACTTCCCGGGGTGAAGAAACCCTTTTTGAGAACTCAGAGTGAGTAAATTGGCCATTTTCATGCACTTTTAACCATTCCATAAACCTTGTGTTTTGGGCCCCTGGAAGCATGAAAATCACTTTAAACATGCTAATTTTAGCTCTAACACTGATGATCCACCTACAAATGTGAACTGACGTTCAAAAATAAAACATTTGAAAACGGACCATTTTCTACATTTCTGAAGCATGACGTAATGAGGGGGTGTTATCTCTTTTGTCGAAAATCAGCCGTTTTTGCTCGAACATTAAATGCCTCCAAATGGTATTTAATTAACTTCCCGGGGTGAAGAAACCCTTTTTGAGAACTCAGAGTGAGTAAATTGGCCATTTTCATGCACTTTTAACCATTCCATAAATCTTGTGTTTTGGGCCCCTGGAAGCATGAAAATCACTTTAAACATGCTAATTTTAGCTCTAACACTGATGATCCACCTACAAATGTGAACTGACGTTCAAAAATAAAACATTTGAAAACGGACCATTTTCCAAATTTCTGAAGCATGACGTAATGGGGGGGTGTTATCTCTTTTGTCGAAAATCAGCCGTTTTTGCTCGAACATTAAATGCCTCCAAATGGTATTTAATTAACTTCCCGAGCCCCTGGAAGCATGAAAATCACTTTAAACATACTAATTTTAGCTCTAACACTGATGATCCACCTACAAATGTAAACTGACGTTCAAAAATAAAACATTTGAAAATGGACAATTTTCCACATTTCTGAAGCATGACGTAATGGGGGGGTGTTATCTCTTTTGTCGAAAATCAGCCGTTTTTGCTCGAACATTAAATGCCTCCAAATGGTATTTAATGAACTTCCCGGGGTGAAGAAACCCTTTTTGAGAACTCAGAGTGAGTAAATTGGCCATTTTCATGCACTTTTAACCATTCCATAAATCTTGTGTTTAGGGCCCCTGGAAGCATGAAAATCACTTTAAACATGCTAATTTTAGCTCTAACACTGATGATCCACCTACAAATGTGAACTGACGTTCAAAAATAAAACATTTGAAAACGGACTATTTTCCACATTTCTGAAGCATGACGTAATGGGGGGGTGTTATCTCTTTTGTCGAAAATCAGCCGTTTTTGCTCGAACATTAAAAGCCTCCAAATGGTATTTAATTAACTTCCCGAGCCCCTGGAAGCATGAAAATCACTTTAAACATGCTAATTTTAGCTCTAACACTGATGATCCACCTACAAATGTGAACTGACGTTCAAAAATAAAACATTTGAAAACGGACCATTTTCCACATTTTTGAAGCATGACGTAATGGGGGGGTGTTATCTCTTTTGTCGAAAATCAGCCGTTTTTGCTCGAACATTAAATGCCTCCAAATGGTATTTAATTAACTTCCCGGGGTGAAGAAACCCTTTTTGAGAACTCAGAGTGAGTAAATTGGCCATTTTCATGCACTTTTAACCATTCCATAAATCTTGTGTTTTGGGCCCCTGGAAGCATGAAAATCACTTTAAACATGCTAATTTTAGCTCTAACACTGATGATCCACCTACAAATGTGAACTGACGTTCAAAAATAAAACATTTAAAAACGGACCATTTTCCACATTCCTGAAGCATGACGTAATGAGGGGGTGTTATCTCTTTTGTCGAAAATCAGCCGTTTTTGCTCGAACATTAAATGCCTCCAAATGGTATTTAATTAACTTCCCGGGGTGAAGAAACCCTTTTTGAGAACTCAGAGTGAGTAAATTGGCCATTTTCATGCACTTTTAACCATTCCATAAATCTTGTGTTTTGGGCCCCTGGAAGCATGAAAATCACTTTAAACATGCTAATTTTAGCTCTAACACTGATGATCCACCTACAAATGTGAACTGACATTCAAAAATAAAACATTTGAAAACGGACCATTTTCCACATTTCTGAAGCATGACGTAATGGGGGGGTGTTATCTCTTTTGTCGAAAATCAGCCGTTTTTGCTGGAACATTAAATGCCTCCAAATGGTATTTATTTCACTTCCCGAGCCCCTGGAAGCATGAAAATCACTTTAAACATGCTACTTTTAGCTCTAACACTGATGATCCACCTACAAATGTGAACTGACGTTCAAAAATAAAACATTTGAAAACGGACCATTTTCCACATTTCTGAAGCATGACGTAATGGGGGGGTGTTATCTCTTTTGTCGAAAATCAGCCGTTTTTGCTCGAACATTAAATGCCTCCAAATGGTATTTAATTAACTTCCCGAGCCCCTGGAAGCATGAAAATCACTTTAAACATGCTAATTTTAGCTCTAACACTGATGATCCACCTACAAATGTGAACTGACGTTCAAAAATAAAACATTTGAAAACGGACCATTTTCCACATTTCTGAAGCATGACGTAATGGGGGGGGTGTTATCTCTTTTGTCGAAAATCAGCCGTTTTCGCTCGAACATTAAATGCCTCCAAATGGTATTTAATTAACTTCCCGGGGTGAAGAAACCCTTTTTGAGAACTCAGAGTGAGTAAATTGGCCATTTTCATGCACTTTTAACCATTCCATAAATCTTGTGTTTTGGGCCCCTGGAAGCATGAAAATCACTTTAAACATGCTAATTTTAGCTCTAACACTGATGATCCACCTACAAATGTGAACTGACGTTCAAAAATAAAACATTTGAAAACGGACCATTTTCCACATTTCTGAAGCATGACGTAATGGGGGGGTGTTATCTCTTTTGTCGAAAATCAGCCGTTTTTGCTCGAACATTAAATGCCTCCAAATGGTATTTAATTAACTTCCCGAGCCCCTGGAAGCATGAAAATCACTTTAAACATGCTAATTTAAGCTCTAACACTGATGATCCACCTACAAATGTGAACTGACGTTCAAAAATAAAACATTTGAAAACGGACCATTTTCCACATTTCTGAAGCATGACGTAATGGGGGGGTGTTATCTCTTTTGTCGAAAATCAGCCGTTTTTGCTCGAACATTAAATGCCTCCAAATGGTATTTAATTAACTTCCCAGGGTGAAGAAACCCTTTTTGAGAACTCAGAGTGAGTAAATTGGCCATTTTCATGCACTTTTAACCATTCCATAAATCTTGTGTTTAGGGCCCCTGGAAGCATGAAAATCACTTTAAACATGCTAATTTTAGCTCTAACACTGATGATCCACCTACAAATGTGAACTGACGTTCAAAAATAAAACATTTGAAAACAGACCATTTTTAACATTTCTGAAGCATGACGTAATGGGGGGGTGTTATCTCTTTTGTCGAAAATCAGCCGTTTTTGCTCGAACATTAAATGCCTCCAAATGGTATTTAATTAACTTCCCGAGCCCCTGGAAGCATGAAAATCACTTTAAACATGCTAATTTTAGCTCTAACACTGATGATCCACCTACAAATGTGAACTGACGTTCAAAAATAAAACATTTGAAAACGGACCATTTTCCACATTTCTGAAGCATGACGTAATGGGGGGGGTGTTATCTCTTTTGTCGAAAATCAGCCGTTTTCGCTCGAACATTAAATGCCTCCAAATGGTATTTAATTAACTTCCCGGGGTGAAGAAACCCTTTTTGAGAACTCAGAGTGAGTAAATTGGCCATATTCATGCACTTTTAACCATTCCATAAATCTTGTGTTTTGGGCCCCTGGAAGCATGAAAATCACTTTAAACATGCTAATTTTAGCTCTAACACTGATGATCCACCTACAAATGTGAACTGACGTTCAAAAATAAAACATTTGAAAACGGACCATTTTCCACATTTCTGAAGCATGACGTAATGGGGGGGTGTTATCTCTTTTGTCGAAAATCAGCCGTTTTTGCTCGAACATTAAATGCCTCCGAATGGTATTTAATTAACTTCCCGAGCCCCTGGAAGCATGAAAATCACTTTAAACATGCTAATTTAAGCTCTAACACTGATGATCCACCTACAAATGTGAACTGACGTTCAAAAATAAAACATTTGAAAACGGACCATTTTCCACATTTCTGAAGCATGACGTAATGGGGGGGTGTTATCTCTTTTGTCGAAAATCAGCCGTTTTTGCTCGAACATTAAATGCCTCCAAATGGTATTTAATTAACTTCCCAGGGTGAAGAAACCCTTTTTGAGAACTCAGAGTGAGTAAATTGGCCATTTTCATGCACTTTTAACCATTCCATAAATCTTGTGTTTAGGGCCCCTGGAAGCATGAAAATCACTTTAAACATGCTAATTTTAGCTCTAACACTGATGATCCACCTACAAATGTGAACTGACGTTCAAAAATAAAACATTTGAAAACAGACCATTTTTAACATTTCTGAAGCATGACGTAATGGGGGGGTGTTATCTCTTTTGTCGAAAATCAGCCGTTTTTGCTCGAACATTAAATGCCTCCAAATGGTATTTAATTAACTTCCCGAGCCCCTGGAAGCATGAAAATCACTTTAAACATGCTAATTTTAGCTCTAACACTGATGATCCACCTACAAATGTGAACTGACGTTCAAAAATAAAACATTTGAAAACGGACCATTTTCCAAATTTCTGAAGCATGACGTAATGGGGGGGTGTTATCTCTTTTGTCGAAAATCAGCCGTTTTTGCTCGAACATTAAATGCCTCCAAATGGTATTTAATTAACTTCCCGAGCCCCTGGAAGCATGAAAATCACTTTAAACATACTAATTTTAGCTCTAACACTGATGATCCACCTACAAATGTAAACTGACGTTCAAAAATAAAACATTTGAAAATGGACAATTTTCCACATTTCTGAAGCATGACGTAATGGGGGGGTGTTATCTCTTTTGTCGAAAATCAGCCGTTTTTGCTCGAACATTAAATGCCTCCAAATGGTATTTAATGAACTTCCCGGGGTGAAGAAACCCTTTTTGAGAACTCAGAGTGAGTAAATTGGCCATTTTCATGCACTTTTAACCATTCCATAAATCTTGTGTTTAGGGCCCCTGGAAGCATGAAAATCACTTTAAACATGCTAATTTTAGCTCTAACACTGATGATCCACCTACAAATGTGAACTGACGTTCAAAAATAAAACATTTGAAAACGGACTATTTTCCACATTTCTGAAGCATGACGTAATGGGGGGGTGTTATCTCTTTTGTCGAAAATCAGCCGTTTTTGCTCGAACATTAAAAGCCTCCAAATGGTATTTAATTAACTTCCCGAGCCCCTGGAAGCATGAAAATCACTTTAAACATGCTAATTTTAGCTCTAACACTGATGATCCACCTACAAATGTGAACTGACGTTCAAAAATAAAACATTTGAAAACGGACCATTTTCCACATTTTTGAAGCATGACGTAATGGGGGGGTGTTATCTCTTTTGTCGAAAATCAGCCGTTTTTGCTCGAACATTAAATGCCTCCAAATGGTATTTAATTAACTTCCCGGGGTGAAGAAACCCTTTTTGAGAACTCAGAGTGAGTAAATTGGCCATTTTCATGCACTTTTAACCATTCCATAAACCTTGTGTTTTGGGCCCCTGGAAGCATGAAAATCACTTTAAACATGCTAATTTTAGCTCTAACACTGATGATCCACCTACAAATGTGAACTGACGTTCAAAAATAAAACATTTGAAAACGGACCATTTTCTACATTTCTGAAGCATGACGTAATGAGGGGGTGTTATCTCTTTTGTCGAAAATCAGCCGTTTTTGCTCGAACATTAAATGCCTCCAAATGGTATTTAATTAACTTCCCGGGGTGAAGAAACCCTTTTTGAGAACTCAGAGTGAGTAAATTGGCCATTTTCATGCACTTTTAACCATTCCATAAATCTTGTGTTTTGGGCCCCTGGAAGCATGAAAATCACTTTAAACATGCTAATTTTAGCTCTAACACTGATGATCCACCTACAAATGTGAACTGACGTTCAAAAATAAAACATTTGAAAACGGACCATTTTCCAAATTTCTGAAGCATGACGTAATGGGGGGGTGTTATCTCTTTTGTCGAAAATCAGCCGTTTTTGCTCGAACATTAAATGCCTCCAAATGGTATTTAATTAACTTCCCGAGCCCCTGGAAGCATGAAAATCACTTTAAACATACTAATTTTAGCTCTAACACTGATGATCCACCTACAAATGTGAACTGACGTTCAAAAATAAAACATTTGAAAACGGACTATTTTCCACATTTCTGAAGCATGACGTAATGGGGGGGTGTTATCTCTTTTGTCGAAAATCAGCCGTTTTTGCTCGAACATTAAAAGCCTCCAAATGGTATTTAATTAACTTCCCGAGCCCCTGGAAGCATGAAAATCACTTTAAACATGCTAATTTTAGCTCTAACACTGATGATCCACCTACAAATGTGAACTGACGTTCAAAAATAAAACATTTGAAAACGGACTATTTTCCACATTTCTGAAGCATGACGTAATGGGGGGGTGTTATCTCTTTTGTCGAAAATCAGCCGTTTTTGCTCGAACATTAAAAGCCTCCAAATGGTATTTAATTAACTTCCCGAGCCCCTGGAAGCATGAAAATCACTTTAAACATGCTAATTTTAGCTCTAACACTGATGATCCACCTACAAATGTGAACTGACGTTCAAAAATAAAACATTTGAAAACGGACCATTTTCCACATTTTTGAAGCATGACGTAATGGGGGGGTGTTATCTCTTTTGTCGAAAATCAGCCGTTTTTGCTCGAACATTAAATGCCTCCAAATGGTATTTAATTAACTTCCCGGGGTGAAGAAACCCTTTTTGAGAACTCAGAGTGAGTAAATTGGCCATTTTCATGCACTTTTAACCATTCCATAAACCTTGTGTTTTGGGCCCCTGGAAGCATGAAAATCACTTTAAACATGCTAATTTTAGCTCTAACACTGATGATCCACCTACAAATGTGAACTGACGTTCAAAAATAAAACATTTGAAAACGGACCATTTTCTACATTTCTGAAGCATGACGTAATGAGGGGGTGTTATCTCTTTTGTCGAAAATCAGCCGTTTTTGCTCGAACATTAAATGCCTCCAAATGGTATTTAATTAACTTCCCGGGGTGAAGAAACCCTTTTTGAGAACTCAGAGTGAGTAAATTGGCCATTTTCATGCACTTTTAACCATTCCATAAATCTTGTGTTTTGGGCCCCTGGAAGCATGAAAATCACTTTAAACATGCTAATTTTAGCTCTAACACTGATGATCCACCTACAAATGTGAACTGACGTTCAAAAATAAAACATTTAAAAACGGACCATTTTCCACATTTCTGAAGCATGACGTAATGGGGGGGTGTTATCTCTTTTGTCGAAAATCAGCCGTTTTTGCTGGAACATTAAATGCCTCCAAATGGTATTTATTTCACTTCCCGAGCCCCTGGAAGCATGAAAATCACTTTAAACATGCTACTTTTAGCTCTAACACTGATGATCCACCTACAAATGTGAACTGACGTTCAAAAATAAAACATTTGAAAACGGACCATTTTCCACATTTCTGAAGCATGACGTAATGGGGGGGTGTTATCTCTTTTGTCGAAAATCAGCCGTTTTTGCTCGAACATTAAATGCCTCCAAATGGTATTTAATTAACTTCCCGAGCCCCTGGAAGCATGAAAATCACTTTAAACATGCTAATTTTAGCTCTAACACTGATGATCCACCTACAAATGTGAACTGACGTTCAAAAATAAAACATTTGAAAACGGACCATTTTCCACATTTCTGAAGCATGACGTAATGGGGGGGTGTTATCTCTTTTGTCGAAAATCAGCCGTTTTTGCTCGAACATTAAAAGCCTCCAAATGGTATTTAATTAACTTCCCGAGCCCCTGGAAGCATGAAAATCACTTTAAACATGCTAATTTTAGCTCTAACACTGATGATCCACCTACAAATGTGAACTGACGTTCAAAAATAAAACATTTGAAAACGGACCATTTTCCACATTTTTGAAGCATGACGTAATGGGGGGGTGTTATCTCTTTTGTCGAAAATCAGCCGTTTTTGCTCGAACATTAAATGCCTCCAAATGGTATTTAATTAACTTCCCGGGGTGAAGAAACCCTTTTTGAGAACTCAGAGTGAGTAAATTGGCCATTTTCATGCACTTTTAACCATTCCATAAACCTTGTGTTTTGGGCCCCTGGAAGCATGAAAATCACTTTAAACATGCTAATTTTAGCTCTAACACTGATGATCCACCTACAAATGTGAACTGACGTTCAAAAATAAAACATTTGAAAACGGACTATTTTCCACATTTCTGAAGCATGACGTAATGGGGGGGTGTTATCTCTTTTGTCGAAAATCAGCCGTTTTTGCTCGAACATTAAAAGCCTCCAAATGGTATTTAATTAACTTCCCGAGCCCCTGGAAGCATGAAAATCACTTTAAACATGCTAATTTTAGCTCTAACACTGATGATCCACCTACAAATGTGAACTGACGTTCAAAAATAAAACATTTGAAAACGGACCATTTTCCACATTTTTGAAGCATGACGTAATGGGGGGGTGTTATCTCTTTTGTCGAAAATCAGCCGTTTTTGCTCGAACATTAAATGCCTCCAAATGGTATTTAATTAACTTCCCGGGGTGAAGAAACCCTTTTTGAGAACTCAGAGTGAGTAAATTGGCCATTTTCATGCACTTTTAACCATTCCATAAACCTTGTGTTTTGGGCCCCTGGAAGCATGAAAATCACTTTAAACATGCTAATTTTAGCTCTAACACTGATGATCCACCTACAAATGTGAACTGACGTTCAAAAATAAAACATTTGAAAACGGACCATTTTCTACATTTCTGAAGCATGACGTAATGAGGGGGTGTTATCTCTTTTGTCGAAAATCAGCCGTTTTTGCTCGAACATTAAATGCCTCCAAATGGTATTTAATTAACTTCCCGGGGTGAAGAAACCCTTTTTGAGAACTCAGAGTGAGTAAATTGGCCATTTTCATGCACTTTTAACCATTCCATAAATCTTGTGTTTTGGGCCCCTGGAAGCATGAAAATCACTTTAAACATGCTAATTTTAGCTCTAACACTGATGATCCACCTACAAATGTGAACTGACGTTCAAAAATAAAACATTTAAAAACGGACCATTTTCCACATTTCTGAAGCATGACGTAATGGGGGGGTGTTATCTCTTTTGTCGAAAATCAGCCGTTTTTGCTGGAACATTAAATGCCTCCAAATGGTATTTATTTCACTTCCCGAGCCCCTGGAAGCATGAAAATCACTTTAAACATGCTACTTTTAGCTCTAACACTGATGATCCACCTACAAATGTGAACTGACGTTCAAAAATAAAACATTTGAAAACGGACCATTTTCCACATTTCTGAAGCATGACGTAATGGGGGGGTGTTATCTCTTTTGTCGAAAATCAGCCGTTTTTGCTCGAACATTAAATGCCTCCAAATGGTATTTAATTAACTTCCCGAGCCCCTGGAAGCATGAAAATCACTTTAAACATGCTAATTTTAGCTCTAACACTGATGATCCACCTACAAATGTGAACTGACGTTCAAAAATAAAACATTTGAAAACGGACCATTTTCCACATTTCTGAAGCATGACGTAATGGGGGGGTGTTATCTCTTTTGTCGAAAATCAGCCGTTTTCGCTCGAACATTAAATGCCTCCAAATGGTATTTAATTAACTTCCCGGGGTGAAGAAACCCTTTTTGAGAACTCAGAGTGAGTAAATTGGCCATTTTCATGCACCTTTAACCATTCCATAAATCTTGTGTTTTGGGCCCCTGGAAGCATGAAAATCACTTTAAACATGCTAATTTTAGCTCTAACACTGATGATCCACCTACAAATGTGAACTGACGTTCAAAAATAAAACATTTGAAAACGGACCATTTTCCACATTTCTGAAGCATGACGTAATGGGGGGGTGTTATCTCTTTTGTCGAAAATCAGCCGTTTTTGCTCGAACATTAAATGCCTCCAAATGGTATTTAATTATCTTCCCGAGCCCCTGGAAGCATGAAAATCACTTTAAACATGCTAATTTTAGCTCTAACACTGATGATCCACCTACAAATGTGAACTGACGTTCAAAAATAAAACATTTGAAAACGGACCATTTTCCACATTTCTGAAGCATGACGTAATGGGGGGGTGTTATCTCTTTTGTCGAAAATCAGCCGTTTTTGCTCGAACATTAAATGCCTCCAAATGGTATTTATTTCACTTCCCGAGCCCCTGGAAGCATGAAAATCAATTTAAACATGCTAATTTTAGCTCTAACACTGATGATCCACCTACAAATGTGAACTGACGTTCAAAAATAAAACATTTGAAAACGGACCATTTTCCACATTTCTGAAGCATGACGTAATGGGGGGGTGTCATCTCTTTTGTCGAAAATCAGCCGTTTTTGCTCGAACATTAAATGCCTCCAAATGGTATTTAATTAACTTCCCGGGGTGAAGAAACCCTTTTTGAGAACTCAGAGTGAGTAAATTGGCCATTTTCATGCACTTTTAACCATTCCATAAATCTTGTGTTTTGGGCCCCTGGAAGCATGAAAATCACTTTAAACATGCTAATTTTAGCTCGAACACTGATGATCCACCTACAAATGTGAACTGACATTCAAAAATAAAACATTTGAAAACGGACCATTTTCCACATTTCTGAAGCATGACGTAATGGGGGGGTGTTATCTCTTTTGTCGAAAATCAGCCGTTTTTGCTGGAACATTAAATGCCTCCAAATGGTATTTATTTCACTTCCCGAGCCCCTGGAAGCATGAAAATCACTTTAAACATGCTACTTTTAGCTCTAACACTGATGATCCACCTACAAATGTGAACTGACGTTCAAAAATAAAACATTTGAAAACGGACCATTTTCCACATTTCTGAAGCATGACGTAATGGGGGGGTGTTATCTCTTTTGTCGAAAATCAGCCGTTTTTGCTCGAACATTAAATGCCTCCAAATGGTATTTAATTAACTTCCCGAGCCCCTGGAAGCATGAAAATCACTTTAAACATGCTAATTTTAGCTCTAACACTGATGATCCACCTACAAATGTGAACTGACGTTCAAAAATAAAACATTTGAAAACGGACCATTTTCTACATTTCTGAAGCATGACGTAATGAGGGGGTGTTATCTCTTTTGTCGAAAATCAGCCGTTTTTGCTCGAACATTAAATGCCTCCAAATGGTATTTAATTAACTTCCCGGGGTGAAGAAACCCTTTTTGAGAACTCAGAGTGAGTAAATTGGCCATTTTCATGCACTTTTAACCATTCCATAAATCTTGTGTTTTGGGCCCCTGGAAGCATGAAAATCACTTTAAACATGCTAATTTTAGCTCTAACACTGATGATCCACCTACAAATGTGAACTGACGTTCAAAAATAAAACATTTAAAAACGGACCATTTTCCACATTTCTGAAGCATGACGTAATGGGGGGGTGTTATCTCTTTTGTCGAAAATCAGCCGTTTTTGCTGGAACATTAAATGCCTCCAAATGGTATTTATTTCACTTCCCGAGCCCCTGGAAGCATGAAAATCACTTTAAACATGCTACTTTTAGCTCTAACACTGATGATCCACCTACAAATGTGAACTGACGTTCAAAAATAAAACATTTGAAAACGGACCATTTTCCACATTTCTGAAGCATGACGTAATGGGGGGGTGTTATCTCTTTTGTCGAAAATCAGCCGTTTTTGCTCGAACATTAAATGCCTCCAAATGGTATTTAATTAACTTCCCGAGCCCCTGGAAGCATGAAAATCACTTTAAACATGCTAATTTTAGCTCTAACACTGATGATCCACCTACAAATGTGAACTGACGTTCAAAAATAAAACATTTGAAAACGGACCATTTTCCACATTTCTGAAGCATGACGTAATGGGGGGGTGTTATCTCTTTTGTCGAAAATCAGCCGTTTTCGCTCGAACATTAAATGCCTCCAAATGGTATTTAATTAACTTCCCGGGGTGAAGAAACCCTTTTTGAGAACTCAGAGTGAGTAAATTGGCCATTTTCATGCACCTTTAACCATTCCATAAATCTTGTGTTTTGGGCCCCTGGAAGCATGAAAATCACTTTAAACATGCTAATTTTAGCTCTAACACTGATGATCCACCTACAAATGTGAACTGACGTTCAAAAATAAAACATTTGAAAACGGACCATTTTCCACATTTCTGAAGCATGACGTAATGGGGGGGTGTTATCTCTTTTGTCGAAAATCAGCCGTTTTTGCTCGAACATTAAATGCCTCCAAATGGTATTTAATTATCTTCCCGAGCCCCTGGAAGCATGAAAATCACTTTAAACATGCTAATTTTAGCTCTAACACTGATGATCCACCTACAAATGTGAACTGACGTTCAAAAATAAAACATTTGAAAACGGACCATTTTCCACATTTCTGAAGCATGACGTAATGGGGGGGTGTTATCTCTTTTGTCGAAAATCAGCCGTTTTTGCTCGAACATTAAATGCCTCCAAATGGTATTTATTTCACTTCCCGAGCCCCTGGAAGCATGAAAATCAATTTAAACATGCTAATTTTAGCTCTAACACTGATGATCCACCTACAAATGTGAACTGACGTTCAAAAATAAAACATTTGAAAACGGACCATTTTCCACATTTCTGAAGCATGACGTAATGGGGGGGTGTCATCTCTTTTGTCGAAAATCAGCCGTTTTTGCTCGAACATTAAATGCCTCCAAATGGTATTTAATTAACTTCCCGGGGTGAAGAAACCCTTTTTGAGAACTCAGAGTGAGTAAATTGGCCATTTTCATGCACTTTTAACCATTCCATAAATCTTGTGTTTTGGGCCCCTGGAAGCATGAAAATCACTTTAAACATGCTAATTTTAGCTCGAACACTGATGATCCACCTACAAATGTGAACTGACATTCAAAAATAAAACATTTGAAAACGGACCATTTTCCACATTTCTGAAGCATGACGTAATGGGGGGGTGTTATCTCTTTTGTCGAAAATCAGCCGTTTTTGCTGGAACATTAAATGCCTCCAAATGGTATTTATTTCACTTCCCGAGCCCCTGGAAGCATGAAAATCACTTTAAACATGCTACTTTTAGCTCTAACACTGATGATCCACCTACAAATGTGAACTGACGTTCAAAAATAAAACATTTGAAAACGGACCATTTTCCACATTTCTGAAGCATGACGTAATGGGGGGGTGTTATCTCTTTTGTCGAAAATCAGCCGTTTTTGCTCGAACATTAAATGCCTCCAAATGGTATTTAATTAACTTCCCGAGCCCCTGGAAGCATGAAAATCACTTTAAACATGCTAATTTTAGCTCTAACACTGATGATCCACCTACAAATGTGAACTGACGTTCAAAAATAAAACATTTGAAAACGGACCATTTTCCACATTTCTGAAGCATGACGTAATGGGGGGGGTGTTATCTCTTTTGTCGAAAATCAGCCGTTTTCGCTCGAACATTAAATGCCTCCAAATGGTATTTAATTAACTTCCCGGGGTGAAGAAACCCTTTTTGAGAACTCAGAGTGAGTAAATTGGCCATTTTCATGCACTTTTAACCATTCCATAAATCTTGTGTTTTGGGCCCCTGGAAGCATGAAAATCACTTTAAACATGCTAATTTTAGCTCTAACACTGATGATCCACCTACAAATGTGAACTGACGTTCAAAAATAAAACATTTGAAAACGGACCATTTTCCACATTTCTGAAGCATGACGTAATGGGGGGGTGTTATCTCTTTTGTCGAAAATCAGCCGTTTTTGCTCGAACATTAAATGCCTCCAAATGGTATTTAATTAACTTCCCGAGCCCCTGGAAGCATGAAAATCACTTTAAACATGCTAATTTAAGCTCTAACACTGATGATCCACCTACAAATGTGAACTGACGTTCAAAAATAAAACATTTGAAAACGGACCATTTTCCACATTTCTGAAGCATGACGTAATGGGGGGGTGTTATCTCTTTTGTCGAAAATCAGCCGTTTTTGCTCGAACATTAAATGCCTCCAAATGGTATTTAATTAACTTCCCAGGGTGAAGAAACCCTTTTTGAGAACTCAGAGTGAGTAAATTGGCCATTTTCATGCACTTTTAACCATTCCATAAATCTTGTGTTTAGGGCCCCTGGAAGCATGAAAATCACTTTAAACATGCTAATTTTAGCTCTAACACTGATGATCCACCTACAAATGTGAACTGACGTTCAAAAATAAAACATTTGAAAACAGACCATTTTTAACATTTCTGAAGCATGACGTAATGGGGGGGTGTTATCTCTTTTGTCGAAAATCAGCCGTTTTTGCTCGAACATTAAATGCCTCCAAATGGTATTTAATTAACTTCCCGAGCCCCTGGAAGCATGAAAATCACTTTAAACATGCTAATTTTAGCTCTAACACTGATGATCCACCTACAAATGTGAACTGACGTTCAAAAATAAAACATTTGAAAACGGACCATTTTCCAAATTTCTGAAGCATGACGTAATGGGGGGGTGTTATCTCTTTTGTCGAAAATCAGCCGTTTTTGCTCGAACATTAAATGCCTCCAAATGGTATTTAATTAACTTCCCGAGCCCCTGGAAGCATGAAAATCACTTTAAACATACTAATTTTAGCTCTAACACTGATGATCCACCTACAAATGTAAACTGACGTTCAAAAATAAAACATTTGAAAATGGACAATTTTCCACATTTCTGAAGCATGACGTAATGGGGGGGTGTTATCTCTTTTGTCGAAAATCAGCCGTTTTTGCTCGAACATTAAATGCCTCCAAATGGTATTTAATGAACTTCCCGGGGTGAAGAAACCCTTTTTGAGAACTCAGAGTGAGTAAATTGGCCATTTTCATGCACTTTTAACCATTCCATAAATCTTGTGTTTAGGGCCCCTGGAAGCATGAAAATCACTTTAAACATGCTAATTTTAGCTCTAACACTGATGATCCACCTACAAATGTGAACTGACGTTCAAAAATAAAACATTTGAAAACGGACTATTTTCCACATTTCTGAAGCATGACGTAATGGGGGGGTGTTATCTCTTTTGTCGAAAATCAGCCGTTTTTGCTCGAACATTAAAAGCCTCCAAATGGTATTTAATTAACTTCCCGAGCCCCTGGAAGCATGAAAATCACTTTAAACATGCTAATTTTAGCTCTAACACTGATGATCCACCTACAAATGTGAACTGACGTTCAAAAATAAAACATTTGAAAACGGACCATTTTCCACATTTTTGAAGCATGACGTAATGGGGGGGTGTTATCTCTTTTGTCGAAAATCAGCCGTTTTTGCTCGAACATTAAATGCCTCCAAATGGTATTTAATTAACTTCCCGGGGTGAAGAAACCCTTTTTGAGAACTCAGAGTGAGTAAATTGGCCATTTTCATGCACTTTTAACCATTCCATAAATCTTGTGTTTAGGGCCCCTGGAAGCATGAAAATCACTTTAAACATGCTAATTTTAGCTCTAACACTGATGATCCACCTACAAATGTGAACTGACGTTCAAAAATAAAACATTTGAAAACGGACTATTTTCCACATTTCTGAAGCATGACGTAATGGGGGGGTGTTATCTCTTTTGTCGAAAATCAGCCGTTTTTGCTCGAACATTAAAAGCCTCCAAATGGTATTTAATTAACTTCCCGAGCCCCTGGAAGCATGAAAATCACTTTAAACATGCTAATTTTAGCTCTAACACTGATGATCCACCTACAAATGTGAACTGACGTTCAAAAATAAAACATTTGAAAACGGACCATTTTCCACATTTTTGAAGCATGACGTAATGGGGGGGTGTTATCTCTTTTGTCGAAAATCAGCCGTTTTTGCTCGAACATTAAAAGCCTCCAAATGGTATTTAATTAACTTCCCGGGGTGAAGAAACCCTTTTTGAGAACTCAGAGTGAGTAAATTGGCCATTTTCATGCACTTTTAACCATTCCATAAACCTTGTGTTTTGGGCCCCTGGAAGCATGAAAATCACTTTAAACATGCTAATTTTAGCTCTAACACTGATGATCCACCTACAAATGTGAACTGACGTTCAAAAATAAAACATTTGAAAACGGACCATTTTCTACATTTCTGAAGCATGACGTAATGAGGGGGTGTTATCTCTTTTGTCGAAAATCAGCCGTTTTTGCTCGAACATTAAATGCCTCCAAATGGTATTTAATTAACTTCCCGGGGTGAAGAAACCCTTTTTGAGAACTCAGAGTGAGTAAATTGGCCATTTTCATGCACTTTTAACCATTCCATAAATCTTGTGTTTTGGGCCCCTGGAAGCATGAAAATCACTTTAAACATGCTAATTTTAGCTCTAACACTGATGATCCACCTACAAATGTGAACTGACGTTCAAAAATAAAACATTTGAAAACGGACCATTTTCCAAATTTCTGAAGCATGACGTAATGGGGGGGTGTCATCTCTTTTGTCGAAAATCAGCCGTTTTTGCTCGAACATTAAATGCCTCCAAATGGTATTTAATTAACTTCCCGGGGTGAAGAAACCCTTTTTGAGAACTCAGAGTGAGTAAATTGGCCATTTTCATGCACTTTTAACCATTCCATAAATCTTGTGTTTAGGGCCCCTGGAAGCATGAAAATCACTTTAAACATGCTAATTTTAGCTCTAACACTGATGATCCACCTACAAATGTGAACTGACGTTCAAAAATAAAACATTTAAAAACGGACCATTTTCCACATTCCTGAAGCATGACGTAATGAGGGGGTGTTATCTCTTTTGTCGAAAATCAGCCGTTTTTGCTCGAACATTAAATGCCTCCAAATGGTATTTAATTAACTTCCCGGGGTGAAGAAACCCTTTTTGAGAACTCAGAGTGAGTAAATTGGCCATTTTCATGCACTTTTAACCATTCCATAAATCTTGTGTTTTGGGCCCCTGGAAGCATGAAAATCACTTTAAACATGCTAATTTTAGCTCTAACACTGATGATCCACCTACAAATGTGAACTGACATTCAAAAATAAAACATTTGAAAACGGACCATTTTCCACATTTCTGAAGCATGACGTAATGGGGGGGTGTTATCTCTTTTGTCGAAAATCAGCCGTTTTTGCTGGAACATTAAATGCCTCCAAATGGTATTTATTTCACTTCCCGAGCCCCTGGAAGCATGAAAATCACTTTAAACATGCTACTTTTAGCTCTAACACTGATGATCCACCTACAAATGTGAACTGACGTTCAAAAATAAAACATTTGAAAACGGACCATTTTCCACATTTCTGAAGCATGACGTAATGGGGGGGTGTTATCTCTTTTGTCGAAAATCAGCCGTTTTTGCTCGAACATTAAATGCCTCCAAATGGTATTTAATTAACTTCCCGAGCCCCTGGAAGCATGAAAATCACTTTAAACATGCTAATTTTAGCTCTAACACTGATGATCCACCTACAAATGTGAACTGACGTTCAAAAATAAAACATTTGAAAACGGACCATTTTCCACATTTCTGAAGCATGACGTAATGGGGGGGGTGTTATCTCTTTTGTCGAAAATCAGCCGTTTTCGCTCGAACATTAAATGCCTCCAAATGGTATTTAATTAACTTCCCGGGGTGAAGAAACCCTTTTTGAGAACTCAGAGTGAGTAAATTGGCCATATTCATGCACTTTTAACCATTCCATAAATCTTGTGTTTTGGGCCCCTGGAAGCATGAAAATCACTTTAAACATGCTAATTTTAGCTCTAACACTGATGATCCACCTACAAATGTGAACTGACGTTCAAAAATAAAACATTTGAAAACGGACCATTTTCCACATTTCTGAAGCATGACGTAATGGGGGGGTGTTATCTCTTTTGTCGAAAATCAGCCGTTTTTGCTCGAACATTAAATGCCTCCGAATGGTATTTAATTAACTTCCCGAGCCCCTGGAAGCATGAAAATCACTTTAAACATGCTAATTTAAGCTCTAACACTGATGATCCACCTACAAATGTGAACTGACGTTCAAAAATAAAACATTTGAAAACGGACCATTTTCCACATTTCTGAAGCATGACGTAATGGGGGGGTGTTATCTCTTTTGTCGAAAATCAGCCGTTTTTGCTCGAACATTAAATGCCTCCAAATGGTATTTAATTAACTTCCCAGGGTGAAGAAACCCTTTTTGAGAACTCAGAGTGAGTAAATTGGCCATTTTCATGCACTTTTAACCATTCCATAAATCTTGTGTTTAGGGCCCCTGGAAGCATGAAAATCACTTTAAACATGCTAATTTTAGCTCTAACACTGATGATCCACCTACAAATGTGAACTGACGTTCAAAAATAAAACATTTGAAAACAGACCATTTTTAACATTTCTGAAGCATGACGTAATGGGGGGGTGTTATCTCTTTTGTCGAAAATCAGCCGTTTTTGCTCGAACATTAAATGCCTCCAAATGGTATTTAATTAACTTCCCGAGCCCCTGGAAGCATGAAAATCACTTTAAACATGCTAATTTTAGCTCTAACACTGATGATCCACCTACAAATGTGAACTGACGTTCAAAAATAAAACATTTGAAAACGGACCATTTTCCAAATTTCTGAAGCATGACGTAATGGGGGGGTGTTATCTCTTTTGTCGAAAATCAGCCGTTTTTGCTCGAACATTAAATGCCTCCAAATGGTATTTAATTAACTTCCCGAGCCCCTGGAAGCATGAAAATCACTTTAAACATACTAATTTTAGCTCTAACACTGATGATCCACCTACAAATGTAAACTGACGTTCAAAAATAAAACATTTGAAAATGGACAATTTTCCACATTTCTGAAGCATGACGTAATGGGGGGGTGTTATCTCTTTTGTCGAAAATCAGCCGTTTTTGCTCGAACATTAAATGCCTCCAAATGGTATTTAATGAACTTCCCGGGGTGAAGAAACCCTTTTTGAGAACTCAGAGTGAGTAAATTGGCCATTTTCATGCACTTTTAACCATTCCATAAATCTTGTGTTTAGGGCCCCTGGAAGCATGAAAATCACTTTAAACATGCTAATTTTAGCTCTAACACTGATGATCCACCTACAAATGTGAACTGACGTTCAAAAATAAAACATTTGAAAACGGACTATTTTCCACATTTCTGAAGCATGACGTAATGGGGGGGTGTTATCTCTTTTGTCGAAAATCAGCCGTTTTTGCTCGAACATTAAAAGCCTCCAAATGGTATTTAATTAACTTCCCGAGCCCCTGGAAGCATGAAAATCACTTTAAACATGCTAATTTTAGCTCTAACACTGATGATCCACCTACAAATGTGAACTGACGTTCAAAAATAAAACATTTGAAAACGGACCATTTTCCACATTTTTGAAGCATGACGTAATGGGGGGGTGTTATCTCTTTTGTCGAAAATCAGCCGTTTTTGCTCGAACATTAAATGCCTCCAAATGGTATTTAATTAACTTCCCGGGGTGAAGAAACCCTTTTTGAGAACTCAGAGTGAGTAAATTGGCCATTTTCATGCACTTTTAACCATTCCATAAACCTTGTGTTTTGGGCCCCTGGAAGCATGAAAATCACTTTAAACATGCTAATTTTAGCTCTAACACTGATGATCCACCTACAAATGTGAACTGACGTTCAAAAATAAAACATTTGAAAACGGACCATTTTCTACATTTCTGAAGCATGACGTAATGAGGGGGTGTTATCTCTTTTGTCGAAAATCAGCCGTTTTTGCTCGAACATTAAATGCCTCCAAATGGTATTTAATTAACTTCCCGGGGTGAAGAAACCCTTTTTGAGAACTCAGAGTGAGTAAATTGGCCATTTTCATGCACTTTTAACCATTCCATAAATCTTGTGTTTTGGGCCCCTGGAAGCATGAAAATCACTTTAAACATGCTAATTTTAGCTCTAACACTGATGATCCACCTACAAATGTGAACTGACGTTCAAAAATAAAACATTTGAAAACGGACCATTTTCCAAATTTCTGAAGCATGACGTAATGGGGGGGTGTTATCTCTTTTGTCGAAAATCAGCCGTTTTTGCTCGAACATTAAATGCCTCCAAATGGTATTTAATTAACTTCCCGAGCCCCTGGAAGCATGAAAATCACTTTAAACATACTAATTTTAGCTCTAACACTGATGATCCACCTACAAATGTAAACTGACGTTCAAAAATAAAACATTTGAAAATGGACAATTTTCCACATTTCTGAAGCATGACGTAATGGGGGGGTGTTATCTCTTTTGTCGAAAATCAGCCGTTTTTGCTCGAACATTAAATGCCTCCAAATGGTATTTAATGAACTTCCCGGGGTGAAGAAACCCTTTTTGAGAACTCAGAGTGAGTAAATTGGCCATTTTCATGCACTTTTAACCATTCCATAAATCTTGTGTTTAGGGCCCCTGGAAGCATGAAAATCACTTTAAACATGCTAATTTTAGCTCTAACACTGATGATCCACCTACAAATGTGAACTGACGTTCAAAAATAAAACATTTGAAAACGGACTATTTTCCACATTTCTGAAGCATGACGTAATGGGGGGGTGTTATCTCTTTTGTCGAAAATCAGCCGTTTTTGCTCGAACATTAAAAGCCTCCAAATGGTATTTAATTAACTTCCCGAGCCCCTGGAAGCATGAAAATCACTTTAAACATGCTAATTTTAGCTCTAACACTGATGATCCACCTACAAATGTGAACTGACGTTCAAAAATAAAACATTTGAAAACGGACCATTTTCCACATTTTTGAAGCATGACGTAATGGGGGGGTGTTATCTCTTTTGTCGAAAATCAGCCGTTTTTGCTCGAACATTAAATGCCTCCAAATGGTATTTAATTAACTTCCCGGGGTGAAGAAACCCTTTTTGAGAACTCAGAGTGAGTAAATTGGCCATTTTCATGCACTTTTAACCATTCCATAAACCTTGTGTTTTGGGCCCCTGGAAGCATGAAAATCACTTTAAACATGCTAATTTTAGCTCTAACACTGATGATCCACCTACAAATGTGAACTGACGTTCAAAAATAAAACATTTGAAAACGGACCATTTTCTACATTTCTGAAGCATGACGTAATGAGGGGGTGTTATCTCTTTTGTCGAAAATCAGCCGTTTTTGCTCGAACATTAAATGCCTCCAAATGGTATTTAATTAACTTCCCGGGGTGAAGAAACCCTTTTTGAGAACTCAGAGTGAGTAAATTGGCCATTTTCATGCACTTTTAACCATTCCATAAATCTTGTGTTTTGGGCCCCTGGAAGCATGAAAATCACTTTAAACATGCTAATTTTAGCTCTAACACTGATGATCCACCTACAAATGTGAACTGACGTTCAAAAATAAAACATTTAAAAACGGACCATTTTCCACATTTCTGAAGCATGACGTAATGGGGGGGTGTTATCTCTTTTGTCGAAAATCAGCCGTTTTTGCTGGAACATTAAATGCCTCCAAATGGTATTTATTTCACTTCCCGAGCCCCTGGAAGCATGAAAATCACTTTAAACATGCTACTTTTAGCTCTAACACTGATGATCCACCTACAAATGTGAACTGACGTTCAAAAATAAAACATTTGAAAACGGACCATTTTCCACATTTCTGAAGCATGACGTAATGGGGGGGTGTTATCTCTTTTGTCGAAAATCAGCCGTTTTTGCTCGAACATTAAATGCCTCCAAATGGTATTTAATTAACTTCCCGAGCCCCTGGAAGCATGAAAATCACTTTAAACATGCTAATTTTAGCTCTAACACTGATGATCCACCTACAAATGTGAACTGACGTTCAAAAATAAAACATTTGAAAACGGACCATTTTCCACATTTCTGAAGCATGACGTAATGGGGGGGTGTTATCTCTTTTGTCGAAAATCAGCCGTTTTCGCTCGAACATTAAATGCCTCCAAATGGTATTTAATTAACTTCCCGGGGTGAAGAAACCCTTTTTGAGAACTCAGAGTGAGTAAATTGGCCATTTTCATGCACCTTTAACCATTCCATAAATCTTGTGTTTTGGGCCCCTGGAAGCATGAAAATCACTTTAAACATGCTAATTTTAGCTCTAACACTGATGATCCACCTACAAATGTGAACTGACGTTCAAAAATAAAACATTTGAAAACGGACCATTTTCCACATTTCTGAAGCATGACGTAATGGGGGGGTGTTATCTCTTTTGTCGAAAATCAGCCGTTTTTGCTCGAACATTAAATGCCTCCAAATGGTATTTAATTATCTTCCCGAGCCCCTGGAAGCATGAAAATCACTTTAAACATGCTAATTTTAGCTCTAACACTGATGATCCACCTACAAATGTGAACTGACGTTCAAAAATAAAACATTTGAAAACGGACCATTTTCCACATTTCTGAAGCATGACGTAATGGGGGGGTGTTATCTCTTTTGTCGAAAATCAGCCGTTTTTGCTCGAACATTAAATGCCTCCAAATGGTATTTATTTCACTTCCCGAGCCCCTGGAAGCATGAAAATCAATTTAAACATGCTAATTTTAGCTCTAACACTGATGATCCACCTACAAATGTGAACTGACGTTCAAAAATAAAACATTTGAAAACGGACCATTTTCCACATTTCTGAAGCATGACGTAATGGGGGGGTGTCATCTCTTTTGTCGAAAATCAGCCGTTTTTGCTCGAACATTAAATGCCTCCAAATGGTATTTAATTAACTTCCCGGGGTGAAGAAACCCTTTTTGAGAACTCAGAGTGAGTAAATTGGCCATTTTCATGCACTTTTAACCATTCCATAAATCTTGTGTTTTGGGCCCCTGGAAGCATGAAAATCACTTTAAACATGCTAATTTTAGCTCGAACACTGATGATCCACCTACAAATGTGAACTGACATTCAAAAATAAAACATTTGAAAACGGACCATTTTCCACATTTCTGAAGCATGACGTAATGGGGGGGTGTTATCTCTTTTGTCGAAAATCAGCCGTTTTTGCTGGAACATTAAATGCCTCCAAATGGTATTTATTTCACTTCCCGAGCCCCTGGAAGCATGAAAATCACTTTAAACATGCTACTTTTAGCTCTAACACTGATGATCCACCTACAAATGTGAACTGACGTTCAAAAATAAAACATTTGAAAACGGACCATTTTCCACATTTCTGAAGCATGACGTAATGGGGGGGTGTTATCTCTTTTGTCGAAAATCAGCCGTTTTTGCTCGAACATTAAATGCCTCCAAATGGTATTTAATTAACTTCCCGAGCCCCTGGAAGCATGAAAATCACTTTAAACATGCTAATTTTAGCTCTAACACTGATGATCCACCTACAAATGTGAACTGACGTTCAAAAATAAAACATTTGAAAACGGACCATTTTCCACATTTCTGAAGCATGACGTAATGGGGGGGGTGTTATCTCTTTTGTCGAAAATCAGCCGTTTTCGCTCGAACATTAAATGCCTCCAAATGGTATTTAATTAACTTCCCGGGGTGAAGAAACCCTTTTTGAGAACTCAGAGTGAGTAAATTGGCCATTTTCATGCACTTTTAACCATTCCATAAATCTTGTGTTTTGGGCCCCTGGAAGCATGAAAATCACTTTAAACATGCTAATTTTAGCTCTAACACTGATGATCCACCTACAAATGTGAACTGACGTTCAAAAATAAAACATTTGAAAACGGACCATTTTCCACATTTCTGAAGCATGACGTAATGGGGGGGTGTTATCTCTTTTTTCGAAAATCAGCCGTTTTTGCTCGAACATTAAATGCCTCCAAATGGTATTTAATTAACTTCCCGAGCCCCTGGAAGCATGAAAATCACTTTAAACATGCTAATTTAAGCTCTAACACTGATGATCCACCTACAAATGTGAACTGACGTTCAAAAATAAAACATTTGAAAACGGACCATTTTCCACATTTCTGAAGCATGACGTAATGGGGGGGTGTTATCTCTTTTGTCGAAAATCAGCCGTTTTTGCTCGAACATTAAATGCCTCCAAATGGTATTTAATTAACTTCCCAGGGTGAAGAAACCCTTTTTGAGAACTCAGAGTGAGTAAATTGGCCATTTTCATGCACTTTTAACCATTCCATAAATCTTGTGTTTAGGGCCCCTGGAAGCATGAAAATCACTTTAAACATGCTAATTTTAGCTCTAACACTGATGATCCACCTACAAATGTGAACTGACGTTCAAAAATAAAACATTTGAAAACAGACCATTTTTAACATTTCTGAAGCATGACGTAATGGGGGGGTGTTATCTCTTTTGTCGAAAATCAGCCGTTTTTGCTCGAACATTAAATGCCTCCAAATGGTATTTAATTAACTTCCCGAGCCCCTGGAAGCATGAAAATCACTTTAAACATGCTAATTTTAGCTCTAACACTGATGATCCACCTACAAATGTGAACTGACGTTCAAAAATAAAACATTTGAAAACGGACCATTTTCCAAATTTCTGAAGCATGACGTAATGGGGGGGTGTTATCTCTTTTGTCGAAAATCAGCCGTTTTTGCTCGAACATTAAATGCCTCCAAATGGTATTTAATTAACTTCCCGAGCCCCTGGAAGCATGAAAATCACTTTAAACATACTAATTTTAGCTCTAACACTGATGATCCACCTACAAATGTAAACTGACGTTCAAAAATAAAACATTTGAAAATGGACAATTTTCCACATTTCTGAAGCATGACGTAATGGGGGGGTGTTATCTCTTTTGTCGAAAATCAGCCGTTTTTGCTCGAACATTAAATGCCTCCAAATGGTATTTAATGAACTTCCCGGGGTGAAGAAACCCTTTTTGAGAACTCAGAGTGAGTAAATTGGCCATTTTCATGCACTTTTAACCATTCCATAAATCTTGTGTTTAGGGCCCCTGGAAGCATGAAAATCACTTTAAACATGCTAATTTTAGCTCTAACACTGATGATCCACCTACAAATGTGAACTGACGTTCAAAAATAAAACATTTGAAAACGGACTATTTTCCACATTTCTGAAGCATGACGTAATGGGGGGGTGTTATCTCTTTTGTCGAAAATCAGCCGTTTTTGCTCGAACATTAAAAGCCTCCAAATGGTATTTAATTAACTTCCCGAGCCCCTGGAAGCATGAAAATCACTTTAAACATGCTAATTTTAGCTCTAACACTGATGATCCACCTACAAATGTGAACTGACGTTCAAAAATAAAACATTTGAAAACGGACCATTTTCCACATTTTTGAAGCATGACGTAATGGGGGGGTGTTATCTCTTTTGTCGAAAATCAGCCGTTTTTGCTCGAACATTAAATGCCTCCAAATGGTATTTAATTAACTTCCCGGGGTGAAGAAACCCTTTTTGAGAACTCAGAGTGAGTAAATTGGCCATTTTCATGCACTTTTAACCATTCCATAAATCTTGTGTTTAGGGCCCCTGGAAGCATGAAAATCACTTTAAACATGCTAATTTTAGCTCTAACACTGATGATCCACCTACAAATGTGAACTGACGTTCAAAAATAAAACATTTGAAAACGGACTATTTTCCACATTTCTGAAGCATGACGTAATGGGGGGGTGTTATCTCTTTTGTCGAAAATCAGCCGTTTTTGCTCGAACATTAAAAGCCTCCAAATGGTATTTAATTAACTTCCCGAGCCCCTGGAAGCATGAAAATCACTTTAAACATGCTAATTTTAGCTCTAACACTGATGATCCACCTACAAATGTGAACTGACGTTCAAAAATAAAACATTTGAAAACGGACCATTTTCCACATTTTTGAAGCATGACGTAATGGGGGGGTGTTATCTCTTTTGTCGAAAATCAGCCGTTTTTGCTCGAACATTAAATGCCTCCAAATGGTATTTAATTAACTTCCCGGGGTGAAGAAACCCTTTTTGAGAACTCAGAGTGAGTAAATTGGCCATTTTCATGCACTTTTAACCATTCCATAAACCTTGTGTTTTGGGCCCCTGGAAGCATGAAAATCACTTTAAACATGCTAATTTTAGCTCTAACACTGATGATCCACCTACAAATGTGAACTGACGTTCAAAAATAAAACATTTGAAAACGGACCATTTTCTACATTTCTGAAGCATGACGTAATGAGGGGGTGTTATCTCTTTTGTCGAAAATCAGCCGTTTTTGCTCGAACATTAAATGCCTCCAAATGGTATTTAATTAACTTCCCGGGGTGAAGAAACCCTTTTTGAGAACTCAGAGTGAGTAAATTGGCCATTTTCATGCACTTTTAACCATTCCATAAATCTTGTGTTTTGGGCCCCTGGAAGCATGAAAATCACTTTAAACATGCTAATTTTAGCTCTAACACTGATGATCCACCTACAAATGTGAACTGACGTTCAAAAATAAAACATTTGAAAACGGACCATTTTCCAAATTTCTGAAGCATGACGTAATGGGGGGGTGTCATCTCTTTTGTCGAAAATCAGCCGTTTTTGCTCGAACATTAAATGCCTCCAAATGGTATTTAATTAACTTCCCGGGGTGAAGAAACCCTTTTTGAGAACTCAGAGTGAGTAAATTGGCCATTTTCATGCACTTTTAACCATTCCATAAATCTTGTGTTTAGGGCCCCTGGAAGCATGAAAATCACTTTAAACATGCTAATTTTAGCTCTAACACTGATGATCCACCTACAAATGTGAACTGACGTTCAAAAATAAAACATTTAAAAACGGACCATTTTCCACATTCCTGAAGCATGACGTAATGAGGGGGTGTTATCTCTTTTGTCGAAAATCAGCCGTTTTTGCTCGAACATTAAATGCCTCCAAATGGTATTTAATTAACTTCCCGGGGTGAAGAAACCCTTTTTGAGAACTCAGAGTGAGTAAATTGGCCATTTTCATGCACTTTTAACCATTCCATAAATCTTGTGTTTTGGGCCCCTGGAAGCATGAAAATCACTTTAAACATGCTAATTTTAGCTCTAACACTGATGATCCACCTACAAATGTGAACTGACATTCAAAAATAAAACATTTGAAAACGGACCATTTTCCACATTTCTGAAGCATGACGTAATGGGGGGGTGTTATCTCTTTTGTCGAAAATCAGCCGTTTTTGCTGGAACATTAAATGCCTCCAAATGGTATTTATTTCACTTCCCGAGCCCCTGGAAGCATGAAAATCACTTTAAACATGCTACTTTTAGCTCTAACACTGATGATCCACCTACAAATGTGAACTGACGTTCAAAAATAAAACATTTGAAAACGGACCATTTTCCACATTTCTGAAGCATGACGTAATGGGGGGGTGTTATCTCTTTTGTCGAAAATCATCCGTTTTTGCTCGAACATTAAATGCCTCCAAATGGTATTTAATTAACTTCCCGAGCCCCTGGAAGCATGAAAATCACTTTAAACATGCTAATTTTAGCTCTAACACTGATGATCCACCTACAAATGTGAACTGACGTTCAAAAATAAAACATTTGAAAAGGACCATTTTCCACATTTCTGAAGCATGACGTAATGGGGGGGGTGTTATCTCTTTTGTCGAAAATTCAGCCGTTTTCGCTCGAACATTAAATGCCTCCAAATGGTATTTAATTAACTTCCCGGGGTGAAGAAACCCTTTTTGAGAACTCAGAGTGAGTAAATTGGCCATATTCATGCACTTTTAACCATTCCATAAATCTTGTGTTTTGGGCCCCTGGAAGCATGAAAATCACTTTAAACATGCTAATTTTAGCTCTAACACTGATGATCCACCTACAAATGTGAACTGACGTTCAAAAATAAAACATTTGAAAACGGACCATTTTCCACATTTCTGAAGCATGACGTAATGGGGGGGTGTTATCTCTTTTGTCGAAAATCAGCCGTTTTTGCTCGAACATTAAATGCCTCCGAATGGTATTTAATTAACTTCCCGAGCCCCTGGAAGCATGAAAATCACTTTAAACATGCTAATTTAAGCTCTAACACTGATGATCCACCTACAAATGTGAACTGACGTTCAAAAATAAAACATTTGAAAACGGACCATTTTCCACATTTCTGAAGCATGACGTAATGGGGGGGTGTTATCTCTTTTGTCGAAAATCAGGCGTTTTTGCTCGAACATTAAATGCCTCCAAATGGTATTTAATTAACTTCCCAGGGTGAAGAAAACCTTTTTGAGAACTCAGAGTGAGTAAATTGGCCATTTTCATGCACTTTTAACCATTCCATAAATCTTGTGTTTAGGGCCCCTGGAAGCATGAAAATCACTTTAAACATGCTAATTTTAGCTCTAACACTGATGATCCACCTACAAATGTGAACTGACGTTCAAAAATAAAACATTTGAAAACAGACCATTTTTAACATTTCTGAAGCATGACGTAATGGGGGGTGTTATCTCTTTTGTCGAAAATCAGCCGTTTTTGCTCGAACATTAAATGCCTCCAAATGGTATTTAATTAACTTCCCGAGCCCCTGGAAGCATGAAAATCACTTTAAACATGCTAATTTTAGCTCTAACACTGATGATCCACCTACAAATGTGAACTGACGTTCAAAAATAAAACATTTGAAAACGGACCATTTTCCAAATTTCTGAAGCATGACGTAATGGGGGGGTGTTATCTCTTTTGTCGAAAATCAGCCGTTTTTGCTCGAACATTAAATGCCTCCAAATGGTATTTAATTAACTTCCCGAGCCCCTGGAAGCATGAAAATCACTTTAAACATACTAATTTTAGCTCTAACACTGATGATCCACCTACAAATGTAAACTGACGTTCAAAAATAAAACATTTGAAAATGGACAATTTTCCACATTTCTGAAGCATGACGTAATGGGGGGGTGTTATCTCTTTTGTCGAAAATCAGCCGTTTTTGCTCGAACATTAAATGCCTCCAAATGGTATTTAATGAACTTCCCGGGGTGAAGAAACCCTTTTTGAGAACTCAGAGTGAGTAAATTGGCCATTTTCATGCACTTTTAACCATTCCATAAAATCTTGTGTTTAGGGCCCCTGGAAGCATGAAAATCACTTTAAACATGCTAATTTTAGCTCTAACACTGATGATCCACCTACAAATGTGAACTGACGTTCAAAATAAAACATTTGAAAACGGACTATTTTCCACATTTTCTGAAGCATGACGTAATGGGGGGGTGTTATCTCTTTGTCGAAAATCAGCCGTTTTTGCTCGAACATTAAAGCCTCCAAATGGTATTTAATTAACTTCCCGAGCCCCTGGAAGCATGAAAATCACTTTAAACTTGCTAATTTTAGCTCTAACACTGATGATCCACCTACAAATGTGAACTGACGTTCAAAAATAAAACATTTGAAAACGGACCATTTTCCACATTTTTGAAGCATGAGCTAATGGGGGGGTGTTATCTCTTTTGTCGAAAATCAGCCGTTTTTGCTCGAACATTAAATGCCTCCAAATGGTATTTAATTAACTTCCCGGGTGAAGAAACCCTTTTTGAGAACTCAGAGTGAGTAATTGGCCATTTTCATGCACTTTTAACCATTCCTAAAACCTTGTGTTTTGGGCCCCTGGAAGCATGAAAATCACTTTAAACATGCTAATTTTAGCTCTAACACTGATGATCCACCTACAAATGTGAACTGACGTTCAAAAATAAAACATTTGAAAACGGACCATTTTCTACATTTCTGAAGCATGACGTAATGAGGGGGTGTTATCTCTTTTGTCGAAAATCAGCCGTTTTTGCTCGAACATTAAATGCCTCCAAATGGTATTTAATTAACTTCCCGGGGTGAAGAAACCCTTTTTGAGAACTCAGAGTGAGTAAATTGGCCATTTTCATGCACTTTTAACCATTCCATAAATCTTGTGTTTTGGGCCCCTGGAAGCATGAAAATCACTTTAAACATGCTAATTTTAGCTCTAACAACTGATGATCCACCTACAAATGTGAACTGACGTTCAAAAAAATAAAACATTTGAAAACGGACCATTTTCCAAATTTCTGAAGCATGACGTAATGGGGGGGTGTTATCTCTTTTGTCGAAAATCAGCCGTTTTTGCTCGAACATTAAATGCCTCCAAATGGTATTTAATTAACTTCCCGAGCCCCTGGAAGCATGAAAATCACTTTAAACATACTAATTTTAGCTCTAACACTGATGATCCACCTACAAATGTAAACTGACGTTCAAAAATAAAACATTTGAAAATGGACAATTTTCCACATTTCTGAAGCATGACGTAATGGGGGGGTGTTATCTCTTTTGTCGAAAATCAGCCGTTTTTGCTCGAACATTAAATGCCTCCAAATGGTATTTAATGAACTTCCCGGGGTGAAGAAACCCTTTTTGAGAACTCAGAGTGAGTAAATTGGCCATTTTCATGCACTTTTAACCATTCCATAAATCTTGTGTTTAGGGCCCCTGGAAGCATGAAAATCACTTTAAACATGCTAATTTTAGCTCTAACACTGATGATCCACCTACAAATGTGAACTGACGTTCAAAAATAAAACATTTGAAAACGGACTATTTTCCACATTTCTGAAGCATGACGTAATGGGGGGGTGTTATCTCTTTTGTCGAAAATCAGCCGTTTTTGCTCGAACATTAAAAGCCTCCAAATGGTATTTAATTAACTTCCCGAGCCCCTGGAAGCATGAAAATCACTTTAAACATGCTAATTTTAGCTCTAACACTGATGATCCACCTACAAATGTGAACTGACGTTCAAAAATAAAACATTTGAAAACGGACCATTTTCCACATTTTTGAAGCATGACGTAATGGGGGGGTGTTATCTCTTTTGTCGAAAATCAGCCGTTTTTGCTCGAACATTAAATGCCTCCAAATGGTATTTAATTAACTTCCCGGGGTGAAGAAACCCTTTTTGAGAACTCAGAGTGAGTAAATTGGCCATTTTCATGCACTTTTAACCATTCCATAAACCTTGTGTTTTGGGCCCCTGGAAGCATGAAAATCACTTTAAACATGCTAATTTTAGCTCTAACACTGATGATCCACCTACAAATGTGAACTGACGTTCAAAAATAAAACATTTGAAAACGGACCATTTTCTACATTTCTGAAGCATGACGTAATGAGGGGGTGTTATCTCTTTTGTCGAAAATCAGCCGTTTTTGCTCGAACATTAAATGCCTCCAAATGGTATTTAATTAACTTCCCGGGGTGAAGAAACCCTTTTTGAGAACTCAGAGTGAGTAAATTGGCCATTTTCATGCACTTTTAACCATTCCATAAATCTTGTGTTTTGGGCCCCTGGAAGCATGAAAATCACTTTAAACATGCTAATTTTAGCTCTAACACTGATGATCCACCTACAAATGTGAACTGACGTTCAAAAATAAAACATTTAAAAACGGACCATTTTCCACATTTCTGAAGCATGACGTAATGGGGGGGTGTTATCTCTTTTGTCGAAAATCAGCCGTTTTTGCTGGAACATTAAATGCCTCCAAATGGTATTTATTTCACTTCCCGAGCCCCTGGAAGCATGAAAATCACTTTAAACATGCTACTTTTAGCTCTAACACTGATGATCCACCTACAAATGTGAACTGACGTTCAAAAATAAAACATTTGAAAACGGACCATTTTCCACATTTCTGAAGCATGACGTAATGGGGGGGTGTTATCTCTTTTGTCGAAAATCAGCCGTTTTTGCTCGAACATTAAATGCCTCCAAATGGTATTTAATTAACTTCCCGAGCCCCTGGAAGCATGAAAATCACTTTAAACATGCTAATTTTAGCTCTAACACTGATGATCCACCTACAAATGTGAACTGACGTTCAAAAATAAAACATTTGAAAACGGACCATTTTCCACATTTCTGAAGCATGACGTAATGGGGGGGTGTTATCTCTTTTGTCGAAAATCAGCCGTTTTCGCTCGAACATTAAATGCCTCCAAATGGTATTTAATTAACTTCCCGGGGTGAAGAAACCCTTTTTGAGAACTCAGAGTGAGTAAATTGGCCATTTTCATGCACCTTTAACCATTCCATAAATCTTGTGTTTTGGGCCCCTGGAAGCATGAAAATCACTTTAAACATGCTAATTTTAGCTCTAACACTGATGATCCACCTACAAATGTGAACTGACGTTCAAAAATAAAACATTTGAAAACGGACCATTTTCCACATTTCTGAAGCATGACGTAATGGGGGGGTGTTATCTCTTTTGTCGAAAATCAGCCGTTTTTGCTCGAACATTAAATGCCTCCAAATGGTATTTAATTATCTTCCCGAGCCCCTGGAAGCATGAAAATCACTTTAAACATGCTAATTTTAGCTCTAACACTGATGATCCACCTACAAATGTGAACTGACGTTCAAAAATAAAACATTTGAAAACGGACCATTTTCCACATTTCTGAAGCATGACGTAATGGGGGGGTGTTATCTCTTTTGTCGAAAATCAGCCGTTTTTGCTCGAACATTAAATGCCTCCAAATGGTATTTATTTCACTTCCCGAGCCCCTGGAAGCATGAAAATCAATTTAAACATGCTAATTTTAGCTCTAACACTGATGATCCACCTACAAATGTGAACTGACGTTCAAAAATAAAACATTTGAAAACGGACCATTTTCCACATTTCTGAAGCATGACGTAATGGGGGGGTGTCATCTCTTTTGTCGAAAATCAGCCGTTTTTGCTCGAACATTAAATGCCTCCAAATGGTATTTAATTAACTTCCCGGGGTGAAGAAACCCTTTTTGAGAACTCAGAGTGAGTAAATTGGCCATTTTCATGCACTTTTAACCATTCCATAAATCTTGTGTTTTGGGCCCCTGGAAGCATGAAAATCACTTTAAACATGCTAATTTTAGCTCGAACACTGATGATCCACCTACAAATGTGAACTGACATTCAAAAATAAAACATTTGAAAACGGACCATTTTCCACATTTCTGAAGCATGACGTAATGGGGGGGTGTTATCTCTTTTGTCGAAAATCAGCCGTTTTTGCTGGAACATTAAATGCCTCCAAATGGTATTTATTTCACTTCCCGAGCCCCTGGAAGCATGAAAATCACTTTAAACATGCTACTTTTAGCTCTAACACTGATGATCCACCTACAAATGTGAACTGACGTTCAAAAATAAAACATTTGAAAACGGACCATTTTCCACATTTCTGAAGCATGACGTAATGGGGGGGTGTTATCTCTTTTGTCGAAAATCAGCCGTTTTTGCTCGAACATTAAATGCCTCCAAATGGTATTTAATTAACTTCCCGAGCCCCTGGAAGCATGAAAATCACTTTAAACATGCTAATTTTATCTCTAACACTGATGATCCACCTACAAATGTGAACTGACGTTCAAAAATAAAACATTTGAAAACGGACCATTTTCCACATTTCTGAAGCATGACGTAATGGGGGGGGTGTTATCTCTTTTGTCGAAAATCAGCCGTTTTCGCTCGAACATTAAATGCCTCCAAATGGTATTTAATTAACTTCCCGGGGTGAAGAAACCCTTTTTGAGAACTCAGAGTGAGTAAATTGGCCATTTTCATGCACTTTTAACCATTCCATAAATCTTGTGTTTTGGGCCCCTGGAAGCATGAAAATCACTTTAAACATGCTAATTTTAGCTCTAACACTGATGATCCACCTACAAATGTGAACTGACGTTCAAAAATAAAACATTTGAAAACGGACCATTTTCCACATTTCTGAAGCATGACGTAATGGGGGGGTGTTATCTCTTTTGTCGAAAATCAGCCGTTTTTGCTCGAACATTAAATGCCTCCAAATGGTATTTAATTAACTTCCCGAGCCCCTGGAAGCATGAAAATCACTTTAAACATGCTAATTTAAGCTCTAACACTGATGATCCACCTACAAATGTGAACTGACGTTCAAAAATAAAACATTTGAAAACGGACCATTTTCCACATTTCTGAAGCATGACGTAATGGGGGGGTGTTATCTCTTTTGTCGAAAATCAGCCGTTTTTGCTCGAACATTAAATGCCTCCAAATGGTATTTAATTAACTTCCCAGGGTGAAGAAACCCTTTTTGAGAACTCAGAGTGAGTAAATTGGCCATTTTCATGCACTTTTAACCATTCCATAAATCTTGTGTTTAGGGCCCCTGGAAGCATGAAAATCACTTTAAACATGCTAATTTTAGCTCTAACACTGATGATCCACCTACAAATGTGAACTGACGTTCAAAAATAAAACATTTGAAAACAGACCATTTTTAACATTTCTGAAGCATGACGTAATGGGGGGGTGTTATCTCTTTTGTCGAAAATCAGCCGTTTTTGCTCGAACATTAAATGCCTCCAAATGGTATTTAATTAACTTCCCGAGCCCCTGGAAGCATGAAAATCACTTTAAACATGCTAATTTTAGCTCTAACACTGATGATCCACCTACAAATGTGAACTGACGTTCAAAAATAAAACATTTGAAAACGGACCATTTTCCAAATTTCTGAAGCATGACGTAATGGGGGGGTGTTATCTCTTTTGTCGAAAATCAGCCGTTTTTGCTCGAACATTAAATGCCTCCAAATGGTATTTAATTAACTTCCCGAGCCCCTGGAAGCATGAAAATCACTTTAAACATACTAATTTTAGCTCTAACACTGATGATCCACCTACAAATGTAAACTGACGTTCAAAAATAAAACATTTGAAAATGGACAATTTTCCACATTTCTGAAGCATGACGTAATGGGGGGGTGTTATCTCTTTTGTCGAAAATCAGCCGTTTTTGCTCGAACATTAAATGCCTCCAAATGGTATTTAATGAACTTCCCGGGGTGAAGAAACCCTTTTTGAGAACTCAGAGTGAGTAAATTGGCCATTTTCATGCACTTTTAACCATTCCATAAATCTTGTGTTTAGGGCCCCTGGAAGCATGAAAATCACTTTAAACATGCTAATTTTAGCTCTAACACTGATGATCCACCTACAAATGTGAACTGACGTTCAAAAATAAAACATTTGAAAACGGACTATTTTCCACATTTCTGAAGCATGACGTAATGGGGGGGTGTTATCTCTTTTGTCGAAAATCAGCCGTTTTTGCTCGAACATTAAAAGCCTCCAAATGGTATTTAATTAACTTCCCGAGCCCCTGGAAGCATGAAAATCACTTTAAACATGCTAATTTTAGCTCTAACACTGATGATCCACCTACAAATGTGAACTGACGTTCAAAAATAAAACATTTGAAAACGGACCATTTTCCACATTTTTGAAGCATGACGTAATGGGGGGGTGTTATCTCTTTTGTCGAAAATCAGCCGTTTTTGCTCGAACATTAAATGCCTCCAAATGGTATTTAATTAACTTCCCGGGGTGAAGAAACCCTTTTTGAGAACTCAGAGTGAGTAAATTGGCCATTTTCATGCACTTTTAACCATTCCATAAACCTTGTGTTTTGGGCCCCTGGAAGCATGAAAATCACTTTAAACATGCTAATTTTAGCTCTAACACTGATGATCCACCTACAAATGTGAACTGACGTTCAAAAATAAAACATTTGAAAACGGACCATTTTCTACATTTCTGAAGCATGACGTAATGAGGGGGTGTTATCTCTTTTGTCGAAAATCAGCCGTTTTTGCTCGAACATTAAATGCCTCCAAATGGTATTTAATTAACTTCCCGGGGTGAAGAAACCCTTTTTGAGAACTCAGAGTGAGTAAATTGGCCATTTTCATGCACTTTTAACCATTCCATAAATCTTGTGTTTTGGGCCCCTGGAAGCATGAAAATCACTTTAAACATGCTAATTTTAGCTCTAACACTGATGATCCACCTACAAATGTGAACTGACGTTCAAAAATAAAACATTTAAAAACGGACCATTTTCCACATTTCTGAAGCATGACGTAATGGGGGGGTGTTATCTCTTTTGTCGAAAATCAGCCGTTTTTGCTGGAACATTAAATGCCTCCAAATGGTATTTATTTCACTTCCCGAGCCCCTGGAAGCATGAAAATCACTTTAAACATGCTACTTTTAGCTCTAACACTGATGATCCACCTACAAATGTGAACTGACGTTCAAAAATAAAACATTTGAAAACGGACCATTTTCCACATTTCTGAAGCATGACGTAATGGGGGGGTGTTATCTCTTTTGTCGAAAATCAGCCGTTTTTGCTCGAACATTAAATGCCTCCAAATGGTATTTAATTAACTTCCCGAGCCCCTGGAAGCATGAAAATCACTTTAAACATGCTAATTTTAGCTCTAACACTGATGATCCACCTACAAATGTGAACTGACGTTCAAAAATAAAACATTTGAAAACGGACCATTTTCCACATTTCTGAAGCATGACGTAATGGGGGGGTGTTATCTCTTTTGTCGAAAATCAGCCGTTTTCGCTCGAACATTAAATGCCTCCAAATGGTATTTAATTAACTTCCCGGGGTGAAGAAACCCTTTTTGAGAACTCAGAGTGAGTAAATTGGCCATTTTCATGCACTTTTAACCATTCCATAAATCTTGTGTTTTGGGCCCCTGGAAGCATGAAAATCACTTTAAACATGCTAATTTTAGCTCTAACACTGATGATCCACCTACAAATGTGAACTGACGTTCAAAAATAAAACATTTGAAAACGGACCATTTTCCACATTTCTGAAGCATGACGTAATGGGGGGGTGTTATCTCTTTTGTCGAAAATCAGCCGTTTTTGCTCGAACATTAAATGCCTCCAAATGGTATTTAATTATCTTCCCGAGCCCCTGGAAGCATGAAAATCACTTTAAACATGCTAATTTTAGCTCTAACACTGATGATCCACCTACAAATGTGAACTGACGTTCAAAAATAAAACATTTGAAAACGGACCATTTTCCACATTTCTGAAGCATGACGTAATGGGGGGGTGTTATCTCTTTTGTCGAAAATCAGCCGTTTTTGCTCGAACATTAAATGCCTCCAAATGGTATTTAATTAAATTCCCGAGCCCCTGGAAGCATGAAAATCACTTTAAACATGCTAATTTTAGCTCTAACACTGATGATCCACCTACAAATGTGAACTGACGTTCAAAAATAAAACATTTGAAAACGGACCATTTTCCACATTTCTGAAGCATGACGTAATGAGGGGGTGTTATCTCTTTTGTCGAAAATCAGCCGTTTTTGCTCGAACATTAAATGCCTCCAAATGGTATTTAATTAACTTCCCGGGGTGAAGAAACCCTTTTTGAGAACTCAGAGTGAGTAAATTGGCCATTTTCATGCACTTTTAACCATTCCATAAATCTTGTGTTTTGGGCCCCTGGAAGCATGAAAATCACTTTAAACATGCTACTTTTAGCTCTAACACTGATGATCCACCTACAAATGTGAACTGACGTTCAAAAATAAAACATTTGAAAACGGACCATTTTCCACATTTCTGAAGCATGACGTAATGGGGGGGTGTTATCTCTTTTGTCGAAAATCAGCCGTTTTTGCTCGAACATTAAATGCCTCCAAATGGTATTTAATTAACTTCCCGAGCCCCTGGAAGCATGAAAATCCCTTTAAACATGCTAATTTTAGCTCTAACACTGATGATCCACCTACAAATGTGAACTGACGTTCAAAAATAAAACATTTGAAAACGGACCATTTTCCACATTTCTGAAGCATGACGTAGTGGGGGGGTGTTATCTCTTTTGTCGAAAATCAGCCGTTTTCGCTCGAACATTAAATGCCTCCAAATGGTATTTAATTAACTTCCCGGGGTGAAGAAACCCTTTTTGAGAACTCAGAGTGAGTAAATTGGCCATTTTCATGCACTTTTAACCATTCCATAAATCTTGTGTTTTGGGCCCCTGGAAGCATGAAAATCACTTTAAACATGCTAATTTTAGCTCTAACACTGATGATCCACCTACAAATGTGAACTGACGTTCAAAAATAAAACATTTGAAAACGGACCATTTTCCACATTTCTGAAGCATGACGTAATGGGGGGGTGTTATCTCTTTTGTCGAAAATCAGCCGTTTTTGCTCGAACATTAAATGCCTCCAAATGGTATTTAATTATCTTCCCGAGCCCCTGGAAGCATGAAAATCACTTTAAACATGCTAATTTTAGCTCTAACACTGATGATCCACCTACAAATGTGAACTGACGTTCAAAAATAAAACATTTGAAAACGGACCATTTTCCACATTTCTAAAGCATGACGTAATGGGGGGGTGTTATCTCTTTTGTCGAAAATCAGCCGTTTTTGCTCGAACATTAAATGCCTCCAAATGGTATTTAATTAAATTCCCGAGCCCCTGGAAGCATGAAAATCACTTTAAACATGCTAATTTTAGCTCTAACACTGATGATCCACCTACAAATGTGAACTGACGTTCAAAAATAAAACATTTGAAAACGGACCATTTTCCACATTTCTGAAGCATGACGTAATGAGGGGGTGTTATCTCTTTTGTCGAAAATCCGCCGTTTTTGCTCGAACATTAAATGCCTCCAAATGGTATTTAATTAACTTCCCGGGGGGAAGAAACCCTTTTTGAGAACTCAGAGTGAGTAAATTGGCCATTTTCATGCACTTTTAACCATTCCATAAATCTTGTGTTTTGGGCCCCTGGAAGCATGAAAATCACTTTAAACATGCTAATTTTAGCTCTAACACTGATGATCCACCTACAAATGTGAACTGACGTTCAAAAATAAAACATTTGAAAACGGACCATTTTCCACATTTCTGAAGCATGACGTAATGGGGGGGTGTTATCTCTTTTGTCAAAAATCAGCCGTTTTTGCTGGAACATTAAATGCCTCCAAATGGTATTTATTTCACTTCCCGAGCCCCTGGAAGCATGAAAATCACTTTAAACATGCTACTTTTAGCTCTAACACTGATGATCCACCTACGAATGTGAACTGACGTTCAAAAATAAAACATTTGAAAACGGACCATTTTCCACATTTCTGAAGCATGACGTAATGGGGGGGTGTTATCTCTTTTGTCGAAAATCAGCCGTTTTTGCTCGAACATTAAATGCCTCCAAATGGTATTTAATTAACTTCCCGAGCCCCTGGAAGCATGAAAATCACTTTAAACATGCTAATTTTAGCTCTAACACTGATGATCCACCTACAAATGTGAACTGACGTTCAAAAATAAAACATTTGAAAACGGACCATTTTCCACATTTCTGAAGCATGACGTAATGGGGGGGTGTTATCTCTTTTGTCGAAAATCAGCCGTTTTCGCACGAACATTAAATGCCTCCAAATGGTATTTAATTAACTTCCCGGGGTGAAGAAACCCTTTTTGAGAACTCAGAGTGAGTAAATTGGCCATTTTCATGCACTTTTAACCATTCCATAAATCTTGTGTTTTGGGCCCCTGGAAGCATGAAAATCACTTTAAACATGCTAATTTTAGCTCTAACACTGATGATCCACCTACAAATGTGAACTGACGTTCAAAAATAAAACATTTGAAAACGGACCATTTTCCACATTTCTGAAGCATGACGTAATGGGGGGGTGTTATCTCTTTTGTCGAAAATCAGCCGTTTTTGCTCGAACATTAAATGCCTCCAAATGGTATTTAATTAACTTCCCGAGCCCCTGGAAGCATGAAAATCACTTTAAACATGCTAATTTTAGCTCTAACACTGATGATCCACCTACAAATGTGAACTGACGTTCAAAAATAAAACATTTGAAAACGGACCATTTTCCACATTTCTGAAGCATGACGTAATGGGGGGGTGTTATCTCTTTTGTCGAAAATCAGCCGTTTTTGCTCGAACATTAAATGCCTCCAAATAGTATTTAATTAACTTCCCGAGCCCCTGGAAGCATGAAAATCACTTTAAACATGCTAATTTTAGCTCTAACACTGATGATCCACCTACAAATGTGAACTGACGTTCAAAAATAAAACATTTGAAAACGGACCATTTTCCACATTTCTGAAGCATGACGTAATGGGGGGGTGTTATCTCTTTTGTCGAAAATCAGCCGTTTTTGCTCGAACATTAAATGCCTCCAAATGGTATTTATTTCACTTCCCGAGCCCCTGGAAGCATGAAAATCAATTTAAACATGCTAATTTTAGCTCTAACACTGATGATCCACCTACAAATGTGAACTGACGTTCAAAAATAAAACATTTGAAAACGGACCATTTTCCACATTTCTGAAGCATGACGTAATGGGGGGGTGTCATCTCTTTTGTCGAAAATCAGCCGTTTTTGCTCGAACATTAAATGCCTCCAAATGGTATTTAATTAACTTCCCGGGGTGAAGAAACCCTTTTTGAGAACTCAGAGTGAGTAAATTGGCCATTTTCATGCACTTTTAACCATTCCATAAATCTTGTGTTTTGGGCCCCTGGAAGCATGAAAATCACTTTAAACATGCTAATTTTAGCTCTAACACTGATGATCCACCTACAAATGTGAACTGACGTTCAAAAATAAAACATTTGAAAACGGACCATTTTCCACATTTCTGAAGCATGACGTAATGGGGGGGTGTTATCTCTTTTGTCGAAAATCAGCCGTTTTTGCTCGAACATTAAATGCCTCCAAATGGTATTTAATTAACTTCCGAGCCCCTGGAAGCATGAAAATCACTTTAAACATGCTAATTTTAGCTCTAACACTGATGATCCACCTACAAATGTGAACTGACGTTCAAAAATAAAACATTTGAAAACGGACCATTTTCCACATTTCTGAAGCATGACGTAATGGGGGGGTGTTATCTCTTTTGTCGAAAATCAGCCGTTTTTGCTCGAACATTAAATGCCTCCAAATGGTATTTAATTAACTTCCCGAGCCCCTGGAAGCATGAAAATCACTTTAAACATGCTAATTTTAGCTCTAACACTGATGATCCACCTACAAATGTGAACTGACGTTCAAAAATAAAACATTTGAAAACGGACCATTTTCCACATTTCTGAAGCATGACGTAATGGGGGGGTGTTATCTCTTTTGTCGAAAATCAGCCGTTTTTGCTCGAACATTAAATGCCTCCAAATGGTATTTATTTCACTTCCCGAGCCCCTGGAAGCATGAAAATCAATTTAAACATGCTAATTTTAGCTCTAACACTGATGATCCACCTACAAATGTGAACTGACGTTCAAAAATAAAACATTTGAAAACGGACCATTTTCCACATTTCTGAAGCATGACGTAATGGGGGGGTGTCATCTCTTTTGTCGAAAATCAGCCGTTTTTGCTCGAGCATTAAATGCCTCCAAATGGTATTTAATTAACTTCCCGGGGTGAAGAAACCCTTTTTGAGAACTCAGAGTGAGTAAATTGGCCATTTTCATGCACTTTTAACCATTCCATAAATCTTGTGTTTAGGGCCCCTGGAAGCATGAAAATCACTTTAAACATGCTAATTTTAGCTCTAACACTGATGATCCACCTACAAATGTGAACTGACGTTCAAAAATAAAACATTTAAAAACGGACCATTTTCCACATTCCTGAAGCATGACGTAATGAGGGGGTGTTATCTCTTTTGTCGAAAATCAGCCGTTTTTGCTCGAACATTAAATGCCTCCAAATGGTATTTAATTAACTTCCCGGGGTGAAGAAACCCTTTTTGAGAACTCAGAGTGAGTAAATTGGCCATTTTCATGCACTTTTAACCATTCCATAAATCTTGTGTTTTGGGCCCCTGGAAGCATGAAAATCACTTTAAACATGCTAATTTTAGCTCTAACACTGATGATCCACCTACAAATGTGAACTGACATTCAAAAATAAAACATTTGAAAACGGACCATTTTCCACATTTCTGAAGCATGACGTAATGGGGGGGTGTTATCTCTTTTGTCGAAAATCAGCCGTTTTTGCTGGAACATTAAATGCCTCCAAATGGTATTTATTTCACTTCCCGAGCCCCTGGAAGCATGAAAATCACTTTAAACATGCTACTTTTAGCTCTAACACTGATGATCCACCTACAAATGTGAACTGACGTTCAAAAATAAAACATTTGAAAACGGACCATTTTCCACATTTCTGAAGCATGACGTAATGGGGGGGTGTTATCTCTTTTGTCGAAAATCAGCCGTTTTTGCTCGAACATTAAATGCCTCCAAATGGTATTTAATTAACTTCCCGAGCCCCTGGAAGCATGAAAATCACTTTAAACATGCTAATTTTAGCTCTAACACTGATGATCCACCTACAAATGTGAACTGACGTTCAAAAATAAAACATTTGAAAACGGACCATTTTCCACATTTCTGAAGCATGACGTAATGGGGGGGGTGTTATCTCTTTTGTCGAAAATCAGCCGTTTTCGCTCGAACATTAAATGCCTCCAAATGGTATTTAATTAACTTCCCGGGGTGAAGAAACCCTTTTTGAGAACTCAGAGTGAGTAAATTGGCCATTTTCATGCACTTTTAACCATTCCATAAATCTTGTGTTTTGGGCCCCTGGAAGCATGAAAATCACTTTAAACATGCTAATTTTAGCTCTAACACTGATGATCCACCTACAAATGTGAACTGACGTTCAAAAATAAAACATTTGAAAACGGACCATTTTCCACATTTCTGAAGCATGACGTAATGGGGGGGTGTTATCTCTTTTGTCGAAAATCAGCCGTTTTTGCTCGAACATTAAATGCCTCCAAATGGTATTTAATTAACTTCCCGAGCCCCTGGAAGCATGAAAATCACTTTAAACATGCTAATTTAAGCTCTAACACTGATGATCCACCTACAAATGTGAACTGACGTTCAAAAATAAAACATTTGAAAACGGACCATTTTCCACATTTCTGAAGCATGACGTAATGGGGGGGTGTTATCTCTTTTGTCGAAAATCAGCCGTTTTTGCTCGAACATTAAATGCCTCCAAATGGTATTTAATTAACTTCCCAGGGTGAAGAAACCCTTTTTGAGAACTCAGAGTGAGTAAATTGGCCATTTTCATGCACTTTTAACCATTCCATAAATCTTGTGTTTAGGGCCCCTGGAAGCATGAAAATCACTTTAAACATGCTAATTTTAGCTCTAACACTGATGATCCACCTACAAATGTGAACTGACGTTCAAAAATAAAACATTTGAAAACAGACCATTTTTAACATTTCTGAAGCATGACGTAATGGGGGGGTGTTATCTCTTTTGTCGAAAATCAGCCGTTTTTGCTCGAACATTAAATGCCTCCAAATGGTATTTAATTAACTTCCCGAGCCCCTGGAAGCATGAAAATCACTTTAAACATGCTAATTTTAGCTCTAACACTGATGATCCACCTACAAATGTGAACTGACGTTCAAAAATAAAACATTTGAAAACGGACCATTTTCCAAATTTCTGAAGCATGACGTAATGGGGGGGTGTTATCTCTTTTGTCGAAAATCAGCCGTTTTTGCTCGAACATTAAATGCCTCCAAATGGTATTTAATTAACTTCCCGAGCCCCTGGAAGCATGAAAATCACTTTAAACATACTAATTTTAGCTCTAACACTGATGATCCACCTACAAATGTAAACTGACGTTCAAAAATAAAACATTTGAAAATGGACAATTTTCCACATTTCTGAAGCATGACGTAATGGGGGGGTGTTATCTCTTTTGTCGAAAATCAGCCGTTTTTGCTCGAACATTAAATGCCTCCAAATGGTATTTAATGAACTTCCCGGGGTGAAGAAACCCTTTTTGAGAACTCAGAGTGAGTAAATTGGCCATTTTCATGCACTTTTAACCATTCCATAAATCTTGTGTTTAGGGCCCCTGGAAGCATGAAAATCACTTTAAACATGCTAATTTTAGCTCTAACACTGATGATCCACCTACAAATGTGAACTGACGTTCAAAAATAAAACATTTGAAAACGGACTATTTTCCACATTTCTGAAGCATGACGTAATGGGGGGGTGTTATCTCTTTTGTCGAAAATCAGCCGTTTTTGCTCGAACATTAAAAGCCTCCAAATGGTATTTAATTAACTTCCCGAGCCCCTGGAAGCATGAAAATCACTTTAAACATGCTAATTTTAGCTCTAACACTGATGATCCACCTACAAATGTGAACTGACGTTCAAAAATAAAACATTTGAAAACGGACCATTTTCCACATTTTTGAAGCATGACGTAATGGGGGGGTGTTATCTCTTTTGTCGAAAATCAGCCGTTTTTGCTCGAACATTAAATGCCTCCAAATGGTATTTAATTAACTTCCCGGGGTGAAGAAACCCTTTTTGAGAACTCAGAGTGAGTAAATTGGCCATTTTCATGCACTTTTAACCATTCCATAAACCTTGTGTTTTGGGCCCCTGGAAGCATGAAAATCACTTTAAACATGCTAATTTTAGCTCTAACACTGATGATCCACCTACAAATGTGAACTGACGTTCAAAAATAAAACATTTGAAAACGGACCATTTTCTACATTTCTGAAGCATGACGTAATGAGGGGGTGTTATCTCTTTTGTCGAAAATCAGCCGTTTTTGCTCGAACATTAAATGCCTCCAAATGGTATTTAATTAACTTCCCGGGGTGAAGAAACCCTTTTTGAGAACTCAGAGTGAGTAAATTGGCCATTTTCATGCACTTTTAACCATTCCATAAATCTTGTGTTTTGGGCCCCTGGAAGCATGAAAATCACTTTAAACATGCTAATTTTAGCTCTAACACTGATGATCCACCTACAAATGTGAACTGACGTTCAAAAATAAAACATTTAAAAACGGACCATTTTCCACATTTCTGAAGCATGACGTAATGGGGGGGTGTTATCTCTTTTGTCGAAAATCAGCCGTTTTTGCTGGAACATTAAATGCCTCCAAATGGTATTTATTTCACTTCCCGAGCCCCTGGAAGCATGAAAATCACTTTAAACATGCTACTTTTAGCTCTAACACTGATGATCCACCTACAAATGTGAACTGACGTTCAAAAATAAAACATTTGAAAACGGACCATTTTCCACATTTCTGAAGCATGACGTAATGGGGGGGTGTTATCTCTTTTGTCGAAAATCAGCCGTTTTTGCTCGAACATTAAATGCCTCCAAATGGTATTTAATTAACTTCCCGAGCCCCTGGAAGCATGAAAATCACTTTAAACATGCTAATTTTAGCTCTAACACTGATGATCCACCTACAAATGTGAACTGACGTTCACAAATAAAACATTTGAAAACGGACCATTTTCCACATTTCTGAAGCATGACGTAATGGGGGGGTGTTATCTCTTTTGTCGAAAATCAGCCGTTTTCGCTCGAACATTAAATGCCTCCAAATGGTATTTAATTAACTTCCCGGGGTGAAGAAACCCTTTTTGAGAACTCAGAGTGAGTAAATTGGCCATTTTCATGCACTTTTAACCATTCCATAAATCTTGTGTTTTGGGCCCCTGGAAGCATGAAAATCACTTTAAACATGCTAATTTTAGCTCTAACACTGATGATCCACCTACAAATGTGAACTGACGTTCAAAAATAAAACATTTGAAAACGGACCATTTTCCACATTTCTGAAGCATGACGTAATGGGGGGGTGTTATCTCTTTTGTCGAAAATCAGCCGTTTTTGCTCGAACATTAAATGCCTCCAAATGGTATTTAATTATCTTCCCGAGCCCCTGGAAGCATGAAAATCACTTTAAACATGCTAATTTTAGCTCTAACACTGATGATCCACCTACAAATGTGAACTGACGTTCAAAAATAAAACATTTGAAAACGGACCATTTTCCACATTTCTGAAGCATGACGTAATGGGGGGGTGTTATCTCTTTTGTCGAAAATCAGCCGTTTTTGCTCGAACATTAAATGCCTCCAAATGGTATTTAATTAAATTCCCGAGCCCCTGGAAGCATGAAAATCACTTTAAACATGCTAATTTTAGCTCTAACACTGATGATCCACCTACAAATGTGAACTGACGTTCAAAAATAAAACATTTGAAAACGGACCATTTTCCACATTTCTGAAGCATGACGTAATGAGGGGGTGTTATCTCTTTTGTCGAAAATCAGCCGTTTTTGCTCGAACATTAAATGCCTCCAAATGGTATTTAATTAACTTCCCGGGGTGAAGAAACCCTTTTTGAGAACTCAGAGTGAGTAAATTGGCCATTTTCATGCACTTTTAACCATTCCATAAATCTTGTGTTTTGGGCCCCTGGAAGCCTGAAAATCACTTTAAACATGCTACTTTTAGCTCTAACACTGATGATCCACCTACAAATGTGAACTGACGTTCAAAAATAAAACATTTGAAAACGGACCATTTTCCACATTTCTGAAGCATGACGTAATGGGGGGGTGTTATCTCTTTTGTCGAAAATCAGCCGTTTTTGCTCGAACATTAAATGCCTCCAAATGGTATTTAATTAACTTCCCGAGCCCCTGGAAGCATGAAAATCCCTTTAAACATGCTAATTTTAGCTCTAACACTGATGATCCACCTACAAATGTGAACTGACGTTCAAAAATAAAACATTTGAAAACGGACCATTTTCCACATTTCTGAAGCATGACGTAGTGGGGGGGTGTTATCTCTTTTGTCGAAAATCAGCCGTTTTCGCTCGAACATTAAATGCCTCCAAATGGTATTTAATTAACTTCCCGGGGTGAAGAAACCCTTTTTGAGAACTCAGAGTGAGTAAATTGGCCATTTTCATGCACTTTTAACCATTCCATAAATCTTGTGTTTTGGGCCCCTGGAAGCATGAAAATCACTTTAAACATGCTAATTTTAGCTCTAACACTGATGATCCACCTAGAAATGTGAACTGACGTTCAAAAATAAAACATTTGAAAACGGACCATTTTCCACATTTCTGAAGCATGACGTAATGGGGGGGTGTTATCTCTTTTGTCGAAAATCAGCCGTTTTTGCTCGAACATTAAATGCCTCCAAATGGTATTTAATTATCTTCCCGAGCCCCTGGAAGCATGAAAATCACTTTAAACATGCTAATTTTAGCTCTAACACTGATGATCCACCTACAAATGTGAACTGACGTTCAAAAATAAAACATTTGAAAACGGACCATTTTCCACATTTCTAAAGCATGACGTAATGGGGGGGTGTTATCTCTTTTGTCGAAAATCAGCCGTTTTTGCTCGAACATTAAATGCCTCCAAATGGTATTTAATTAAATTCCCGAGCCCCTGGAAGCATGAAAATCACTTTAAACATGCTAATTTTAGCTCTAACACTGATGATCCACCTACAAATGTGAACTGACGTTCAAAAATAAAACATTTGAAAACGGACCATTTTCCACATTTCTGAAGCATGACGTAATGAGGGGGTGTTATCTCTTTTGTCGAAAATCAGCCGTTTTTGCTCGAACATTAAATGCCTCCAAATGGAATTTAATTAACTTCCCGGGGGGAAGAAACCCTTTTTGAGAACTCAGAGTGAGTAAATTGGCCATTTTCATGCACTTTTAACCATTCCATAAATCTTGTGTTTTGGGCCCCTGGAAGCATGAAAATCACTTTAAACATGCTAATTTTAGCTCTAACACTGATGATCCACCTACAAATGTGAACTGACGTTCAAAAATAAAACATTTGAAAACGGACCATTTTCCACATTTCTGAAGCATGACGTAATGGGGGGGTGTTATCTCTTTTGTCAAAAATCAGCCGTTTTTGCTGGAACATTAAATGCCTCCAAATGGTATTTATTTCACTTCCCGAGCCCCTGGAAGCATGAAAATCACTTTAAACATGCTACTTTTAGCTCTAACACTGATGATCCACCTACGAATGTGAACTGACGTTCAAAAATAAAACATTTGAAAACGGACCATTTTCCACATTTCTGAAGCATGACGTAATGGGGGGGTGTTATCTCTTTTGTCGAAAATCAGCCGTTTTTGCTCGAACATTAAATGCCTCCAAATGGTATTTAATTAACTTCCCGAGCCCCTGGAAGCATGAAAATCACTTTAAACATGCTAATTTTAGCTCTAACACTGATGATCCACCTACAAATGTGAACTGACGTTCAAAAATAAAACATTTGAAAACGGACCATTTTCCACATTTCTGAAGCATGACGTAATGGGGGGGTGTTATCTCTTTTGTCGAAAATCAGCCGTTTTCGCACGAACATTAAATGCCTCCAAATGGTATTTAATTAACTTCCCGGGGTGAAGAAACCCTTTTTGAGAACTCAGAGTGAGTAAATTGGCCATTTTCATGCACTTTTAACCATTCCATAAATCTTGTGTTTTGGGCCCCTGGAAGCATGAAAATCACTTTAAACATGCTAATTTTAGCTCTAACACTGATGATCCACCTACAAATGTGAACTGACGTTCAAAAATAAAACATTTGAAAACGGACCATTTTCCACATTTCTGAAGCATGACGTAATGGGGGGGTGTTATCTCTTTTGTCGAAAATCAGCCGTTTTTGCTCGAACATTAAATGCCTCCAAATGGTATTTAATTAACTTCCCGAGCCCCTGGAAGCATGAAAATCACTTTAAACATGCTAATTTTAGCTCTAACACTGATGATCCACCTACAAATGTGAACTGACGTTCAAAAATAAAACATTTGAAAACGGACCATTTTCCACATTTCTGAAGCATGACGTAATGGGGGGGTGTTATCTCTTTTGTCGAAAATCAGCCGTTTTTGCTCGAACATTAAATGCCTCCAAATAGTATTTAATTAACTTCCCGAGCCCCTGGAAGCATGAAAATCACTTTAAACATGCTAATTTTAGCTCTAACACTGATGATCCACCTACAAATGTGAACTGACGTTCAAAAATAAAACATTTGAAAACGGACCATTTTCCACATTTCTGAAGCATGACGTAATGGGGGGGTGTTATCTCTTTTGTCGAAAATCAGCCGTTTTTGCTCGAACATTAAATGCCTCCAAATGGTATTTATTTCACTTCCCGAGCCCCTGGAAGCATGAAAATCAATTTAAACATGCTAATTTTAGCTCTAACACTGATGATCCACCTACAAATGTGAACTGACGTTCAAAAATAAAACATTTGAAAACGGACCATTTTCCACATTTCTGAAGCATGACGTAATGGGGGGGTGTCATCTCTTTTGTCGAAAATCAGCCGTTTTTGCTCGAACATTAAATGCCTCCAAATGGTATTTAATTAACTTCCCGGGGTGAAGAAACCCTTTTTGAGAACTCAGAGTGAGTAAATTGGCCATTTTCATGCACTTTTAACCATTCCATAAATCTTGTGTTTAGGGCCCCTGGAAGCATGAAAATCACTTTAAACATGCTAATTTTAGCTCTAACACTGATGATCCACCTACAAATGTGAACTGACGTTCAAAAATAAAACATTTGAAAACGGACTATTTTCCACATTTCTGAAGCATGACGTAATGGGGGGGTGTTATCTCTTTTGTCGAAAATCAGCCGTTTTTGCTCGAACATTAAATGCCTCCAAATGGTATTTAATTAACTTCCCGAGCCCCTGAAAGCATGAAAATCACTTTAAACATGCTAATTTTAGCTCTAACACTGATGATCCACCTACAAATGTGAACTGACGTTCAAAAATAAAACATTTGAAAACGGACCATTTTCCACATTTTTGAAGCATGACGTAATGGGGGGGTGTTATCTCTTTTGTCGAAAATCAGCCGTTTTTGCTCGAACATTAAATGCCTCCAAATGGTATTTAATTAACTTCCCGGGGTGAAGAAACCCTTTTTGAGAACTCAGAGTGAGTAAATTGGCCATTTTCATGCACTTTTAACCATTCCATAAACCTTGTGTTTTGGGCCCCTGGAAGCATGAAAATCACTTTAAACATGCTAATTTTAGCTCTAACACTGATGATCCACCTACAAATGTGAACAGACGTTCAAAAATAAAACATTTGAAAACGGACCATTTTCCACATTTCTGAAGCATGACGTAATGAGGGGGTGTTATCTCTTTTGTCGAAAATCAGCCGTTTTTGCTCGAACATTAAATGCCTCCAAATGGTATTTAATTAACTTCCCGGGGTGAAGAAACCCTTTTTGAGAACTCAGAGTGAGTAAATTGGCCATTTTCATGCACTTTTAACCATTCCATAAATCTTGTGTTTTGGGCCCCTGGAAGCATGAAAATCACTTTAAACATGCTAATTTTAGCTCTAACACTGATGATCCACCTACAAATGTGAACTGACGTTCAAAAATAAAACATTTGAAAACGGACCATTTTCCACATTTCTGAAGCATGACGTAATGGGGGGGTGTTATCTCTTTTGTCGAAAATCAGCCGTTTTTGCTGGAACATTAAATGCCTCCAAATGGTATTTATTTCACTTCCCGAGCCCCTGGAAGCATGAAAATCACTTTAAACATGCTACTTTTAGCTCTAACACTGATGATCCACCTACAAATGTGAACTGACGTTCAAAAATAAAACATTTGAAAACGGACCATTTTCCACATTTCTGAAGCATGACGTAATGGGGGGGTGTTATCTCTTTTGTCGAAAATCAGCCGTTTTTGCTCGAACATTAAATGCCTCCAAATGGTATTTAATTAACTTCCCGAGCCCCTGGAAGCATGAAAATCACTTTAAACATGCTAATTTTAGCTCTAACACTGATGATCCACCTACAAATGTGAACTGACTTTCAAAAATAAAACATTTGAAAACGGACCATTTTCCACATTTCTGAAGCATGACGTAATGGGGGGGTGTTATCTCTTTTGTCGAAAATCAGCCGTTTTCGCTCGAACATTAAATGCCTCCAAATGGTATTTAATTAACTTCCCAGGGTGAAGAAACCCTTTTTGAGAACTCAGAGTGAGTAAATTGGCCATTTTCATGCACTTTTAACCATTCCATAAATCTTGTGTTTTGGGCCCCTGGAAGCATGAAAATCACTTTAAACATGCTAATTTTAGCTCTAACACTGATGATCCACCTACAAATGTGAACTGACGTTCAAAAATAAAACATTTGAAAACGGACCATTTTCCACATTTCTGAAGCATGACGTAATGGGGGGGTGTTATCTCTTTTGTCGAAAATCAGCCGTTTTCGCTCGAACATTAAATGCCTCCAAATGGTATTTAATTAACTTCCCGGGGTGAAGAAACCCTTTTTGAGAACTCAGAGTGAGTAAATTGGCCATTTTCATGCACTTTTAACCATTCCATAAATCTTGTGTTTTGGGCCCCTGGAAGCATGAAAATCACTTTAAACATGCTAATTTTAGCTCTAACACTGATGATCCCACTACAAATGTGAACTGACGTTCAAAAATAAAACATTTGAAAACGGACCATTTTCCACATTTCTGAAGCATGACGTAATGGGGGGGTGTTATCTCTTTTGTCGAAAATCAGCCGTTTTTGCTCGAACATTAAATGCCTCCAAATGGTATTTAATTAACTTCCCGAGCCCCTGGAAGCATGAAAATCACTTTAAACATGCTAATTTAAGCTCTAACACTGATGATCCACCTACAAATGTGAACTGACGTTCAAAAATAAAACATTTGAAAACGGACCATTTTCCACATTTCTGAAGCATGACGTAATGGGGGGGTGTTATCTCTTTTGTCGAAAATCAGCCGTTTTTGCTCGAACATTAAATGCCTCCAAATGGTATTTAATTAACTTCCCGGGGTGAAGAAACCCTTTTTGAGAACTCAGAGTGAGTAAATTGGCCATTTTCATGCACTTTTAACCATTCCATAAATCTTGTGTTTTGGGCCCCTGGAAGCATGAGAATCACTTTAAACATGCTAATTTTAGCTCTAACACTGATGATCCACCTACAAATGTGAACTGACGTTCAAAAATAAAACATTTGAAAACGGACCATTTTCCACATTTCTGAAGCATGACGTAATGGGGGGGTGTTATCTCTTTTGTCGAAAATCAGCCGTTTTTGCTCGAACATTAAATGCCTCCAAATGGTATTTAATTACCTTCCCAGGGTGAAGAAACCCTTTTTGAGAACTCAGAGTGAGTAAATTGGCCATTTTCATGCACTTTTAACCATTCCATAAATCTTGTGTTTAGGGCCCCTGGAAGCATGAAAATCACTTTAAACATGCTAATTTTAGCTCTAACACTGATGATCCACCTACAAATGTGAACTGACGTTCAAAAATAAAACATTTGAAAACGGACCATTTTCAACATTTCTGAAGCATGACGTAATGGGGGGGTGTTATCTCTTTTGTCGAAAATCAGCCGTTTTTGCTCGAACATTAAATGCCTCCAAATGGTATTTAATTAACTTCCCGAGCCCCTGGAAGCATGAAAATCACTTTAAACATGCTAATTTTAGCTCTAACACTGATGATCCACCTACAAATGTGAACTGACGTTCAAAAATAAAACATTTGAAAACGGACCATTTTCCAAATTTCTGAAGCATGACGTAATGGGGGGTGTTATCTCTTTTGTCGAAAATCAGCCGTTTTTGCTCGAACATTAAATGCCTCCAAATGGTATTTAATTAACTTCCCGAGCCCCTGGAAGCATGAAAATCACTTTAAACATACTAATTTTAGCTCTAACACTGATGATCCACCTACAAATGTAAACTGACGTTCAAAAATAAAACATTTGAAAATGGACAATTTTCCACATTTCTGAAGCATGACGTAATGGGGGGGTGTTATCTCTTTTGTCGAAAATCAGCCGTTTTTGCTCGAACATTAAATGCCTCCAAATGGTATTTAATTAACTTCCCGGGGTGAAGAAACCCTTTTTGAGAACTCAGAGTGAGTAAATTGGCCATTTTCATGCACTTTTAACCATTCCATAAATCTTGTCTTTAGGGCCCCTGGAAGCATGAAAATCACTTTAAACATGCTAATTTTAGCTCTAACACTGATGATCCACCTACAAATGTGAACTGACGTTCAAAAATAAAACATTTGAAAACGGACTATTTTCCACATTTCTGAAGCATGACGTAATGGGGGGGTGTTATCTCTTTTGTCGAAAATCAGCCGTTTTTGCTCGAACATTAAAAGCCTCCAAATGGTATTTAATTAACTTCCCGAGCCCCTGGAAGCATGAAAATCACTTTAAACATGCTAATTTTAGCTCTAACACTGATGATCCACCTACAAATGTGAACTGACGTTCAAAAATAAAACATTTGAAAACGGACCATTTTCCACATTTTTGAAGCATGACGTAATGGGGGGGTGTTATCTCTTTTGTCGAAAATCAGCCGTTTTTGCTCGAACATTAAATGCCTCCAAATGGTATTTAATTAACTTCCCGGGTGAAGAAACCCTTTTTGAGAACTCAGAGTGAGTAAATTGGCCATTTTCATGCACTTTTAACCATTCCATAAACCTTGTGTTTTGGGCCCCTGGAAGCATGAAAATCACTTTAAACATGCTAATTTTAGCTCTAACACTGATGATCCACCTACAAATGTGAACTGACGTTCAAAAATAAAACATTTGAAAACGGACCATTTTCAACATTTCTGAAGCATGACGTAATGGGGGGGTGTTATCTCTTTTGTCGAAAATCAGCCGTTTTTGCTCGAACATTAAATGCCTCCAAATGGTATTTAATTAACTTCCCGAGCCCCTGGAAGCATGAAAATCACTTTAAACATGCTAATTTTAGCTCTAACACTGATGATCCACCTACAAATGTGAACTGACGTTCAAAAATAAAACATTTGAAAACGGACCATTTTCCAAATTTCTGAAGCATGACGTAATGGGGGGGTGTTATCTCTTTTGTCGAAAATCAGCCGTTTTTGCTCGAACATTAAATGCCTCCAAATGGTATTTAATTAACTTCCCGAGCCCCTGGAAGCATGAAAATCACTTTAAACATACTAATTTTAGCTCTAACACTGATGATCCACCTACAAATGTAAACTGACGTTCAAAAATAAAACATTTGAAAATGGACAATTTTCCACATTTCTGAAGCATGACGTAATGGGGGGGTGTTATCTCTTTTGTCGAAAATCAGCCGTTTTTGCTCGAACATTAAATGCCTCCAAATGGTATTTAATTAACTTCCCGGGGTGAAGAAACCCTTTTTGAGAACTCAGAGTGAGTAAATTGGCCATTTTCATGCACTTTTAACCATTCCATAAATCTTGTCTTTAGGGCCCCTGGAAGCATGAAAATCACTTTAAACATGCTAATTTTAGCTCTAACACTGATGATCCACCTACAAATGTGAACTGACGTTCAAAAATAAAACATTTGAAAACGGACTATTTTCCACATTTCTGAAGCATGACGTAATGGGGGGGTGTTATCTCTTTTGTCGAAAATCAGCCGTTTTTGCTCGAACATTAAAAGCCTCCAAATGGTATTTAATTAACTTCCCGAGCCCCTGGAAGCATGAAAATCACTTTAAACATGCTAATTTTAGCTCTAACACTGATGATCCACCTACAAATGTGAACTGACGTTCAAAAATAAAACATTTGAAAACGGACCATTTTCCACATTTTTGAAGCATGACGTAATGGGGGGGTGTTATCTCTTTTGTCGAAAATCAGCCGTTTTTGCTCGAACATTAAATGCCTCCAAATGGTATTTAATTAACTTCCCGGGGTGAAGAAACCCTTTTTGAGAACTCAGAGTGAGTAAATTGGCCATTTTCATGCACTTTTAACCATTCCATAAACCTTGTGTTTTGGGCCCCTGGAAGCATGAAAATCACTTTAAACATGCTAATTTTAGCTCTAACACTGATGATCCACCTACAAATGTGAACTGACGTTCAAAAATAAAACATTTGAAAACGGACCATTTTCCACATTTCTGAAGCATGACGTAATGAGGGGGTGTTATCTCTTTTGTCGAAAATCAGCCGTTTTTGCTCGAACATTAAATGCCTCCAAATGGTATTTAATTAACTTCCCGGGGTGAAGAAACCCTTTTTGAGAACTCAGAGTGAGTAAATTGGCCATTTTCATGCACTTTTAACCATTCCATAAATCTTGTGTTTTGGGCCCCTGGAAGCATGAAAATCACTTTAAACATGCTAATTTTAGCTCTAACACTGATGATCCACCTACAAATGTGAACTGACGTTCAAAAATAAAACATTTAAAAACGGACCATTTTCCACATTTCTGAAGCATGACGTAATGGGGGGGTGTTATCTCTTTTGTCGAAAATCAGCCGTTTTTGCTGGAACATTAAATGCCTCCAAATGGTATTTATTTCACTTCCCGAGCCCCTGGAAGCATGAAAATCACTTTAAACATGCTACTTTTAGCTCTAACACTGATGATCCACCTACAAATGTGAACTGACGTTCAAAAATAAAACATTTGAAAACGGACCATTTTCCACATTTCTGAAGCATGACGTAATGGGGGGGTGTTATCTCTTTTGTCGAAAATCAGCCGTTTTTGCTCGAACATTAAATGCCTCCAAATGGTATTTAATTACCTTCCCGAGCCCCTGGAAGCATGAAAATCACTTTAAACATGCTAATTTTAGCTCTAACACTGATGATCCACCTACAAATGTGAACTGACGTTCAAAAATAAAACATTTGAAAACGGACCATTTTCCACATTTCTGAAGCATGACGTAATGGGGGGGTGTTATCTCTTTTGTCGAAAATCAGCCGTTTTCGCTCGAACATTAAATGCCTCCAAATGGTATTTAATTAACTTCCCGGGGTGAAGAAACCCTTTTTGAGAACTCAGAGTGAGTAAATTGGCCATTTTCATGCACTTTTAACCATTCCATAAATCTTGTGTTTTGGGCCCCTGGAAGCATGAAAATCACTTTAAACATGCTAATTTTAGCTCTAACACTGATGATCCACCTACAAATGTGAACTGACGTTCAAAAATAAAACATTTGAAAACGGACCATTTTCCACATTTCTGAAGCATGACGTAATGGGGGGGTGTTATCTCTTTTGTCGAAAATCAGCCGTTTTTGCTGGAACATTAAATGCCTCCAAATGGTATTTATTTCACTTCCCGAGCCCCTGGAAGCATGAAAATCACTTTAAACATGCTACTTTTAGCTCTAACACTGATGATCCACCTACAAATGTGAACTGACGTTCAAAAATAAAACATTTGAAAACGGACCATTTTCCACATTTCTGAAGCATGACGTAATGGGGGGTGTTATCTCTTTTGTCGAAAATCAGCCGTTTTTGCTCGAACATTAAATGCCTCCAAATGGTATTTAATTAACTTCCCGAGCCCCTGGAAGCATGAAAATCACTTTAAACATGCTAATTTTAGCTCTAACACTGATGATCCACCTACAAATGTGAACTGACGTTCAAAAATAAAACATTTGAAAACGGACCATTTTCCACATTTCTGAAGCATGACGTAATGGGGGGGTGTTATCTCTTTTGTCGAAAATCAGCCGTTTTTGCTCGAACATTAAATGCCTCCAAATGGTATTTAATTAACTTCCCGGGGTGAAGAAACCCTTTTTGAGAACTCAGAGTGAGTAAATTGGCCATTTTCATGCACTTTTAACCATTCCATAAATCTTGTGTTTTGGGCCCCTGGAAGCATGAAAATCACTTTAAACATGCTAATTTTAGCTCTAACACTGATGATCCACCTACAAATGTGAACTGACGTTCAAAAATAAAACATTTGAAAACGGACCATTTTCCACATTTCTGAAGCATGACGTAATGGGGGGGTGTTATCTCTTTTGTCGAAAATCAGCCGTTTTTGCTGGAACATTAAATGCCTCCAAATGGTATTTATTTCACTTCCCGAGCCCCTGGAAGCATGAAAATCACTTTAAACATGCTACTTTTAGCTCTAACACTGATGATCCACCTACAAATGTGAACTGACGTTCAAAAATAAAACATTTGAAAACGGACCATTTTCCACATTTCTGAAGCATGACGTAATGGGGGGGTGTTATCTCTTTTGTCGAAAATCAGCCGTTTTTGCTCGAACATTAAATGCCTCCAAATGGTATTTAATTAACTTCCCGAGCCCCTGGAAGCATGAAAATCACTTTAAACATGCTAATTTTAGCTCTAACACTGATGATCCACCTACAAATGTGAACTGACGTTCAAAAATAAAACATTTGAAAACGGACCATTTTCCACATTTCTGAAGCATGACGTAATGGGGGGGTGTTATCTCTTTTGTCGAAAATCAGCCGTTTTCGCTCGAACATTAAATGCCTCCAAATGGTATTTAATTAACTTCCCGGGGTGAAGAAACCCTTTTTGAGAACTCAGAGTGAGTAAATTGGCCATTTTCATGCACTTTTAACCATTCCATAAATCTTGTGTTTTGGGCCCCTGGAAGCATGAAAATCACTTTAAACATGCTAATTTTAGCTCTAACACTGATGATCCACCTACAAATGTGAACTGACGTTCAAAAATAAAACATTTGAAAACGGACCATTTTCCACATTTCTGAAGCATGACGTAATGGGGGGGTGTTATCTCTTTTGTCGAAAATCAGCCGTTTTTGCTCGAACATTAAATGCCTCCAAATGGTATTTAATTAACTTCCCGAGCCCCTGGAAGCATGAAAATCACTTTAAACATGCTAATTTAAGCTCTAACACTGATGATCCACCTACAAATGTGAACTGACGTTCAAAAATAAAACATTTGAAAACGGACCATTTTCCACATTTCTGAAGCATGACGTAATGGGGGGGTGTTATCTCTTTTGTCGAAAATCAGCCGTTTTTGCTCGAACATTAAATGCCTCCAAATGGTATTTAATTAACTTCCCGGGGTGAAGAAACCCTTTTTGAGAACTCAGAGTGAGTAAATTGGCCATTTTCATGCACTTTTAACCATTCCATAAATCTTGTGTTTTGGGCCCCTGGAAGCATGAAAATCACTTTAAACATGCTAATTTTAGCTCTAACACTGATGATCCACCTACAAATGTGAACTGACGTTCAAAAATAAAACATTTGAAAACGGACCATTTTCCACATTTCTGAAGCATGACGTAATGGGGGGTGTTATCTCTTTTGTCGAAAATCAGCCGTTTTTGCTCGAACATTAAATGCCTCCAAATGGTATTTAATTAACTTCCCAGGGTGAAGAAACCCTTTTTGAGAACTCAGAGTGAGTAAATTGGCCATTTTCATGCACTTTTAACCATTCCATAAATCTTGTGTTTAGGGCCCCTGGAAGCATGAAAATCACTTTAAACATGCTAATTTTAGCTCTAACACTGATGATCCACCTACAAATGTGAACTGACGTTCAAAAATAAAACATTTGAAAACGGACCATTTTCAACATTTCTGAAGCATGACGTAATGGGGGGGTGTTATCTCTTTTGTCGAAAATCAGCCGTTTTTGCTCGAACATTAAATGCCTCCAAATGGTATTTAATTAACTTCCCGAGCCCCTGGAAGCATGAAAATCACTTTAAACATGCTAATTTTAGCTCTAACACTGATGATCCACCGACAAATGTGAACTGACGTTCAAAAATAAAACATTTGAAAACGGACCATTTTCCAAATTTCTGAAGCATGACGTAATGGGGGGGTGTTATCTCTTTTGTCGAAAATCAGCCGTTTTTGCTCGAACATTAAATGCCTCCAAATGGTATTTAATTAACTTCCCGAGCCCCTGGAAGCATGAAAATCACTTTAAACATACTAATTTTAGCTCTAACACTGATGATCCACCTACAAATGTAAACTGACGTTCAAAAATAAAACATTTGAAAACGGACCATTTTCCACATTTTTGAAGCATGACGTAATGGGGGGGTGTTATCTCTTTTGTCGAAAATCAGCCGTTTTTGCTCGAACATTAAATGCCTCCAAATGGTATTTAATTAACTTCCCGGGGTGAAGAAACCCTTTTTGAGAACTCAGAGTGAGTAAATTGGCCATTTTCATGCACTTTTAACCATTCCATAAATCTTGTCTTTAGGGCCCCTGGAAGCATGAAAATCACTTTAAACATGCTAATTTTAGCTCTAACACTGATGATCCACCTACAAATGTGAACTGACGTTCAAAAATAAAACATTTGAAAACTGACTATTTTCCACATTTCTGAAGCATGACGTAATGGGGGGGTGTTATCTCTTTTGTCGAAAATCAGCCGTTTTTGCTCGAACATTAAAAGCCTCCAAATGGTATTTAATTAACTTCCCGAGCCCCTGGAAGCATGAAAATCACTTTAAACATGCTAATTTTAGCTCTAACACTGATGATCCACCTACAAATGTGAACTGACGTTCAAAAATAAAACATTTGAAAACGGACCATTTTCCACATTTTTGAAGCATGACGTAATGGGGGGGTGTTATCTCTTTTGTCGAAAATCAGCCGTTTTTGCTCGAACATTAAATGCCTCCAAATGGTATTTAATTAACTTCCCGGGGTGAAGAAACCCTTTTTGAGAACTCAGAGTGAGTAAATTGGCCATTTTCATGCACTTTTAACCATTCCATAAACCTTGTGTTTTGGGCCCCTGGAAGCATGAAAATCACTTTAAACATGCTAATTTTAGCTCTAACACTGATGATCCACCTACAAATGTGAACTGACGTTCAAAAATAAAACATTTGAAAACGGACCATTTTCAACATTTCTGAAGCATGACGTAATGGGGGGGTGTTATCTCTTTTGTCGAAAATCAGCCGTTTTTGCTCGAACATTAAATGCCTCCAAATGGTATTTAATTAACTTCCCGAGCCCCTGGAAGCATGAAAATCACTTTAAACATGCTAATTTTAGCTCTAACACTGATGATCCACCTACAAATGTGAACTGACGTTCAAAAATAAAACATTTGAAAACGGACCATTTTCCAAATTTCTGAAGCATGACGTAATGGGGGGGTGTTATCTCTTTTGTCAAAAATCAGCCGTTTTTGCTCGAACATTAAATGCCTCCAAATGGTATTTAATTAACTTCCCGAGCCCCTGGAAGCATGAAAATCACTTTAAACATACTAATTTTAGCTCTAACACTGATGATCCACCTACAAATGTAAACTGACGTTCAAAAATAAAACATTTGAAAATGGACAATTTTCCACATTTCTGAAGCATGACGTAATGGGGGGGTGTTATCTCTTTTGTCGAAAATCAGCCGTTTTTGCTCGAACATTAAATGCCTCCAAATGGTATTTAATTAACTTCCCGGGGTGAAGAAACCCTTTTTGAGAACTCAGAGTGAGTAAATTGGCCATTTTCATGCACTTTTAACCATTCCATAAATCTTGTCTTTAGGGCCCCTGGAAGCATGAAAATCACTTTAAACATGCTAATTTTAGCTCTAACACTGATGATCCACCTACAAATGTGAACTGACGTTCAAAAATAAAACATTTAAAAACGGACCATTTTCCACATTCCTGAAGCATGACGTAATGAGGGGGTGTTATCTCTTTTGTCGAAAATCAGCCGTTTTTGCTCGAACATTAAATGCCTCCAAATGGTATTTAATTAACTTCCCGGGGTGAAGAAACCCTTTTTGAGAACTCAGAGTGAGTAAATTGGCCATTTTCATGCACTTTTAACCATTCCATAAATCTTGTGTTTTGGGCCCCTGGAAGCATGAAAATCACTTTAAACATGCTAATTTTAGCTCTAACACTGATGATCCACCTACAAATGTGAACTGACATTCAAAAATAAAACATTTGAAAACGGACCATTTTCCACATTTCTGAAGCATGACGTAATGGGGGGGTGTTATCTCTTTTGTCGAAAATCAGCCGTTTTTGCTGGAACATTAAATGCCTCCAAATGGTATTTATTTCACTTCCCGAGCCCCTGGAAGCATGAAAATCACTTTAAACATGCTACTTTTAGCTCTAACACTGATGATCCACCTACAAATGTGAACTGACGTTCAAAAATAAAACATTTGAAAACGGACCATTTTCCACATTTCTGAAGCATGACGTAATGGGGGGGTGTTATCTCTTTTGTCGAAAATCAGCCGTTTTTGCTCGAACATTAAATGCCTCCAAATGGTATTTAATTAACTTCCCGAGCCCCTGGAAGCATGAAAATCACTTTAAACATGCTAATTTTAGCTCTAACACTGATGATCCACCTACAAATGTGAACTGACGTTCAAAAATAAAACATTTGAAAACGGACCATTTTCCACATTTCTGAAGCATGACGTAATGGGGGGGGTGTTATCTCTTTTGTCGAAAATCAGCCGTTTTCGCTCGAACATTAAATGCCTCCAAATGGTATTTAATTAACTTCCCGGGGTGAAGAAACCCTTTTTGAGAACTCAGAGTGAGTAAATTGGCCATTTTCATGCACTTTTAACCATTCCATAAATCTTGTGTTTTGGGCCCCTGGAAGCATGAAAATCACTTTAAACATGCTAATTTTAGCTCTAACACTGATGATCCACCTACAAATGTGAACTGACGTTCAAAAATAAAACATTTGAAAACGGACCATTTTCCACATTTCTGAAGCATGACGTAATGGGGGGGTGTTATCTCTTTTGTCGAAAATCAGCCGTTTTTGCTCGAACATTAAATGCCTCCAAATGGTATTTAATTAACTTCTCGAGCCCCTGGAAGCATGAAAATCACTTTAAACATGCTAATTTAAGCTCTAACACTGATGATCCACCTACAAATGTGAACTGACGTTCAAAAATAAAACATTTGAAAACGGACCATTTTCCACATTTCTGAAGCATGACGTAATGGGGGGGTGTTATCTCTTTTGTCGAAAATCAGCCGTTTTTGCTCGAACATTAAATGCCTCCAAATGGTATTTAATTAACTTCCCAGGGTGAAGAAACCCTTTTTGAGAACTCAGAGTGAGTAAATTGGCCATTTTCATGCACTTTTAACCATTCCATAAATCTTGTGTTTAGGGCCCCTGGAAGCATGAAAATCACTTTAAACATGCTAATTTTAGCTCTAACACTGATGATCCACCTACAAATGTGAACTGACGTTCAAAAATAAAACATTTGAAAACAGACCATTTTTAACATTTCTGAAGCATGACGTAATGGGGGGGTGTTATCTCTTTTGTCGAAAATCAGCCGTTTTTGCTCGAACATTAAATGCCTCCAAATGGTATTTAATTAACTTCCCGAGCCCCTGGAAGCATGAAAATCACTTTAAACATGCTAATTTTAGCTCTAACACTGATGATCCACCTACAAATGTGAACTGACGTTCAAAAATAAAACATTTGAAAACGGACCATTTTCCAAATTTCTGAAGCATGACGTAATGGGGGGGTGTTATCTCTTTTGTCGAAAATCAGCCGTTTTTGCTCGAACATTAAATGCCTCCAAATGGTATTTAATTAACTTCCCGAGCCCCTGGAAGCATGAAAATCACTTTAAACATACTAATTTTAGCTCTAACACTGATGATCCACCTACAAATGTAAACTGACGTTCAAAAATAAAACATTTGAAAATGGACAATTTTCCACATTTCTGAAGCATGACGTAATGGGGGGGTGTTATCTCTTTTGTCGAAAATCAGCCGTTTTTGCTCGAACATTAAATGCCTCCAAATGGTATTTAATGAACTTCCCGGGGTGAAGAAACCCTTTTTGAGAACTCAGAGTGAGTAAATTGGCCATTTTCATGCACTTTTAACCATTCCATAAATCTTGTGTTTAGGGCCCCTGGAAGCATGAAAATCACTTTAAACATGCTACTTTTAGCTCTAACACTGATGATCCACCTACAAATGTGAACTGACGTTCAAAAATAAAACATTTGAAAACGGACCATTTTCCACATTTCTGAAGCATGACGTAATGGGGGGGTGTTATCTCTTTTGTCGAAAATCAGCCGTTTTTGCTCGAACATTAAATGCCTCCAAATGGTATTTAATTAACTTCCCGAGCCCCTGGAAGCATGAAAATCACTTTAAACATGCTAATTTTAGCTCTAACACTGATGATCCACCTACAAATGTGAACTGACGTTCAAAAATAAAACATTTGAAAACGGACCATTTTCCACATTTCTGAAGCATGACGTAATGGGGGGGTGTTATCTCTTTTGTCGAAAATCAGCCGTTTTCGCTCGAACATTAAATGCCTCCAAATGGTATTTAATTAACTTCCCGGGGTGAAGAAACCCTTTTTGAGAACTCAGAGTGAGTAAATTGGCCATTTTCATGCACTTTTAACCATTCCATAAATCTTGTGTTTTGGGCCCCTGGAAGCATGAAAATCACTTTAAACATGCTAATTTTAGCTCTAACACTGATGATCCACCTACAAATGTGAACTGACGTTCAAAAATAAAACATTTGAAAACGGACCATTTTCCACATTTCTGAAGCATGACGTAATGGGGGGGTGTTATCTCTTTTGTCGAAAATCAGCCGTTTTTGCTCGAACATTAAATGCCTCCAAATGGTATTTAATTATCTTCCCGAGCACCTGGAAGCATGAAAATCACTTTAAACATGCTAATTTTAGCTCTAACACTGATGATCCACCTACAAATGTGAACTGACGTTCAAAAATAAAACATTTGAAAACGGACCATTTTCCACATTTCTGAAGCATGACGTAATGGGGGGGTGTTATCTCTTTTGTCGAAAATCAGCCGTTTTTGCTCGAACATTAAATGCCTCCAAATGGTATTTAATTAAATTCCCGAGCCCCTGGAAGCATGAAAATCACTTTAAACATGCTAATTTTAGCTCTAACACTGATGATCCACCTACAAATGTGAACTGACGTTCAAAAATAAAACATTTGAAAACGGACCATTTTCCACATTTCTGAAGCATGACGTAATGAGGGGGTGTTATCTCTTTTGTCGAAAATCAACCGTTTTTGCTCGAACATTAAATGCCTCCAAATGGTATTTAATTAACTTCCCGGGGTGAAGAAACCCTTTTTGAGAACTCAGAGTGAGTAAATTGGCCATTTTCATGCACTTTTAACCATTCCATAAATCTTGTGTTTTGGGCCCCTGGAAGCATGAAAATCACTTTAAACATGCTACTTTTAGCTCTAACACTGATGATCCACCTACAAATGTGATCTGACGTTCAAAAATAAAACATTTGAAAACGGACCATTTTCCACATTTCTGAAGCATGACGTAATGGGGGGGTGTTATCTCTTTTGTCGAAAATCAGCCGTTTTTGCTCGAACATTAAATGCCTCCAAATGGTATTTAATTAACTTCCCGAGCCCCTGGAAGCATGAAAATCCCTTTAAACATGCTAATTTTAGCTCTAACACTGATGATCCACCTACAAATGTGAACTGACGTTCAAAAATAAAACATTTGAAAACGGACCATTTTCCACATTTCTGAAGCATGACGTAGTGGGGGGGTGTTATCTCTTTTGTCGAAAATCAGCCGTTTTCGCTCGAACATTAAATGCCTCCAAATGGTATTTAATTAACTTCCCGGGGTGAAGAAACCCTTTTTGAGAACTCAGAGTGAGTAAATTGGCCATTTTCATGCACTTTTAACCATTCCATAAATCTTGTGTTTTGGGCCCCTGGAAGCATGAAAATCACTTTAAACATGCTAATTTTAGCTCTAACACTGATGATCCACCTACAAATGTGAACTGACGTTCAAAAATAAAACATTTGAAAACGGACCATTTTCCACATTTCTGAAGCATGACGTAATGGGGGGGTGTTATCTCTTTTGTCGAAAATCAGCCGTTTTTGCTCGAACATTAAATGCCTCCAAATGGTATTTAATTATCTTCCCGAGCCCCTGGAAGCATGAAAATCACTTTAAACATGCTAATTTTAGCTCTAACACTGATGATCCACCTACAAATGTGAACTGACGTTCAAAAATAAAACATTTGAAAACGGACCATTTTCCACATTTCTAAAGCATGACGTAATGGGGGGGTGTTATCTCTTTTGTCGAAAATCAGCCGTTTTTGCTCGAACATTAAATGCCTCCAAATGGTATTTAATTAAATTCCCGAGCCCCTGGAAGCATGAAAATCACTTTAAACATGCTAATTTTAGCTCTAACACTGATGATCCACCTACAAATGTGAACTGACGTTCAAAAATAAAACATTTGAAAACGGACCATTTTCCACATTTCTGAAGCATGACGTAATGAGGGGGTGTTATCTCTTTTGTCGAAAATCAGCCGTTTTTGCTCGAACATTAAATGCCTCCAAATGGTATTTAATTAACTTCCCGGGGGGAAGAAACCCTTTTTGAGAACTCAGAGTGAGTAAATTGGCCATTTTCATGCACTTTTAACCATTCCATAAATCTTGTGTTTTGGGCCCCTGGAAGCATGAAAATCACTTTAAACATGCTAATTTTAGCTCTAACACTGATGATCCACCTACAAATGTGAACTGACGTTCAAAAATAAAACATTTGAAAACGGACCATTTTCCACATTTCTGAAGCATGACGTAATGGGGGGGTGTTATCTCTTTTGTCAAAAATCAGCCGTTTTTGCTGGAACATTAAATGCCTCCAAATGGTATTTATTTCACTTCCCGAGCCCCTGGAAGCATGAAAATCACTTTAAACATGCTACTTTTAGCTCTAACACTGATGATCCACCTACGAATGTGAACTGACGTTCAAAAATAAAACATTTGAAAACGGACCATTTTCCACATTTCTGAAGCATGACGTAATGGGGGGGTGTTATCTCTTTTGTCGAAAATCAGCCATTTTTGCTCGAACATTAAATGCCTCCAAATGGTATTTAATTAACTTCCCGAGCCCCTGGAAGCATGAAAATCACTTTAAACATGCTAATTTTAGCTCTAACACTGATGATCCACCTACAAATGTGAACTGACGTTCAAAAATAAAACATTTGAAAACGGACCATTTTCCACATTTCTGAAGCATGACGTAATGGGGGGGTGTTATCTCTTTTGTCGAAAATCAGCCGTTTTCGCACGAACATTAAATGCCTCCAAATGGTATTTAATTAACTTCCCGGGGTGAAGAAACCCTTTTTGAGAACTCAGAGTGAGTAAATTGGCCATTTTCATGCACTTTTAACCATTCCATAAATCTTGTGTTTTGGGCCCCTGGAAGCATGAAAATCACTTTAAACATGCTAATTTTAGCTCTAACACTGATGATCCACCTACAAATGTGAACTGACGTTCAAAAATAAAACATTTGAAAACGGACCATTTTCCACATTTCTGAAGCATGACGTAATGGGGGGGTGTTATCTCTTTTGTCGAAAATCAGCCGTTTTTGCTCGAACATTAAATGCCTCCAAATGGTATTTAATTAACTTCCCGAGCCCCTGGAAGCATGAAAATCACTTTAAACATGCTAATTTTAGCTCTAACACTGATGATCCACCTACAAATGTGAACTGACGTTCAAAAATAAAACATTTGAAAACGGACCATTTTCCACATTTCTGAAGCATGACGTAATGGGGGGGTGTTATCTCTTTTGTCGAAAATCAGCCGTTTTTGCTCGAACATTAAATGCCTCCAAATAGTATTTAATTAACTTCCCGAGCCCCTGGAAGCATGAAAATCACTTTAAACATGCTAATTTTAGCTCTAACACTGATGATCCACCTACAAATGTGAACTGACGTTCAAAAATAAAACATTTGAAAACGGACCATTTTCCACATTTCTGAAGCATGACGTAATGGGGGGGTGTTATCTCTTTTGTCGAAAATCAGCCGTTTTTGCTCGAACATTAAATGCCTCCAAATGGTATTTATTTCACTTCCCGAGCCCCTGGAAGCATGAAAATCAATTTAAACATGCTAATTTTAGCTCTAACACTGATGATCCACCTACAAATGTGAACTGACGTTCAAAAATAAAACATTTGAAAACGGACCATTTTCCACATTTCTGAAGCATGACGTAATGGGGGGGTGTCATCTCTTTTGTCGAAAATCAGCCGTTTTTCCTCGAACATTAAATGCCTCCAAATGGTATTTAATTAACTTCCCGGGGTGAAGAAACCCTTTTTGAGAACTCAGAGTGAGTAAATTGGCCATTTTCATGCACTTTTAACCATTCCATAAATCTTGTGTTTAGGGCCCCTGGAAGCATGAAAATCACTTTAAACATGCTAATTTTAGCTCTAACACTGATGATCCACCTACAAATGTGAACTGACGTTCAAAAATAAAACATTTGAAAACGGACTATTTTCCACATTTCTGAAGCATGACGTAATGGGGGGGTGTTATCTCTTTTGTCGAAAATCAGCCGTTTTTGCTCGAACATTAAATGCCTCCAAATGGTATTTAATTAACTTCCCGAGCCCCTGAAAGCATGAAAATCACTTTAAACATGCTAATTTTAGCTCTAACACTGATGATCCACCTACAAATGTGAACTGACGTTCAAAAATAAAACATTTGAAAACGGACCATTTTCCACATTTTTGAAGCATGACGTAATGGGGGGGTGTTATCTCTTTTGTCGAAAATCAGCCGTTTTTGCTCGAACATTAAATGCCTCCAAATGGTATTTAATTAACTTCCCGGGGTGAAGAAACCCTTTTTGAGAACTCAGAGTGAGTAAATTGGCCATTTTCATGCACTTTTAACCATTCCATAAACCTTGTGTTTTGGGCCCCTGGAAGCATGAAAATCACTTTAAACATGCTAATTTTAGCTCTAACACTGATGATCCACCTACAAATGTGAACAGACGTTCAAAAATAAAACATTTGAAAACGGACCATTTTCCACATTTCTGAAGCATGACGTAATGAGGGGGTGTTATCTCTTTTGTCGAAAATCAGCCGTTTTTGCTCGAACATTAAATGCCTCCAAATGGTATTTAATTAACTTCCCGGGGTGAAGAAACCCTTTTTGAGAACTCAGAGTGAGTAAATTGGCCATTTTCATGCACTTTTAACCATTCCATAAATCTTGTGTTTTGGGCCCCTGGAAGCATGAAAATCACTTTAAACATGCTAATTTTAGCTCTAACACTGATGATCCACCTACAAATGTGAACTGACGTTCAAAAATAAAACATTTGAAAACGGACCATTTTCCACATTTCTGAAGCATGACGTAATGGGGGGGTGTTATCTCTTTTGTCGAAAATCAGCCGTTTTTGCTGGAACATTAAATGCCTCCAAATGGTATTTATTTCACTTCCCGAGCCCCTGGAAGCATGAAAATCACTTTAAACATGCTACTTTTAGCTCCAACACTGATGATCCACCTACAAATGTGAACTGACGTTCAAAAATAAAACATTTGAAAACGGACCATTTTCCACATTTCTGAAGCATGACGTAATGGGGGGGTGTTATCTCTTTTGTCGAAAATCAGCCGTTTTTGCTCGAACATTAAATGCCTCCAAATGGTATTTAATTAACTTCCCGAGCCCCTGGAAGCATGAAAATCACTTTAAACATGCTAATTTTAGCTCTAACACTGATGATCCACCTACAAATGTGAACTGACTTTCAAAAATAAAACATTTGAAAACGGACCATTTTCCACATTTCTGAAGCATGACGTAATGGGGGGGTGTTATCTCTTTTGTCGAAAATCAGCCGTTTTCGCTCGAACATTAAATGCCTCCAAATGGTATTTAATTAACTTCCCGGGGTGAAGAAACCCTTTTTGAGAACTCAGAGTGAGTAAATTGGCCATTTTCATGCACTTTTAACCATTCCATAAATCTTGTGTTTTGGGCCCCTGGAAGCATGAAAATCACTTTAAACATGCTAATTTTAGCTCTAACACTGATGATCCACCTACAAATGTGAACTGACGTTCAAAAATAAAACATTTGAAAACGGACCATTTTCCACATTTCTGAAGCATGACGTAATGGGGGGGTGTTATCTCTTTTGTCGAAAATCAGCCGTTTTTGCTCGAACATTAAATGCCTCCAAATGGTATTTAATTAACTTCCCGAGCCCCTGGAAGCATGAAAATCACTTTAAACATGCTAATTTTAGCTCTAACACTGATGATCCACCTACAAATGTGAACTGACGTTCAAAAATAAAACATTTAAAAACGGACCATTTTCCACATTCCTGAAGCATGACGTAATGAGGGGGTGTTATCTCTTTTGTCGAAAATCAGCCGTTTTTGCTCGAACATTAAATGCCTCCAAATGGTATTTAATTAACTTCCCGGGGTGAAGAAACCCTTTTTGAGAACTCAGAGTGAGTAAATTGGCCATTTTCATGCACTTTTAACCATTCCATAAATCTTGTGTTTTGGGCCCCTGGAAGCATGAAAATCACTTTAAACATGCTAATTTTAGCTCTAACACTGATGATCCACCTACAAATGTGAACTGACGTTCAAAAATAAAACATTTGAAAACGGACCATTTTCCACATTTCTGAAGCATGACGTAATGGGGGGGTGTTATCTCTTTTGTCGAAAATCAGCCGTTTTTGCTGGAACATTAAATGCCTCCAAATGGTATTTATTTCACTTCCCGAGCCCCTGGAAGCATGAAAATCACTTTAAACATGCTACTTTTAGCTCTAACACTGATGATCCACCTACAAATGTGAACTGACGTTCAAAAATAAAACATTTGAAAACGGACCATTTTCCACATTTCTGAAGCATGACGTAATGGGGGGGTGTTATCTCTTTTGTCGAAAATCAGCCGTTTTTGCTCGAACATTAAATGCCTCCAAATGGTATTTAATTAACTTCCCGAGCCCCTGGAAGCATGAAAATCACTTTAAACATGCTAATTTTAGCTCTAACACTGATGATCCACCTACAAATGTGAACTGACGTTCAAAAATAAAACATTTGAAAACGGACCATTTTCCACATTTCTGAAGCATGACGTAATGGGGGGGTGTTATCTCTTTTGTCGAAAATCAGCCGTTTTCGCTCGAACATTAAATGCCTCCAAATGGTATTTAATTAACTTCCCGGGGTGAAGAAACCCTTTTTGAGAACTCAGAGTGAGTAAATTGGCCATTTTCATGCACTTTTAACCATTCCATAAATCTTGTGTTTTGGGCCCCTGGAAGCATGAAAATCACTTTAAACATGCTAATTTTAGCTCTAACACTGATGATCCCACTACAAATGTGAACTGACGTTCAAAAATAAAACATTTGAAAACGGACCATTTTCCACATTTCTGAAGCATGACGTAATGGGGGGGTGTTATCTCTTTTGTCGAAAATCAGCCGTTTTTGCTCGAACATTAAATGCCTCCAAATGGTATTTAATTAACTTCCCGAGCCCCTGGAAGCATGAAAATCACTTTAAACATGCTAATTTAAGCTCTAACACTGATGATCCACCTACAAATGTGAACTGACGTTCAAAAATAAAACATTTGAAAACGGACCATTTTCCACATTTCTGAAGCATGACGTAATGGGGGGGTGTTATCTCTTTTGTCGAAAATCAGCCGTTTTTGCTCGAACATTAAATGCCTCCAAATGGTATTTAATTAACTTCCCGGGGTGAAGAAACCCTTTTTGAGAACTCAGAGTGAGTAAATTGGCCATTTTCATGCACTTTTAACCATTCCATAAATCTTGTGTTTTGGGCCCCTGGAAGCATGAAAATCACTTTAAACATGCTAATTTTAGCTCTAACACTGATGATCCACCTACAAATGTGAACTGACGTTCAAAAATAAAACATTTGAAAACGGACCATTTTCCACATTTCTGAAGCATGACGTAATGGGGGGGTGTTATCTCTTTTGTCGAAAATCAGCCGTTTTTGCTCGAACATTAAATGCCTCCAAATGGTATTTAATTACCTTCCCAGGGTGAAGAAACCCTTTTTGAGAACTCAGAGTGAGTAAATTGGCCATTTTCATGCACTTTTAACCATTCCATAAATCTTGTGTTTAGGGCCCCTGGAAGCATGAAAATCACTTTAAACATGCTAATTTTAGCTCTAACACTGATGATCCACCTACAAATGTGAACTGACGTTCAAAAATAAAACATTTGAAAACGGACCATTTTCAACATTTCTGAAGCATGACGTAATGGGGGGGTGTTATCTCTTTTGTCGAAAATCAGCCGTTTTTGCTCGAACATTAAATGCCTCCAAATGGTATTTAATTAACTTCCCGAGCCCCTGGAAGCATGAAAATCACTTTAAACATGCTAATTTTAGCTCTAACACTGATGATCCACCTACAAATGTGAACTGACGTTCAAAAATAAAACATTTGAAAACGGACCATTTTCCAAATTTCTGAAGCATGACGTAATGGGGGGTGTTATCTCTTTTGTCGAAAATCAGCCGTTTTTGCTCGAACATTAAATGCCTCCAAATGGTATTTAATTAACTTCCCGAGCCCCTGGAAGCATGAAAATCACTTTAAACATACTAATTTTAGCTCTAACACTGATGATCCACCTACAAATGTAAACTGACGTTCAAAAATAAAACATTTGAAAATGGACAATTTTCCACATTTCTGAAGCATGACGTAATGGGGGGGTGTTATCTCTTTTGTCGAAAATCAGCCGTTTTTGCTCGAACATTAAATGCCTCCAAATGGTATTTAATTAACTTCCCGGGGTGAAGAAACCCTTTTTGAGAACTCAGAGTGAGTAAATTGGCCATTTTCATGCACTTTTAACCATTCCATAAATCTTGTCTTTAGGGCCCCTGGAAGCATGAAAATCACTTTAAACATGCTAATTTTAGCTCTAACACTGATGATCCACCTACAAATGTGAACTGACGTTCAAAAATAAAATATTTGAAAACGGACTATTTTCCACATTTCTGAAGCATGACGTAATGGGGGGGTGTTATCTCTTTTGTCGAAAATCAGCCGTTTTTGCTCGAACATTAAAAGCCTCCAAATGGTATTTAATTAACTTCCCGAGCCCCTGGAAGCATGAAAATCACTTTAAACATGCTAATTTTAGCTCTAACACTGATGATCCACCTACAAATGTGAACTGACGTTCAAAAATAAAACATTTGAAAACGGACCATTTTCCACATTTTTGAAGCATGACGTAATGGGGGGGTGTTATCTCTTTTGTCGAAAATCAGCCGTTTTTGCTCGAACATTAAATGCCTCCAAATGGTATTTAATTAACTTCCCGGGTGAAGAAACCCTTTTTGAGAACTCAGAGTGAGTAAATTGGCCATTTTCATGCACTTTTAACCATTCCATAAACCTTGTGTTTTGGGCCCCTGGAAGCATGAAAATCACTTTAAACATGCTAATTTTAGCTCTAACACTGATGATCCACCTACAAATGTGAACTGACGTTCAAAAATAAAACATTTGAAAACGGACCATTTTCAACATTTCTGAAGCATGACGTAATGGGGGGGTGTTATCTCTTTTGTCGAAAATCAGCCGTTTTTGCTCGAACATTAAATGCCTCCAAATGGTATTTAATTAACTTCCCGAGCCCCTGGAAGCATGAAAATCACTTTAAACATGCTAATTTTAGCTCTAACACTGATGATCCACCTACAAATGTGAACTGACGTTCAAAAATAAAACATTTGAAAACGGACCATTTTCCAAATTTCTGAAGCATGACGTAATGGGGGGGTGTTATCTCTTTTGTCGAAAATCAGCCGTTTTTGCTCGAACATTAAATGCCTCCAAATGGTATTTAATTAACTTCCCGAGCCCCTGGAAGCATGAAAATCACTTTAAACATACTAATTTTAGCTCTAACACTGATGATCCACCTACAAATGTAAACTGACGTTCAAAAATAAAACATTTGAAAATGGACAATTTTCCACATTTCTGAAGCATGACGTAATGGGGGGGTGTTATCTCTTTTGTCGAAAATCAGCCGTTTTTGCTCGAACATTAAATGCCTCCAAATGGTATTTAATTAACTTCCCGGGGTGAAGAAACCCTTTTTGAGAACTCAGAGTGAGTAAATTGGCCATTTTCATGCACTTTTAACCATTCCATAAATCTTGTCTTTAGGGCCCCTGGAAGCATGAAAATCACTTTAAACATGCTAATTTTAGCTCTAACACTGATGATCCACCTACAAATGTGAACTGACGTTCAAAAATAAAACATTTGAAAACGGACTATTTTCCACATTTCTGAAGCATGACGTAATGGGGGGGTGTTATCTCTTTTGTCGAAAATCAGCCGTTTTTGCTCGAACATTAAAAGCCTCCAAATGGTATTTAATTAACTTCCCGAGCCCCTGGAAGCATGAAAATCACTTTAAACATGCTAATTTTAGCTCTAACACTGATGATCCACCTACAAATGTGAACTGACGTTCAAAAATAAAACATTTGAAAACGGACCATTTTCCACATTTTTGAAGCATGACGTAATGGGGGGGTGTTATCTCTTTTGTCGAAAATCAGCCGTTTTTGCTCGAACATTAAATGCCTCCAAATGGTATTTAATTAACTTCCCGGGGTGAAGAAACCCTTTTTGAGAACTCAGAGTGAGTAAATTGGCCATTTTCATGCACTTTTAACCATTCCATAAACCTTGTGTTTTGGGCCCCTGGAAGCATGAAAATCACTTTAAACATGCTAATTTTAGCTCTAACACTGATGATCCACCTACAAATGTGAACTGACGTTCAAAAATAAAACATTTGAAAACGGACCATTTTCCACATTTCTGAAGCATGACGTAATGAGGGGGTGTTATCTCTTTTGTCGAAAATCAGCCGTTTTTGCTCGAACATTAAATGCCTCCAAATGGTATTTAATTAACTTCCCGGGGTGAAGAAACCCTTTTTGAGAACTCAGAGTGAGTAAATTGGCCATTTTCATGCACTTTTAACCATTCCATAAATCTTGTGTTTTGGGCCCCTGGAAGCATGAAAATCACTTTAAACATGCTAATTTTAGCTCTAACACTGATGATCCACCTACAAATGTGAACTGACGTTCAAAAATAAAACATTTAAAAACGGACCATTTTCCACATTTCTGAAGCATGACGTAATGGGGGGGTGTTATCTCTTTTGTCGAAAATCAGCCGTTTTTGCTGGAACATTAAATGCCTCCAAATGGTATTTATTTCACTTCCCGAGCCCCTGGAAGCATGAAAATCACTTTAAACATGCTACTTTTAGCTCTAACACTGATGATCCACCTACAAATGTGAACTGACGTTCAAAAATAAAACATTTGAAAACGGACCATTTTCCACATTTCTGAAGCATGACGTAATGGGGGGGTGTTATCTCTTTTGTCGAAAATCAGCCGTTTTTGCTCGAACATTAAATGCCTCCAAATGGTATTTAATTACCTTCCCGAGCCCCTGGAAGCATGAAAATCACTTTAAACATGCTAATTTTAGCTCTAACACTGATGATCCACCTACAAATGTGAACTGACGTTCAAAAATAAAACATTTGAAAACGGACCATTTTCCACATTTCTGAAGCATGACGTAATGGGGGGGTGTTATCTCTTTTGTCGAAAATCAGCCGTTTTCGCTCGAACATTAAATGCCTCCAAATGGTATTTAATTAACTTCCCGGGGTGAAGAAACCCTTTTTGAGAACTCAGAGTGAGTAAATTGGCCATTTTCATGCACTTTTAACCATTCCATAAATCTTGTGTTTTGGGCCCCTGGAAGCATGAAAATCACTTTAAACATGCTAATTTTAGCTCTAACACTGATGATCCACCTACAAATGTGAACTGACGTTCAAAAATAAAACATTTGAAAACGGACCATTTTCCACATTTCTGAAGCATGACGTAATGGGGGGGTGTTATCTCTTTTGTCGAAAATCAGCCGTTTTTGCTGGAACATTAAATGCCTCCAAATGGTATTTATTTCACTTCCCGAGCCCCTGGAAGCATGAAAATCACTTTAAACATGCTACTTTTAGCTCTAACACTGATGATCCACCTACAAATGTGAACTGACGTTCAAAAATAAAACATTTGAAAACGGACCATTTTCCACATTTCTGAAGCATGACGTAATGGGGGGTGTTATCTCTTTTGTCGAAAATCAGCCGTTTTTGCTCGAACATTAAATGCCTCCAAATGGTATTTAATTAACTTCCCGAGCCCCTGGAAGCATGAAAATCACTTTAAACATGCTAATTTTAGCTCTAACACTGATGATCCACCTACAAATGTGAACTGACGTTCAAAAATAAAACATTTGAAAACGGACCATTTTCCACATTTCTGAAGCATGACGTAATGGGGGGGTGTTATCTCTTTTGTCGAAAATCAGCCGTTTTTGCTCGAACATTAAATGCCTCCAAATGGTATTTAATTAACTTCCCGGGGTGAAGAAACCCTTTTTGAGAACTCAGAGTGAGTAAATTGGCCATTTTCATGCACTTTTAACCATTCCATAAATCTTGTGTTTTGGGCCCCTGGAAGCATGAAAATCACTTTAAACATGCTAATTTTAGCTCTAACACTGATGATCCACCTACAAATGTGAACTGACGTTCAAAAATAAAACATTTGAAAACGGACCATTTTCCACATTTCTGAAGCATGACGTAATGGGGGGGTGTTATCTCTTTTGTCGAAAATCAGCCGTTTTTGCTGGAACATTAAATGCCTCCAAATGGTATTTATTTCACTTCCCGAGCCCCTGGAAGCATGAAAATCACTTTAAACATGCTACTTTTAGCTCTAACACTGATGATCCACCTACAAATGTGAACTGACGTTCAAAAATAAAACATTTGAAAACGGACCATTTTCCACATTTCTGAAGCATGACGTAATGGGGGGGTGTTATCTCTTTTGTCGAAAATCAGCCGTTTTTGCTCGAACATTAAATGCCTCCAAATGGTATTTAATTAACTTCCCGAGCCCCTGGAAGCATGAAAATCACTTTAAACATGCTAATTTTAGCTCTAACACTGATGATCCACCTACAAATGTGAACTGACGTTCAAAAATAAAACATTTGAAAACGGACCATTTTCCACATTTCTGAAGCATGACGTAATGGGGGGGTGTTATCTCTTTTGTCGAAAATCAGCCGTTTTCGCTCGAACATTAAATGCCTCCAAATGGTATTTAATTAACTTCCCGGGGTGAAGAAACCCTTTTTGAGAACTCAGAGTGAGTAAATTGGCCATTTTCATGCACTTTTAACCATTCCATAAATCTTGTGTTTTGGGCCCCTGGAAGCATGAAAATCACTTTAAACATGCTAATTTTAGCTCTAACACTGATGATCCACCTACAAATGTGAACTGACGTTCAAAAATAAAACATTTGAAAACGGACCATTTTCCACATTTCTGAAGCATGACGTAATGGGGGGGTGTTATCTCTTTTGTCGAAAATCAGCCGTTTTTGCTCGAACATTAAATGCCTCCAAATGGTATTTAATTAACTTCCCGAGCCCCTGGAAGCATGAAAATCACTTTAAACATGCTAATTTAAGCTCTAACACTGATGATCCACCTACAAATGTGAACTGACGTTCAAAAATAAAACATTTGAAAACGGACCATTTTCCACATTTCTGAAGCATGACGTAATGGGGGGGTGTTATCTCTTTTGTCGAAAATCAGCCGTTTTTGCTCGAACATTAAATGCCTCCAAATGGTATTTAATTAACTTCCCGGGGTGAAGAAACCCTTTTTGAGAACTCAGAGTGAGTAAATTGGCCATTTTCATGCACTTTTAACCATTCCATAAATCTTGTGTTTTGGGCCCCTGGAAGCATGAAAATCACTTTAAACATGCTAATTTTAGCTCTAACACTGATGATCCACCTACAAATGTGAACTGACGTTCAAAAATAAAACATTTGAAAACGGACCATTTTCCACATTTCTGAAGCATGACGTAATGGGGGGGTGTTATCTCTTTTGTCGAAAATCAGCCGTTTTTGCTCGAACATTAAATGCCTCCAAATGGTATTTAATTAACTTCCCAGGGTGAAGAAACCCTTTTTGAGAACTCAGAGTGAGTAAATTGGCCATTTTCATGCACTTTTAACCATTCCATAAATCTTGTGTTTAGGGCCCCTGGAAGCATGAAAATCACTTTAAACATGCTAATTTTAGCTCTAACACTGATGATCCACCTACAAATGTGAACTGACGTTCAAAAATAAAACATTTGAAAACGGACCATTTTCAACATTTCTGAAGCATGACGTAATGGGGGGGTGTTATCTCTTTTGTCGAAAATCAGCCGTTTTTGCTCGAACATTAAATGCCTCCAAATGGTATTTAATTAACTTCCCGAGCCCCTGGAAGCATGAAAATCACTTTAAACATGCTAATTTTAGCTCTAACACTGATGATCCACCTACAAATGTGAACTGACGTTCAAAAATAAAACATTTGAAAACGGACCATTTTCCAAATTTCTGAAGCATGACGTAATGGGGGGGTGTTATCTCTTTTGTCGAAAATCAGCCGTTTTTGCTCGAACATTAAATGCCTCCAAATGGTATTTAATTAACTTCCCGAGCCCCTGGAAGCATGAAAATCACTTTAAACATACTAATTTTAGCTCTAACACTGATGATCCACCTACAAATGTAAACTGACGTTCAAAAATAAAACATTTGAAAACGGACCATTTTCCACATTTTTGAAGCATGACGTAATGGGGGGGTGTTATCTCTTTTGTCGAAAATCAGCCGTTTTTGCTCGAACATTAAATGCCTCCAAATGGTATTTAATTAACTTCCCGGGGTGAAGAAACCCTTTTTGAGAACTCAGAGTGAGTAAATTGGCCATTTTCATGCACTTTTAACCATTCCATAAATCTTGTCTTTAGGGCCCCTGGAAGCATGAAAATCACTTTAAACATGCTAATTTTAGCTCTAACACTGATGATCCACCTACAAATGTGAACTGACGTTCAAAAATAAAACATTTGAAAACGGACTATTTTCCACATTTCTGAAGCATGACGTAATGGGGGGGTGTTATCTCTTTTGTCGAAAATCAGCCGTTTTTGCTCGAACATTAAAAGCCTCCAAATGGTATTTAATTAACTTCCCGAGCCCCTGGAAGCATGAAAATCACTTTAAACATGCTAATTTTAGCTCTAACACTGATGATCCACCTACAAATGTGAACTGACGTTCAAAAATAAAACATTTGAAAACGGACCATTTTCCACATTTTTGAAGCATGACGTAATGGGGGGGTGTTATCTCTTTTGTCGAAAATCTGCCGTTTTTGCTCGAACATTAAATGCCTCCAAATGGTATTTAATTAACTTCCCGGGGTGAAGAAACCCTTTTTGAGAACTCAGAGTGAGTAAATTGGCCATTTTCATGCACTTTTAACCATTCCATAAACCTTGTGTTTTGGGCCCCTGGAAGCATGAAAATCACTTTAAACATGCTAATTTTAGCTCTAACACTGATGATCCACCTACAAATGTGAACTGACGTTCAAAAATAAAACATTTGAAAACGGACCATTTTCAACATTTCTGAAGCATGACGTAATGGGGGGGTGTTATCTCTTTTGTCGAAAATCAGCCGTTTTTGCTCGAACATTAAATGCCTCCAAATGGTATTTAATTAACTTCCCGAGCCCCTGGAAGCATGAAAATCACTTTAAACATGCTAATTTTAGCTCTAACACTGATGATCCACCTACAAATGTGAACTGACGTTCAAAAATAAAACATTTGAAAACGGACCATTTTCCAAATTTCTGAAGCATGACGTAATGGGGGGGTGTTATCTCTTTTGTCAAAAATCAGCCGTTTTTGCTCGAACATTAAATGCCTCCAAATGGTATTTAATTAACTTCCCGAGCCCCTGGAAGCATGAAAATCACTTTAAACATACTAATTTTAGCTCTAACACTGATGATCCACCTACAAATGTAAACTGACGTTCAAAAATAAAACATTTGAAAATGGACAATTTTCCACATTTCTGAAGCATGACGTAATGGGGGGGTGTTATCTCTTTTGTCGAAAATCAGCCGTTTTTGCTCGAACATTAAATGCCTCCAAATGGTATTTAATTAACTTCCCGGGGTGAAGAAACCCTTTTTGAGAACTCAGAGTGAGTAAATTGGCCATTTTCATGCACTTTTAACCATTCCATAAATCTTGTCTTTAGGGCCCCTGGAAGCATGAAAATCACTTTAAACATGCTAATTTTAGCTCTAACACTGATGATCCACCTACAAATGTGAACTGACGTTCAAAAATAAAACATTTGAAAACGGACTATTTTCCACATTTCTGAAGCATGACGTAATGGGGGGGTGTTATCTCTTTTGTCGAAAATCAGCCGTTTTTGCTCGAACATTAAAAGCCTCCAAATGGTATTTAATTAACTTCCCGAGCCCCTGGAAGCATGAAAATCACTTTAAACATGCTAATTTTAGCTCTAACACTGATGATCCACCTACAAATGTGAACTGACGTTCAAAAATAAAACATTTGAAAACGGACCATTTTCCACATTTTTGAAGCATGACGTAATGGGGGGGTGTTATCTCTTTTGTCGAAAATCAGCCGTTTTTGCTCGAACATTAAATGCCTCCAAATGGTATTTAATTAACTTCCCGGGGTGAAGAAACCCTTTTTGAGAACTCAGAGTGAGTAAATTGGCCATTTTCATGCACTTTTAACCATTCCATAAACCTTGTGTTTTGGGCCCCTGGAAGCATGAAAATCACTTTAAACATGCTAATTTTAGCTCTAACACTGATGATCCACCTACAAATGTGAACTGACGTTCAAAAATAAAACATTTGAAAACGGACCATTTTCCACATTTCTGAAGCATGACGTAATGAGGGGGTGTTATCTCTTTTGTCGAAAATCAGCCGTTTTTGCTCGAACATTAAATGCCTCCAAATGGTATTTAATTAACTTCCCGGGGTGAAGAAACCCTTTTTGAGAACTCAGAGTGAGTAAATTGGCCATTTTCATGCACTTTTAACCATTCCATAAATCTTGTGTTTTGGGCCCCTGGAAGCATGAAAATCACTTTAAACATGCTAATTTTAGCTCTAACACTGATGATCCACCTACAAATGTGAACTGACGTTCAAAAATAAAACATTTAAAAACGGACCATTTTCCACATTTCTGAAGCATGACGTAATGGGGGGGTGTTATCTCTTTTGTCGAAAATCAGCCGTTTTTGCTGGAACATTAAATGCCTCCAAATGGTATTTATTTCACTTCCCGAGCCCCTGGAAGCATGAAAATCACTTTAAACATGCTACTTTTAGCTCTAACACTGATGATCCACCTACAAATGTGAACTGACGTTCAAAAATAAAACATTTGAAAACGGACCATTTTCCACATTTCTGAAGCATGACGTAATGGGGGGGTGTTATCTCTTTTGTCGAAAATCAGCCGTTTTTGCTCGAACATTAAATGCCTCCAAATGGTATTTAATTAACTTCCCGAGCCCCTGGAAGCATGAAAATCACTTTAAACATGCTAATTTTAGCTCTAACACTGATGATCCACCTACAAATGTGAACTGACGTTCAAAAATAAAACATTTGAAAACGGACCATTTTCCACATTTCTGAAGCATGACGTAATGGGGGGGTGTTATCTCTTTTGTCGAAAATCAGCCGTTTTCGCTCGAACATTAAATGCCTCCAAATGGTATTTAATTAACTTCCCGGGGTGAAGAAACCCTTTTTGAGAACTCAGAGTGAGTAAATTGGCCATTTTCATGCACTTTTAACCATTCCATAAATCTTGTGTTTTGGGCCCCTGGAAGCATGAAAATCACTTTAAACATGCTAATTTTAGCTCTAACACTGATGATCCACCTACAAATGTGAACTGACGTTCAAAAATAAAACATTTGAAAACGGACCATTTTCCACATTTCTGAAGCATGACGTAATGGGGGGGTGTTATCTCTTTTGTCGAAAATCAGCCGTTTTTGCTCGAACATTAAATGCCTCCAAATGGTATTTAATTAACTTCCCGAGCCCCTGGAAGCATGAAAATCACTTTAAACATGCTAATTTTAGCTCTAACACTGATGATCCACCTACAAATGTGAACTGACGTTCAAAAATAAAACATTTGAAAACGGACCATTTTCCACATTTCTGAAGCATGACGTAATGGGGGGGTGTTATCTCTTTTGTCGAAAATCAGCAGTTTTTGCTCGAACATTAAATGCCTCCAAATGGTATTTAATTAACTTCCCGAGCCCCTGGAAGCATGAAAATCACTTTAAACATGCTAATTTTAGCTCTAACACTGATGATCCACCTACAAATGTGAACTGACGTTCAAAAATAAAACATTTGAAAACGGACCATTTTCCACATTTCTGAAGCATGACGTAATGGGGGGGTGTTATCTCTTTTGTCGAAAATCAGCCGTTTTTGCTCGAACATTAAATGCCTCCAAATGGTATTTAATTAACTTCCCAAGCCCCTGGAAGCATGAAAATCACTTTAAACATGCTAATTTAAGCTCTAACACTGATGATCCACCTACAAATGTGAACTGACGTTCAAAAATAAAACATTTGAAAACGGACCATTTTCCACATTTCTGAAGCATGACGTAATGGGGGGGTGTTATCTCTTTTGTCGAAAATCAGCCGTTTTTGCTCGAACATTAAATGCCTCCAAATGGTATTTAATTAACTTCCCGGGGTGAAGAAACCCTTTTTGAGAACTCAGAGTGAGTAAATTGGCCATTTTCATGCACTTTTAACCATTCCATAAATCTTGTGTTTTGGGCCCCTGGAAGCATGAAAATCACTTTAAACATGCTAATTTTAGCTCTAACACTGATGATCCACCTACAAATGTGAACTGACGTTCAAAAATAAAACATTTGAAAACGGACCATTTTCCACATTTCTGAAGCATGACGTAATGGGGGGGTGTTATCTCTTTTGTCGAAAATCAGCCGTTTTTGCTCGAACATTAAATGCCTCCAAATGGTATTTAATTAACTTCCCAGGGTGAAGAAACCCTTTTTGAGAACTCAGAGTGAGTAAATTGGCCATTTTCATGCACTTTTAACCATTCCATAAATCTTGAGTTTAGGGCCCCTGGAAGCATGAAAATCACTTTAAACATGCTAATTTTAGCTCTAACACTGATGATCCACCTACAAATGTGAACTGACGTTCAAAAATAAAACATTTGAAAACGGACCATTTTCAACATTTCTGAAGCATGACGTAATGGGGGGGTGTTATCTCTTTTGTCGAAAATCAGCCGTTTTTGCTGGAACATTAAATGCCTCCAAATGGTATTTATTTCACTTCCCGAGCCCCTGGAAGCATGAAAATCACTTTAAACATGCTACTTTTAGCTCTAACACTGATGATCCACCTACAAATGTGAACTGACGTTCAAAAATAAAACATTTGAAAACGGACCATTTTCCACATTTCTGAAGCATGACGTAATGGGGGGGTGTTATCTCTTTTGTCGAAAATCAGCCGTTTTTGCTCGAACATTAAATGCCTCCAAATGGTATTTAATTAACTTCCCGAGCCCCTGGAAGCATGAAAATCACTTTAAACATGCTAATTTTAGCTCTAACACTGATGATCCACCTACAAATGTGAACTGACGTTCAAAAATAAAACATTTGAAAACGGACCATTTTCCACATTTCTGAAGCATGACGTAATGGGGGGGTGTTATCTCTTTTGTCGAAAATCAGCCGTTTTTGCTCGAACATTAAATGCCTCCAAATGGTATTTAATTAACTTCCCAGGGTGAAGAAACCCTTTTTGAGAACTCAGAGTGAGTAAATTGGCCATTTTCATGCACTTTTAACCATTCCATAAATCTTGTGTTTAGGGCCCCTGGAAGCATGAAAATCACTTTAAACATGCTAATTTTAGCTCTAACACTGATGATCCACCTACAAATGTGAACTGACGTTCAAAAATGAAACATTTGAAAACGGACCATTTTCAACATTTCTGAAGCATGACGTAATGGGGGGGTGTTATCTCTTTTGTCGAAAATCAGCCGTTTTTGCTCGAACATTAAATGCCTCCAAATGGTATTTAATTAACTTCCCGAGCCCCTGGAAGCATGAAAATCACTTTAAACATGCTAATTTTAGCTCTAACACTGATGATCCACCTACAAATGTGAACTGACGTTAAAAAAAAAAACATTTGAAAACGGACCATTTTCCAAATTTCTGAAGCATGACGTAATGGGGGGGTGTTATCTCTTTTGTCGAAAATCAGCCGTTTTTGCTCGAACATTAAATGCCTCCAAATGGTATTTAATTAACTTCCCGAGCCCCTGGAAGCATGAAAATCACTTTAAACATACTAATTTTAGCTCTAACACTGATGATCCACCTACAAATGTAAACTGACGTTCAAAAATAAAACATTTGAAAACGGACCATTTTCCAAATTTCTGAAGCATGACGTAATGGGGGGGTGTTATCTCTTTTGTCAAAAATCAGCCGTTTTTGCTCGAACATTAAATGCCTCCAAATGGTATTTAATTAACTTCCCGAGCCCCTGGAAGCATGAAAATCACTTTAAACATACTAATTTTAGCTCTAACACTGATGATCCACCTACAAATGTAAACTGACGTTCAAAAATAAAACATTTGAAAATGGACAATTTTCCACATTTCTGAAGCATGACGTAATGGGGGGGTGTTATCTCTTTTGTCGAAAATCAGCCGTTTTTGCTCGAACATTAAATGCCTCCAAATGGTATTTAATTAACTTCCCGGGGTGAAGAAACCCTTTTTGAGAACTCAGAGTGAGTAAATTGGCCATTTTCATGCACTTTTAACCATTCCATAAATCTTGTCTTTAGGGCCCCTGGAAGCATGAAAATCACTTTAAACATGCTAATTTTAGCTCTAACACTGATGATCCACCTACAAATGTGAACTGACGTTCAAAAATAAAACATTTGAAAACGGACTATTTTCCACATTTCTGAAGCATGACGTAATGGGGGGGTGTTATCTCTTTTGTCGAAAATCAGCCGTTTTTGCTCGAACATTAAAAGCCTCCAAATGGTATTTAATTAACTTCCCGAGCCCCTGGAAGCATGAAAATCACTTTAAACATGCTAATTTTAGCTCTAACACTGATGATCCACCTACAAATGTGAACTGACGTTCAAAAATAAAACATTTGAAAACGGACCATTTTCCACATTTCTGAAGCATGACGTAATGGGGGGGTGTTATCTCTTTTGTCGAAAATCAGCCGTTTTTGCTCGAACATTAAATGCCTCCAAATGGTATTTAATTAACTTCCCGGGGTGAAGAAACCCTTTTTGAGAACTCAGAGTGAGTAAATTGGCCATTTTCATGCACTTTTAACCATTCCATAAATCTTGTGTTTTGGGCCCCTGGAAGCATGAAAATCACTTTAAACATGCTAATTTTAGCTCTAACACTGATGATCCACCTACAAATGTGAACTGACGTTCAAAAATAAAACATTTGAAAACGGACCATTTTCCACATTTCTGAAGCATGACGTAATGGGGGGGTGTTATCTCTTTTGTCGAAAATCAGCCGTTTTTGCTGGAACATTAAATGCCTCCAAATGGTATTTATTTCACTTCCCGAGCCCCTGGAAGCATGAAAATCACTTTAAACATGCTACTTTTAGCTCTAACACTGATGATCCACCTACAAATGTGAACTGACGTTCAAAAATAAAACATTTGAAAACGGACCATTTTCCACATTTCTGAAGCATGACGTAATGGGGGGGTGTTATCTCTTTTGTCGAAAATCAGCCGTTTTTGCTCGAACATTAAATGCCTCCAAATGGTATTTAATTAACTTCCCGAGCCCCTGGAAGCATGAAAATCACTTTAAACATGCTAATTTTAGCTCTAACACTGATGATCCACCTACAAATGTGAACTGACGTTCAAAAATAAAACATTTGAAAACGGACCATTTTCCACATTTCTGAAGCATGACGTAATGGGGGGGTGTTATCTCTTTTGTCGAAAATCAGCCGTTTTCGCTCGAACATTAAATGCCTCCAAATGGTATTTAATTAACTTCCCGGGGTGAAGAAACCCTTTTTGAGAACTCAGAGTGAGTAAATTGGCCATTTTCATGCACTTTTAACCATTCCATAAATCTTGTGTTTTGGGCCCCTGGAAGCATGAAAATCACTTTAAACATGCTAATTTTAGCTCTAACACTGATGATCCACCTACAAATGTGAACTGACGTTCAAAAATAAAACATTTGAAAACGGACCATTTTCCACATTTCTGAAGCATGACGTAATGGGGGGGTGTTATCTCTTTTGTCGAAAATCAGCCGTTTTTGCTCGAACATTAAATGCCTCCAAATGGTATTTAATTAACTTCCCGAGCCCCTGGAAGCATGAAAATCACTTTAAACATGCTAATTTAAGCTCTAACACTGATGATCCACCTACAAATGTGAACTGACGTTCAAAAATAAAACATTTGAAAACGGACCATTTTCCACATTTCTGAAGCATGACGTAATGGGGGGGTGTTATCTCTTTTGTCGAAAATCAGCCGTTTTTGCTCGAACATTAAATGCCTCCAAATGGTATTTAATTAACTTCCCGGGGTGAAGAAACCCTTTTTGAGAACTCAGAGTGAGTAAATTGGCCATTTTCATGCACTTTTAACCATTCCATAAATCTTGTGTTTTGGGCCCCTGGAAGCATGAAAATCACTTTAAACATGCTAATTTTAGCTCTAACACTGATGATCCACCTACAAATGTGAACTGACGTTCAAAAATAAAACATTTGAAAACGGACCATTTTCCACATTTCTGAAGCATGACGTAATGGGGGGGTGTTATCTCTTTTGTCGAAAATCAGCCGTTTTTGCTCGAACATTAAATGCCTCCAAATGGTATTTAATTAACTTCCCAGGGTGAAGAAACCCTTTTTGAGAACTCAGAGTGAGTAAATTGGCCATTTTCATGCACTTTTAACCATTCCATAAATCTTGTGTTTAGGGCCCCTGGAAGCATGAAAATCACTTTAAACATGCTAATTTTAGCTCTAACACTGATGATCCACCTACAAATGTGAACTGACGTTCAAAAATAAAACATTTGAAAACGGACCATTTTCAACATTTCTGAAGCATGACGTAATGGGGGGGTGTTATCTCTTTTGTCGAAAATCAGCCGTTTTTGCTCGAACATTAAATGCCTCCAAATGGTATTTAATTAACTTCCCGAGCCCCTGGAAGCATGAAAATCACTTTAAACATGCTAATTTTAGCTCTAACACTGATGATCCACCTACAAATGTGAACTGACGTTCAAAAATAAAACATTTGAAAACGGACCATTTTCCAAATTTCTGAAGCATGACGTAATGGGGGGGTGTTATCTCTTTTGTCGAAAATCAGCCGTTTTTGCTCGAACATTAAATGCCTCCAAATGGTATTTAATTAACTTCCCGAGCCCCTGGAAGCATGAAAATCACTTTAAACATACTAATTTTAGCTCTAACACTGATGATCCACCTACAAATGTAAACTGACGTTCAAAAATAAAACATTTGAAAACGGACCATTTTCCACATTTTTGAAGCATGACGTAATGGGGGGGTGTTATCTCTTTTGTCGAAAATCAGCCGTTTTTGCTCGAACATTAAATGCCTCCAAATGGTATTTAATTAACTTCCCGGGGTGAAGAAACCCTTTTTGAGAACTCAGAGTGAGTAAATTGGCCATTTTCATGCACTTTTAACCATTCCATAAATCTTGTCTTTAGGGCCCCTGGAAGCATGAAAATCACTTTAAACATGCTAATTTTAGCTCTAACACTGATGATCCACCTACAAATGTGAACTGACGTTCAAAAATAAAACATTTGAAAACGGACTATTTTCCACATTTCTGAAGCATGACGTAATGGGGGGGTGTTATCTCTTTTGTCGAAAATCAGCCGTTTTTGCTCGAACATTAAAAGCCTCCAAATGGTATTTAATTAACTTCCCGAGCCCCTGGAAGCATGAAAATCACTTTAAACATGCTAATTTTAGCTCTAACACTGATGATCCACCTACAAATGTGAACTGACGTTCAAAAATAAAACATTTGAAAACGGACCATTTTCCACATTTTTGAAGCATGACGTAATGGGGGGGTGTTATCTCTTTTGTCGAAAATCTGCCGTTTTTGCTCGAACATTAAATGCCTCCAAATGGTATTTAATTAACTTCCCGGGGTGAAGAAACCCTTTTTGAGAACTCAGAGTGAGTAAATTGGCCATTTTCATGCACTTTTAACCATTCCATAAACCTTGTGTTTTGGGCCCCTGGAAGCATGAAAATCACTTTAAACATGCTAATTTTAGCTCTAACACTGATGATCCACCTACAAATGTGAACTGACGTTCAAAAATAAAACATTTGAAAACGGACCATTTTCAACATTTCTGAAGCATGACGTAATGGGGGGGTGTTATCTCTTTTGTCGAAAATCAGCCGTTTTTGCTCGAACATTAAATGCCTCCAAATGGTATTTAATTAACTTCCCGAGCCCCTGGAAGCATGAAAATCACTTTAAACATGCTAATTTTAGCTCTAACACTGATGATCCACCTACAAATGTGAACTGACGTTCAAAAATAAAACATTTGAAAACGGACCATTTTCCAAATTTCTGAAGCATGACGTAATGGGGGGGTGTTATCTCTTTTGTCAAAAATCAGCCGTTTTTGCTCGAACATTAAATGCCTCCAAATGGTATTTAATTAACTTCCCGAGCCCCTGGAAGCATGAAAATCACTTTAAACATACTAATTTTAGCTCTAACACTGATGATCCACCTACAAATGTAAACTGACGTTCAAAAATAAAACATTTGAAAATGGACAATTTTCCACATTTCTGAAGCATGACGTAATGGGGGGGTGTTATCTCTTTTGTCGAAAATCAGCCGTTTTTGCTCGAACATTAAATGCCTCCAAATGGTATTTAATTAACTTCCCGGGGTGAAGAAACCCTTTTTGAGAACTCAGGGGCATATTATCAAGCCTGTGCGCTAAAATTATCGCCGCTTTATCGGCCGAAAACGGCCGATAAAGCGGCGATAATGGGCTTGATAATATGCTCTATGGAATTCCAATCGAAGCACATGTTAGATGTGAAGACATCTAACATGGGCTTCGATTGGAATTCCACAGAGCATATTATCAAGCTCATTATCGCCGCTTTATCGGCCGTTTTCGGCCGATAAAGCGGCGATAATTTTAGCACACAGGCTTGATAATATGCCCCCATGAGTGAGTAAATTGGCCATTTTCATGCACTTTTAACCATTCCATAAATCTTGTCTTTAGGGCCCCTGGAAGCATGAAAATCACTTTAAACATGCTAATTTTAGCTCTAACACTGATGATCCACCTACAAATGTGAACTGACGTTCAAAAATAAAACATTTGAAAACGGACCATTTTCCACATTTTTGAAGCATGACGTAATGGGGGGGTGTTATCTCTTTTGTCGAAAATCAGCCGTTTTTGCTCGAACATTAAATGCCTCCAAATGGTATTTAATTAACTTCCCGGGGTGAAGAAACCCTTTTTGAGAACTCAGAGTGAGTAAATTGGCCATTTTCATGCACTTTTAACCATTCCATAAACCTTGTGTTTTGGGCCCCTGGAAGCATGAAAATCACTTTAAACATGCTAATTTTAGCTCTAACACTGATGATCCACCTACAAATGTGAACTGACGTTCAAAAATAAAACATTTGAAAACGGACCATTTTCCACATTTCTGAAGCATGACGTAATGAGGGGGTGTTATCTCTTTTGTCGAAAATCAGCCGTTTTTGCTCGAACATTAAATGCCTCCAAATGGTATTTAATTAACTTCCCGGGGTGAAGAAACCCTTTTTGAGAACTCAGAGTGAGTAAATTGGCCATTTTCATGCACTTTTAACCATTCCATAAATCTTGTGTTTTGGGCCCCTGGAAGCATGAAAATCACTTTAAACATGCTAATTTTAGCTCTAACACTGATGATCCACCTACAAATGTGAACTGACGTTCAAAAATAAAACATTTAAAAACGGACCATTTTCCACATTTCTGAAGCATGACGTAATGGGGGGGTGTTATCTCTTTTGTCGAAAATCAGCCGTTTTTGCTGGAACATTAAATGCCTCCAAATGGTATTTATTTCACTTCCCGAGCCCCTGGAAGCATGAAAATCACTTTAAACATGCTACTTTTAGCTCTAACACTGATGATCCACCTACAAATGTGAACTGACGTTCAAAAATAAAACATTTGAAAACGGACCATTTTCCACATTTCTGAAGCATGACGTAATGGGGGGGTGTTATCTCTTTTGTCGAAAATCAGCCGTTTTTGCTCGAACATTAAATGCCTCCAAATGGTATTTAATTAACTTCCCGAGCCCCTGGAAGCATGAAAATCACTTTAAACATGCTAATTTTAGCTCTAACACTGATGATCCACCTACAAATGTGAACTGACGTTCAAAAATAAAACATTTGAAAACGGACCATTTTCCACATTTCTGAAGCATGACGTAATGGGGGGGTGTTATCTCTTTTGTCGAAAATCAGCCGTTTTCGCTCGAACATTAAATGCCTCCAAATGGTATTTAATTAACTTCCCGGGGTGAAGAAACCCTTTTTGAGAACTCAGAGTGAGTAAATTGGCCATTTTCATGCACTTTTAACCATTCCATAAATCTTGTGTTTTGGGCCCCTGGAAGCATGAAAATCACTTTAAACATGCTAATTTTAGCTCTAACACTGATGATCCACCTACAAATGTGAACTGACGTTCAAAAATAAAACATTTGAAAACGGACCATTTTCCACATTTTTGAAGCATGACGTAATGGGGGGGTGTTATCTCTTTTGTCGAAAATCAGCCGTTTTTGCTCGAACATTAAATGCCTCCAAATGGTATTTAATTAACTTCCCGGGGTGAAGAAACCCTTTTTGAGAACTCAGAGTGAGTAAATTGGCCATTTTCATGCACTTTTAACCATTCCATAAACCTTGTGTTTTGGGCCCCTGGAAGCATGAAAATCACTTTAAACATGCTAATTTTAGCTCTAACACTGATGATCCACCTACAAATGTGAACTGACGTTCAAAAATAAAACATTTGAAAACGGACCATTTTCCACATTTCTGAAGCATGACGTAATGAGGGGGTGTTATCTCTTTTGTCGAAAATCAGCCGTTTTTGCTCGAACATTAAATGCCTCCAAATGGTATTTAATTAACTTCCCGGGGTGAAGAAACCCTTTTTGAGAACTCAGAGTGAGTAAATTGGCCATTTTCATGCACTTTTAACCATTCCATAAATCTTGTGTTTTGGGCCCCTGGAAGCATGAAAATCACTTTAAACATGCTAATTTTAGCTCTAACACTGATGATCCACCTACAAATGTGAACTGACGTTCAAAAATAAAACATTTAAAAACGGACCATTTTCCACATTTCTGAAGCATGACGTAATGGGGGGGTGTTATCTCTTTTGTCGAAAATCAGCCGTTTTTGCTGGAACATTAAATGCCTCCAAATGGTATTTATTTCACTTCCCGAGCCCCTGGAAGCATGAAAATCACTTTAAACATGCTACTTTTAGCTCTAACACTGATGATCCACCTACAAATGTGAACTGACGTTCAAAAATAAAACATTTGAAAACGGACCATTTTCCACATTTCTGAAGCATGACGTAATGGGGGGGTGTTATCTCTTTTGTCGAAAATCAGCCGTTTTTGCTCGAACATTAAATGCCTCCAAATGGTATTTAATTAACTTCCCGAGCCCCTGGAAGCATGAAAATCACTTTAAACATGCTAATTTTAGCTCTAACACTGATGATCCACCTACAAATGTGAACTGACGTTCAAAAATAAAACATTTGAAAACGGACCATTTTCCACATTTCTGAAGCATGACGTAATGGGGGGGTGTTATCTCTTTTGTCGAAAATCAGCCGTTTTCGCTCGAACATTAAATGCCTCCAAATGGTATTTAATTAACTTCCCGGGGTGAAGAAACCCTTTTTGAGAACTCAGAGTGAGTAAATTGGCCATTTTCATGCACTTTTAACCATTCCATAAATCTTGTGTTTTGGGCCCCTGGAAGCATGAAAATCACTTTAAACATGCTAATTTTAGCTCTAACACTGATGATCCACCTACAAATGTGAACTGACGTTCAAAAATAAAACATTTGAAAACGGACCATTTTCCACATTTCTGAAGCATGACGTAATGGGGGGGTGTTATCTCTTTTGTCGAAAATCAGCCGTTTTTGCTCGAACATTAAATGCCTCCAAATGGTATTTAATTAACTTCCCGAGCCCCTGGAAGCATGAAAATCACTTTAAACATGCTAATTTTAGCTCTAACACTGATGATCCACCTACAAATGTGAACTGACGTTCAAAAATAAAACATTTGAAAACGGACCATTTTCCACATTTCTGAAGCATGACGTAATGGGGGGGTGTTATCTCTTTTGTCGAAAATCAGCAGTTTTTGCTCGAACATTAAATGCCTCCAAATGGTATTTAATTAACTTCCCGAGCCCCTGGAAGCATGAAAATCACTTTAAACATGCTAATTTTAGCTCTAACACTGATGATCCACCTACAAATGTGAACTGACGTTCAAAAATAAAACATTTGAAAACGGACCATTTTCCACATTTCTGAAGCATGACGTAATGGGGGGGTGTTATCTCTTTTGTCGAAAATCAGCCGTTTTTGCTCGAACATTAAATGCCTCCAAATGGTATTTAATTAACTTCCCAAGCCCCTGGAAGCATGAAAATCACTTTAAACATGCTAATTTAAGCTCTAACACTGATGATCCACCTACAAATGTGAACTGACGTTCAAAAATAAAACATTTGAAAACGGACCATTTTCCACATTTCTGAAGCATGACGTAATGGGGGGGTGTTATCTCTTTTGTCGAAAATCAGCCGTTTTTGCTCGAACATTAAATGCCTCCAAATGGTATTTAATTAACTTCCCGGGGTGAAGAAACCCTTTTTGAGAACTCAGAGTGAGTAAATTGGCCATTTTCATGCACTTTTAACCATTCCATAAATCTTGTGTTTTGGGCCCCTGGAAGCATGAAAATCACTTTAAACATGCTAATTTTAGCTCTAACACTGATGATCCACCTACAAATGTGAACTGACGTTCAAAAATAAAACATTTGAAAACGGACCATTTTCCACATTTCTGAAGCATGACGTAATGGGGGGGTGTTATCTCTTTTGTCGAAAATCAGCCGTTTTTGCTCGAACATTAAATGCCTCCAAATGGTATTTAATTAACTTCCCAGGGTGAAGAAACCCTTTTTGAGAACTCAGAGTGAGTAAATTGGCCATTTTCATGCACTTTTAACCATTCCATAAATCTTGAGTTTAGGGCCCCTGGAAGCATGAAAATCACTTTAAACATGCTAATTTTAGCTCTAACACTGATGATCCACCTACAAATGTGAACTGACGTTCAAAAATAAAACATTTGAAAACGGACCATTTTCAACATTTCTGAAGCATGACGTAATGGGGGGGTGTTATCTCTTTTGTCGAAAATCAGCCGTTTTTGCTGGAACATTAAATGCCTCCAAATGGTATTTATTTCACTTCCCGAGCCCCTGGAAGCATGAAAATCACTTTAAACATGCTACTTTTAGCTCTAACACTGATGATCCACCTACAAATGTGAACTGACGTTCAAAAATAAAACATTTGAAAACGGACCATTTTCCACATTTCTGAAGCATGACGTAATGGGGGGGTGTTATCTCTTTTGTCGAAAATCAGCCGTTTTTGCTCGAACATTAAATGCCTCCAAATGGTATTTAATTAACTTCCCGAGCCCCTGGAAGCATGAAAATCACTTTAAACATGCTAATTTTAGCTCTAACACTGATGATCCACCTACAAATGTGAACTGACGTTCAAAAATAAAACATTTGAAAACGGACCATTTTCCACATTTCTGAAGCATGACGTAATGGGGGGGTGTTATCTCTTTTGTCGAAAATCAGCCGTTTTTGCTCGAACATTAAATGCCTCCAAATGGTATTTAATTAACTTCCCAGGGTGAAGAAACCCTTTTTGAGAACTCAGAGTGAGTAAATTGGCCATTTTCATGCACTTTTAACCATTCCATAAATCTTGTGTTTAGGGCCCCTGGAAGCATGAAAATCACTTTAAACATGCTAATTTTAGCTCTAACACTGATGATCCACCTACAAATGTGAACTGACGTTCAAAAATGAAACATTTGAAAACGGACCATTTTCAACATTTCTGAAGCATGACGTAATGGGGGGGTGTTATCTCTTTTGTCGAAAATCAGCCGTTTTTGCTCGAACATTAAATGCCTCCAAATGGTATTTAATTAACTTCCCGAGCCCCTGGAAGCATGAAAATCACTTTAAACATGCTAATTTTAGCTCTAACACTGATGATCCACCTACAAATGTGAACTGACGTTAAAAAAAAAAACATTTGAAAACGGACCATTTTCCAAATTTCTGAAGCATGACGTAATGGGGGGGTGTTATCTCTTTTGTCGAAAATCAGCCGTTTTTGCTCGAACATTAAATGCCTCCAAATGGTATTTAATTAACTTCCCGAGCCCCTGGAAGCATGAAAATCACTTTAAACATACTAATTTTAGCTCTAACACTGATGATCCACCTACAAATGTAAACTGACGTTCAAAAATAAAACATTTGAAAACGGACCATTTTCCAAATTTCTGAAGCATGACGTAATGGGGGGGTGTTATCTCTTTTGTCAAAAATCAGCCGTTTTTGCTCGAACATTAAATGCCTCCAAATGGTATTTAATTAACTTCCCGAGCCCCTGGAAGCATGAAAATCACTTTAAACATACTAATTTTAGCTCTAACACTGATGATCCACCTACAAATGTAAACTGACGTTCAAAAATAAAACATTTGAAAATGGACAATTTTCCACATTTCTGAAGCATGACGTAATGGGGGGGTGTTATCTCTTTTGTCGAAAATCAGCCGTTTTTGCTCGAACATTAAATGCCTCCAAATGGTATTTAATTAACTTCCCGGGGTGAAGAAACCCTTTTTGAGAACTCAGAGTGAGTAAATTGGCCATTTTCATGCACTTTTAACCATTCCATAAATCTTGTCTTTAGGGCCCCTGGAAGCATGAAAATCACTTTAAACATGCTAATTTTAGCTCTAACACTGATGATCCACCTACAAATGTGAACTGACGTTCAAAAATAAAACATTTGAAAACGGACTATTTTCCACATTTCTGAAGCATGACGTAATGGGGGGGTGTTATCTCTTTTGTCGAAAATCAGCCGTTTTTGCTCGAACATTAAAAGCCTCCAAATGGTATTTAATTAACTTCCCGAGCCCCTGGAAGCATGAAAATCACTTTAAACATGCTAATTTTAGCTCTAACACTGATGATCCACCTACAAATGTGAACTGACGTTCAAAAATAAAACATTTGAAAACGGACCATTTTCCACATTTTTGAAGCATGACGTAATGGGGGGGTGTTATCTCTTTTGTCGAAAATCAGCCGTTTTTGCTCGAACATTAAATGCCTCCAAATGGTATTTAATTAACTTCCCGGGGTGAAGAAACCCTTTTTGAGAACTCAGAGTGAGTAAATTGGCCATTTTCATGCACTTTTAACCATTCCATAAACCTTGTGTTTTGGGCCCCTGGAAGCATGAAAATCACTTTAAACATGCTAATTTTAGCTCTAACACTGATGATCCACCTACAAATGTGAACTGACGTTCAAAAATAAAACATTTGAAAACGGACCATTTTCCACATTTCTGAAGCATGACGTAATGAGGGGGTGTTATCTCTTTTGTCGAAAATCAGCCGTTTTTGCTCGAACATTAAATGCCTCCAAATGGTATTTAATTAACTTCCCGGGGTGAAGAAACCCTTTTTGAGAACTCAGAGTGAGTAAATTGGCCATTTTCATGCACTTTTAACCATTCCATAAATCTTGTGTTTTGGGCCCCTGGAAGCATGAAAATCACTTTAAACATGCTAATTTTAGCTCTAACACTGATGATCCACCTACAAATGTGAACTGACGTTCAAAAATAAAACATTTAAAAACGGATCATTTTCCACATTTCTGAAGCATGACGTAATGGGGGGGTGTTATCTCTTTTGTCGAAAATCAGCCGTTTTTGCTGGAACATTAAATGCCTCCAAATGGTATTTATTTCACTTCCCGAGCCCCTGGAAGCATGAAAATCACTTTAAACATGCTACTTTTAGCTCTAACACTGATGATCCACCTACAAATGTGAACTGACGTTCAAAAATAAAACATTTGAAAACGGACCATTTTCCACATTTCTGAAGCATGACGTAATGGGGGGGTGTTATCTCTTTTGTCGAAAATCAGCCGTTTTTGCTCGAACATTAAATGCCTCCAAATGGTATTTAATTAACTTCCCGAGCCCCTGGAAGCATGAAAATCACTTTAAACATGCTAATTTTAGCTCTAACACTGATGATCCACCTACAAATGTGAACTGACGTTCAAAAATAAAACATTTGAAAACGGACCATTTTCCACATTTCTGAAGCATGACGTAATGGGGGGGTGTTATCTCTTTTGTCGAAAATCAGCCGTTTTCGCTCGAACATTAAATGCCTCCAAATGGTATTTAATTAACTTCCCGGGGTGAAGAAACCCTTTTTGAGAACTCAGAGTGAGTAAATTGGCCATTTTCATGCACTTTTAACCATTCCATAAATCTTGTGTTTTGGGCCCCTGGAAGCATGAAAATCACTTTAAACATGCTAATTTTAGCTCTAACACTGATGATCCACCTACAAATGTGAACTGACGTTCAAAAATAAAACATTTGAAAACGGACCATTTTCCACATTTCTGAAGCATGACGTAATGGGGGGGTGTTATCTCTTTTGTCGAAAATCAGCCGTTTTTGCTCGAACATTAAATGCCTCCAAATGGTATTTAATTAACTTCCCGAGCCCCTGGAAGCATGAAAATCACTTTAAACATGCTAATTTTAGCTCTAACACTGATGATCCACCTACAAATGTGAACTGACGTTCAAAAATAAAACATTTGAAAACGGACCATTTTCCACATTTCTGAAGCATGACGTAATGGGGGGGTGTTATCTCTTTTGTCGAAAATCAGCAGTTTTTGCTCGAACATTAAATGCCTCCAAATGGTATTTAATTAACTTCCCGAGCCCCTGGAAGCATGAAAATCACTTTAAACATGCTAATTTTAGCTCTAACACTGATGATCCACCTACAAATGTGAACTGACGTTCAAAAATAAAACATTTGAAAACGGACCATTTTCCACATTTCTGAAGCATGACGTAATGGGGGGGTGTTATCTCTTTTGTCAAAAATCAGCCGTTTTTGCTCGAACATTAAATGCCTCCAAATGGTATTTAATTAACTTCCCGAGCCCCTGGAAGCATGAAAATCACTTTAAACATACTAATTTTAGCTCTAACACTGATGATCCACCTACAAATGTAAACTGACGTTCAAAAATAAAACATTTGAAAATGGACAATTTTCCACATTTCTGAAGCATGACGTAATGGGGGGGTGTTATCTCTTTTGTCGAAAATCAGCCGTTTTTGCTCGAACATTAAATGCCTCCAAATGGTATTTAATTAACTTCCCGGGGTGAAGAAACCCTTTTTGAGAACTCAGAGTGAGTAAATTGGCCATTTTCATGCACTTTTAACCATTCCATAAATCTTGTGTTTTGGGCCCCTGGAAGCATGAAAATCACTTTAAACATGCTAATTTTAGCTCTAACACTGATGATCCACCTACAAATGTGAACTGACGTTCAAAAATAAAACATTTGAAAACGGACCATTTTCCACATTTCTGAAGCATGACGTAATGGGGGGGTGTTATCTCTTTTGTCGAAAATCAGCCGTTTTTGCTCGAACATTAAATGCCTCCAAATGGTATTTAATTAACTTCCCAGGGTGAAGAAACCCTTTTTGAGAACTCAGAGTGAGTAAATTGGCCATTTTCATGCACTTTTAACCATTCCATAAATCTTGAGTTTAGGGCCCCTGGAAGCATGAAAATCACTTTAAACATGCTAATTTTAGCTCTAACACTGATGATCCACCTACAAATGTGAACTGACGTTCAAAAATAAAACATTTGAAAACGGACCATTTTCAACATTTCTGAAGCATGACGTAATGGGGGGTGTTATCTCTTTTGTCGAAAATCAGCCGTTTTTGCTGGAACATTAAATGCCTCCAAATGGTATTTATTTCACTTCCCGAGCCCCTGGAAGCATGAAAATCACTTTAAACATGCTACTTTTAGCTCTAACACTGATGATCCACCTACAAATGTGAACTGACGTTCAAAAATAAAACATTTGAAAACGGACCATTTTCCACATTTCTGAAGCATGACGTAATGGGGGGGTGTTATCTCTTTTGTCGAAAATCAGCCGTTTTTGCTCGAACATTAAATGCCTCCAAATGGTATTTAATTAACTTCCCGAGCCCCTGGAAGCATGAAAATCACTTTAAACATGCTAATTTTAGCTCTAACACTGATGATCCACCTACAAATGTGAACTGACGTTCAAAAATAAAACATTTGAAAACGGACCATTTTCCACATTTCTGAAGCATGACGTAATGGGGGGGTGTTATCTCTTTTGTCGAAAATCAGCCGTTTTCGCTCGAACATTAAATGCCTCCAAATGGTATTTAATTAACTTCCCGAGCCCCTGGAAGCATGAAAATCACTTTAAACATGCTAATTTAAGCTCTAACACTGATGATCCACCTACAAATGTGAACTGACGTTCAAAAATAAAACATTTGAAAACGGACCATTTTCCACATTTCTGAAGCATGACGTAATGGGGGGGTGTTATCTCTTTTGTCGAAAATCAGCCGTTTTTGCTCGAACATTAAATGCCTCCAAATGGTATTTAATTAACTTCCCGGGGTGAAGAAACCCTTTTTGAGAACTCAGAGTGAGTAAATTGGCCATTTTCATGCACTTTTAACCATTCCATAAATCTTGTGTTTTGGGCCCCTGGAAGCATGAAAATCACTTTAAACATGCTAATTTTAGCTCTAACACTGATGATCCACCTACAAATGTGAACTGACGTTCAAAAATAAAACATTTGAAAACGGACCATTTTCCACATTTCTGAAGCATGACGTAATGGGGGGGTGTTATCTCTTTTGTCGAAAATCAGCCGTTTTTGCTCGAACATTAAATGCCTCCAAATGGTATTTAATTAACTTCCCAGGGTGAAGAAACCCTTTTTGAGAACTCAGAGTGAGTAAATTGGCCATTTTCATGCACTTTTAACCATTCCATAAATCTTGTGTTTAGGGCCCCTGGAAGCATGAAAATCACTTTAAACATGCTAATTTTAGCTCTAACACTGATGATCCACCTACAAATGTGAACTGACGTTCAAAAATGAAACATTTGAAAACGGACCATTTTCAACATTTCTGAAGCATGACGTAATGGGGGGGTGTTATCTCTTTTGTCGAAAATCAGCCGTTTTTGCTCGAACATTAAATGCCTCCAAATGGTATTTAATTAACTTCCCGAGCCCCTGGAAGCATGAAAATCACTTTAAACATGCTAATTTTAGCTCTAACACTGATGATCCACCTACAAATGTGAACTGACGTTAAAAAAAAAAACATTTGAAAACGGACCATTTTCCAAATTTCTGAAGCATGACGTAATGGGGGGGTGTTATCTCTTTTGTCGAAAATCAGCCGTTTTTGCTCGAACATTAAATGCCTCCAAATGGTATTTAATTAACTTCCCGAGCCCCTGGAAGCATGAAAATCACTTTAAACATACTAATTTTAGCTCTAACACTGATGATCCACCTACAAATGTAAACTGACGTTCAAAAATAAAACATTTGAAAACGGACCATTTTCCACATTTTTGAAGCATGACGTAATGGGGGGGTGTTATCTCTTTTGTCGAAAATCAGCCGTTTTTGCTCGAACATTAAATGCCTCCAAATGGTATTTAATTAACTTCCCGGGGTGAAGAAACCCTTTTTGAGAACTCAGAGTGAGTAAATTGGCCATTTTCATGCACTTTTAACCATTCCATAAATCTTGTCTTTAGGGCCCCTGGAAGCATGAAAATCACTTTAAACATGCTAATTTTAGCTCTAACACTGATGATCCACCTACAAATGTGAACTGACGTTCAAAAATAAAACATTTGAAAACGGACTATTTTCCACATTTCTGAAGCATGACGTAATGGGGGGGTGTTATCTCTTTTGTCGAAAATCAGCCGTTTTTGCTCGAACATTAAAAGCCTCCAAATGGTATTTAATTAACTTCCCGAGCCCCTGGAAGCATGAAAATCACTTTAAACATGCTAATTTTAGCTCTAACACTGATGATCCACCTACAAATGTGAACTGACGTTCAAAAATAAAACATTTGAAAACGGACCATTTTCCACATTTTTGAAGCATGACGTAATGGGGGGGTGTTATCTCTTTTGTCGAAAATCAGCCGTTTTTGCTCGAACATTAAATGCCTCCAAATGGTATTTAATTAACTTCCCGGGGTGAAGAAACCCTTTTTGAGAACTCAGAGTGAGTAAATTGGCCATTTTCATGCACTTTTAACCATTCCATAAACCTTGTGTTTTGGGCCCCTGGAAGCATGAAAATCACTTTAAACATGCTAATTTTAGCTCTAACACTGATGATCCACCTACAAATGTGAACTGACGTTCAAAAATAAAACATTTGAAAACGGACCATTTTCAACATTTCTGAAGCATGACGTAATGGGGGGGTGTTATCTCTTTTGTCGAAAATCAGCCGTTTTTGCTCGAACATTAAATGCCTCCAAATGGTATTTAATTAACTTCCCGAGCCCCTGGAAGCATGAAAATCACTTTAAACATGCTAATTTTAGCTCTAACACTGATGATCCACCTACAAATGTGAACTGACGTTCAAAAATAAAACATTTGAAAACGGACCATTTTCCAAATTTCTGAAGCATGACGTAATGGGGGGGTGTTATCTCTTTTGTCGAAAATCAGCCGTTTTTGCTCGAACATTAAATGCCTCCAAATGGTATTTAATTAACTTCCCGAGCCCCTGGAAGCATGAAAATCACTTTAAACATACTAATTTTAGCTCTAACACTGATGATCCACCTACAAATGTAAACTGACGTTCAAAAATAAAACATTTGAAAATGGACAATTTTCCACATTTCTGAAGCATGACGTAATGGGGGGGGTGTTATCTCTTTTGTCGAAAATCAGCAGTTTTTGCTCGAACATTAAATGCCTCCAAATGGTATTTAATTAACTTCCCGGGGTGAAGAAACCCTTTTTGAGAACTCAGAGTGAGTAAATTGGCCATTTTCATGCACTTTTAACCATTCCATAAATCTTGTCTTTAGGGCCCCTGGAAGCATGAAAATCACTTTAAACATGCTAATTTTAGCTCTAACACTGATGATCCACCTACAAATGTGAACTGACGTTCAAAAATAAAACATTTGAAAACTGACTATTTTCCACATTTCTGAAGCATGACGTAATGGGGGGGTGTTATCTCTTTTGTCGAAAATCAGCCGTTTTTGCTCGAACATTAAAAGCCTCCAAATGGTATTTAATTAACTTCCCGAGCCCCTGGAAGCATGAAAATCACTTTAAACATGCTAATTTTAGCTCTAACACTGATGATCCACCTACAAATGTGAACTGACGTTCAAAAATAAAACATTTGAAAACGGACCATTTTCCACATTTTTGAAGCATGACGTAATGGGGGGGTGTTATCTCTTTTGTCGAAAATCAGCCGTTTTTGCTCGAACATTAAATGCCTCCAAATGGTATTTAATTAACTTCCCGGGGTGAAGAAACCCTTTTTGAGAACTCAGAGTGAGTAAATTGGCCATTTTCATGCACTTTTAACCATTCCATAAACCTTGTGTTTTGGGCCCCTGGAAGCATGAAAATCACTTTAAACATGCTAATTTTAGCTCTAACACTGATGATCCACCTACAAATGTGAACTGACGTTCAAAAATAAAACATTTGAAAACGGACCATTTTCCACATTTCTGAAGCATGACGTAATGAGGGGGTGTTATCTCTTTTGTCGAAAATCAGCCGTTTTTGCTCGAACATTAAATGCCTCCAAATGGTATTTAATTAACTTCCCGGGGTGAAGAAACCCTTTTTGAGAACTCAGAGTGAGTAAATTGGCCATTTTCATGCACTTTTAACCATTCCATAAATCTTGTGTTTTGGGCCCCTGGAAGCATGAAAATCACTTTAAACATGCTAATTTTAGCTCTAACACTGATGATCCACCTACAAATGTGAACTGACGTTCAAAAATAAAACATTTAAAAACGGACCATTTTCCACATTTCTGAAGCATGACGTAATGGGGGGGTGTTATCTCTTTTGTCGAAAATCAGCCGTTTTTGCTGGAACATTAAATGCCTCCAAATGGTATTTATTTCACTTCCCGAGCCCCTGGAAGCATGAAAATCACTTTAAACATGCTACTTTTAGCTCTAACACTGATGATCCACCTACAAATGTGAACTGACGTTCAAAAATAAAACATTTGAAAACGGACCATTTTCCACATTTCTGAAGCATGACGTAATGGGGGGGTGTTATCTCTTTTGTCGAAAATCAGCCGTTTTTGCTCGAACATTAAATGCCTCCAAATGGTATTTAATTAACTTCCCGAGCCCCTGGAAGCATGAAAATCACTTTAAACATGCTAATTTTAGCTCTAACACTGATGATCCACCTACAAATGTGAACTGACGTTCAAAAATAAAACATTTGAAAACGGACCATTTTCCACATTTCTGAAGCATGACGTAATGGGGGGGTGTTATCTCTTTTGTCGAAAATCAGCCGTTTTCGCTCGAACATTAAATGCCTCCAAATGGTATTTAATTAACTTCCCGGGGTGAAGAAACCCTTTTTGAGAACTCAGAGTGAGTAAATTGGCCATTTTCATGCACTTTTAACCATTCCATAAATCTTGTGTTTTGGGCCCCTGGAAGCATGAAAATCACTTTAAACATGCTAATTTTAGCTCTAACACTGATGATCCACCTACAAATGTGAACTGACGTTCAAAAATAAAACATTTGAAAACGGACCATTTTCCACATTTCTGAAGCATGACGTAATGGGGGGGTGTTATCTCTTTTGTCGAAAATCAGCCGTTTTTGCTCGAACATTAAATGCCTCCAAATGGTATTTAATTAACTTCCCGAGCCCCTGGAAGCATGAAAATCACTTTAAACATGCTAATTTTAGCTCTAACACTGATGATCCACCTACAAATGTGAACTGACGTTCAAAAATAAAACATTTGAAAACGGACCATTTTCCACATTTCTGAAGCATGACGTAATGGGGGGGTGTTATCTCTTTTGTCGAAAATCAGCCGTTTTTGCTCGAACATTAAATGCCTCCAAATGGTATTTAATTAACTTCCCGAGCCCCTGGAAGCATGAAAATCACTTTAAACATGCTAATTTTAGCTCTAACACTGATGATCCACCTACAAATGTGAACTGACGTTCAAAAATAAAACATTTAAAAACGGACCATTTTCCACATTCCTGAAGCATGACGTAATGAGGGGGTGTTATCTCTTTTGTCGAAAATCAGCCGTTTTTGCTCGAACATTAAATGCCTCCAAATGGTATTTAATTAACTTCCCGGGGTGAAGAAACCCTTTTTGAGAACTCAGAGTGAGTAAATTGGCCATTTTCATGCACTTTTAACCATTCCATAAATCTTGTGTTTTGGGCCCCTGGAAGCATGAAAATCACTTTAAACATGCTAATTTTAGCTCTAACACTGATGATCCACCTACAAATGTGAACTGACGTTCAAAAATAAAACATTTGAAAACGGACCATTTTCCACATTTCTGAAGCATGACGTAATGGGGGGGTGTTATCTCTTTTGTCGAAAATCAGCCGTTTTTGCTGGAACATTAAATGCCTCCAAATGGTATTTATTTCACTTCCCGAGCCCCTGGAAGCATGAAAATCACTTTAAACATGCTACTTTTAGCTCTAACACTGATGATCCACCTACAAATGTGAACTGACGTTCAAAAATAAAACATTTGAAAACGGACCATTTTCCACATTTCTGAAGCATGACGTAATGGGGGGGTGTTATCTCTTTTGTCGAAAATCAGCCGTTTTTGCTCGAACATTAAATGCCTCCAAATGGTATTTAATTAACTTCCCGAGCCCCTGGAAGCATGAAAATCACTTTAAACATGCTAATTTTAGCTCTAACACTGATGATCCACCTACAAATGTGAACTGACGTTCAAAAATAAAACATTTGAAAACGGACCATTTTCCACATTTCTGAAGCATGACGTAATGGGGGGGTGTTATCTCTTTTGTCGAAAATCAGCCGTTTTCGCTCGAACATTAAATGCCTCCAAATGGTATTTAATTAACTTCCCGGGGTGAAGAAACCCTTTTTGAGAACTCAGAGTGAGTAAATTGGCCATTTTCATGCACTTTTAACCATTCCATAAATCTTGTGTTTTGGGCCCCTGGAAGCATGAAAATCACTTTAAACATGCTAATTTTAGCTCTAACACTGATGATCCACCTACAAATGTGAACTGACGTTCAAAAATAAAACATTTGAAAACGGACCATTTTCCACATTTCTGAAGCATGACGTAATGGGGGGGTGTTATCTCTTTTGTCGAAAATCAGCCGTTTTTGCTCGAACATTAAATGCCTCCAAATGGTATTTAATTAACTTCCCGAGCCCCTGGAAGCATGAAAATCACTTTAAACATGCTAATTTAAGCTCTAACACTGATGATCCACCTACAAATGTGAACTGACGTTCAAAAATAAAACATTTGAAAACGGACCATTTTCCACATTTCTGAAGCATGACGTAATGGGGGGGTGTTATCTCTTTTGTCGAAAATCAGCCGTTTTTGCTCGAACATTAAATGCCTCCAAATGGTATTTAATTAACTTCCCGGGGTGAAGAAACCCTTTTTGAGAACTCAGAGTGAGTAAATTGGCCATTTTCATGCACTTTTAACCATTCCATAAATCTTGTGTTTTGGGCCCCTGGAAGCATGAAAATCACTTTAAACATGCTAATTTTAGCTCTAACACTGATGATCCACCTACAAATGTGAACTGACGTTCAAAAATAAAACATTTGAAAACGGATCATTTTCCACATTTCTGAAGCATGACGTAATGGGGGGGTGTTATCTCTTTTGTCGAAAATCAGCCGTTTTTGCTCGAACATTAAATGCCTCCAAATGGTATTTAATTAACTTCCCAGGGTGAAGAAACCCTTTTTGAGAACTCAGAGTGAGTAAATTGGCCATTTTCATGCACTTATAACCATTCCATAAATCTTGTGTTTAGGGCCCCTGGAAGCATGAAAATCACTTTAAACATGCTAATTTTAGCTCTAACACTGATGATCCACCTACAAATGTGAACTGACGTTCAAAAATAAAACATTTGAAAACGGACCATTTTCAACATTTCTGAAGCATGACGTAATGGGGGGGGTGTTATCTCTTTTGTCGAAAATCAGCCGTTTTTGCTCGAACATTAAATGCCTCCAAATGGTATTTAATTAACTTCCCGAGCCCCTGGAAGCATGAAAATCACTTTAAACATGCTAATTTTAGCTCTAACACTGATGATCCACCTACAAATGTGAACTGACGTTCAAAAATAAAACATTTGAAAACGGACCATTTTCCAAATTTCTGAAGCATGACGTAATGGGGGGGTGTTATCTCTTTTGTCGAAAATCAGCCGTTTTTGCTCGAACATTAAATGCCTCCAAATGGTATTTAATTAACTTCCCGAGCCCCTGGAAGCATGAAAATCACTTTAAACATACTAATTTTAGCTCTAACACTGATGATCCACCTACAAATGTAAACTGACGTTCAAAAATAAAACATTTGAAAATGGACAATTTTCCACATTTCTGAAGCATGACGTAATGGGGGGGTGTTATCTCTTTTGTCGAAAATCAGCCGTTTTTGCTCGAACATTAAATGCCTCCAAATGGTATTTAATTAACTTCCCGGGGTGAAGAAACCCTTTTTGAGAACTCAGAGTGAGTAAATTGGCCATTTTCATGCACTTTTAACCATTCCATAAATCTTGTCTTTAGGGCCCCTGGAAGCATGAAAATCACTTTAAACATGCTAATTTTAGCTCTAACACTGATGATCCACCTACAAATGTGAACTGACGTTCAAAAATAAAACATTTGAAAACGGACTATTTTCCACATTTCTGAAGCATGACGTAATGGGGGGGTGTTATCTCTTTTGTCGAAAATCAGCCGTTTTTGCTCGAACATTAAAAGCCTCCAAATGGTATTTAATTAACTTCCCGAGCCCCTGGAAGCATGAAAATCACTTTAAACATGCTAATTTTAGCTCTAACACTGATGATCCACCTACAAATGTGAACTGACGTTCAAAAATAAAACATTTGAAAACGGACCATTTTCCACATTTTTGAAGCATGACGTAATGGGGGGGTGTTATCTCTTTTGTCGAAAATCAGCCGTTTTTGCTCGAACATTAAATGCCTCCAAATGGTATTTAATTAACTTCCCGGGGTGAAGAAACCCTTTTTGAGAACTCAGAGTGAGTAAATTGGCCATTTTCATGCACTTTTAACCATTCCATAAACCTTGTGTTTTGGGCCCCTGGAAGCATGAAAATCACTTTAAACATGCTAATTTTAGCTCTAACACTGATGATCCACCTACAAATGTGAACTGACGTTCAAAAATAAAACATTTGAAAACGGACCATTTTCCACATTTCTGAAGCATGACGTAATGAGGGGGTGTTATCTCTTTTGTCGAAAATCAGCCGTTTTTGCTCGAACATTAAATGCCTCCAAATGGTATTTAATTAACTTCCCGGGGTGAAGAAACCCTTTTTGAGAACTCAGAGTGAGTAAATTGGCCATTTTCATGCACTTTTAACCATTCCATAAATCTTGTGTTTTGGGCCCCTGGAAGCATGAAAATCACTTTAAACATGCTAATTTTAGCTCTAACACTGATGATCCACCTACAAATGTGAACTGACGTTCAAAAATAAAACATTTGAAAACGGACCATTTTCCACATTTCTGAAGCATGACGTAATGGGGGGGTGTTATCTCTTTTGTCAAAAATCAGCCGTTTTTGCTGGAACATTAAATGCCTCCAAATGGTATTTATTTCACTTCCCGAGCCCCTGGAAGCATGAAAATCACTTTAAACATGCTACTTTTAGCTCTAACACTGATGATCCACCTACGAATGTGAACTGACGTTCAAAAATAAAACATTTGAAAACGGACCATTTTCCACATTTCTGAAGCATGACGTAATGGGGGGGGTGTTATCTCTTTTGTCGAAAATCAGCCGTTTTTGCTCGAACATTAAATGCCTCCAAATGGTATTTAATTAACTTCCCGAGCCCCTGGAAGCATGAAAATCACTTTAAACATGCTAATTTTAGCTCTAACACTGATGATCCACCTACAAATGTGAACTGACGTTCAAAAATAAAACATTTGAAAACGGACCATTTTCCACATTTCTGAAGCATGACGTAATGGGGGGGGTGTTATCTCTTTTGTCGAAAATCAGCCGTTTTCGCACGAACATTAAATGCCTCCAAATGGTATTTAATTAACTTCCCGGGGTGAAGAAACCCTTTTTGAGAACTCAGAGTGAGTAAATTGGCCATTTTCATGCACTTTCAACCATTCCATAAATCTTGTGTTTTGGGCCCCTGGAAGCATGAAAATCACTTTAAACATGCTAATTTTAGCTCTAACACTGATGATCCACCTACAAATGTGAACTGACGTTCAAAAATAAAACATTTGAAAACGGACCATTTTCCACATTTCTGAAGCATGACGTAATGGGGGGGTGTTATCTCTTTTGTCGAAAATCAGCCGTTTTTGCTCGAACATTAAATGCCTCCAAATGGTATTTAATTAACTTCCCGAGCCCCTGGAAGCATGAAAATCACTTTAAACATGCTAATTTTAGCTCTAACACTGATGATCCACCTACAAATGTGAACTGACGTTCAAAAATAAAACATTTAAAAACGGACCATTTTCCACATTTCTGAAGCATGACGTAATGGGGGGGTGTTATCTCTTTTGTCGAAAATCAGCCGTTTTTGCTGGAACATTAAATGCCTCCAAATGGTATTTATTTCACTTCCCGAGCCCCTGGAAGAATGAAAATCACTTTAAACATGCTACTTTTAGCTCTAACACTGATGATCCACCTACAAATGTGAACTGACGTTCAAAAATAAAACATTTGAAAACGGACCATTTTCCACATTTCTGAAGCATGACGTAATGGGGGGGTGTTATCTCTTTTGTCGAAAATCAGCCGTTTTTGCTCGAACATTAAATGCCTCCAAATGGTATTTAATTAACTTCCCGAGCCCCTGGAAGCATGAAAATCACTTTAAACATGCTAATTTTAGCTCTAACACTGATGATCCACCTACAAATGTGAACTGACGTCCAAAAATAAAACATTTGAAAACGGACCATTTTCCACATTTCTGAAGCATGACGTAATGGGGGGTGTTATCTCTTTTGTCGAAAATCAGCCGTTTTCGCTCGAACATTAAATGCCTCCAAATGGTATTTAATTAACTTCCCGGGGTGAAGAAACCCTTTTTGAGAATTCAGAGTGAGTAAATTGGCCATTTTCATGCACTTTTAACCATTCCATAAATCTTGTGTTTTGGGCCCCTGGAAGCATGAAAATCACTTTAAACATGCTAATTTTAGCTCTAACACTGATGATCCACCTACAAATGTGAACTGACGTTCAAAAATAAAACATTTGAAAACGGACCATTTTCCACATTTCTGAAGCATGACGTAATGGGGGGGGTGTTATCTCTTTTGTCGAAAATCAGCCGTTTTTGCTCGAACATTAAATGCCTCCAAATGGTATTTAATTAACTTCCCGAGCCCCTGGAAGCATGAAAATCACTTTAAACATGCTAATTTTAGCTCTAACACTGATGATCCACCTACAAATGTGAACTGACGTTCAAAAATAAAACATTTGAAAACGGACCATTTTCCACATTTCTGAAGCATGACGTAATGGGGGGGTGTTATCTCTTTTGTCGAAAATCAGCCGTTTTTGCTCGAACATTAAATGCCTCCAAATGGTATTTAATTAAATTCCCGAGCCCCTGGAAGCATGAAAATCACTTTAAACATGCTAATTTTAGCTCTAACACTGATGATCCACCTACAAATGTGAACTGACGTTCAAAAATAAAACATTTGAAAACGGACCATTTTCCACATTTCTGAAGCATGACGTAATGAGGGGGTGTTATCTCTTTTGTCGAAAATCAGCCGTTTTTGCTCGAACATTAAATGCCTCCAAATGGTATTTAATTAACTTCCCGGGGTGAAGAAACCCTTTTTGAGAACTCAGAGTGAGTAAATTGGCCATTTTCATGCACTTTTAACCATTCCATAAATCTTGTGTTTTGGGCCCCTGGAAGCATGAAAATCACTTTAAACATGCTAATTTTAGCTCTAACACTGATGATCCACCTACAAATGTGAACTGACGTTCAAAAATAAAACATTTGAAAACGGACCATTTTCCACATTTCTGAAGCATGACGTAATGGGGGGGTGTTATCTCTTTTGTCAAAAATCAGCCGTTTTTGCTGGAACATTAAATGCCTCCAAATGGTATTTATTTCACTTCCCGAGCCCCTGGAAGCATGAAAATCACTTTAAACATGCTACTTTTAGCTCTAACACTGATGATCCACCTACGAATGTGAACTGACGTTCAAAAATAAAACATTTGAAAACGGACCATTTTCCACATTTCTGAAGCATGACGTAATGGGGGGGGTGTTATCTCTTTTGTCGAAAATCAGCCGTTTTTGCTCGAACATTAAATGCCTCCAAATGGTATTTAATTAACTTCCCGAGCCCCTGGAAGCATGAAAATCACTTTAAACATGCTAATTTTAGCTCTAACACTGATGATCCACCTACAAATGTGAACTGACGTTCAAAAATAAAACATTTGAAAACGGACCATTTTCCACATTTCTGAAGCATGACGTAATGGGGGGGTGTTATCTCTTTTGTCGAAAATCAGCCGTTTTCGCACGAACATTAAATGCCTCCAAATGGTATTTAATTAACTTCCCGGGGTGAAGAAACCCTTTTTGAGAACTCAGAGTGAGTAAATTGGCCATTTTCATGCACTTTCAACCATTCCATAAATCTTGTGTTTTGGGCCCCTGGAAGCATGAAAATCACTTTAAACATGCTAATTTTAGCTCTAACACTGATGATCCACCTACAAATGTGAACTGACGTTCAAAAATAAAACATTTGAAAACGGACCATTTTCCACATTTCTGAAGCATGACGTAATGGGGGGGTGTTATCTCTTTTGTCGAAAATCAGCCGTTTTTGCTCGAACATTAAATGCCTCCAAATGGTATTTAATTAACTTCCCGAGCCCCTGGAAGCATGAAAATCACTTTAAACATGCTAATTTTAGCTCTAACACTGATGATCCACCTACAAATGTGAACTGACGTTCAAAAATAAAACATTTGAAAACGGACCATTTTCCACATTTCTGAAGCATGACGTAATGGGGGGGTGTTATCTCTTTTGTCGAAAATCAGCCGTTTTTGCTCGAACATTAAATGCCTCCAAATGGTATTTAATTAACTTCCCGAGCCCCTGGAAGCATGAAAATCACTTTAAACATGCTAATTTTAGCTCTAACACTGATGATCCACCTACAAATGTGAACTGACGTTCAAAAATAAAACATTTGAAAACGGACCATTTTCCACATTTCTGAAGCATGACGTAATGGGGGGGTGTTATCTCTTTTGTCGAAAATCAGCCGTTTTTGCTCGAACATTAAATGCCTCCAAATGGTATTTATTTCACTTCCCGAGCCCCTGGAAGCATGAAAATCAATTTAAACATGCTAATTTTAGCTCTAACACTGATGATCCACCTACAAATGTGAACTGACGTTCAAAAATAAAACATTTGAAAACGGACCATTTTCCACATTTCTGAAGCATGACGTAATGGGGGGGTGTCATCTCTTTTGTCGAAAATCAGCCGTTTTTGCTCGAACATTAAATGCCTCCAAATGGTATTTAATTAACTTCCCGGGGTGAAGAAACCCTTTTTGAGAACTCAGAGTGAGTAAATTGGCCATTTTCATGCACTTTTAACCATTCCATAAATCTTGTGTTTAGGGCCCCTGGAAGCATGAAAATCACTTTAAACATGCTAATTTTAGCTCTAACACTGATGATCCACCTACAAATGTGAACTGACGTTCAAAAATAAAACATTTGAAAACGGACCATTTTCCACATTTCTGAAGCATGACGTAATGGGGGGGTGTTATCATTTTTGTCGAAAATCAGCCATTTTTGCTCGAACATTAAATGCCTCCAAATGGTATTTAATTAACTTCCCGAGCCCCTGGAAGCATGAAAATCACTTTAAACATGCTAATTTTAGCTCTAACACTGATGATCCACCTACAAATGTGAACTGACGTTCAAAAATAAAACATTTAAAAACGGACCATTTGCCACATTCCTGAAACATGACGTAATGAGGGGGTGTTATCTCTTTTGTCGAAAATCAGCCATTTTTGCTCGAACATTAAATGCCTCCAAATGGTATTTAATTAACTTCCCGGGGTGAAGAAACCCTTTTTGAGAACTCAGAGTGAGTAAATTGGCCATTTTCATGCACTTTTAACCATTCCATAAATCTTGTGTTTTGGGCCCCTGGAAGCATGAAAATCACTTTAAACATGCTAATTTTAGCTCTAACACTGATGATCCACCTACAAATGTGAACTGACGTTCAAAAATAAAACATTTGAAAACGGACCATTTTCCACATTTCTGAAGCATGACGTAATGGGGGGTGTTATCTCTTTTGTCGAAAATCAGACGTTTTTGCTCGAACATTAAATGCCTCCAAATGGTATTTAATTAACTTCCCGAGCCCCTGGAAGCATGAAAATCACTTTAAACATGCTAATTTTAGCTCTAACACTGATGATCCACCTACAAATGTGAACTGACGTTCAAAAATAAAACATTTGAAAACGGACCATTTTCCACATTTCTGAAGCATGACGTAATGGGGGGGTGTTATCTCTTTTGTCGAAAATCAGCCGTTTTTGCTCGAACATTAAATGCCTCCAAATGGTATTTAATTAACTTCCCGAGCCCCTGGAAGCATGAAAATCACTTTAAACATGCTAATTTTAGCTCTAACACTGATGATCCACCTACAAATGTGAACTGACGTTCAAAAATAAAACATTTAAAAACGGACCATTTTCCACATTCCTGAAGCATGACGTAATGAGGGGGTGTTATCTCTTTTGTCGAAAATCAGCCGTTTTTGCTCGAACATTAAATGCCTCCAAATGGTATTTAATTAACTTCCCGGGGTGAAGAAACCCTTTTTGAGAACTCAGAGTGAGTAAATTGGCCATTTTCATGCACTTTTAACCATTCCATAAATCTTGTGTTTTGGGCCCCTGGAAGCATGAAAATCACTTTAAACATGCTAATTTTAGCTCTAACACTGATGATCCACCTACAAATGTGAACTGACGTTCAAAAATAAAACATTTGAAAACGGACCATTTTCCACATTTCTGAAGCATGACGTAATGGGGGGGTGTTATCTCTTTTGTCGAAAATCAGCCGTTTTTGCTGGAACATTAAATGCCTCCAAATGGTATTTATTTCACTTCCCGAGCCCCTGGAAGCATGAAAATCACTTTAAACATGCTACTTTTAGCTCTAACACTGATGATCCACCTACAAATGTGAACTGACGTTCAAAAATAAAACATTTGAAAACGGACCATTTTCCACATTTCTGAAGCATGACGTAATGGGGGGGTGTTATCTCTTTTGTCGAAAATCAGCCGTTTTTGCTCGAACATTAAATGCCTCCAAATGGTATTTAATTAACTTCCCGAGCCCCTGGAAGCATGAAAATCACTTTAAACATGCTAATTTTAGCTCTAACACTGATGATCCACCTACAAATGTGAACTGACGTTCAAAAATAAAACATTTGAAAACGGACCATTTTCCACATTTCTGAAGCATGACGTAATGGGGGGGTGTTATCTCTTTTGTCGAAAATCAGCCGTTTTCGCTCGAACATTAAATGCCTCCAAATGGTATTTAATTAACTTCCCGGGGTGAAGAAACCCTTTTTGAGAACTCAGAGTGAGTAAATTGGCCATTTTCATGCACTTTTAACCATTCCATAAATCTTGTGTTTTGGGCCCCTGGAAGCATGAAAATCACTTTAAACATGCTAATTTTAGCTCTAACACTGATGATCCACCTACAAATGTGAACTGACGTTCAAAAATAAAACATTTGAAAACGGACCATTTTCCACATTTCTGAAGCATGACGTAATGGGGGGGTGTTATCTCTTTTGTCGAAAATCAGCCGTTTTTGCTCGAACATTAAATGCCTCCAAATGGTATTTAATTAACTTCCCGAGCCCCTGGAAGCATGAAAATCACTTTAAACATGCTAATTTAAGCTCTAACACTGATGATCCACCTACAAATGTGAACTGACGTTCAAAAATAAAACATTTGAAAACGGACCATTTTCCACATTTCTGAAGCATGACGTAATGGGGGGGTGTTATCTCTTTTGTCGAAAATCAGCCGTTTTTGCTCGAACATTAAATGCCTCCAAATGGTATTTAATTAACTTCCCGGGGTGAAGAAACCCTTTTTGAGAACTCAGAGTGAGTAAATTGGCCATTTTCATGCACTTTTAACCATTCCATAAATCTTGTGTTTTGGGCCCCTGGAAGCATGAAAATCACTTTAAACATGCTAATTTTAGCTCTAACACTGATGATCCACCTACAAATGTGAACTGACGTTCAAAAATAAAACATTTGAAAACGGACCATTTTCCACATTTCTGAAGCATGACGTAATGGGGGGGTGTTATCTCTTTTGTCGAAAATCAGCCGTTTTTGCTCGAACATTAAATGCCTCCAAATGGTATTTAATTAACTTCCCAGGGTGAAGAAACCCTTTTTGAGAACTCAGAGTGAGTAAATTGGCCATTTTCATGCACTTTTAACCATTCCATAAATCTTGTGTTTAGGGCCCCTGGAAGCATGAAAATCACTTTAAACATGCTAATTTTAGCTCTAACACTGATGATCCACCTACAAATGTGAACTGACGTTCAAAAATAAAACATTTGAAAACGGACCATTTTCAACATTTCTGAAGCATGACGTAATGGGGGGGTGTTATCTCTTTTGTCGAAAATCAGCCATTTTTGCTCGAACATTAAATGCCTCCAAATGGTATTTAATTAACTTCCCGAGCCCCTGGAAGCATGAAAATCACTTTAAACATGCTAATTTTAGCTCTAACACTGATGATCCACCTACAAATGTGAACTGACGTTCAAAAATAAAACATTTGAAAACGGACCATTTTCCAAATTTCTGAAGCATGACGTATTGGGGGGTGTTATCTCTTTTGTCGAAAATCAGCCGTTTTTGCTCGAACATTAAATGCCTCCAAATGGTATTTAATTAACTTCCCGAGCCCCTGGAAGCATGAAAATCACTTTAAACATACTAATTTTAGCTCTAACACTGATGATCCACCTACAAATGTAAACTGACGTTCAAAAATAAAACATTTGAAAATGGACAATTTCCACATTTCTGAAGCATGACGTAATGGGGGGGTGTTATCTCTTTTGTCGAAAATCAGCCGTTTTTGCTCGAACATTAAATGCCTCCAAATGGTATTTAATTAACTTCCCGGGGTGAAGAAACCCTTTTTGAGAACTCAGAGTGAGTAAATTGGCCATTTTCATGCACTTTTAACCATTCCATAAATCTTGTCTTTAGGGCCCCTGGAAGCATGAAAATCACTTTAAACATGCTAATTTTAGCTCTAACACTGATGATCCACCTACAAATGTGAACTGACGTTCAAAAATAAAACATTTGAAAACTGACTATTTTCCACATTTCTGAAGCATGACGTAATGGGGGGGTGTTATCTCTTTTGTCGAAAATCAGCCGTTTTTGCTCGAACATTAAAAGCCTCCAAATGGTATTTAATTAACTTCCCGAGCCCCTGGAAGCATGAAAATCACTTTAAACATGCTAATTTTAGCTCTAACACTGATGATCCACCTACAAATGTGAACTGACGTTCAAAAATAAAACATTTGAAAACGGACCATTTTCCACATTTTTGAAGCATGACGTAATGGGGGGGTGTTATCTCTTTTGTCGAAAATCAGCCGTTTTTGCTCGAACATTAAATGCCTCCAAATGGTATTTAATTAACTTCCCGGGGTGAAGAAACCCTTTTTGAGAACTCAGAGTGAGTAAATTGGCCATTTTCATGCACTTTTAACCATTCCATAAACCTTGTGTTTTGGGCCCCTGGAAGCATGAAAATCACTTTAAACATGCTAATTTTAGCTCTAACACTGATGATCCACCTACAAATGTGAACTGACGTTCAAAAATAAAACATTTGAAAACGGACCATTTTCCACATTTCTGAAGCATGACGTAATGAGGGGGTGTTATCTCTTTTGTCGAAAATCAGCCGTTTTTGCTCGAACATTAAATGCCTCCAAATGGTATTTAATTAACTTCCCGGGGTGAAGAAACCCTTTTTGAGAACTCAGAGTGAGTAAATTGGCCATTTTCATGCACTTTTAACCATTCCATAAATCTTGTGTTTTGGGCCCCTGGAAGCATGAAAATCACTTTAAACATGCTAATTTTAGCTCTAACACTGATGATCCACCTACAAATGTGAACTGACGTTCAAAAATAAAACATTTAAAAACGGACCATTTTCCACATTTCTGAAGCATGACGTAATGGGGGGGTGTTATCTCTTTTGTCGAAAATCAGCCGTTTTTGCTGGAACATTAAATGCCTCCAAATGGTATTTATTTCACTTCCCGAGCCCCTGGAAGCATGAAAATCACTTTAAACATGCTACTTTTAGCTCTAACACTGATGATCCACCTACAAATGTGAACTGACGTTCAAAAATAAAACATTTGAAAACGGACCATTTTCCACATTTCTGAAGCATGACGTAATGGGGGGGTGTTATCTCTTTTGTCGAAAATCAGCCGTTTTTGCTCGAACATTAAATGCCTCCAAATGGTATTTAATTAACTTCCCGAGCCCCTGGAAGCATGAAAATCACTTTAAACATGCTAATTTTAGCTCTAACACTGATGATCCACCTACAAATGTGAACTGACGTCCAAAAATAAAACATTTGAAAACGGACCATTTTCCACATTTCTGAAGCATGACGTAATGGGGGGTGTTATCTCTTTTGTCGAAAATCAGCCGTTTTCGCTCGAACATTAAATGCCTCCAAATGGTATTTAATTAACTTCCCGGGGTGAAGAAACCCTTTTTGAGAACTCAGAGTGAGTAAATTGGCCATTTTCATGCACTTTTAACCATTCCATAAATCTTGTGTTTTGGGCCCCTGGAAGCATGAAAATCACTTTAAACATGCTAATTTTAGCTCTAACACTGATGATCCACCTACAAATGTGAACTGACGTTCAAAAATAAAACATTTGAAAACGGACCATTTTCCACATTTCTGAAGCATGACGTAATGGGGGGGTGTTATCTCTTTTGTCGAAAATCAGCCGTTTTTGCTCGAACATTAAATGCCTCCAAATGGTATTTAATTAACTTCCCGAGCCCCTGGAAGCATGAAAATCACTTTAAACATGCTAATTTTAGCTCTAACACTGATGATCCACCTACAAATGTGAACTGACGTTCAAAAATAAAACATTTGAAAACGGACCATTTTCCACATTTCTGAAGCATGACGTAATGGGGGGGTGTTATCTCTTTTGTCGAAAATCAGCCGTTTTTGCTCGAACATTAAATGCCTCCAAATGGTATTTAATTAAATTCCCGAGCCCCTGGAAGCATGAAAATCACTTTAAACATGCTAATTTTAGCTCTAACACTGATGATCCACCTACAAATGTGAACTGACGTTCAAAAATAAAACATTTGAAAACGGACCATTTTCCACATTTCTGAAGCATGACGTAATGAGGGGGTGTTATCTCTTTTGTCGAAAATCAGCCGTTTTTGCTCGAACATTAAATGCCTCCAAATGGTATTTAATTAACTTCCCGGGGTGAAGAAACCCTTTTTGAGAACTCAGAGTGAGTAAATTGGCCATTTTCATGCACTTTTAACCATTCCATAAATCTTGTGTTTTGGGCCCCTGGAAGCATGAAAATCACTTTAAACATGCTAATTTTAGCTCTAACACTGATGATCCACCTACAAATGTGAACTGACGTTCAAAAATAAAACATTTGAAAACGGACCATTTTCCACATTTCTGAAGCATGACGTAATGGGGGGGTGTTATTTCTTTTGTCAAAAATCAGCCGTTTTTGCTGGAACATTAAATGCCTCCAAATGGTATTTATTTCACTTCCCGAGCCCCTGGAAGCATGAAAATCACTTTAAACATGCTACTTTTAGCTCTAACACTGATGATCCACCTACGAATGTGAACTGACGTTCAAAAATAAAACATTTGAAAACGGACCATTTTCCACATTTCTGAAGCATGACGTAATGGGGGGGGTGTTATCTCTTTTGTCGAAAATCAGCCGTTTTTGCTCGAACATTAAATGCCTCCAAATGGTATTTAATTAACTTCCCGAGCCCCTGGAAGCATGAAAATCACTTTAAACATGCTAATTTTAGCTCTAACACTGATGATCCACCTACAAATGTGAACTGACGTTCAAAAATAAAACATTTGAAAACGGACCATTTTCCACATTTCTGAAGCATGACGTAATGGGGGGGTGTTATCTCTTTTGTCGAAAATCAGCCGTTTTCGCACGAACATTAAATGCCTCCAAATGGTATTTAATTAACTTCCCGGGGTGAAGAAACCCTTTTTGAGAACTCAGAGTGAGTAAATTGGCCATTTTCATGCACTTTCAACCATTCCATAAATCTTGAGTTTTGGGCCCCTGGAAGCATGAAAATCACTTTAAACATGCTAATTTTAGCTCTAACACTGATGATCCACCTACAAATGTGAACTGACGTTCAAAAATAAAACATTTGAAAACGGACCATTTTCCACATTTCTGAAGCATGACGTAATGGGGGGGTGTTATCTCTTTTGTCGAAAATCAGCCGTTTTTGCTCGAACATTAAATGCCTCCAAATGGTATTTAATTAACTTCCCGAGCCCCTGGAAGCATGAAAATCACTTTAAACATGCTAATTTTAGCTCTAACACTGATGATCCACCTACAAATGTGAACTGACGTTCAAAAATAAAACATTTGAAAACGGACCATTTTCCACATTTCTGAAGCATGACGTAATGGGGGGGTGTTATCTCTTTTGTCGAAAATCAGCCGTTTTTGCTCGAACATTAAATGCCTCCAAATGGTATTTAATTAACTTCCCGAGCCCCTGGAAGCATGAAAATCACTTTAAACATGCTAATTTTAGCTCTAACACTGATGATCCACCTACAAATGTGAACTGACGTTCAAAAATAAAACATTTGAAAACGGACCATTTTCCACATTTCTGAAGCATGACGTAATGGGGGGGTGTTATCTCTTTTGTCGAAAATCAGCCGTTTTTGCTCGAACATTAAATGCCTCCAAATGGTATTTATTTCACTTCCCGAGCCCCTGGAAGCATGAAAATCAATTTAAACATGCTAATTTTAGCTCTAACACTGATGATCCACCTACAAATGTGAACTGACGTTCAAAAATAAAACATTTGAAAACGGACCATTTTCCACATTTCTGAAGCATGACGTAATGGGGGGGTGTCATCTCTTTTGTCGAAAATCAGCCGTTTTTGCTCGAACATTAAATGCCTCCAAATGGTATTTAATTAACTTCCCGGGGTGAAGAAACCCTTTTTGAGAACTCAGAGTGAGTAAATTGGCCATTTTCATGCACTTTTAACCATTCCATAAATCTTGTGTTTAGGGCCCCTGGAAGCATGAAAATCACTTTAAACATGCTAATTTTAGCTCTAACACTGATGATCCACCTACAAATGTGAACTGACGTTCAAAAATAAAACATTTGAAAACGGACCATTTTCCACATTTCTGAAGCATGACGTAATGGGGGGGTGTTATCTCTTTTGTCGAAAATCAGCCGTTTTTGCTCGAACATTAAATGCCTCCAAATGGTATTTAATTAACTTCCCGAGCCCCTGGAAGCATGAAAATCACTTTAAACATGCTAATTTTAGCTCTAACACTGATGATCCACCTACAAATGTGAACTGACGTTCAAAAATAAAACATTTAAAAACGGACCATTTTCCACATTCCTGAAGCATGACGTAATGAGGGGGTGTTATCTCTTTTGTCGAAAATCAGCCGTTTTTGCTCGAACATTAAATGCCTCCAAATGGTATTTAATTAACTTCCCGGGGTGAAGAAACCCTTTTTGAGAACTCAGAGTGAGTAAATTGGCCATTTTCATGCACTTTTAACCATTCCATAAATCTTGTGTTTTGGGCCCCTGGAAGCATGAAAATCACTTTAAACATGCTAATTTTAGCTCTAACACTGATGATCCACCTACAAATGTGAACTGACGTTCAAAAATAAAACATTTGAAAACGGACCATTTTCCACATTTCTGAAGCATGACGTAATGGGGGGGTGTTATCTCTTTTGTCGAAAATCAGCCGTTTTTGCTGGAACATTAAATGCCTCCAAATGGTATTTATTTCACTTCCCGAGCCCCTGGAAGCATGAAAATCACTTTAAACATGCTACTTTTAGCTCTAACACTGATGATCCACCTACAAATGTGAACTGACGTTCAAAAATAAAACATTTGAAAACGGACCATTTTCCACATTTCTGAAGCATGACGTAATGGGGGGGTGTTATCTCTTTTGTCGAAAATCAGCCGTTTTTGCTCGAACATTAAATGCCTCCAAATGGTATTTAATTAACTTCCCGAGCCCCTGGAAGCATGAAAATCACTTTAAACATGCTAATTTTAGCTCTAACACTGATGATCCACCTACAAATGTGAACTGACGTTCAAAAATAAAACATTTGAAAACGGACCATTTTCCACATTTCTGAAGCATGACGTAATGGGGGGGTGTTATCTCTTTTGTCGAAAATCAGCCGTTTTCGCTCGAACATTAAATGCCTCCAAATGGTATTTAATTAACTTCCCGGGGTGAAGAAACCCTTTTTGAGAACTCAGAGTGAGTAAATTGGCCATTTTCATGCACTTTTAACCATTCCATAAATCTTGTGTTTTGGGCCCCTGGAAGCATGAAAATCACTTTAAACATGCTAATTTTAGCTCTAACACTGATGATCCACCTACAAATGTGAACTGACGTTCAAAAATAAAACATTTGAAAACGGACCATTTTCCACATTTCTGAAGCATGACGTAATGGGGGGGTGTTATCTCTTTTGTCGAAAATCAGCCGTTTTTGCTCGAACATTAAATGCCTCCAAATGGTATTTAATTAACTTCCCGAGCCCCTGGAAGCATGAAAATCACTTTAAACATGCTAATTTTAGCTCTAACACTGATGATCCACCTACAAATGTGAACTGACGTTCAAAAATAAAACATTTGAAAACGGACCATTTTCCACATTTCTGAAGCATGACGTAATGGGGGGGTGTTATCTCTTTTGTCGAAAATCAGCCGTTTTTGCTCGAACATTAAATGCCTCCAAATGGTATTTAATTAAATTCCCGAGCCCCTGGAAGCATGAAAATCACTTTAAACATGCTAATTTTAGCTCTAACACTGATGATCCACCTACAAATGTGAACTGATGTTCAAAAATAAAACATTTGAAAACGGACCATTTTCCACATTTCTGAAGCATGACGTAATGAGGGGGTGTTATCTCTTTTGTCGAAAATCAGCCGTTTTTGCTCGAACATTAAATGCCTCCAAATGGTATTTAATTAACTTCCCGAGCCCCTGGAAGCATGAAAATCACTTTAAACATGCTAATTTTAGCTCTAACACTGATGATCCACCTACAAATGTGAACTGACGTTCAAAAATAAAACATTTGAAAACGGACCATTTTCCACATTTCTGAAGCATGACGTAATGGGGGGGTGTTATCTCTTTTGTCGAAAATCAGCCGTTTTTGCTCGAACATTAAATGCCTCCAAATGGTATTTAATTAAATTCCCGAGCCCCTGGAAGCATGAAAATCACTTTAAACATGCTAATTTTAGCTCTAACACTGATGATCCACCTACAAATGTGAACTGACGTTCAAAAATAAAACATTTGAAAACGGACCATTTTCCACATTTCTGAAGCATGACGTAATGAGGGGGTGTTATCTCTTTTGTCGAAAATCAGCCGTTTTTGCTCGAACATTAAATGCCTCCAAATGGTATTTAATTAACTTCCCGGGGTGAAGAAACCCTTTTTGAGAACTCAGAGTGAGTAAATTGGCCATTTTCATGCACTTTTAACCATTCCATAAATCTTGTGTTTTGGGCCCCTGGAAGCATGAAAATCACTTTAAACATGCTAATTTTAGCTCTAACACTGATGATCCACCTACAAATGTGAACTGACGTTCAAAAATAAAACATTTGAAAACGGACCATTTTCCACATTTCTGAAGCATGACGTAATGGGGGGGTGTTATTTCTTTTGTCAAAAATCAGCCGTTTTTGCTGGAACATTAAATGCCTCCAAATGGTATTTATTTCACTTCCCGAGCCCCTGGAAGCATGAAAATCACTTTAAACATGCTACTTTTAGCTCTAACACTGATGATCCACCTACGAATGTGAACTGACGTTCAAAAATAAAACATTTGAAAACGGACCATTTTCCACATTTCTGAAGCATGACGTAATGGGGGGGGTGTTATCTCTTTTGTCGAAAATCAGCCGTTTTTGCTCGAACATTAAATGCCTCCAAATGGTATTTAATTAACTTCCCGAGCCCCTGGAAGCATGAAAATCACTTTAAACATGCTAATTTTAGCTCTAACACTGATGATCCACCTACAAATGTGAACTGACGTTCAAAAATAAAACATTTGAAAACGGACCATTTTCCACATTTCTGAAGCATGACGTAATGGGGGGGTGTTATCTCTTTTGTCGAAAATCAGCCGTTTTCGCACGAACATTAAATGCCTCCAAATGGTATTTAATTAACTTCCCGGGGTGAAGAAACCCTTTTTGAGAACTCAGAGTGAGTAAATTGGCCATTTTCATGCACTTTCAACCATTCCATAAATCTTGAGTTTTGGGCCCCTGGAAGCATGAAAATCACTTTAAACATGCTAATTTTAGCTCTAACACTGATGATCCACCTACAAATGTGAACTGACGTTCAAAAATAAAACATTTGAAAACGGACCATTTTCCACATTTCTGAAGCATGACGTAATGGGGGGGTGTTATCTCTTTTGTCGAAAATCAGCCGTTTTTGCTCGAACATTAAATGCCTCCAAATGGTATTTAATTAACTTCCCGAGCCCCTGGAAGCATGAAAATCACTTTAAACATGCTAATTTTAGCTCTAACACTGATGATCCACCTACAAATGTGAACTGACGTTCAAAAATAAAACATTTGAAAACGGACCATTTTCCACATTTCTGAAGCATGACGTAATGGGGGGGTGTTATCTCTTTTGTCGAAAATCAGCCGTTTTTGCTCGAACATTAAATGCCTCCAAATGGTATTTAATTAACTTCCCGAGCCCCTGGAAGCATGAAAATCACTTTAAACATGCTAATTTTAGCTCTAACACTGATGATCCACCTACAAATGTGAACTGACGTTCAAAAATAAAACATTTGAAAACGGACCATTTTCCACATTTCTGAAGCATGACGTAATGGGGGGGTGTTATCTCTTTTGTCGAAAATCAGCCGTTTTTGCTCGAACATTAAATGCCTCCAAATGGTATTTATTTCACTTCCCGAGCCCCTGGAAGCATGAAAATCAATTTAAACATGCTAATTTTAGCTCTAACACTGATGATCCACCTACAAATGTGAACTGACGTTCAAAAATAAAACATTTGAAAACGGACCATTTTCCACATTTCTGAAGCATGACGTAATGGGGGGGTGTCATCTCTTTTGTCGAAAATCAGCCGTTTTTGCTCGAACATTAAATGCCTCCAAATGGTATTTAATTAACTTCCCGGGGTGAAGAAACCCTTTTTGAGAACTCAGAGTGAGTAAATTGGCCATTTTCATGCACTTTTAACCATTCCATAAATCTTGTGTTTAGGGCCCCTGGAAGCATGAAAATCACTTTAAACATGCTAATTTTAGCTCTAACACTGATGATCCACCTACAAATGTGAACTGACGTTCAAAAATAAAACATTTGAAAACGGACCATTTTCCACATTTCTGAAGCATGACGTAATGGGGGGGTGTTATCTCTTTTGTCGAAAATCAGCCGTTTTTGCTCGAACATTAAATGCCTCCAAATGGTATTTAATTAACTTCCCGAGCCCCTGGAAGCATGAAAATCACTTTAAACATGCTAATTTTAGCTCTAACACTGATGATCCACCTACAAATGTGAACTGACGTTCAAAAATAAAACATTTAAAAACGGACCATTTTCCACATTCCTGAAGCATGACGTAATGAGGGGGTGTTATCTCTTTTGTCGAAAATCAGCCGTTTTTGCTCGAACATTAAATGCCTCCAAATGGTATTTAATTAACTTCCCGGGGTGAAGAAACCCTTTTTGAGAACTCAGAGTGAGTAAATTGGCCATTTTCATGCACTTTTAACCATTCCATAAATCTTGTGTTTTGGGCCCCTGGAAGCATGAAAATCACTTTAAACATGCTAATTTTAGCTCTAACACTGATGATCCACCTACAAATGTGAACTGACGTTCAAAAATAAAACATTTGAAAACGGACCATTTTCCACATTTCTGAAGCATGACGTAATGGGGGGGTGTTATCTCTTTTGTCGAAAATCAGCCGTTTTTGCTGGAACATTAAATGCCTCCAAATGGTATTTATTTCACTTCCCGAGCCCCTGGAAGCATGAAAATCACTTTAAACATGCTACTTTTAGCTCTAACACTGATGATCCACCTACAAATGTGAACTGACGTTCAAAAATAAAACATTTGAAAACGGACCATTTTCCACATTTCTGAAGCATGACGTAATGGGGGGGTGTTATCTCTTTTGTCGAAAATCAGCCGTTTTTGCTCGAACATTAAATGCCTCCAAATGGTATTTAATTAACTTCCCGAGCCCCTGGAAGCATGAAAATCACTTTAAACATGCTAATTTTAGCTCTAACACTGATGATCCACCTACAAATGTGAACTGACGTTCAAAAATAAAACATTTGAAAACGGACCATTTTCCACATTTCTGAAGCATGACGTAATGGGGGGGTGTTATCTCTTTTGTCGAAAATCAGCCGTTTTCGCTCGAACATTAAATGCCTCCAAATGGTATTTAATTAACTTCCCGGGGTGAAGAAACCCTTTTTGAGAACTCAGAGTGAGTAAATTGGCCATTTTCATGCACTTTTAACCATTCCATAAATCTTGTGTTTTGGGCCCCTGGAAGCATGAAAATCACTTTAAACATGCTAATTTTAGCTCTAACACTGATGATCCACCTACAAATGTGAACTGACGTTCAAAAATAAAACATTTGAAAACGGACCATTTTCCACATTTCTGAAGCATGACGTAATGGGGGGGTGTTATCTCTTTTGTCGAAAATCAGCCGTTTTTGCTCGAACATTAAATGCCTCCAAATGGTATTTAATTAACTTCCCGAGCCCCTGGAAGCATGAAAATCACTTTAAACATGCTAATTTTAGCTCTAACACTGATGATCCACCTACAAATGTGAACTGACGTTCAAAAATAAAACATTTGAAAACGGACCATTTTCCACATTTCTGAAGCATGACGTAATGGGGGGGTGTTATCTCTTTTGTCGAAAATCAGCCGTTTTTGCTCGAACATTAAATGCCTCCAAATGGTATTTAATTAAATTCCCGAGCCCCTGGAAGCATGAAAATCACTTTAAACATGCTAATTTTAGCTCTAACACTGATGATCCACCTACAAATGTGAACTGATGTTCAAAAATAAAACATTTGAAAACGGACCATTTTCCACATTTCTGAAGCATGACGTAATGAGGGGGTGTTATCTCTTTTGTCGAAAATCAGCCGTTTTTGCTCGAACATTAAATGCCTCCAAATGGTATTTAATTAACTTCCCGGGGTGAAGAAACCCTTTTTGAGAACTCAGAGTGAGTAAATTGGCCATTTTCATGCACTTTTAACCATTCCATAAATCTTGTGTTTTGGGCCCCTGGAAGCATGAAAATCACTTTAAACATGCTAATTTTAGCTCTAACACTGATGATCCACCTACAAATGTGAACTGACGTTCAAAAATAAAACATTTGAAAACGGACCATTTTCCACATTTCTGAAGCATGACGTAATGGGGGGGTGTTATCTCTTTTGTCAAAAATCAGCCGTTTTTGCTGGAACATTAAATGCCTCCAAATGGTATTTATTTCACTTCCCGAGCCCCTGGAAGCATGAAAATCACTTTAAACATGCTACTTTTAGCTCTAACACTGATGATCCACCTACGAATGTGAACTGACGTTCAAAAATAAAACATTTGAAAACGGACCATTTTCCACATTTCTGAAGCATGACGTAATGGGGGGGTGTTATCTCTTTTGTCGAAAATCAGCCGTTTTTGCTCGAACATTAAATGCCTCCAAATGGTATTTAATTAACTTCCCGAGCCCCTGGAAGCATGAAAATCACTTTAAACATGCTAATTTTAGCTCTAACACTGATGATCCACCTACAAATGTGAACTGACGTTCAAAAATAAAACATTTGAAAACGGACCATTTTCCACATTTCTGAAGCATGACGTAATGGGGGGGTGTTATCTCTTTTGTCGAAAATCAGCCGTTTTCGCACGAACATTAAATGCCTCCAAATGGTATTTAATTAACTTCCCGGGGTGAAGAAACCCTTTTTGAGAACTCAGAGTGAGTAAATTGGCCATTTTCATGCACTTTTAACCATTCCATAAATCTTGTGTTTTGGGCCCCTGGAAGCATGAAAATCACTTTAAACATGCTAATTTTAGCTCTAACACTGATGATCCACCTACAAATGTGAACTGACGTTCAAAAATAAAACATTTGAAAACGGACCATTTTCCACATTTCTGAAGCATGACGTAATGGGGGGGTGTTATCTCTTTTGTCGAAAATCAGCCGTTTTTGCTCGAACATTAAATGCCTCCAAATGGTATTTAATTAACTTCCCGAGCCCCTGGAAGCATGAAAATCACTTTAAACATGCTAATTTTAGCTCTAACACTGATGATCCACCTACAAATGTGAACTGACGTTCAAAAATAAAACATTTGAAAACGGACCATTTTCCACATTTCTGAAGCATGACGTAATGGGGGGGTGTTATCTCTTTTGTCGAAAATCAGCCGTTTTTGCTCGAACATTAAATGCCTCCAAATGGTATTTAATTAACTTCCCGAGCCCCTGGAAGCATGAAAATCACTTTAAACATGCTAATTTTAGCTCTAACACTGATGATCCACCTACAAATGTGAACTGACGTTCAAAAATAAAACATTTGAAAACGGACCATTTTCCACATTTCTGAAGCATGACGTAATGGGGGGTGTTATCTCTTTTGTCGAAAATCAGCCGTTTTTGCTCGAACATTAAATGCCTCCAAATGGTATTTATTTCACTTCCCGAGCCCCTGGAAGCATGAAAATCAATTTAAACATGCTAATTTTAGCTCTAACACTGATGATCCACCTACAAATGTAAACTGACGTTCAAAAATAAAACATTTGAAAACGGACCATTTTCCACATTTCTGAAGCATGACGTAATGGGGGGGTGTCATCTCTTTTGTCGAAAATCAGCCGTTTTTGCTCGAACATTAAATGCCTCCAAATGGTATTTAATTAACTTCCCGGGGTGAAGAAACCCTTTTTGAGAACTCAGAGTGAGTAAATTGGCCATTTTCATGCAATTTTAACCATTCCATAAATCTTGTGTTTAGGGCCCCTGGAAGCATGAAAATCACTTTAAACATGCTAATTTTAGCTCTAACACTGATGATCCACCTACAAATGTGAACTGACGTTCAAAAATAAAACATTTGAAAACGGACTATTTTCCACATTTCTGAAGCATGACGTAATGGGGGGGTGTTATCTCTTTTGTCGAAAATCAGCCGTTTTTGCTCGAACATTAAATGCCTCCAAATGGTATTTAATTAACTTCCCGAGCCCCTGAAAGCATGAAAATCACTTTAAACATGCTAATTTTAGCTCTAACACTGATGATCCACCTACAAATGTGAACTGACGTTCAAAAATAAAACATTTGAAAACGGACCATTTTCCACATTTTTGAAGCATGACGTAATGGGGGGGTGTTATCTCTTTTGTCGAAAATCAGCCGTTTTTGCTCGAACATTAAATGCCTCCAAATGGTATTTAATTAACTTCCCGGGGTGAAGAAACCCTTTTTGAGAACTCAGAGTGAGTAAATTGGCCATTTTCATGCACTTTTAACCATTCCATAAACCTTGTGTTTTGGGCCCCTGGAAGCATGAAAATCACTTTAAACATGCTAATTTTAGCTCTAACACTGATGATCCACCTACAAATGTGAACAGACGTTCAAAAATAAAACATTTGAAAACGGACCATTTTCCACATTTCTGAAGCATGACGTAATGAGGGGGTGTTATCTCTTTTGTCGAAAATCAGCCGTTTTTGCTCGAACATTAAATGCCTCCAAATGGTATTTAATTAACTTCCCGGGGTGAAGAAACCCTTTTTGAGAACTCAGAGTGAGTAAATTGGCCATTTTCATGCACTTTTAACCATTCCATAAATCTTGTGTTTTGGGCCCCTGGAAGCATGAAAATCACTTTAAACATGCTAATTTTAGCTCTAACACTGATGATCCACCTACAAATGTGAACTGACGTTCAAAAATAAAACATTTGAAAACGGACCATTTTCTACATTTCTGAAGCATGACGTAATGGGGGGGTGTTATCTCTTTTGTCGAAAATCAGCCGTTTTTGCTGGAACATTAAATGCCTCCAAATGGTATTTATTTCACTTCCCGAGCCCCTGGAAGCATGAAAATCACTTTAAACATGCTACTTTTAGCTCTAACACTGATGATCCACCTACAAATGTGAACTGACGTTCAAAAATAAAACATTTGAAAACGGACCATTTTCCACATTTCTGAAGCATGACGTAATGGGGGGGTGTTATCTCTTTTGTCGAAAATCAGCCGTTTTTGCTCGAACATTAAATGCCTCCAAATGGTATTTAATTAACTTCCCGAGCCCCTGGAAGCATGAAAATCACTTTAAACATGCTAATTTTAGCTCTAACACTGATGATCCACCTACAAATGTGAACTGACGTTCAAAAATAAAACATTTGAAAACGGACCATTTTCCACATTTCTGAAGCATGACGTAATGGGGGGGTGTTATCTCTTTTGTCGAAAATCAGCCGTTTTCGCTCGAACATTAAATGCCTCCAAATGGTATTTAATTAACTTCCCGGGGTGAAGAAACCCTTTTTGAGAACTCAGAGTGAGTAAATTGGCCATTTTCATGCACTTTTAACCATTCCATAAATCTTGTGTTTTGGGCCCCTGGAAGCATGAAAATCACTTTAAACATGCTAATTTTAGCTCTAACACTGATGATCCACCTACAAATGTGAACTGACGTTCAAAAATAAAACATTTGAAAACGGACCTTTTTCCACATTTCTGAAGCATGACGTAATGGGGGGGTGTTATCTCTTTTGTCGAAAATCAGCCGTTTTTGCTCGAACATTAAATGCCTCCAAATGGTATTTAATTAACTTCCCGAGCCCCTGGAAGCATGAAAATCACTTTAAACATGCTAATTTTAGCTCTAACACTGATGATCCACCTACAAATGTGAACTGACGTTCAAAAATAAAACATTTGAAAACGGACCATTTTCCACATTTCTGAAGCATGACGTAATGGGGGGGTGTTATCTCTTTTGTCGAAAATCAGCCGTTTTTGCTCGAACATTAAATGCCTCCAAATGGTATTTAATTAACTTCCCGAGCCCCTGGAAGCATGAAAATCACTTTAAACATGCTAATTTTAGCTCTAACACTGATGATCCACCTACAAATGTGAACTGACGTTCAAAAATAAAACATTTAAAAACGGACCATTTTCCACATTCCTGAAGCATGACGTAATGAGGGGGTGTTATCTCTTTTGTCGAAAATCTGCCGTTTTTGCTCGAACATTAAATGCCTCCAAATGGTATTTAATTAACTTCCCGGGGTGAAGAAACCCTTTTTGAGAACTCAGAGTGAGTAAATTGGCCATTTTCATGCACTTTTAACCATTCCATAAATCTTGTGTTTTGGGCCCCTGGAAGCATGAAAATCACTTTAAACATGCTAATTTTAGCTCTAACACTGATGATCCACCTACAAATGTGAACTGACGTTCAAAAATAAAACATTTGAAAACGGACCATTTTCCACATTTCTGAAGCATGACGTAATGGGGGGGTGTTATCTCTTTTGTCGAAAATCAGCCGTTTTTGCTGGAACATTAAATGCCTCCAAATGGTATTTATTTCACTTCCCGAGCCCCTGGAAGCATGAAAATCACTTTAAACATGCTACTTTTAGCTCTAACACTGATGATCCACCTACAAATGTGAACTGACGTTCAAAAATAAAACATTTGAAAACGGACCATTTTCCACATTTCTGAAGCATGACGTAATGGGGGGGTGTTATCTCTTTTGTCGAAAATCAGCCGTTTTTGCTCGAACATTAAATGCCTCCAAATGGTATTTAATTAACTTCCCGAGCCCCTGGAAGCATGAAAATCACTTTAAACATGCTAATTTTAGCTCTAACACTGATGATCCACCTACAAATGTGAACTGACGTTCAAAAATAAAACATTTGAAAACGGACCATTTTCCACATTTCTGAAGCATGACGTAATGGGGGGGTGTTATCTCTTTTGTCGAAAATCAGCCGTTTTCGCTCGAACATTAAATGCCTCCAAATGGTATTTAATTAACTTCCCGGGGTGAAGAAACCCTTTTTGAGAACTCAGAGTGAGTAAATTGGCCATTTTCATGCACTTTTAACCATTCCATAAATCTTGTGTTTTGGGCCCCTGGAAGCATGAAAATCACTTTAAACATGCTAATTTTAGCTCTAACACTGATGATCCACCTACAAATGTGAACTGACGTTCAAAAATAAAACATTTGAAAACGGACCATTTTCCACATTTCTGAAGCATGACGTAATGGGGGGGTGTTATCTCTTTTGTCGAAAATCAGCCGTTTTTGCTGGAACATTAAATGCCTCCAAATGGTATTTATTTCACTTCCCGAGCCCCTGGAAGCATAAAAATCACTTTAAACATGCTACTTTTAGCTCTAACACTGATGATCCACCTACAAATGTGAACTGACGTTCAAAAATAAAACATTTGAAAACGGACCATTTTCCACATTTCTGAAGCATGACGTAATGGGGGGTGTTATCTCTTTTGTCGAAAATCAGCCGTTTTTGCTCGAACATTAAATGCCTCCAAATGGTATTTAATTAACTTCCCGAGCCCCTGGAAGCATGAAAATCACTTTAAACATGCTAATTTTAGCTCTAACACTGATGATCCACCTACAAATGTGAACTGACGTTCAAAAATAAAACATTTGAAAACGGACCATTTTCCACATTTCTGAAGCATGACGTAATGAGGGGGTGTTATCTCTTTTGTCGAAAATCAGCCGTTTTTGCTCGAACATTAAATGCCTCCAAATGGTATTTAATTAACTTCCCGAGCCCCTGGAAGCATGAAAATCACTTTAAACATGCTAATTTAAGCTCTAACACTGATGATCCACCTACAAATGTGAACTGACGTTCAAAAATAAAACATTTGAAAACGGACCATTTTCCACATTTCTGAAGCATGACGTAATGGGGGGGTGTTATCTCTTTTGTCGAAAATCAGCCGTTTTTGCTCGAACATTAAATGCCTCCAAATGGTATTTAATTAACTTCCCGGGGTGAAGAAACCCTTTTTGAGAACTCAGAGTGAGTAAATTGGCCATTTTCATGCACTTTTAACCATTCCATAAATCTTGTGTTTTGGGCCCCTGGAAGCATGAAAATCACTTTAAACATGCTAATTTTAGCTCTAACACTGATGATCCACCTACAAATGTGAACTGACGTTCAAAAATAAAACATTTGAAAACGGACCATTTTCCACATTTCTGAAGCATGACGTAATGGGGGGGTGTTATCTCTTTTGTCGAAAATCAGCCGTTTTTGCTCGAACATTAAATGCCTCCAAATGGTATTTAATTAACTTCCCAGGGTGAAGAAACCCTTTTTGAGAACTCAGAGTGAGTAAATTGGCCATTTTCATGCACTTTTAACCATTCCATAAATCTTGTGTTTAGGGCCCCTGGAAGCATGAAAATCACTTTAAACATGCTAATTTTAGCTCTAACACTGATGATCCACCTACAAATGTGAACTGACGTTCAAAAATAAAACATTTGAAAACGGACCATTTTCAACATTTCTGAAGCATGACGTAATGGGGGGGTGTTATCTCTTTTGTCGAAAATCAGCCGTTTTTGCTCGAACATTAAATGCCTCCAAATGGTATTTAATTAACTTCCCGAGCCCCTGGAAGCATGAAAATCACTTTAAACATGCTAATTTTAGCTCTAACACTGATGATCCACCTACAAATGTGAACTGACGTTCAAAAATAAAACATTTGAAAACGGACCATTTTCCAAATTTCTGAAGCATGACGTAATGGGGGGGTGTTATCTCTTTTGTCGAAAATCAGCCGTTTTTGCTCGAACATTAAATGCCTCCAAATGGTATTTAATTAACTTCCCGAGCCCCTGGAAGCATGAAAATCACTTTAAACATACTAATTTTAGCTCTAACACTGATGATCCACCTACAAATGTAAACTGACGTTCAAAAATAAAACATTTGAAAATGGACAATTTTCCACATTTCTGAAGCATGACGTAATGGGGGGGTGTTATCTCTTTTGTCGAAAATCAGCCGTTTTTGCACGAACATTAAATGCCTCCAAATGGTATTTAATTAACTTCCCGGGGTGAAGAAACCCTTTTTGAGAACTCAGAGTGAGTAAATTGGCCATTTTCATGCACTTTTAACCATTCCATAAATCTTGTGTTTAGGGCCCCTGGAAGCATGAAAATCACTTTAAACATGCTAATTTTAGCTCTAACACTGATGATCCACCTACAAATGTGAACTGACGTTCAAAAATAAAACATTTGAAAACGGACTATTTTCCACATTTCTGAAGCATGACGTAATGGGGGGGTGTTATCTCTTTTGTCGAAAATCAGCCGTTTTTGCTCGAACATTAAAAGCCTCCAAATGGTATTTAATTAACTTCCCGAGCCCCTGGAAGCATGAAAATCACTTTAAACATGCTAATTTTAGCTCTAACACTGATGATCCACCTACAAATGTGAACTGACGTTCAAAAATAAAACATTTGAAAACGGACCATTTTCCACATTTTTGAAGCATGACGTAATGGGGGGGTGTTATCTCTTTTGTCGAAAATCAGCCGTTTTTGCTCGAACATTAAATGTCTCAAATTGGTATTTAATTAACTTCCCGGGGTGAAGAAACCCTTTTTGAGAACTCAGAGTGAGTAAATTGGCCATTTTCATGCACTTTTAACCATTCCATAAACCTTGTGTTTTGGGCCCCTGGAAGCATGAAAATCACTTTAAACATGCTAATTTTAGCTCTAACACTGATGATCCACCTACAAATGTGAACTGACGTTCAAAAATAAAACATTTGAAAACGGACCATTTTCCACATTTCTGAAGCATGACGTAATGAGGGGGTGTTATCTCTTTTGTCGAAAATCAGCCGTTTTTGCTCGAACATTAAATGCCTCCAAATGGTATTTAATTAACTTCCCGGGGTGAAGAAACCCTTTTTGAGAACTCAGAGTGAGTAAATTGGCCATTTTCATGCACTTTTAACCATTCCATAAATCTTGTGTTTTGGGCCCCTGGAAGCATGAAAATCACTTTAAACATGCTAATTTTAGCTCTAACACTGATGATCCACCTACAAATGTGAACTGACGTTCAAAAATAAAACATTTAAAAACGGACCATTTTCCACATTTCTGAAGCATGACGTAATGGGGGGGTGTTATCTCTTTTGTCGAAAATCAGCCGTTTTTGCTGGAACATTAAATGCCTCCAAATGGTATTTATTTCACTTCCCGAGCCCCTGGAAGCATGAAAATCACTTTAAACAGCTACTTTTAGCTCTAACACTGATGATCCACCTACAAATGTGAACTGACGTTCAAAAATAAAACATTTGAAAACGGACCATTTTCCACATTTCTGAAGCATGACGTAATGGGGGGGTGTTATCTCTTTTGTCGAAAATCAGCCGTTTTTGCTCGAACATTAAATGCCTCCAAATGGTATTTAATTAACTTCCCGAGCCCCTGGAAGCATGAAAATCACTTTAAACATGCTAATTTTAGCTCTAACACTGATGATCCACCTACAAATGTGAACTGACGTTCAAAAATAAAACATTTGAAAACGGACCATTTTCCACATTTCTGAAGCATGACGTAATGGGGGGGGTGTTATCTCTTTTGTCGAAAATCAGCCGTTTTCGCTCGAACATTAAATGCCTCCAAATGGTATTTAATTAACTTCCCGGGGTGAAGAAACCCTTTTTGAGAACTCAGAGTGAGTAAATTGGCCATTTTCATGCACTTTTAACCATTCCATAAATCTTGTGTTTTGGGCCCCTGGAAGCATGAAAATCACTTTAAACATGCTAATTTTAGCTCTAACACTGATGATCCACCTACAAATGTGAACTGACGTTCAAAAATAAAACATTTGAAAACGGACCATTTTCCACATTTCTGAAGCATGACGTAATGGGGGGGTGTTATCTCTTTTGTCGAAAATCAGCAGTTTTTGCTCGAACATTAAATGCCTCCAAATGGTATTTAATTAACTTCCCGAGCCCCTGGAAGCATGAAAATCACTTTAAACATGCTAATTTTAGCTCTAACACTGATGATCCACCTACAAATGTGAACTGACGTTCAAAAATAAAACATTTGAAAACGGACCATTTTCCACATTTCTGAAGCATGACGTAATGGGGGGGTGTTATCTCTTTTGTCGAAAATCAGCCGTTTTTGCTCGAACATTAAATGCCTCCAAATGGTATTTAATTAAATTCCCGAGCCCCTGGAAGCATGAAAATCACTTTAAACATGCTAATTTTAGCTCTAACACTGATGATCCACCTACAAATGTGAACTGACGTTCAAAAATAAAACATTTGAAAACGGACCATTTTCCACATTTCTGAAGCATGACGTAATGAGGGGGTGTTATCTCTTTTGTCGAAAATCAGCCGTTTTTGCTCGAACATTAAATGCCTCCAAATGGTATTTAATTAACTTCCCGGGGTGAAGAAACCCTTTTTGAGAACTCAGAGTGAGTAAATTGGCCATTTTCATGCACTTTTAACCATTCCATAAATCTTGTGTTTTGGGCCCCTGGAAGCATGAAAATCACTTTAAACATGCTAATTTTAGCTCTAACACTGATGATCCACCTACAAATGTGAACTGACGTTCAAAAATAAAACATTTGAAAACGGACCATTTTCCACATTTCTGAAGCATGACGTAATGGGGGGGTGTTATCTCTTTTGTCAAAAATCAGCCGTTTTTGCTGGAACATTAAATGCCTCCAAATGGTATTTATTTCACTTCCCGAGCCCCTGGAAGCATGAAAATCACTTTAAACATGCTACTTTTAGCTCTAACACTGATGATCCACCTACGAATATGAACTGACGTTCAAAAATAAAACATTTGAAAACGGACCATTTTCCACATTTCTGAAGCATGACGTAATGGGGGGGTGTTATCTCTTTTGTCGAAAATCAGCCGTTTTTGCTCGAACATTAAATGCCTCCAAATGGTATTTAATTAACTTCCCGAGCCTCTGGAAGCATGAAAATCACTTTAAACATGCTAATTTTAGCTCTAACACTGATGATCCACCTACAAATGTGAACTGACGTTCAAAAATAAAACATTTGAAAACGGACCATTTTCCACATTTCTGAAGCATGACGTAATGGGGGGGTGTTATCTCTTTTGTCGAAAATCAGCCGTTTTCGCACAAACATTAAATGCCTCCAAATGGTATTTAATTAACTTCCCGGGGTGAAGAAACCCTTTTTGAGAACTCAGAGTGAGTAAATTGGCCATTTTCATGCACTTTTAACCATTCCATAAATCTTGTGTTTTGGGCCCCTGGAAGCATGAAAATCACTTTAAACATGCTAATTTTAGCTCTAACACTGATGATCCACCTACAAATGTGAACTGACATTCAAAAATAAAACATTTGAAAACGGACCATTTTCCACATTTCTGAAGCATGACGTAATGGGGGGGTGTTATCTCTTTTGTCGAAAATCAGCCGTTTTTGCTCGAACATTAAATGCCTCCAAATGGTATTTAATTAACTTCCCGAGCCCCTGGAAGCATGAAAATCACTTTAAACATGCTAATTTTAGCTCTAACACTGATGATCCACCTACAAATGTGAACTGACGTTCAAAAATAAAACATTTGAAAACGGACCATTTTCCACATTTCTGAAGCATGACGTAATGGGGGGTGTTATCTCTTTTGTCGAAAATCAGCCGTTTTTGCTCGAACATTAAATGCCTCCAAATGGTATTTAATTAACTTCCCGAGCCCCTGGAAGCATGAAAATCACTTTAAACATGCTAATTTTAGCTCTAACACTGATGATCCACCTACAAATGTGAACTGACGTTCAAAAATAAAACATTTGAAAACGGACCATTTTCCACATTTCTGAAGCATGACGTAATGGGGGGGTGTTATCTCTTTTGTCGAAAATCAGCCGTTTTTGCTCGAACATTAAATGCCTCCAAATGGTATTTATTTCACTTCCCGAGCCCCTGGAAGCATGAAAATCAATTTAAACATGCTAATTTTAGCTCTAACACTGATGATCCACCTACAAATGTGAACTGACGTTCAAAAATAAAACATTTGAAAACGGACCATTTTCCACATTTCTGAAGCATGACGTAATGGGGGGGTGTCATCTCTTTTGTCGAAAATCAGCCGTTTTTGCTCGAACATTAAATGCCTCCAAATGGTATTTAATTAACTTCCCGGGGTGAAGAAACCCTTTTTGAGAACTCAGAGTGAGTAAATTGGCCATTTTCATGCACTTTTAACCATTCCATAAATCTTGTGTTTAGGGCCCCTGGAAGCATGAAAATCACTTTAAACATGCTAATTTTAGCTCTAACACTGATGATCCACCTACAAATGTGAACTGACGTTCAAAAATAAAACATTTGAAAACGGACTATTTTCCACATTTCTGAAGCATGACGTAATGGGGGGGTGTTATCTCTTTTGTCGAAAATCAGCCGTTTTTGCTCGAACATTAAATGCCTCCAAATGGTATTTAATTAACTTCCCGAGCCCCTGAAAGCATGAAAATCACTTTAAACATGCTAATTTTAGCTCTAACACTGATGATCCACCTACAAATGTGAACTGACGTTCAAAAATAAAACATTTGAAAACGGACCATTTTCCACATTTTTGAAGCATGACGTAATGGGGGGGTGTTATCTCTTTTGTCGAAAATCAGCCGTTTTTGCTCGAACTTTAAATGCCTCCAAATGGTATTTAATTAACTTCCCGGGGTGAAGAAACCCTTTTTGAGAACTCAGAGTGAGTAAATTGGCCATTTTCATGCACTTTTAACCATTCCATAAACCTTGTGTTTTGGGCCCCTGGAAGCATGAAAATCACTTTAAACATGCTAATTTTAGCTCTAACACTGATGATCCACCTACAAATGTGAACAGACGTTCAAAAATAAAACATTTGAAAACGGACCATTTTCCACATTTCTGAAGCATGACGTAATGAGGGGGTGTTATCTCTTTTGTCGAAAATCAGCCGTTTTTGCTCGAACATTAAATGCCTCCAAATGGTATTTAATTAACTTCCCGGGGTGAAGAAACCCTTTTTGAGAACTCAGAGTGAGTAAATTGGCCATTTTCATGCACTTTTAACCATTCCATAAATCTTGTGTTTTGGGCCCCTGGAAGCATGAAAATCACTTTAAACATGCTAATTTTAGCTCTAACACTGATGATCCACCTACAAATGTGAACTGACGTTCAAAAATAAAACATTTGAAAACGGACCATTTTCCACATTTCTGAAGCATGACGTAATGGGGGGGTGTTATCTCTTTTGTCGAAAATCAGCCGTTTTTGCTGGAACATTAAATGCCTCCAAATGGTATTTATTTCACTTCCCGAGCCCCTGGAAGCATGAAAATCACTTTAAACATGCTACTTTTAGCTCTAACACTGATGATCCACCTACAAATGTGAACTGACGTTCAAAAATAAAACATTTGAAAACGGACCATTTTCCACATTTCTGAAGCATGACGTAATGGGGGGGTGTTATCTCTTTTGTCGAAAATCAGCCGTTTTTGCTCGAACATTAAATGCCTCCAAATGGTATTTAATTAACTTCCCGAGCCCCTGGAAGCATGAAAATCACTTTAAACATGCTAATTTTAGCTCTAACACTGATGATCCACCTACAAATGTGAACTGACGTTCAAAAATAAAACATTTGAAAACGGACCATTTTCCACATTTCTGAAGCATGACGTAATGGGGGGGTGTTATCTCTTTTGTCGAAAATCAGCCGTTTTCGCTCGAACATTAAATGCCTCCAAATGGTATTTAATTAACTTCCCGGGGTGAAGAAACCCTTTTTGAGAACTCAGAGTGAGTAAATTGGCCATTTTCATGCACTTTTAACCATTCCATAAATCTTGTGTTTTGGGCCCCTGGAAGCATGAAAATCACTTTAAACATGCTAATTTTAGCTCTAACACTGATGATCCACCTACAAATGTGAACTGACGTTCAAAAATAAAACATTTGAAAACGGACCATTTTCCACATTTCTGAAGCATGACGTAATGGGGGGGTGTTATCTCTTTTGTCGAAAATCAGCCGTTTTTGCTCGAACATTAAATGCCTCCAAATGGTATTTAATTAACTTCCCGAGCCCCTGGAAGCATGAAAATCACTTTAAACATGCTAATTTTAGCTCTAACACTGATGATCCACCTACAAATGTGAACTGACGTTCAAAAATAAAACATTTGAAAACGGACCATTTTCCACATTTCTGAAGCATGACGTAATGGGGGGGTGTTATCTCTTTTGTCGAAAATCAGCCGTTTTTGCTCGAACATTAAATGCCTCCAAATGGTATTTAATTAACTTCCCGAGCCCCTGGAAGCATGAAAATCACTTTAAACATGCTAATTTTAGCTCTAACACTGATGATCCACCTACAAATGTGAACTGACGTTCAAAAATAAAACATTTAAAAACGGACCATTTTCCACATTCCTGAAGCATGACGTAATGAGGGGGTGTTATCTCTTTTGTCGAAAATCAGCCGTTTTTGCTCGAACATTAAATGCCTCCAAATGGTATTTAATTAACTTCCCGGGGTGAAGAAACCCTTTTTGAGAACTCAGAGTGAGTAAATTGGCCATTTTCATGCACTTTTAACCATTCCATAAATCTTGTGTTTTGGGCCCCTGGAAGCATGAAAATCACTTTAAACATGCTAATTTTAGCTCTAACACTGATGATCCACCTACAAATGTGAACTGACGTTCAAAAATAAAACATTTGAAAACGGACCATTTTCCACATTTCTGAAGCATGACGTAATGGGGGGGTGTTATCTCTTTTGTCGAAAATCAGCCGTTTTTGCTGGAACATTAAATGCCTCCAAATGGTATTTATTTCACTTCCCGAGCCCCTGGAAGCATGAAAATCACTTTAAACATGCTAATTTTAGCTCTAACACTGATGATCCACCTACAAATGTGAACTGACGTTCAAAAATAAAACATTTGAAAACGGACCATTTTCCACATTTCTGAAGCATGACGTAATGGGGGGGTGTTATCTCTTTTGTCGAAAATCAGCCGTTTTCGCTCGAACATTAAATGCCTCCAAATGGTATTTAATTAACTTCCCGGGGTGAAGAAACCCTTTTTGAGAACTCAGAGTGAGTAAATTGGCCATTTTCATGCACTTTTAACCATTCCATAAATCTTGTGTTTTGGGCCCCTGGAAGCATGAAAATCACTTTAAACATGCTAATTTTAGCTCTAACACTGATGATCCACCTACAAATGTGAACTGACGTTCAAAAATAAAACATTTGAAAACGGACCATTTTCCACATTTCTGAAGCATGACGTAATGGGGGGGTGTTATCTCTTTTGTCGAAAATCAGCCGTTTTTGCTCGAACATTAAATGCCTCCAAATGGTATTTAATTAACTTCCCGAGCCCCTGGAAGCATGAAAATCACTTTAAACATGCTAATTTTAGCTCTAACACTGATGATCCACCTACAAATGTGAACTGACGTTCAAAAATAAAACATTTGAAAACGGACCATTTTCCACATTTCTGAAGCATGACGTAATGGGGGGGTGTTATCTCTTTTGTCGAAAATCAGCCGTTTTTGCTCGAACATTAAATGCCTCCAAATGGTATTTAATTAACTTCCCGAGCCCCTGGAAGCATGAAAATCACTTTAAACATGCTAATTTTAGCTCTAACACTGATGATCCACCTACAAATGTGAACTGACGTTCAAAAATAAAACATTTAAAAACGGACCATTTTCCACATTCCTGAAGCATGACGTAATGAGGGGGTGTTATCTCTTTTGTCGAAAATCAGCCGTTTTTGCTCGAACATTAAATGCCTCCAAATGGTATTTAATTAACTTCCCGGGGTGAAGAAACCCTTTTTGAGAACTCAGAGTGAGTAAATTGGCCATTTTCATGCACTTTTAACCATTCCATAAATCTTGTGTTTTGGGCCCCTGGAAGCATGAAAATCACTTTAAACATGCTAATTTTAGCTCTAACACTGATGATCCACCTACAAATGTGAACTGACGTTCAAAAATAAATCATTTGAAAACGGACCATTTTCCACATTTCTGAAGCATGACGTAATGGGGGGGTGTTATCTCTTTTGTCGAAAATCAGCCGTTTTTGCTGGAACATTAAATGCCTCCAAATGGTATTTATTTCACTTCCCGAGCCCCTGGAAGCATGAAAATCACTTTAAACATGCTACTTTTAGCTCTAACACTGATGATCCACCTACAAATGTGAACTGACGTTCAAAAATAAAACATTTGAAAACGGACCATTTTCCACATTTCTGAAGCATGACGTAATGGGGGGGTGTTATCTCTTTTGTCGAAAATCAGCCGTTTTCGCACGAACATTAAATGCCTCCAAATGGTATTTAATTAACTTCCCGGGGTGAAGAAACCCTTTTTGAGAACTCAGAGTGAGTAAATTGGCCATTTTCATGCACTTTTAACCATTCCATAAATCTTGTGTTTTGGGCCCCTGGAAGCATGAAAATCACTTTAAACATGCTAATTTTAGCTCTAACACTGATGATCCACCTACAAATGTGAACTGACGTTCAAAAATAATACATTTGAAAACGGACCATTTTCCACATTTCTGAAGCATGACGTAATGGGGGGGTGTTATCTCTTTTGTCGAAAATCAGCCGTTTTTGCTCGAACATTAAATGCCTCCAAATGGTATTTAATTAACTTCCCGAGCCCCTGGAAGCATGAAAATCACTTTAAACATGCTAATTTTAGCTCTAACACTGATGATCCACCTACAAATGTGAACTGACGTTCAAAAATAAAACATTTGAAAACGGACCATTTTCCAAATTTCTGAAGCATGACGTAATGGGGGGGTGTTATCTCTTTTGTCGAAAATCAGCCGTTTTTGCTCGAACATTAAATGCCTCCAAATGGTATTTAATTAACTTCCCGAGCCCCTGGAAGCATGAAAATCACTTTAAACATACTAATTTTAGCTCTAACACTGATGATCCACCTACAAATGTAAACTGACGTTCAAAAATAAAACATTTGAAAATGGACAATTTTCCACATTTCTGAAGCATGACGTAATGGGGGGGTGTTATCTCTTTTGTCGAAAATCAGCCGTTTTTGCTCGAACATTAAATGCCTCCAAATGGTATTTAATTAACTTCCCGGGGTGAAGAAACCCTTTTTGAGAACTCAGAGTGAGTAAATTGGCCATTTTCATGCACTTTTAACCATTCCATAAATCTTGTGTTTAGGGCCCCTGGAAGCATGAAAATCACTTTAAACATGCTAATTTTAGCTCTAACACTGATGATCCACCTACAAATGTGAACTGACGTTCAAAAATAAAACATTCGAAAACGGACTATTTTCCACATTTCTGAAGCATGACGTAATGGGGGGGTGTTATCTCTTTTGTCGAAAATCAGCCGTTTTTGCTCGAACATTAAAAGCCTCCAAATGGTATTTAATTAACTTCCCGAGCCCCTGGAAGCATGAAAATCACTTTAAACATGCTAATTTTAGCTCTAACACTGATGATCCACCTACAAATGTGAACTGACGTTCAAAAATAAAACATTTGAAAACGGACCATTTTCCACATTTTTGAAGCATGACGTAATGGGGGGGTGTTATCTCTTTTGTCGAAAATCAGCCGTTTTTGCTCGAACATTAAATGCCTCCAAATGGTATTTAATTAACTTCCCGGGGTGAAGAAACCCTTTTTGAGAACTCAGAGTGAGTAAATTGGCCATTTTCATGCACTTTTAACCATTCCATAAACCTTGTGTTTTGGGCCCCTGGAAGCATGAAAATCACTTTAAACATGCTAATTTTAGCTCTAACACTGATGATCCACCTACAAATGTGAACTGACGTTCAAAAATAAAACATTTGAAAACGGACCATTTTCCACATTTCTGAAGCATGACGTAATGAGGGGGTGTTATCTCTTTTGTCGAAAATCAGCCGTTTTTGCTCGAACATTAAATGCCTCCAAATGGTATTTAATTAACTTCCCGGGGTGAAGAAACCCTTTTTGAGAACTCAGAGTGAGTAAATTGGCCATTTTCATGCACTTTTAACCATTCCATAAATCTTGTGTTTTGGGCCCCTGGAAGCATGAAAATCACTTTAAACATGCTAATTTTAGCTCTAACACTGATGATCCACCTACAAATGTGAACTGACGTTCAAAAATAAAACATTTAAAAACGGACCATTTTCCACATTTCTGAAGCATGACGTAATGGGGGGGTGTTATCTCTTTTGTCGAAAATCAGCCGTTTTTGCTGGAACATTAAATGCCTCCAAATGGTATTTATTTCACTTCCCGAGCCCCTGGAAGCATGAAAATCACTTTAAACAGCTACTTTTAGCTCTAACACTGATGATCCACCTACAAATGTGAACTGACGTTCAAAAATAAAACATTTGAAAACGGACCATTTTCCACATTTCTGAAGCATGACGTAATGGGGGGGTGTTATCTCTTTTGTCGAAAATCAGCAGTTTTTGCTCGAACATTAAATGCCTCCAAATGGTATTTAATTAACTTCCCGAGCCCCTGGAAGCATGAAAATCACTTTAAACATGCTAATTTTAGCTCTAACACTGATGATCCACCTACAAATGTGAACTGACGTTCAAAAATAAAACATTTGAAAACGGACCATTTTCCACATTTCTGAAGCATGACGTAATGGGGGGGGTGTTATCTCTTTTGTCGAAAATCAGCCGTTTTCGCTCGAACATTAAATGCCTCCAAATGGTATTTAATTAACTTCCCGGGGTGAAGAAACCCTTTTTGAGAACTCAGAGTGAGTAAATTGGCCATTTTCATGCACTTTTAACCATTCCATAAATCTTGTGTTTTGGGCCCCTGGAAGCATGAAAATCACTTTAAACATGCTAATCTTAGCTCTAACACTGATGATCCACCTACAAATGTGAACTGACGTTCAAAAATAAAACATTTGAAAACGGACCATTTTCCACATTTCTGAAGCATGACGTAATGGGGGGGTGTTATCTCTTTTGTCGAAAATCAGCCGTTTTTGCTCGAACATTAAATGCCTCCAAATGGTATTTAATTAACTTCCCGAGCCCCTGGAAGCATGAAAATCACTTTAAACATGCTAATTTTAGCTCTAACACTGATGATCCACCTACAAATGTGAACTGACGTTCAAAAATAAAACATTTGAAAACGGACCATTTTCCACATTTCTGAAGCATGACGTAATGGGGGGGTGTTATCTCTTTTGTCGAAAATCAGCCGTTTTTGCTCGAACATTAAATGCCTCCAAATGGTATTTAATTAAATTCCCGAGCCCCTGGAAGCATGAAAATCACTTTAAACATGCTAATTTTAGCTCTAACACTGATGATCCACCTACAAATGTGAACTGACGTTCAAAAATAAAACATTTGAAAACGGACCATTTTCCACATTTCTGAAGCATGACGTAATGAGGGGGTGTTATCTCTTTTGTCGAAAATCAGCCGTTTTTGCTCGAACATTAAATGCCTCCAAATGGTATTTAATTAACTTCCCGGGGTGAAGAAACCCTTTTTGAGAACTCAGAGTGAGTAAATTGGCCATTTTCATGCACTTTTAACCATTCCATAAATCTTGTGTTTTGGGCCCCTGGAAGCATGAAAATCACTTTAAACATGCTAATTTTAGCTCTAACACTGATGATCCACCTACAAATGTGAACTGACGTTCAAAAATAAAACATTTGAAAACGGACCATTTTCCACATTTCTGAAGCATGACGTAATGGGGGGGTGTTATCTCTTTTGTCGAAAATCAGCCGTTTTTGCTCGAACATTAAATGCCTCCAAATGGTATTTAATTAACTTCCCGAGCCCCTGGAAGCATGAAAATCACTTTAAACATGCTAATTTTAGCTCTAACACTGATGATCCACCTACAAATGTGAACTGACGTTCAAAAATAAAACATTTGAAAACGGACCATTTTCCACATTTCTGAAGCATGACGTAATGGGGGGGTGTTATCTCTTTTGTCGAAAATCAGCCGTTTTCGCACGAACATTAAATGCCTCCAAATGGTATTTAATTAACTTCCCGGGGTGAAGAAACCCTTTTTGAGAACTCAGAGTGAGTAAATTGGCCATTTTCATGCACTTTTAACCATTCCATAAATCTTGTGTTTTGGGCCCCTGGAAGCATGAAAATCACTTTAAACATGCTAATTTTAGCTCTAACACTGATGATCCACCTACAAATGTGAACTGACGTTCAAAAATAAAACATTTGAAAACGGACCATTTTCCACATTTCTGAAGCATGACGTAATGGGGGGGTGTTATCTCTTTTGTCGAAAATCAGCCGTTTTTGCTCGAACATTAAATGCCTCCAAATGGTATTTAATTAACTTCCCGAGCCCCTGGAAGCATGAAAATCACTTTAAACATGCTAATTTTAGCTCTAACACTGATGATCCACCTACAAATGTGAACTGACGTTCAAAAATAAAACATTTGAAAACGGACCATTTTCCACATTTCTGAAGCATGACGTAATGGGGGGTGTTATCTCTTTTGTCGAAAATCAGCCGTTTTTGCTCCAACATTAAATGCCTCCAAATGGTATTTAATTTACTTCCCGAGCCCCTGGAAGCATGAAAATCACTTTAAACATGCTAATTTTAGCTCTAACACTGATGATCCACCTACAAATGTGAACTGACGTTCAAAAATAAAACATTTGAAAACGGACCATTTTCCACATTTCTGAAGCATGACGTAATGGGGGGGTGTTATCTCTTTTGTCGAAAATCAGCCGTTTTTGCTCGAACATTAAATGCCTCCAAATGGTATTTATTTCACTTCCCGAGCCCCTGGAAGCATGAAAATCAATTTAAACATGCTAATTTTAGCTCTAACACTGATGATCCACCTACAAATGTGAACTGACGTTCAAAAATAAAACATTTGAAAACGGACCATTTTCCACATTTCTGAAGCATGACGTAATGGGGGGGTGTCATCTCTTTTGTCGAAAATCAGCCGTTTTTGCTCGAACATTAAATGCCTCCAAATGGTATTTAATTAACTTCCCGGGGTGAAGAAACCCTTTTTGAGAACTCAGAGTGAGTAAATTGGCCATTTTCATGCACTTTTAACCATTCCATAAATCTTGTGTTTAGGGCCCCTGGAAGCATGAAAATCACTTTAAACATGCTAATTTTAGCTCTAACACTGATGATCCACCTACAAATGTGAACTGACGTTCAAAAATAAAACATTTGAAAACGGACTATTTTCCACATTTCTGAAGCATGACGTAATGGGGGGGTGTTATCTCTTTTGTCGAAAATCAGCCGTTTTTGCTCGAACATTAAATGCCTCCAAATGGTATTTAATTAACTTCCCGAGCCCCTGAAAGCATGAAAATCACTTTAAACATGCTAATTTTAGCTCTAACACTGATGATCCACCTACAAATGTGAACTGACGTTCAAAAATAAAACATTTGAAAACGGACCATTTTCCACATTTTTGAAGCATGACGTAATGGGGGGGTGTTATCTCTTTTGTCGAAAATCAGCCGTTTTTGCTCGAACATTAAATGCCTCCAAATGGTATTTAATTAACTTCCCGGGGTGAAGAAACCCTTTTTGAGAACTCAGAGTGAGTAAATTGGCCATTTTCATGCACTTTTAACCATTCCATAAACCTTGTGTTTTGGGCCCCTGGAAGCATGAAAATCACTTTAAACATGCTAATTTTAGCTCTAACACTGATGATCCACCTACAAATGTGAACAGACGTTCAAAAATAAAACATTTGAAAACGGACCATTTTCCACATTTCTGAAGCATGACGTAATGAGGGGGTGTTATCTCTTTTGTCGAAAATCAGCCGTTTTTGCTCGAACATTAAATGCCTCCAAATGGTATTTAATTAACTTCCCGGGGTGAAGAAACCCTTTTTGAGAACTCAGAGTGAGTAAATTGGCCATTTTCATGCACTTTTAACCATTCCATAAATCTTGTGTTTTGGGCCCCTGGAAGCATGAAAATCACTTTAAACATGCTAATTTTAGCTCTAACACTGATGATCCACCTACAAATGTGAACTGACGTTCAAAAATAAAACATTTGAAAACGGACCATTTTCCACATTTCTGAAGCATGACGTAATGGGGGGGTGTTATCTCTTTTGTCGAAAATCAGCCGTTTTTGCTGGAACATTAAATGCCTCCAAATGGTATTTATTTCACTTCCCGAGCCCCTGGAAGCATGAAAATCACTTTAAACATGCTACTTTTAGCTCTAACACTGATGATCCACCTACAAATGTGAACTGACGTTCAAAAATAAAACATTTGAAAACGGACCATTTTCCACATTTCTGAAGCATGACGTAATGGGGGGGTGTTATCTCTTTTGTCGAAAATCAGCCGTTTTTGCTCGAACATTAAATGCCTCCAAATGGTATTTAATTAACTTCCCGAGCCCCTGGAAGCATGAAAATCACTTTAAACATGCTAATTTTAGCTCTAACACTGATGATCCACCTACAAATGTGAACTGACGTTCAAAAATAAAACATTTGAAAACGGACCATTTTCCACATTTCTGAAGCATGACGTAATGGGGGGGTGTTATCTCTTTTGTCGAAAATCAGCCGTTTTCGCTCGAACATTAAATGCCTCCAAATGGTATTTAATTAACTTCCCGGGGTGAAGAAACCCTTTTTGAGAACTCAGAGTGAGTAAATTGGCCATTTTCATGCACTTTTAACCATTCCATAAATCTTGTGTTTTGGGCCCCTGGAAGCATGAAAATCACTTTAAACATGCTAATTTTAGCTCTAACACTGATGATCCACCTACAAATGTGAACTGACGTTCAAAAATAAAACATTTGAAAACGGACCATTTTCCACATTTCTGAAGCATGACGTAATGGGGGGGTGTTATCTCTTTTGTCGAAAATCAGCCGTTTTTGCTCGAACATTAAATGCCTCCAAATGGTATTTAATTAACTTCCCGAGCCCCTGGAAGCATGAAAATCACTTTAAACATGCTAATTTTAGCTCTAACACTGATGATCCACCTACAAATGTGAACTGACGTTCAAAAATAAAACATTTGAAAACGGACCATTTTCCACATTTCTGAAGCATGACGTAATGGGGGGGTGTTATCTCTTTTGTCGAAAATCAGCCGTTTTTGCTCGAACATTAAATGCCTCCAAATGGTATTTAATTAACTTCCCGAGCCCCTGGAAGCATGAAAATCACTTTAAACATGCTAATTTTAGCTCTAACACTGATGATCCACCTACAAATGTGAACTGACGTTCAAAAATAAAACATTTAAAAACGGACCATTTTCCACATTCCTGAAGCATGACGTAATGAGGGGGTGTTATCTCTTTTGTCGAAAATCAGCCGTTTTTGCTCGAACATTAAATGCCTCCAAATGGTATTTAATTAACTTCCCGGGGTGAAGAAACCCTTTTTGAGAACTCAGAGTGAGTAAATTGGCCATTTTCATGCACTTTTAACCATTCCATAAATCTTGTGTTTTGGGCCCCTGGAAGCATGAAAATCACTTTAAACAAGCTAATTTTAGCTCTAACACTGATGATCCACCTACAAATGTGAACTGACGTTCAAAAATAAAACATTTGAAAACGGACCATTTTCCACATTTCTGAAGCATGACGTAATGGGGGGGTGTTATCTCTTTTGTCGAAAATCAGCCGTTTTTGCTGGAACATTAAATGCCTCCAAATGGTATTTATTTCACTTCCCGAGCCCCTGGAAGCATGAAAATCACTTTAAACATGCTAATTTTAGCTCTAACACTGATGATCCACCTACAAATGTGAACTGACGTTCAAAAATAAAACATTTGAAAACGGACCATTTTCCACATTTCTGAAGCATGACGTAATGGGGGGGTGTTATCTCTTTTGTCGAAAATCAGCCGTTTTTGCTCGAACATTAAATGCCTCCAAATGGTATTTATTTCACTTCCCGAGCCCCTGGAAGCATGAAAATCAATTTAAACATGCTAATTTTAGCTCTAACACTGATGATCCACCTACAAATGTGAACTGACGTTCAAAAATAAAACATTTGAAAACGGACCATTTTCCACATTTCTGAAGCATGACGTAATGGGGGGGTGTCATCTCTTTTGTCGAAAATCAGCCGTTTTTGCTCGAACATTAAATGCCTCCAAATGGTATTTAATTAACTTCCCGGGGTGAAGAAACCCTTTTTGAGAACTCAGAGTGAGTAAATTGGCCATTTTCATGCACTTTTAACCATTCCATAAATCTTGTGTTTAGGGCCCCTGGAAGCATGAAAATCACTTTAAACATGCTAATTTTAGCTCTAACACTGATGATCCACCTACAAATGTGAACTGACGTTCAAAAATAAAACATTTGAAAACGGACTATTTTCCACATTTCTGAAGCATGACGTAATGGGGGGGTGTTATCTCTTTTGTCGAAAATCAGCCGTTTTTGCTCGAACATTAAATGCCTCCAAATGGTATTTAATTAACTTCCCGAGCCCCTGAAAGCATGAAAATCACTTTAAACATGCTAATTTTAGCTCTAACACTGATGATCCACCTACAAATGTGAACTGACGTTCAAAAATAAAACATTTGAAAACGGACCATTTTCCACATTTTTGAAGCATGACGTAATGGGGGGGTGTTATCTCTTTTGTCGAAAATCAGCCGTTTTTGCTCGAACATTAAATGCCTCCAAATGGTATTTAATTAACTTCCCGGGGTGAAGAAACCCTTTTTGAGAACTCAGAGTGAGTAAATTGGCCATTTTCATGCACTTTTAACCATTCCATAAACCTTGTGTTTTGGGCCCCTGGAAGCATGAAAATCACTTTAAACATGCTAATTTTAGCTCTAACACTGATGATCCACCTACAAATGTGAACAGACGTTCAAAAATAAAACATTTGAAAACGGACCATTTTCCACATTTCTGAAGCATGACGTAATGAGGGGGTGTTATCTCTTTTGTCGAAAATCAGCCGTTTTTGCTCGAACATTAAATGCCTCCAAATGGTATTTAATTAACTTCCCGGGGTGAAGAAACCCTTTTTGAGAACTCAGAGTGAGTAAATTGGCCATTTTCATGCACTTTTAACCATTCCATAAATCTTGTGTTTTGGGCCCCTGGAAGCATGAAAATCACTTTAAACATGCTAATTTTAGCTCTAACACTGATGATCCACCTACAAATGTGAACTGACGTTCAAAAATAAAACATTTGAAAACGGACCATTTTCCACATTTCTGAAGCATGACGTAATGGGGGGGTGTTATCTCTTTTGTCGAAAATCAGCCGTTTTTGCTGGAACATTAAATGCCTCCAAATGGTATTTATTTCACTTCCCGAGCCCCTGGAAGCATGAAAATCACTTTAAACATGCTACTTTTAGCTCTAACACTGATGATCCACCTACAAATGTGAACTGACGTTCAAAAATAAAACATTTGAAAACGGACCATTTTCCACATTTCTGAAGCATGACGTAATGGGGGGGTGTTATCTCTTTTGTCGAAAATCAGCCGTTTTTGCTCGAACATTAAATGCCTCCAAATGGTATTTAATTAACTTCCCGAGCCCCTGGAAGCATGAAAATCACTTTAAACATGCTAATTTTAGCTCTAACACTGATGATCCACCTACAAATGTGAACTGACGTTCAAAAATAAAACATTTGAAAACGGACCATTTTCCACATTTCTGAAGCATGACGTAATGGGGGGGTGTTATCTCTTTTGTCGAAAATCAGCCGTTTTCGCTCGAACATTAAATGCCTCCAAATGGTATTTAATTAACTTCCCGGGGTGAAGAAACCCTTTTTGAGAACTCAGAGTGAGTAAATTGGCCATTTTCATGCACTTTTAACCATTCCATAAATCTTGTGTTTTGGGCCCCTGGAAGCATGAAAATCACTTTAAACATGCTAATTTTAGCTCTAACACTGATGATCCACCTACAAATGTGAACTGACGTTCAAAAATAAAACATTTGAAAACGGACCATTTTCCACATTTCTGAAGCATGACGTAATGGGGGGGTGTTATCTCTTTTGTCGAAAATCAGCCGTTTTTGCTCGAACATTAAATGCCTCCAAATGGTATTTAATTAACTTCCCGAGCCCCTGGAAGCATGAAAATCACTTTAAACATGCTAATTTTAGCTCTAACACTGATGATCCACCTACAAATGTGAACTGACGTTCAAAAATAAAACATTTGAAAACGGACCATTTTCCACATTTCTGAAGCATGACGTAATGGGGGGGTGTTATCTCTTTTGTCGAAAATCAGCCGTTTTTGCTCGAACATTAAATGCCTCCAAATGGTATTTAATTAACTTCCCGAGCCCCTGGAAGCATGAAAATCACTTTAAACATGCTAATTTTAGCTCTAACACTGATGATCCACCTACAAATGTGAACTGACGTTCAAAAATAAAACATTTAAAAACGGACCATTTTCCACATTCCTGAAGCATGACGTAATGAGGGGGTGTTATCTCTTTTGTCGAAAATCAGCCGTTTTTGCTCGAACATTAAATGCCTCCAAATGGTATTTAATTAACTTCCCGGGGTGAAGAAACCCTTTTTGAGAACTCAGAGTGAGTAAATTGGCCATTTTCATGCACTTTTAACCATTCCATAAATCTTGTGTTTTGGGCCCCTGGAAGCATGAAAATCACTTTAAACAAGCTAATTTTAGCTCTAACACTGATGATCCACCTACAAATGTGAACTGACGTTCAAAAATAAAACATTTGAAAACGGACCATTTTCCACATTTCTGAAGCATGACGTAATGGGGGGGTGTTATCTCTTTTGTCGAAAATCAGCCGTTTTTGCTGGAACATTAAATGCCTCCAAATGGTATTTATTTCACTTCCCGAGCCCCTGGAAGCATGAAAATCACTTTAAACATGCTACTTTTAGCTCTAACACTGATGATCCACCTACAAATGTGAACTGACGTTCAAAAATAAAACATTTGAAAACGGACCATTTTCCACATTTCTGAAGCATGACGTAATGGGGGGGTGTTATCTCTTTTGTCGAAAATCAGCCGTTTTTGCTCGAACATTAAATGCCTCCAAATGGTATTTAATTAACTTCCCGGGGTGAAGAAACCCTTTTTGAGAACTCAGAGTGAGTAAATTGGCCATTTTCATGCACTTTTAACCATTCCATAAATCTTGTGTTTTGGGCCCCTGGAAGCATGAAAATCACTTTAAACATGCTAATTTTAGCTCTAACACTGATGATCCACCTACAAATGTGAACTGACGTTCAAAAATAAAACATTTGAAAACGGACCATTTTCCACATTTCTGAAGCATGACGTAATGGGGGGGTGTTATCTCTTTTGTCGAAAATCAGCCGTTTTTGCTGGAACATTAAATGCCTCCAAATGGTATTTATTTCACTTCCCGAGCCCCTGGAAGCATGAAAATCACTTTAAACATGCTACTTTTAGCTCTAACACTGATGATCCACCTACAAATGTGAACTGACGTTCAAAAATAAAACATTTGAAAACGGACCATTTTCCACATTTCTGAAGCATGACGTAATGGGGGGGTGTTATCTCTTTTGTCGAAAATCAGCCGTTTTTGCTCGAACATTAAATGCCTCCAAATGGTATTTAATTAACTTCCCGAGCCCCTGGAAGCATGAAAATCACTTTAAACATGCTAATTTTAGCTCTAACACTGATGATCCACCTACAAATGTGAACTGACGTTCAAAAATAAAACATTTGAAAACGGACCATTTTCCACATTTCTGAAGCATGACGTAATGGGGGGGTGTTATCTCTTTTGTCGAAAATCAGCCGTTTTCGCTCGAACATTAAATGCCTCCAAATGGTATTTAATTAACTTCCCGGGGTGAAGAAACCCTTTTTGAGAACTCAGAGTGAGTAAATTGGCCATTTTCATGCACTTTTAACCATTCCATAAATCTTGTGTTTTGGGCCCCTGGAAGCATGAAAATCACTTTAAACATGCTAATTTTAGCTCTAACACTGATGATCCACCTACAAATGTGAACTGACGTTCAAAAATAAAACATTTGAAAACGGACCATTTTCCACATTTCTGAAGCATGACGTAATGGGGGGGTGTTATCTCTTTTGTCGAAAATCAGCCGTTTTTGCTCGAACATTAAATGCCTCCAAATGGTATTTAATTAACTTCCCGAGCCCCTGGAAGCATGAAAATCACTTTAAACATGCTAATTTTAGCTCTAACACTGATGATCCACCTACAAATGTGAACTGACGTTCAAAAATAAAACATTTGAAAACGGACCATTTTCCACATTTCTGAAGCATGACGTAATGGGGGGGTGTTATCTCTTTTGTCGAAAATCAGCCGTTTTTGCTCGAACATTAAATGCCTCCAAATGGTATTTAATTAACTTCCCGAGCCCCTGGAAGCATGAAAATCACTTTAAACATGCTAATTTTAGCTCTAACACTGATGATCCACCTACAAATGTGAACTGACGTTCAAAAATAAAACATTTAAAAACGGACCATTTTCCACATTCCTGAAGCATGACGTAATGAGGGGGTGTTATCTCTTTTGTCGAAAATCAGCCGTTTTTGCTCGAACATTAAATGCCTCCAAATGGTATTTAATTAACTTCCCGGGGTGAAGAAACCCTTTTTGAGAACTCAGAGTGAGTAAATTGGCCATTTTCATGCACTTTTAACCATTCCATAAATCTTGTGTTTTGGGCCCCTGGAAGCATGAAAATCACTTTAAACAAGCTAATTTTAGCTCTAACACTGATGATCCACCTACAAATGTGAACTGACGTTCAAAAATAAAACATTTGAAAACGGACCATTTTCCACATTTCTGAAGCATGACGTAATGGGGGGGTGTTATCTCTTTTGTCGAAAATCAGCCGTTTTTGCTGGAACATTAAATGCCTCCAAATGGTATTTATTTCACTTCCCGAGCCCCTGGAAGCATGAAAATCACTTTAAACATGCTAATTTTAGCTCTAACACTGATGATCCACCTACAAATGTGAACTGACGTTCAAAAATAAAACATTTGAAAACGGACCATTTTCCACATTTCTGAAGCATGACGTAATGGGGGGGTGTTATCTCTTTTGTCGAAAATCAGCCGTTTTTGCTCGAACATTAAATGCCTCCAAATGGTATTTATTTCACTTCCCGAGCCCCTGGAAGCATGAAAATCAATTTAAACATGCTAATTTTAGCTCTAACACTGATGATCCACCTACAAATGTGAACTGACGTTCAAAAATAAAACATTTGAAAACGGACCATTTTCCACATTTCTGAAGCATGACGTAATGGGGGGGTGTCATCTCTTTTGTCGAAAATCAGCCGTTTTTGCTCGAACATTAAATGCCTCCAAATGGTATTTAATTAACTTCCCGGGGTGAAGAAACCCTTTTTGAGAACTCAGAGTGAGTAAATTGGCCATTTTCATGCACTTTTAACCATTCCATAAATCTTGTGTTTAGGGCCCCTGGAAGCATGAAAATCACTTTAAACATGCTAATTTTAGCTCTAACACTGATGATCCACCTACAAATGTGAACTGACGTTCAAAAATAAAACATTTGAAAACGGACTATTTTCCACATTTCTGAAGCATGACGTAATGGGGGGGTGTTATCTCTTTTGTCGAAAATCAGCCGTTTTTGCTCGAACATTAAATGCCTCCAAATGGTATTTAATTAACTTCCCGAGCCCCTGAAAGCATGAAAATCACTTTAAACATGCTAATTTTAGCTCTAACACTGATGATCCACCTACAAATGTGAACTGACGTTCAAAAATAAAACATTTGAAAACGGACCATTTTCCACATTTTTGAAGCATGACGTAATGGGGGGGTGTTATCTCTTTTGTCGAAAATCAGCCGTTTTTGCTCGAACATTAAATGCCTCCAAATGGTATTTAATTAACTTCCCGGGGTGAAGAAACCCTTTTTGAGAACTCAGAGTGAGTAAATTGGCCATTTTCATGCACTTTTAACCATTCCATAAACCTTGTGTTTTGGGCCCCTGGAAGCATGAAAATCACTTTAAACATGCTAATTTTAGCTCTAACACTGATGATCCACCTACAAATGTGAACAGACGTTCAAAAATAAAACATTTGAAAACGGACCATTTTCCACATTTCTGAAGCATGACGTAATGAGGGGGTGTTATCTCTTTTGTCGAAAATCAGCCGTTTTTGCTCGAACATTAAATGCCTCCAAATGGTATTTAATTAACTTCCCGGGGTGAAGAAACCCTTTTTGAGAACTCAGAGTGAGTAAATTGGCCATTTTCATGCACTTTTAACCATTCCATAAATCTTGTGTTTTGGGCCCCTGGAAGCATGAAAATCACTTTAAACATGCTAATTTTAGCTCTAACACTGATGATCCACCTACAAATGTGAACTGACGTTCAAAAATAAAACATTTGAAAACGGACCATTTTCCACATTTCTGAAGCATGACGTAATGGGGGGGTGTTATCTCTTTTGTCGAAAATCAGCCGTTTTTGCTGGAACATTAAATGCCTCCAAATGGTATTTATTTCACTTCCCGAGCCCCTGGAAGCATGAAAATCACTTTAAACATGCTACTTTTAGCTCTAACACTGATGATCCACCTACAAATGTGAACTGACGTTCAAAAATAAAACATTTGAAAACGGACCATTTTCCACATTTCTGAAGCATGACGTAATGGGGGGGTGTTATCTCTTTTGTCGAAAATCAGCCGTTTTTGCTCGAACATTAAATGCCTCCAAATGGTATTTAATTAACTTCCCGAGCCCCTGGAAGCATGAAAATCACTTTAAACATGCTAATTTTAGCTCTAACACTGATGATCCACCTACAAATGTGAACTGACGTTCAAAAATAAAACATTTGAAAACGGACCATTTTCCACATTTCTGAAGCATGACGTAATGGGGGGGTGTTATCTCTTTTGTCGAAAATCAGCCGTTTTCGCTCGAACATTAAATGCCTCCAAATGGTATTTAATTAACTTCCCGGGGTGAAGAAACCCTTTTTGAGAACTCAGAGTGAGTAAATTGGCCATTTTCATGCACTTTTAACCATTCCATAAATCTTGTGTTTTGGGCCCCTGGAAGCATGAAAATCACTTTAAACATGCTAATTTTAGCTCTAACACTGATGATCCACCTACAAATGTGAACTGACGTTCAAAAATAAAACATTTGAAAACGGACCATTTTCCACATTTCTGAAGCATGACGTAATGGGGGGGTGTTATCTCTTTTGTCGAAAATCAGCCGTTTTTGCTCGAACATTAAATGCCTCCAAATGGTATTTAATTAACTTCCCGAGCCCCTGGAAGCATGAAAATCACTTTAAACATGCTAATTTTAGCTCTAACACTGATGATCCACCTACAAATGTGAACTGACGTTCAAAAATAAAACATTTGAAAACGGACCATTTTCCACATTTCTGAAGCATGACGTAATGGGGGGGTGTTATCTCTTTTGTCGAAAATCAGCCGTTTTTGCTCGAACATTAAATGCCTCCAAATGGTATTTAATTAACTTCCCGAGCCCCTGGAAGCATGAAAATCACTTTAAACATGCTAATTTTATCTCTAACACTGATGATCCACCTACAAATGTGAACTGACGTTCAAAAATAAAACATTTAAAAACGGACCATTTTCCACATTCCTGAAGCATGACGTAATGAGGGGGTGTTATCTCTTTTGTCGAAAATCAGCCGTTTTTGCTCGAACATTAAATGCCTCCAAATGGTATTTAATTAACTTCCCGGGGTGAAGAAACCCTTTTTGAGAACTCAGAGTGAGTAAATTGGCCATTTTCATGCACTTTTAACCATTCCATAAATCTTGTGTTTTGGGCCCCTGGAAGCATGAAAATCACTTTAAACAAGCTAATTTTAGCTCTAACACTGATGATCCACCTACAAATGTGAACTGACGTTCAAAAATAAAACATTTGAAAACGGACCATTTTCCACATTTCTGAAGCATGACGTAATGGGGGGGTGTTATCTCTTTTGTCGAAAATCAGCCGTTTTTGCTGGAACATTAAATGCCTCCAAATGGTATTTATTTCACTTCCCGAGCCCCTGGAAGCATGAAAATCACTTTAAACATGCTACTTTTAGCTCTAACACTGATGATCCACCTACAAATGTGAACTGACGTTCAAAAATAAAACATTTGAAAACGGACCATTTTCCACATTTCTGAAGCATGACGTAATGGGGGGGTGTTATCTCTTTTGTCGAAAATCAGCCGTTTTTGCTCGAACATTAAATGCCTCCAAATGGTATTTAATTAACTTCCCGAGCCCCTGGAAGCATGAAAATCACTTTAAACATGCTAATTTTAGCTCTAACACTGATGATCCACCTACAAATGTGAACTGACGTTCAAAAATAAAACATTTGAAAACGGACCATTTTCCACATTTCTGAAGCATGACGTAATGGGGGGGTGTTATCTCTTTTGTCGAAAATCAGCCGTTTTCGCACGAACATTAAATGCCTCCAAATGGTATTTAATTAACTTCCCGGGGTGAAGAAACCCTTTTTGAGAACTCAGAGTGAGTAAATTGGCCATTTTCATGCACTTTTAACCATTCCATAAATCTTGTGTTTTGGGCCCCTGGAAGCATGAAAATCACTTTAAACATGCTAATTTTAGCTCTAACACTGATGATCCACCTACAAATGTGAACTGACGTTCAAAAATAAAACATTTGAAAACGGACCATTTTCCACATTTCTGAAGCATGACGTAATGGGGGGGTGTTATCTCTTTTGTCGAAAATCAGCCGTTTTTGCTCGAACATTAAATGCCTCCAAATGGTATTTAATTAACTTCCCGAGCCCCTGGAAGCATGAAAATCACTTTAAACATGCTAATTTTAGCTCTAACACTGATGATCCACCTACAAATGTGAACTGACGTTCAAAAATAAAACATTTGAAAACGGACCATTTTCCACATTTCTGAAGCATGACGTAATGGGGGGGTGTTATCTCTTTTGTCGAAAATCAGCCGTTTTTGCTCGAACATTAAATGCCTCCAAATGGTATTTAATTAACTTCCCGAGCCCCTGGAAGCATGAAAATCACTTTAAACATGCTAATTTTAGCTCTAACACTGATGATCCACCTACAAATGTGAACTGACGTTCAAAAATAAAACATTTGAAAACGGACCATTTTCCACATTTCTGAAGCATGACGTAATGGGGGGGTGTTATCTCTTTTGTCGAAAATCAGCCGTTTTTGCTCGAACATTAAATGCCTCCAAATGGTATTTATTTCACTTCCCGAGCCCCTGGAAGCATGAAAATCAATTTAAACATGCTAATTTTAGCTCTAACACTGATGATCCACCTACAAATGTGAACTGACGTTCAAAAATAAAACATTTGAAAACGGACCATTTTCCACATTTCTGAAGCATGACGTAATGGGGGGGTGTCATCTCTTTTGTCGAAAATCAGCCGTTTTTGCTCGAACATTAAATGCCTCCAAATGGTATTTAATTAACTTCCCGGGGTGAAGAAACCCTTTTTGAGAACTCAGAGTGAGTAAATTGGCCATTTTCATGCACTTTTAACCATTCCATAAATCTTGTGTTTAGGGCCCCTGGAAGCATGAAAATCACTTTAAACATGCTAATTTTAGCTCTAACACTGATGATCCACCTACAAATGTGAACTGACGTTCAAAAATAAAACATTTGAAAACGGACTATTTTCCACATTTCTGAAGCATGACGTAATGGGGGGGTGTTATCTCTTTTGTCGAAAATCAGCCGTTTTTGCTCGAACATTAAATGCCTCCAAATGGTATTTAATTAACTTCCCGAGCCCCTGAAAGCATGAAAATCACTTTAAACATGCTAATTTTAGCTCTAACACTGATGATCCACCTACAAATGTGAACTGACGTTCAAAAATAAAACATTTGAAAACGGACCATTTTCCACATTTTTGAAGCATGACGTAATGGGGGGGTGTTATCTCTTTTGTCGAAAATCAGCCGTTTTTGCTCGAACATTAAATGCCTCCAAATGGTATTTAATTAACTTCCCGGGGTGAAGAAACCCTTTTTGAGAACTCAGAGTGAGTAAATTGGCCATTTTCATGCACTTTTAACCATTCCATAAACCTTGTGTTTTGGGCCCCTGGAAGCATGAAAATCACTTTAAACATGCTAATTTTAGCTCTAACACTGATGATCCACCTACAAATGTGAACAGACGTTCAAAAATAAAACATTTGAAAACGGACCATTTTCCACATTTCTGAAGCATGACGTAATGAGGGGGTGTTATCTCTTTTGTCGAAAATCAGCCGTTTTTGCTCGAACATTAAATGCCTCCAAATGGTATTTAATTAACTTCCCGGGGTGAAGAAACCCTTTTTGAGAACTCAGAGTGAGTAAATTGGCCATTTTCATGCACTTTTAACCATTCCATAAATCTTGTGTTTTGGGCCCCTGGAAGCATGAAAATCACTTTAAACATGCTAATTTTAGCTCTAACACTGATGATCCACCTACAAATGTGAACTGACGTTCAAAAATAAAACATTTGAAAACGGACCATTTTCCACATTTCTGAAGCATGACGTAATGGGGGGGTGTTATCTCTTTTGTCGAAAATCAGCCGTTTTTGCTGGAACATTAAATGCCTCCAAATGGTATTTATTTCACTTCCCGAGCCCCTGGAAGCATGAAAATCACTTTAAACATGCTACTTTTAGCTCTAACACTGATGATCCACCTACAAATGTGAACTGACGTTCAAAAATAAAACATTTGAAAACGGACCATTTTCCACATTTCTGAAGCATGACGTAATGGGGGGGTGTTATCTCTTTTGTCGAAAATCAGCCGTTTTTGCTCGAACATTAAATGCCTCCAAATGGTATTTAATTAACTTCCCGAGCCCCTGGAAGCATGAAAATCACTTTAAACATGCTAATTTTAGCTCTAACACTGATGATCCACCTACAAATGTGAACTGACGTTCAAAAATAAAACATTTGAAAACGGACCATTTTCCACATTTCTGAAGCATGACGTAATGGGGGGGTGTTATCTCTTTTGTCGAAAATCAGCCGTTTTCGCTCGAACATTAAATGCCTCCAAATGGTATTTAATTAACTTCCCGGGGTGAAGAAACCCTTTTTGAGAACTCAGAGTGAGTAAATTGGCCATTTTCATGCACTTTTAACCATTCCATAAATCTTGTGTTTTGGGCCCCTGGAAGCATGAAAATCACTTTAAACATGCTAATTTTAGCTCTAACACTGATGATCCACCTACAAATGTGAACTGACGTTCAAAAATAAAACATTTGAAAACGGACCATTTTCCACATTTCTGAAGCATGACGTAATGGGGGGGTGTTATCTCTTTTGTCGAAAATCAGCCGTTTTTGCTCGAACATTAAATGCCTCCAAATGGTATTTAATTAACTTCCCGAGCCCCTGGAAGCATGAAAATCACTTTAAACATGCTAATTTTAGCTCTAACACTGATGATCCACCTACAAATGTGAACTGACGTTCAAAAATAAAACATTTGAAAACGGACCATTTTCCACATTTCTGAAGCATGACGTAATGGGGGGGTGTTATCTCTTTTGTCGAAAATCAGCCGTTTTTGCTCGAACATTAAATGCCTCCAAATGGTATTTAATTAACTTCCCGAGCCCCTGGAAGCATGAAAATCACTTTAAACATGCTAATTTTAGCTCTAACACTGATGATCCACCTACAAATGTGAACTGACGTTCAAAAATAAAACATTTAAAAACGGACCATTTTCCACATTCCTGAAGCATGACGTAATGAGGGGGTGTTATCTCTTTTGTCGAAAATCAGCCGTTTTTGCTCGAACATTAAATGCCTCCAAATGGTATTTAATTAACTTCCCGGGGTGAAGAAACCCTTTTTGAGAACTCAGAGTGAGTAAATTGGCCATTTTCATGCACTTTTAACCATTCCATAAATCTTGTGTTTTGGGCCCCTGGAAGCATGAAAATCACTTTAAACAAGCTAATTTTAGCTCTAACACTGATGATCCACCTACAAATGTGAACTGACGTTCAAAAATAAAACATTTGAAAACGGACCATTTTCCACATTTCTGAAGCATGACGTAATGGGGGGGTGTTATCTCTTTTGTCGAAAATCAGCCGTTTTTGCTGGAACATTAAATGCCTCCAAATGGTATTTATTTCACTTCCCGAGCCCCTGGAAGCATGAAAATCACTTTAAACATGCTAATTTTAGCTCTAACACTGATGATCCACCTACAAATGTGAACTGACGTTCAAAAATAAAACATTTGAAAACGGACCATTTTCCACATTTCTGAAGCATGACGTAATGGGGGGGTGTTATCTCTTTTGTCGAAAATCAGCCGTTTTTGCTCGAACATTAAATGCCTCCAAATGGTATTTATTTCACTTCCCGAGCCCCTGGAAGCATGAAAATCAATTTAAACATGCTAATTTTAGCTCTAACACTGATGATCCACCTACAAATGTGAACTGACGTTCAAAAATAAAACATTTGAAAACGGACCATTTTCCACATTTCTGAAGCATGACGTAATGGGGGGGTGTCATCTCTTTTGTCGAAAATCAGCCGTTTTTGCTCGAACATTAAATGCCTCCAAATGGTATTTAATTAACTTCCCGGGGTGAAGAAACCCTTTTTGAGAACTCAGAGTGAGTAAATTGGCCATTTTCATGCACTTTTAACCATTCCATAAATCTTGTGTTTAGGGCCCCTGGAAGCATGAAAATCACTTTAAACATGCTAATTTTAGCTCTAACACTGATGATCCACCTACAAATGTGAACTGACGTTCAAAAATAAAACATTTGAAAACGGACTATTTTCCACATTTCTGAAGCATGACGTAATGGGGGGGTGTTATCTCTTTTGTCGAAAATCAGCCGTTTTTGCTCGAACATTAAATGCCTCCAAATGGTATTTAATTAACTTCCCGAGCCCCTGAAAGCATGAAAATCACTTTAAACATGCTAATTTTAGCTCTAACACTGATGATCCACCTACAAATGTGAACTGACGTTCAAAAATAAAACATTTGAAAACGGACCATTTTCCACATTTTTGAAGCATGACGTAATGGGGGGGTGTTATCTCTTTTGTCGAAAATCAGCCGTTTTTGCTCGTACATTAAATGCCTCCAAATGGTATTTAATTAACTTCCCGGGGTGAAGAAACCCTTTTTGAGAACTCAGAGTGAGTAAATTGGCCATTTTCATGCACTTTTAACCATTCCATAAACCTTGTGTTTTGGGCCCCTGGAAGCATGAAAATCACTTTAAACATGCTAATTTTAGCTCTAACACTGATGATCCACCTACAAATGTGAACAGACGTTCAAAAATAAAACATTTGAAAACGGACCATTTTCCACATTTCTGAAGCATGACGTAATGAGGGGGTGTTATCTCTTTTGTCGAAAATCAGCCGTTTTTGCTCGAACATTAAATGCCTCCAAATGGTATTTAATTAACTTCCCGGGGTGAAGAAACCCTTTTTGAGAACTCAGAGTGAGTAAATTGGCCATTTTCATGCACTTTTAACCATTCCATAAATCTTGTGTTTTGGGCCCCTGGAAGCATGAAAATCACTTTAAACATGCTAATTTTAGCTCTAACACTGATGATCCACCTACAAATGTGAACTGACGTTCAAAAATAAAACATTTGAAAACGGACCATTTTCCACATTTCTGAAGCATGACGTAATGGGGGGGTGTTATCTCTTTTGTCGAAAATCAGCCGTTTTTGCTGGAACATTAAATGCCTCCAAATGGTATTTATTTCACTTCCCGAGCCCCTGGAAGCATGAAAATCACTTTAAACATGCTACTTTTAGCTCTAACACTGATGATCCACCTACAAATGTGAACTGACGTTCAAAAATAAAACATTTGAAAACGGACCATTTTCCACATTTCTGAAGCATGACGTAATGGGGGGGTGTTATCTCTTTTGTCGAAAATCAGCCGTTTTTGCTCGAACATTAAATGCCTCCAAATGGTATTTAATTAACTTCCCGAGCCCCTGGAAGCATGAAAATCACTTTAAACATGCTAATTTTAGCTCTAACACTGATGATCCACCTACAAATGTGAACTGACGTTCAAAAATAAAACATTTGAAAACGGACCATTTTCCACATTTCTGAAGCATGACGTAATGGGGGGGTGTTATCTCTTTTGTCGAAAATCAGCCGTTTTCGCTCGAACATTAAATGCCTCCAAATGGTATTTAATTAACTTCCCGGGGTGAAGAAACCCTTTTTGAGAACTCAGAGTGAGTAAATTGGCCATTTTCATGCACTTTTAACCATTCCATAAATCTTGTGTTTTGGGCCCCTGGAAGCATGAAAATCACTTTAAACATGCTAATTTTAGCTCTAACACTGATGATCCACCTACAAATGTGAACTGACGTTCAAAAATAAAACATTTGAAAACGGACCATTTTCCACATTTCTGAAGCATGACGTAATGGGGGGGTGTTATCTCTTTTGTCGAAAATCAGCCGTTTTTGCTCGAACATTAAATGCCTCCAAATGGTATTTAATTAACTTCCCGAGCCCCTGGAAGCATGAAAATCACTTTAAACATGCTAATTTTAGCTCTAACACTGATGATCCACCTACAAATGTGAACTGACGTTCAAAAATAAAACATTTGAAAACGGACCATTTTCCACATTTCTGAAGCATGACGTAATGGGGGGGTGTTATCTCTTTTGTCGAAAATCAGCCGTTTTTGCTCGAACATTAAATGCCTCCAAATGGTATTTAATTAACTTCCCGAGCCCCTGGAAGCATGAAAATCACTTTAAACATGCTAATTTTAGCTCTAACACTGATGATCCACCTACAAATGTGAACTGACGTTCAAAAATAAAACATTTAAAAACGGACCATTTTCCACATTCCTGAAGCATGACGTAATGAGGGGGTGTTATCTCTTTTGTCGAAAATCAGCCGTTTTTGCTCGAACATTAAATGCCTCCAAATGGTATTTAATTAACTTCCCGGGGTGAAGAAACCCTTTTTGAGAACTCAGAGTGAGTAAATTGGCCATTTTCATGCACTTTTAACCATTCCATAAATCTTGTGTTTTGGGCCCCTGGAAGCATGAAAATCACTTTAAACAAGCTAATTTTAGCTCTAACACTGATGATCCACCTACAAATGTGAACTGACGTTCAAAAATAAAACATTTGAAAACGGACCATTTTCCACATTTCTGAAGCATGACGTAATGGGGGGGTGTTATCTCTTTTGTCGAAAATCAGCCGTTTTTGCTGGAACATTAAATGCCTCCAAATGGTATTTATTTCACTTCCCGAGCCCCTGGAAGCATGAAAATCACTTTAAACATGCTACTTTTAGCTCTAACACTGATGATCCACCTACAAATGTGAACTGACGTTCAAAAATAAAACATTTGAAAACGGACCATTTTCCACATTTCTGAAGCATGACGTAATGGGGGGGTGTTATCTCTTTTGTCGAAAATCAGCCGTTTTTGCTCGAACATTAAATGCCTCCAAATGGTATTTAATTAACTTCCCGAGCCCCTGGAAGCATGAAAATCACTTTAAACATGCTAATTTTAGCTCTAACACTGATGATCCACCTACAAATGTGAACTGACGTTCAAAAATAAAACATTTGAAAACGGACCATTTTCCACATTTCTGAAGCATGACGTAATGGGGGGGTGTTATCTCTTTTGTCGAAAATCAGCCGTTTTCGCACGAACATTAAATGCCTCCAAATGGTATTTAATTAACTTCCCGGGGTGAAGAAACCCTTTTTGAGAACTCAGAGTGAGTAAATTGGCCATTTTCATGCACTTTTAACCATTCCATAAATCTTGTGTTTTGGGCCCCTGGAAGCATGAAAATCACTTTAAACATGCTAATTTTAGCTCTAACACTGATGATCCACCTACAAATGTGAACTGACGTTCAAAAATAAAACATTTGAAAACGGACCATTTTCCACATTTCTGAAGCATGACGTAATGGGGGGGTGTTATCTCTTTTGTCGAAAATCAGCCGTTTTTGCTCGAACATTAAATGCCTCCAAATGGTATTTAATTAACTTCCCGAGCCCCTGGAAGCATGAAAATCACTTTAAACATGCTAATTTTAGCTCTAACACTGATGATCCACCTACAAATGTGAACTGACGTTCAAAAATAAAACATTTGAAAACGGACCATTTTCCACATTTCTGAAGCATGACGTAATGGGGGGGTGTTATCTCTTTTGTCGAAAATCAGCCGTTTTTGCTCGAACATTAAATGCCTCCAAATGGTATTTAATTAACTTCCCGAGCCCCTGGAAGCATGAAAATCACTTTAAACATGCTAATTTTAGCTCTAACACTGATGATCCACCTACAAATGTGAACTGACGTTCAAAAATAAAACATTTGAAAACGGACCATTTTCCACATTTCTGAAGCATGACGTAATGGGGGGGTGTTATCTCTTTTGTCGAAAATCAGCCGTTTTTGCTGGAACAGTAAATGCCTCCAAATGGTATTTAATTAACTTCCCGGCGTGAAGAAACCCTTTTTGAGAACTCAGAGTGAGTAAATTGGCCATTTTCATGCACTTTTAACCATTCCATAAATCTTGTGTTTTGGGCCCCTGGAAGCATGAAAATCACTTTAAACATGCTAATTGTAGCTCTAACACTGATGATCCACCTACAAATGTGAACTGACGTTCAAAAATAAAACATTTGAAAACGGACCATTTTCCACATTTCTGAAGCATGACGTAATGGGGGGGTGTTATCTCTTTTGTCGAAAATCAGCCGTTTTTGCTCGAACATTAAATGCCTCCAAATGGTATTTAATTAACTTCCCGAGCCCCTGGAAGCATGAAAATCACTTTAAACATACTAATTTTAGCTCTAACACTGATGATCCACCTACAAATGTAAACTGACGTTCAAAAATAAAACATTTGAAAACGGACAATTTTCCACATTTCTGAAGCATGACGTAATGGGGGGGTGTTATCTCTTTTGTCGAAAATCAGCCGTTTTTGCTCGAACATTAAATGCCTCCAAATGGTATTTAATTAACTTCCCGGGGTGAAGAAACCCTTTTTGAGAACTCAGAGTGAGTAAATTGGCCATTTTCATGCACTTTTAACCATTCCATAAATCTTGTGTTTAGGGCCCCTGGAAGCATGAAAATCACTTTAAACATGCTAATTTTAGCTCTAACACTGATGATCCACCTACAAATGTGAACTGACGTTCAAAAATAAAACATTTGAAAACGGACTATTTTCCACATTTCTGAAGCATGACGTAATGGGGGGGTGTTATCTCTTTTGTCGAAAATCAGCCGTTTTTGCTCGAACATTAAATGCCTCCAAATGGTATTTAATTAACTTCCCGAGCCCCTGGAAGCATGAAAATCACTTTAAACATGCTAATTTTAGCTCTAACACTGATGATCCACCTACAAATGTGAACTGACGTTCAAAAATAAAACATTTGAAAACGGACCATTTTCCACATTTCTGAAGCATGACGTAATGGGGGGGTGTTATCTCTTTTGTCGAAAATCAGCCGTTTTTGCTGGAACATTAAATGCCTCCAAATGGTATTTATTTCACTTCCCGAGCCCCTGGAAGCATGAAAATCACTTTAAACATGCTACTTTTAGCTCTAACACTGATGATCCACCTACAAATGTGAACTGACGTTCAAAAATAAAACATTTGAAAACGGACCATTTTCCACATTTCTGAAGCATGACGTAATGGGGGGGTGTTATCTCTTTTGTCGAAAATCAGCCGTTTTTGCTCGAACATTAAATGCCTCCAAATGGTATTTAATTAACTTCCCGAGCCCCTGGAAGCATGAAAATCACTTTAAACATGCTAATTTTAGCTCTAACACTGATGATCCACCTACAAATGTGAACTGACGTTCAAAAATAAAACATTTGAAAACGGACCATTTTCCACATTTCTGAAGCATGACGTAATGGGGGGGTGTTATCTCTTTTGTCGAAAATCAGCCGTTTTCGCACGAACATTAAATGCCTCCAAATGGTATTTAATTAACTTCCCGGGGTGAAGAAACCCTTTTTGAGAACTCAGAGTGAGTAAATTGGCCATTTTCATGCACTTTTAACCATTCCATAAATCTTGTGTTTTGGGCCCCTGGAAGCATGAAAATCACTTTAAACATGCTAATTTTAGCTCTAACACTGATGATCCACCTACAAATGTGAACTGACGTTCAAAAATAAAACATTTGAAAACGGACCATTTTCCACATTTCTGAAGCATGACGTAATGGGGGGGTGTTATCTCTTTTGTCGAAAATCAGCCGTTTTTGCTCGAACATTAAATGCCTCCAAATGGTATTTAATTAACTTCCCGAGCCCCTGGAAGCATGAAAATCACTTTAAACATGCTAATTTTAGCTCTAACACTGATGATCCACCTACAAATGTGAACTGACGTTCAAAAATAAAACATTTGAAAACGGACCATTTTCCACATTTCTGAAGCATGACGTAATGGGGGGGTGTTATCTCTTTTGTCGAAAATCAGCCGTTTTTGCTCGAACATTAAATGCCTCCAAATGGTATTTAATTAACTTCCCGAGCCCCTGGAAGCATGAAAATCACTTTAAACATGCTAATTTTAGCTCTAACACTGATGATCCACCTACAAATGTGAACTGACGTTCAAAAATAAAACATTTGAAAACGGACCATTTTCCACATTTCTGAAGCATGACGTAATGGGGGGGTGTTATCTCTTTTGTCGAAAATCAGCCGTTTTTGCTGGAACAGTAAATGCCTCTAAATGGTATTTAATTAACTTCCCGGCGTGAAGAAACCCTTTTTGAGAACTCAGAGTGAGTAAATTGGCCATTTTCATGCACTTTTAACCATTCCATAAATCTTGTGTTTTGGGCCCCTGGAAGCATGAAAATCACTTTAAACATGCTAATTGTAGCTCTAACACTGATGATCCACCTACAAATGTGAACTGACGTTCAAAAATAAAACATTTGAAAACGGACCATTTTCCACATTTCTGAAGCATGACGTAATGGGGGGGTGTTATCTCTTTTGTCGAAAATCAGCCGTTTTTGCTCGAACATTAAATGCCTCCAAATGGTATTTAATTAACTTCCCGAGCCCCTGGAAGCATGAAAATCACTTTAAACATACTAATTTTAGCTCTAACACTGATGATCCACCTACAAATGTAAACTGACGTTCAAAAATAAAACATTTGAAAACGGACAATTTTCCACATTTCTGAAGCATGACGTAATGGGGGGGTGTTATCTCTTTTGTCGAAAATCAGCCGTTTTTGCTCGAACATTAAATGCCTCCAAATGGTATTTAATTAACTTCCCGGGGTGAAGAAACCCTTTTTGAGAACTCAGAGTGAGTAAATTGGCCATTTTCATGCACTTTTAACCATTCCATAAATCTTGTGTTTAGGGCCCCTGGAAGCATGAAAATCACTTTAAACATGCTAATTTTAGCTCTAACACTGATGATCCACCTACAAATGTGAACTGACGTTCAAAAATAAAACATTTGAAAACGGACTATTTTCCACATTTCTGAAGCATGACGTAATGGGGGGGTGTTATCTCTTTTGTCGAAAATCAGCCGTTTTTGCTCGAACATTAAATGCCTCCAAATGGTATTTAATTAACTTCCCGAGCCCCTGGAAGCATGAAAATCACTTTAAACATGCTAATTTTAGCTCTAACACTGATGATCCACCTACAAATGTGAACTGACGTTCAAAAATAAAACATTTGAAAACGGACCATTTTCCACATTTCTGAAGCATGACGTAATGGGGGGGTGTTATCTCTTTTGTCGAAAATCAGCCGTTTTTGCTGGAACATTAAATGCCTCCAAATGGTATTTAATTAACTTCCCGAGCCCCTGAAAGCATGAAAATCACTTTAAACATGCTAATTTTAGCTCTAACACTGATGATCCACCTACAAATGTGAACTGACGTTCAAAAATAAAACATTTGAAAACGGACCATTTTCCACATTTTTGAAGCATGACGTAATGGGGGGGTGTTATCTCTTTTGTCGAAAATCAGCCGTTTTTGCTCGAACATTAAATGCCTCCAAATGGTATTTAATTAACTTCCCGGGGTGAAGAAACCCTTTTTGAGAACTCAGAGTGAGTAAATTGGCCATTTTCATGCACTTTTAACCATTCCATAAACCTTGTGTTTTGGGCCCCTGGAAGCATGAAAATCACTTTAAACATGCTAATTTTAGCTCTAACACTGATGATCCACCTACAAATGTGAACAGACGTTCAAAAATAAAACATTTGAAAACGGACCATTTTCCACATTTCTGAAGCATGACGTAATGAGGGGGTGTTATCTCTTTTGTCGAAAATCAGCAGTTTTTGCTCGAACATTAAATGCCTCCAAATGGTATTTAATTAACTTCCCGGGGTGAAGAAACCCTTTTTGAGAACTCAGAGTGAGTAAATTGGCCATTTTCATGCACTTTTAACCATTCCATAAATCTTGTGTTTTGGGCCCCTGGAAGCATGAAAATCACTTTAAACATGCTAATTTTAGCTCTAACACTGATGATCCACCTACAAATGTGAACTGACGTTCAAAAATAAAACATTTGAAAACGGACCATTTTCCACATTTCTGAAGCATGACGTAATGGGGGGGTGTTATCTCTTTTGTCGAAAATCAGCCGTTTTTACTGGAACATTAAATGCCTCCAAATGGTATTTATTTCACTTCCCGAGCCCCTGGAAGCATGAAAATCACTTTAAACATGCTACTTTTAGCTCTAACACTGATGATCCACCTACAAATGTGAACTGACGTTCAAAAATAAAACATTTGAAAACGGACCATTTTCCACATTTCTGAAGCATGACGTAATGGGGGGGTGTTATCTCTTTTGTCGAAAATCAGCCGTTTTTGCTCGAACATTAAATGCCTCCAAATGGTATTTAATTAACTTCCCGAGCCCCTGGAAGCATGAAAATCACTTTAAACATGCTAATTTTAGCTCTAACACTGATGATCCACCTACAAATGTGAACTGACGTTCAAAAATAAAACATTTGAAAACGGACCATTTTCCACATTTCTGAAGCATGACGTAATGGGGGGGTGTTATCTCTTTTGTCGAAAATCAGCCGTTTTCGCTCGAACATTAAATGCCTCCAAATGGTATTTAATTAACTTCCCGGGGTGAAGAAACCCTTTTTGAGAACTCAGAGTGAGTAAATTGGCCATTTTCATGCACTTTTAACCATTCCATAAATCTTGTGTTTTGGGCCCCTGGAAGCATGAAAATCACTTTAAACATGCTAATTTTAGCTCTAACACTGATGATCCACCTACAAATGTGAACTGACGTTCAAAAATAAAACATTTGAAAACGGACCATTTTCCACATTTCTGAAGCATGACGTAATGGGGGGGTGTTATCTCTTTTGTCGAAAATCAGCCGTTTTTGCTCGAACATTAAATGCCTCCAAATGGTATTTAATTAACTTCCCGAGCCCCTGGAAGCATGAAAATCACTTTAAACATGCTAATTTTAGCTCTAACACTGATGATCCACCTACAAATGTGAACTGACGTTCAAAAATAAAACATTTGAAAACGGACCATTTTCCACATTTCTGAAGCATGACGTAATGGGGGGGTGTTATCTCTTTTGTCGAAAATCAGCCGTTTTTGCTCGAACATTAAATGCCTCCAAATGGTATTTAATTAACTTCCCGAGCCCCTGGAAGCATGAAAATCACTTTAAACATGCTAATTTTAGCTCTAACACTGATGATCCACCTACAAATGTGAACTGACGTTCAAAAATAAAACATTTAAAAACGGACCATTTTCCACATTCCTGAAGCATGACGTAATGAGGGGGTGTTATCTCTTTTGTCGAAAATCAGCCGTTTTTGCTCGAACATTAAATGCCTCCAAATGGTATTTAATTAACTTCCCGGGGTGAAGAAACCCTTTTTGAGAACTCAGAGTGAGTAAATTGGCCATTTTCATGCACTTTTAACCATTCCATAAATCTTGTGTTTTGGGCCCCTGGAAGCATGAAAATCACTTTAAACATGCTAATTTTAGCTCTAACACTGATGATCCACCTACAAATGTGAACTGACGTTCAAAAATAAAACATTTGAAAACGGACCATTTTCCACATTTCTGAAGCATGACGTAATGGGGGGGTGTTATCTCTTTTGTCGAAAATCAGCCGTTTTTGCTGGAACATTAAATGCCTCCAAATGGTATTTATTTCACTTCCCGAGCCCCTGGAAGCATGAAAATCACTTTAAACATGCTACTTTTAGCTCTAACACTGATGATCCACCTACAAATGTGAACTGACGTTCAAAAATAAAACATTTGAAAACGGACCATTTTCCACATTTCTGAAGCATGACGTAATGGGGGGGTGTTATCTCTTTTGTCGAAAATCAGCCGTTTTTGCTCGAACATTAAATGCCTCCAAATGGTATTTAATTAACTTCCCGAGCCCCTGGAAGCATGAAAATCACTTTAAACATGCTAATTTTAGCTCTAACACTGATGATCCACCTACAAATGTGAACTGACGTTCAAAAATAAAACATTTGAAAACGGACCATTTTCCACATTTCTGAAGCATGACGTAATGGGGGGGTGTTATCTCTTTTGTCGAAAATCAGCCGTTTTCGCTCGAACATTAAATGCCTCCAAATGGTATTTAATTAACTTCCCGGGGTGAAGAAACCCTTTTTGAGAACTCAGAGTGAGTAAATTGGCCATTTTCATGCACTTTTAACCATTCCATAAATCTTGTGTTTTGGGCCCCTGGAAGCATGAAAATCACTTTAAACATGCTAATTTTAGCTCTAACACTGATGATCCACCTACAAATGTGAACTGACGTTCAAAAATAAAACATTTGAAAACGGACCATTTTCCACATTTCTGAAGCATGACGTAATGGGGGGGTGTTATCTCTTTTGTCGAAAATCAGCCGTTTTTGCTCGAACATTAAATGCCTCCAAATGGTATTTAATTAACTTCCCGAGCCCCTGGAAGCATGAAAATCACTTTAAACATGCTAATTTTAGCTCTAACACTGATGATCCACCTACAAATGTGAACTGACGTTCAAAAATAAAACATTTGAAAACGGACCATTTTCCACATTTCTGAAGCATGACGTAATGGGGGGGTGTTATCTCTTTTGTCGAAAATCAGCCGTTTTTGCTCGAACATTAAATGCCTCCAAATGGTATTTAATTAACTTCCCGAGCCCCTGGAAGCATGAAAATCACTTTAAACATGCTAATTTTAGCTCTAACACTGATGATCCACCTACAAATGTGAACTGACGTTCAAAAATAAAACATTTGAAAACGGACCATTTTCCACATTTCTGAAGCATGACGTAATGGGGGGGTGTTATCTCTTTTGTCGAAAATCAGCCGTTTTTGCTGGAACAGTAAATGCCTCCAAATGGTATTTAATTAACTTCCCGGCGTGAAGAAACCCTTTTTGAGAACTCAGAGTGAGTAAATTGGCCATTTTCATGCACTTTTAACCATTCCATAAATCTTGTGTTTTGGGCCCCTGGAAGCATGAAAATCACTTTAAACATGCTAATTGTAGCTCTAACACTGATGATCCACCTACAAATGTGAACTGACGTTCAAAAATAAAACATTTGAAAACGGACCATTTTCCACATTTCTGAAGCATGACGTAATGGGGGGGTGTTATCTCTTTTGTCGAAAATCAGCCGTTTTTGCTCGAACATTAAATGCCTCCAAATGGTATTTAATTAACTTCCCGAGCCCCTGGAAGCATGAAAATCACTTTAAACATACTAATTTTAGCTCTAACACTGATGATCCACCTACAAATGTAAACTGACGTTCAAAAATAAAACATTTGAAAACGGACAATTTTCCACATTTCTGAAGCATGACGTAATGGGGGGGTGTTATCTCTTTTGTCGAAAATCAGCCGTTTTTGCTCGAACATTAAATGCCTCCAAATGGTATTTAATTAACTTCCCGGGGTGAAGAAACCCTTTTTGAGAACTCAGAGTGAGTAAATTGGCCATTTTCATGCACTTTTAACCATTCCATAAATCTTGTGTTTAGGGCCCCTGGAAGCATGAAAATCACTTTAAACATGCTAATTTTAGCTCTAACACTGATGATCCACCTACAAATGTGAACTGACGTTCAAAAATAAAACATTTGAAAACTGACTATTTTCCACATTTCTGAAGCATGACGTAATGGGGGGGTGTTATCTCTTTTGTCGAAAATCAGCCGTTTTTGCTCGAACATTAAATGCCTCCAAATGGTATTTAATTAACTTCCCGAGCCCCTGGAAGCATGAAAATCACTTTAAACATGCTAATTTTAGCTCTAACACTGATGATCCACCTACAAATGTGAACTGACGTTCAAAAATAAAACATTTGAAAACGGACCATTTTCCACATTTCTGAAGCATGACGTAATGGGGGGGTGTTATCTCTTTTGTCGAAAATCAGCCGTTTTTGCTGGAACATTAAATGCCTCCAAATGGTATTTATTTCACTTCCCGAGCCCCTGGAAGCATGAAAATCACTTTAAACATGCTACTTTTAGCTCTAACACTGATGATCCACCTACAAATGTGAACTGACGTTCAAAAATAAAACATTTGAAAACGGACCATTTTCCACATTTCTGAAGCATGACGTAATGGGGGGGTGTTATCTCTTTTGTCGAAAATCAGCCGTTTTTGCTCGAACATTAAATGCCTCCAAATGGTATTTAATTAACTTCCCGAGCCCCTGGAAGCATGAAAATCACTTTAAACATGCTAATTTTAGCTCTAACACTGATGATCCACCTACAAATGTGAACTGACGTTCAAAAATAAAACATTTGAAAACGGACCATTTTCCACATTTCTGAAGCATGACGTAATGGGGGGGTGTTATCTCTTTTGTCGAAAATCAGCCGTTTTCGCACGAACATTAAATGCCTCCAAATGGTATTTAATTAACTTCCCGGGGTGAAGAAACCCTTTTTGAGAACTCAGAGTGAGTAAATTGGCCATTTTCATGCACTTTTAACCATTCCATAAATCTTGTGTTTTGGGCCCCTGGAAGCATGAAAATCACTTTAAACATGCTAATTTTAGCTCTAACACTGATGATCCACCTACAAATGTGAACTGACGTTCAAAAATAAAACATTTGAAAACGGACCATTTTCCACATTTCTGAAGCATGACGTAATGGGGGGGTGTTATCTCTTTTGTCGAAAATCAGCCGTTTTTGCTCGAACATTAAATGCCTCCAAATGGTATTTAATTAACTTCCCGAGCCCCTGGAAGCATGAAAATCACTTTAAACATGCTAATTTTAGCTCTAACACTGATGATCCACCTACAAATGTGAACTGACGTTCAAAAATAAAACATTTGAAAACGGACCATTTTCCACATTTCTGAAGCATGACGTAATGGGGGGGTGTTATCTCTTTTGTCGAAAATCAGCCGTTTTTGCTCGAACATTAAATGCCTCCAAATGGTATTTAATTAACTTCCCGAGCCCCTGGAAGCATGAAAATCACTTTAAACATGCTAATTTTAGCTCTAACACTGATGATCCACCTACAAATGTGAACTGACGTTCAAAAATAAAACATTTGAAAACGGACCATTTTCCACATTTCTGAAGCATGACGTAATGGGGGGGTGTTATCTCTTTTGTCGAAAATCAGCCGTTTTTGCTGGAACAGTAAATGCCTCCAAATGGTATTTAATTAACTTCCCGGCGTGAAGAAACCCTTTTTGAGAACTCAGAGTGAGTAAATTGGCCATTTTCATGCACTTTTAACCATTCCATAAATCTTGTGTTTTGGGCCCCTGGAAGCATGAAAATCACTTTAAACATGCTAATTTTAGCTCTAACACTGATGATCCACCTACAAATGTGAACTGACGTTCAAAAATAAAACATTTGAAAACGGACCATTTTCCACATTTCTGAAGCATGACGTAATGGGGGGGTGTTATCTCTTTTGTCGAAAATCAGCCGTTTTTGCTCGAACATTAAATGCCTCCAAATGGTATTTAATTAACTTCCCGAGCCCCTGGAAGCATGAAAATCACTTTAAACATACTAATTTTAGCTCTAACACTGATGATCCACCTACAAATGTAAACTGACGTTCAAAAATAAAACATTTGAAAACGGACAATTTTCCACATTTCTGAAGCATGACGTAATGGGGGGGTGTTATCTCTTTTGTCGAAAATCAGCCGTTTTTGCTCGAACATTAAATGCCTCCAAATGGTATTTAATTAACTTCCCGGGGTGAAGAAACCCTTTTTGAGAACTCAGAGTGAGTAAATTGGCCATTTTCATGCACTTTTAACCATTCCATAAATCTTGTGTTTAGGGCCCCTGGAAGCATGAAAATCACTTTAAACATGCTAATTTTAGCTCTAACACTGATGATCCACCTACAAATGTGAACTGACGTTCAAAAATAAAACATTTGAAAACGGACTATTTTCCACATTTCTGAAGCATGACGTAATGGGGGGGTGTTATCTCTTTTGTCGAAAATCAGCCGTTTTTGCTCGAACATTAAATGCCTCCAAATGGTATTTAATTAACTTCCCGAGCCCCTGGAAGCATGAAAATCACTTTAAACATGCTAATTTTAGCTCTAACACTGATGATCCACCTACAAATGTGAACTGACGTTCAAAAATAAAACATTTGAAAACGGACCATTTTCCACATTTTTGAAGCATGACGTAATGGGGGGGTGTTATCTCTTTTGTCGAAAATCAGCCGTTTTTGCTCGAACATTAAATGCCTCCAAATGGTATTTAATTAACTTCCCGGGGTGAAGAAACCCTTTTTGAGAACTCAGAGTGAGTAAATTGGCCATTTTCATGCACTTTTAACCATTCCATAAACCTTGTGTTTTGGGCCCCTGGAAGCATGAAAATCACTTTAAACATGCTAATTTTAGCTCTAACACTGATGATCCACCTACAAATGTGAACTGACGTTCAAAAATAAAACATTTGAAAACGGACCATTTTCCACATTTCTGAAGCATGACGTAATGAGGGGGTGTTATCTCTTTTGTCGAAAATCAGCCGTTTTTGCTCGAACATTAAATGCCTCCAAATGGTATTTAATTAACTTCCCGGGGTGAAGAAACCCTTTTTGAGAACTCAGAGTGAGTAAATTGGCCATTTTCATGCACTTTTAACCATTCCATAAATCTTGTGTTTTGGGCCCCTGGAAGCATGAAAATCACTTTAAACATGCTAATTTTAGCTCTAAATCTGATGATCCACCTACAAATGTGAACTGACGTTCAAAAATAAAACATTTAAAAACGGACCATTTTCCACATTCCTGAAGCATGACGTAATGAGGGGGTGTTATCTCTTTTGTCGAAAATCAGCCGTTTTTGCTCGAACATTAAATGCCTCCAAATGGTATTTAATTAACTTCCCGGGGTGAAGAAACCCTTTTTGAGAACTCAGAGTGAGTAAATTGGCCATTTTCATGCACTTTTAACCATTCCATAAATCTTGTGTTTTGGGCCCCTGGAAGCATGAAAATCACTTTAAACATGCTAATTTTAGCTCTAACACTGATGATCCACCTACAAATGTGAACTGACGTTCAAAAATAAAACATTTGAAAATGGACCATTTTCCACATTTCTGAAGCATGACGTAATGGGGGGGTGTTATCTCTTTTGTCGAAAATCAGCCGTTTTTGCTGGAACATTAAATGCCTCCAAATGGTATTTATTTCACTTCCCGAGCCCCTGGAAGCATGAAAATCACTTTAAACATGCTACTTTTAGCTCTAACACTGATGATCCACCTACAAATGTGAACTGACGTTCAAAAATAAAACATTTGAAAACGGACCATTTTCCACATTTCTGAAGCATGACGTAATGGGGGGGTGTTATCTCTTTTGTCGAAAATCAGCCGTTTTTGCTCGAACATTAAATGCCTCCAAATGGTATTTAATTAACTTCCCGAGCCCCTGGAAGCATGAAAATCACTTTAAACATGCTAATTTTAGCTCTAACACTGATGATCCACCTACAAATGTGAACTGACGTTCAAAAATAAAACATTTGAAAACGGACCATTTTCCACATTTCTGAAGCATGACGTAATGGGGGGGTGTTATCTCTTTTGTCGAAAATCAGCCGTTTTCGCACGAACATTAAATGCCTCCAAATGGTATTTAATTAACTTCCCGGGGTGAAGAAACCCTTTTTGAGAACTCAGAGTGAGTAAATTGGCCGTTTTCATGCACTTTTAACCATTCCATAAATCTTGTGTTTTGGGCCCCTGGAAGCATGAAAATCACTTTAAACATGCTAATTTTAGCTCTAACACTGATGATCCACCTACAAATGTGAACTGACGTTCAAAAATAAAACATTTGAAAACGGACCATTTTCCACATTTCTGAAGCATGACGTAATGGGGGGGGGTGTTATCTCTTTTGTCGAAAATCAGCCGTTTTTGCTCGAACATTAAATGCCTCCAAATGGTATTTAATTAACTTCCCGAGCCCCTGGAAGCATGAAAATCACTTTAAACATGCTAATTTTAGCTCTAACACTGATGATCCACCTACAAATGTGAACTGACGTTCAAAAATAAAACATTTGAAAACGGACCATTTTCCACATTTCTGAAGCATGACGTAATGGGGGGGTGTTATCTCTTTTGTCGAAAATCAGCCGTTTTTGCTGGAACAGTAAATGCCTCCAAATGGTATTTAATTAACTTCCCGGCGTGAAGAAATCCTTTTTGAGAACTCAGAGTGAGTAAATTGGCCATTTTCATGCACTTTTAACCATTCCATAAATCTTGTGTTTTGGGCCCCTGGAAGCATGAAAATCACTTTAAACATGCTAATTTTAGCTCTAACACTGATGATCCACCTACAAATGTGAACTGACGTTCAAAAATAAAACATTTGAAAACGGACCATTTTCCACATTTCTGAAGCATGACGTAATGGGGGGGTGTTATCTCTTTTGTCGAAAATCAGCCGTTTTTGCTCGAACATTAAATGCCTCCAAATGGTATTTAATTAACTTCCCGAGCCCCTGGAAGCATGAAAATCACTTTAAACATGCTAATTTTAGCTCTAACACTGATGATCCACCTACAAATGTGAACTGACGTTCAAAAATAAAACATTTGAAAACGGACCATTTTCCACATTTCTGAAGCATGACGTAATGGGGGGGTGTTATCTCTTTTGTCGAAAATCAGCCGTTTTTGCTCGAACATTAAATGCCTCCAAATGGTATTTATTTCACTTCCCGAGCCCCTGGAAGCATGAAAATCAATTTAAACATGCTAATTTTAGCTCTAACACTGATGATCCACCTACAAATGTGAACTGACGTTCAAAATAAAACATTTGAAAACGGACCATTTTCCACATTTCTGAAGCATGACGTAATGGGGGGGTGTCATCTCTTTTGTCGAAAATCAGCCGTTTTTGCTCGAACATTAAATGCCTCCAAATGGTATTTAATTAACTTCCCGGGGTGAAGAAACCCTTTTTGAGAACTCAGAGTGAGTAAATTGGCCATTTTCATGCACTTTTAACCATTCCATAAATCTTGTGTTTTGGGCCCCTGGAAGCATGAAAATCACTTTAAACATGCTAATTTTAGCTCTAACACTGATGATCCACCTACAAATGTGAACTGACGTTCAAAAATAAAACATTTGAAAACGGACCATTTTCCACATTTCTGAAGCATGACGTAATGGAGGGGTGTTATCTCTTTTGTCGAAAATCAGCCGTTTTTGCTCGAACATTAAATGCCTCCAAATGGTATTTAATTAACTTCCCGAGCCCCTGGAAGCATGAAAATCACTTTAAACATACTAATTTTAGCTCTAACACTGATGATCCACCTACAAATGTAAACTGACGTTCAAAAATAAAACATTTGAAAACGGACAATTTTCCACATTTCTGAAGCATGACGTAATGGGGGGGTGTTATCTCTTTTGTCGAAAATCAGCCGTTTTTGCTCGAACATTAAATGCCTCCAAATGGTATTTAATTAACTTCCCGGGGTGAAGAAACCCTTTTTGAGAACTCAGAGTGAGTAAATTGGCCATTTTCATGCACTTTTAACCATTCCATAAATCTTGTGTTTAGGGCCCCTGGAAGCATGAAAATCACTTTAAACATGCTAATTTTAGCTCTAACACTGATGATCCACCTACAAATGTGAACTGACGTTCAAAAATAAAACATTTGAAAACGGACTATTTTCCACATTTCTGAAGCATGACGTAATGGGGGGGTGTTATCTCTTTTGTCGAAAATCAGCCGTTTTTGCTCGAACATTAAATGCCTCCAAATGGTATTTAATTAACTTCCCGAGCCCCTGGAAGCATGAAAATCACTTTAAACATGCTAATTTTAGCTCTATCACTGATGATCCACCTACAAATGTGAACTGACGTTCAAAAATAAAACATTTGAAAACGGACCATTTTCCACATTTCTGAAGCATGACGTAATGGGGGGGTGTTATCTCTTTTGTCGAAAATCAGCCGTTTTTGCTCGAACATTAAATGCCTCCAAATGGTATTTAATTAAATTCCCGAGCCCCTGGAAGCATGAAAATCACTTTAAACATGCTAATTTTAGCTCTAACACTGATGATCCACCTACAAATGTGAACTGACGTTCAAAAATAAAACATTTGAAAACGGACCATTTTCCACATTTCTGAAGCATGACGTAATGAGGGGGTGTTATCTCTTTTGTCGAAAATCAGCCGTTTTTGCTCGAACATTAAATGCCTCCAAATGGTATTTAATTAACTTCCCGGGGTGAAGAAACCCTTTTTGAGAACTCAGAGTGAGTAAATTGGCCATTTTCATGCACTTTTAACCATTCCATAAATCTTGTGTTTTGGGCCCCTGGAAGCATGAAAATCACTTTAAACATGCTAATTTTAGCTCTAACACTGATGATCCACCTACAAATGTGAACTGACGTTCAAAAATAAAACATTTGAAAACGGACCATTTTCCACATTTCTGAAGCATGACGTAATGGGGGGGTGTTATCTCTTTTGTCAAAAATCAGCCGTTTTTGCTGGAACATTAAATGCCTCCAAATGGTATTTATTTCACTTCCCGAGCCCCTGGAAGCATGAAAATCACTTTAAACATGCTACTTTTAGCTCTAACACTGATGATCCACCTACGAATGTGAACTGACGTTCAAAAATAAAACATTTGAAAACGGACCATTTTCCACATTTCTGAAGCATGACGTAATGGGGGGGTGTTATCTCTTTTGTCGAAAATCAGCCGTTTTTGCTCGAACATTAAATGCCTCCAAATGGTATTTAATTAACTTCCCGAGCCCCTGGAAGCATGAAAATCACTTTAAACATGCTAATTTTAGCTCTAACACTGATGATCCACCTACAAATGTGAACTGACGTTCAAAAATAAAACATTTGAAAACGGACCATTTTCCACATTTCTGAAGCATGACGTAATGGGGGGGTGTTATCTCTTTTGTCGAAAATCAGCCGTTTTCGCACGAACATTAAATGCCTCCAAATGGTATTTAATTAACTTCCCGGGGTGAAGAAACCCTTTTTGAGAACTCAGAGTGAGTAAATTGGCCATTTTCATGCACTTTTAACCATTCCATAAATCTTGTGTTTTGGGCCCCTGGAAGCATGAAAATCACTTTAAACATGCTAATTTTAGCTCTAACACTGATGATCCACCTACAAATGTGAACTGACGTTCAAAAATAAAACATTTGAAAACGGACCATTTTCCACATTTCTGAAGCATGACGTAATGGGGGGGTGTTATCTCTTTTGTCGAAAATCAGCCGTTTTTGCTCGAACATTAAATGCCTCCAAATGGTATTTAATTAACTTCCCGAGCCCCTGGAAGCATGAAAATCACTTTAAACATGCTAATTTTAGCTCTAACACTGATGATCCACCTACAAATGTGAACTGACGTTCAAAAATAAAACATTTGAAAACGGACCATTTTCCACATTTCTGAAGCATGACGTAATGGGGGGGTGTTATCTCTTTTGTCGAAAATCAGCCGTTTTTGCTCGAACATTAAATGCCTCCAAATGGTATTTAATTAACTTCCCGAGCCCCTGGAAGCATGAAAATCACTTTAAACATGCTAATTTTAGCTCTAACACTGATGATCCACCTACAAATGTGAACTGACGTTCAAAAATAAAACATTTGAAAACGGACCATTTTCCACATTTCTGAAGCATGACGTAATGGGGGGGTGTTATCTCTTTTGTCGAAAATCAGCCGTTTTTGCTCGAACATTAAATGCCTCCAAATGGTATTTATTTCACTTCCCGAGCCCCTGGAAGCATGAAAATCAATTTAAACATGCTAATTTTAGCTCTAACACTGATGATCCACCTACAAATGTGAACTGACGTTCAAAAATAAAACATTTGAAAACGGACCATTTTCCACATTTCTGAAGCATGACGTAATGGGGGGGTGTCATCTCTTTTGTCGAAAATCAGCCGTTTTTGCTCGAACATTAAATGCCTCCAAATGGTATTTAATTAACTTCCCGGGGTGAAGAAACCCTTTTTGAGAACTCAGAGTGAGTAAATTGGCCATTTTCATGCACTTTTAACCATTCCATAAATCTTGTGTTTAGGGCCCCTGGAAGCATGAAAATCACTTTAAACATGCTAATTTTAGCTCTAACACTGATGATCCACCTACAAATGTGAACTGACGTTCAAAAATAAAACATTTGAAAACGGACTATTTTCCACATTTCTGAAGCATGACGTAATGGGGGGGTGTTATCTCTTTTGTCGAAAATCAGCCGTTTTTGCTCGAACATTAAATGCCTCCAAATGGTATTTAATTAACTTCCCGAGCCCCTGAAAGCATGAAAATCACTTTAAACATGCTAATTTTAGCTCTAACACTGATGATCCACCTACAAATGTGAACTGACGTTCAAAAATAAAACATTTGAAAACGGACCATTTTCCACATTTTTGAAGCATGACGTAATGGGGGGGTGTTATCTCTTTTGTCGAAAATCAGCCGTTTTTGCTCGAACATTAAATGCCTCCAAATGGTATTTAATTAACTTCCCGGGGTGAAGAAACCCTTTTTGAGAACTCAGAGTGAGTAAATTGGCCATTTTCATGCACTTTTAACCATTCCATAAACCTTGTGTTTTGGGCCCCTGGAAGCATGAAAATCACTTTAAACATGCTAATTTTAGCTCTAACACTGATGATCCACCTACAAATGTGAACAGACGTTCAAAAATAAAACATTTGAAAACGGACCATTTTCCACATTTCTGAAGCATGACGTAATGAGGGGGTGTTATCTCTTTTGTCGAAAATCAGCCGTTTTTGCTCGAACATTAAATGCCTCCAAATGGTATTTAATTAACTTCCCGGGGTGAAGAAACCCTTTTTGAGAACTCAGAGTGAGTAAATTGGCCATTTTCATGCACTTTTAACCATTCCATAAATCTTGTGTTTTGGGCCCCTGGAAGCATGAAAATCACTTTAAACATGCTAATTTTAGCTCTAACACTGATGATCCACCTACAAATGTGAACTGACGTTCAAAAATAAAACATTTGAAAACGGACCATTTTCCACATTTCTGAAGCATGACGTAATGGGGGGGTGTTATCTCTTTTGTCGAAAATCAGCCGTTTTTGCTGGAACATTAAATGCCTCCAAATGGTATTTATTTCACTTCCCGAGCCCCTGGAAGCATGAAAATCACTTTAAACATGCTACTTTTAGCTCTAACACTGATGATCCACCTACAAATGTGAACTGACGTTCAAAAATAAAACATTTGAAAACGGACCATTTTCCACATTTCTGAAGCATGACGTAATGGGGGGGTGTTATCTCTTTTGTCGAAAATCAGCCGTTTTTGCTCGAACATTAAATGCCTCCAAATGGTATTTAATTAACTTCCCGAGCCCCTGGAAGCATAAAAATCACTTTAAACATGCTAATTTTAGCTCTAACACTGATGATCCACCTACAAATGTGAACTGACGTTCAAAAATAAAACATTTGAAAACGGACCATTTTCCACATTTCTGAAGCATGACGTAATGGGGGGGTGTTATCTCTTTTGTCGAAAATCAGCCGTTTTCGCTCGAACATTAAATGCCTCCAAATGGTATTTAATTAACTTCCCGGGGTGAAGAAACCCTTTTTGAGAACTCAGAGTGAGTAAATTGGCCATTTTCATGCACTTTTAACCATTCCATAAATCTTGTGTTTTGGGCCCCTGGAAGCATGAAAATCACTTTAAACATGCTAATTTTAGCTCTAACACTGATGATCCACCTACAAATGTGAACTGACGTTCAAAAATAAAACATTTGAAAACGGACCATTTTCCACATTTCTGAAGCATGACGTAATGGGGGGGTGTTATCTCTTTTGTCGAAAATCAGCCGTTTTTGCTCGAACAATAAATGCCTCCAAATGGTATTTAATTAACTTCCCGAGCCCCTGGAAGCATGAAAATCACTTTAAACATGCTAATTTTAGCTCTAACACTGATGATCCACCTACAAATGTGAACTGACGTTCAAAAATAAAACATTTGAAAACGGACCATTTTCCACATTTCTGAAGCATGACGTAATGGGGGGGTGTTATCTCTTTTGTCGAAAATCAGCCGTTTTTGCTCGAACATTAAATGCCTCCAAATGGTATTTAATTAACTTCCCGAGCCCCTGGAAGCATGAAAATCACTTTAAACATGCTAATTTTAGCTCTAACACTGATGATCCACCTACAAATGTGAACTGACGTTCAAAAATAAAACATTTAAAAACGGACCATTTTCCACATTCCTGAAGCATGACGTAATGAGGGGGTGTTATCTCTTTTGTCGAAAATCAGCCGTTTTTGCTCGAACATTAAATGCCTCCAAATGGTATTTAATTAACTTCCCGGGGTGAAGAAACCCTTTTTGAGAACTCAGAGTGAGTAAATTGGCCATTTTCATGCACTTTTAACCATTCCATAAATCTTGTGTTTTGGGCCCCTGGAAGCATGAAAATCACTTTAAACATGCTAATTTTAGCTCTAACACTGATGATCCACCTACAAATGTGAACTGACGTTCAAAAATAAAACATTTGAAAACGGACCATTTTCCACATTTCTGAAGCATGACGTAATGGGGGGGTGTTATCTCTTTTATCGAAAATCAGCCGTTTTTGCTGGAACATTAAATGCCTCCAAATGGTATTTATTTCACTTCCCGAGCCCCTGGAAGCATGAAAATCACTTTAAACATGCTACTTTTAGCTCTAACACTGATGATCCACCTACAAATGTGAACTGACGTTCAAAAATAAAACATTTGAAAACGGACCATTTTCCACATTTCTGAAGCATGACGTAATGGGGGGGTGTTATCTCTTTTGTCGAAAATCAGCCGTTTTTGCTCCAACATTAAATGCCTCCAAATGGTATTTAATTAACTTCCCGAGCCCCTGGAAGCATGAAAATCACTTTAAACATGCTAATTTTAGCTCTAACACTGATGATCCACCTACAAATGTGAACTGACGTTCAAAAATAAAACATTTGAAAACGGACCATTTTCCACATTTCTGAAGCATGACGTAATGGGGGGGTGTTATCTCTTTTGTCGAAAATCAGCCGTTTTCGCACGAACATTAAATGCCTCCAAATGGTATTTAATTAACTTCCCGGGGTGAAGAAACCCTTTTTGAGAACTCAGAGTGAGTAAATTGGCCATTTTCATGCACTTTTAACCATTCCATAAATCTTGTGTTTTGGGCCCCTGGAAGCATGAAAATCACTTTAAACATGCTAATTTTAGCTCTAACACTGATGATCCACCTACAAATGTGAACTGACGTTCAAAAATAAAACATTTGAAAACGGACCATTTTCCACATTTCTGAAGCATGACGTAATGGGGGGGTGTTATCTCTTTTGTCGAAAATCAGCCGTTTTTGCTCGAACATTAAATGCCTCCAAATGGTATTTAATTAACTTCCCGAGCCCCTGGAAGCATGAAAATCACTTTAAACATGCTAATTTTAGCTCTAACACTGATGATCCACCTACAAATGTGAACTGACGTTCAAAAATAAAACATTTGAAAACGGACCATTTTCCACATTTCTGAAGCATGACGTAATGGGGGGGTGTTATCTCTTTTGTCGAAAATCAGCCGTTTTTGCTCGAACATTAAATGCCTCCAAATGGTATTTAATTAACTTCCCGAGCCCCTGGAAGCATGAAAATCACTTTAAACATGCTAATTTTAGCTCTAACACTGATGATCCACCTACAAATGTGAACTGACGTTCAAAAATAAAACATTTGAAAACGGACCATTTTCCATATTTCTGAAGCATGACGTAATGGGGGGGTGTTATCTCTTTTGTCGAAAATCAGCCGTTTTTGCTCTAACATTAAATGCCTCCAAATGGTATATAATTAACTTCCCGAGCCCCTGGAAGCATGAAAATCACTTTAAACATACTAATTTTAGCTCTAACACTGATGATCCACCTACAAATGTAAACTGACGTTCAAAAATAAAACATTTGAAAACGGACAATTTTCCACATTTCTGAAGCATGACGTAATGGGGGGGTGTTATCTCTTTTGTCGAAAATCAGCCGTTTTTGCTCGAACATTAAATGCCTCCAAATGGTATTTAATTAACTTCCCGGGGTGAAGAAACCCTTTTTGAGAACTCAGAGTGAGTAAATTGGCCATTTTCATGCACTTTTAACCATTCCATAAATCTTGTGTTTAGGGCCCCTGGAAGCATGAAAATCACTTTAAACATGCTAATTTTAGCTCTAACACTGATGATCCACCTACAAATGTGAACTGACGTTCAAAAATAAAACATTTGAAAACGGACTATTTTCCACATTTCTGAAGCATGACGTAATGGGGGGGTGTTATCTCTTTTGTCGAAAATCTGCCGTTTTTGTTCGAACATTAAATGCCTCCAAATGGTATTTAATTAACTTCCCGAGCCCCTGGAAGCATGAAAATCACTTTAAACATGCTAATTTTAGCTCTAACACTGATGATCCACCTACAAATGTGAACTGACGTTCAAAAATAAAACATTTGAAAACGGACCATTTTCCACATTTTTGAAGCATGACGTAATGGGGGGTGTTATCTCTTTTGTCGAAAATCAGCCGTTTTTGCTCGAACATTAAATGCCTCCAAATGGTATTTAATTAACTTCCCGGGGTGAAGAAACCCTTTTTGAGAACTCAGAGTGAGTAAATTGGCCATTTTCATGCACTTTTAACCATTCCATAAACCTTGTGTTTTGGGCCCCTGGAAGCATGAAAATCACTTTAAACATGCTAATTTTAGCTCTAACACTGATGATCCACCTACAAATGTGAACTGACGTTCAAAAATAAAACATTTGAAAACGGACCATTTTCCACATTTCTGAAGCATGACGTAATGAGGGGGTGTTATCTCTTTTGTCGAAAATCAGCCGTTTTTGCTCGAACATTAAATGCCTCCAAATGGTATTTAATTAACTTCCCGGGGTGAAGAAACCCTTTTTGAGAACTCAGAGTGAGTAAATTGGCCATTTTCATGCACTTTTAACCATTCCATAAATCTTGTGTTTTGGGCCCCTGGAAGCATGAAAATCACTTTAAACATGCTAATTTTAGCTCTAAATCTGATGATCCACCTACAAATGTGAACTGACGTTCAAAAATAAAACATTTAAAAACGGACCATTTTCCACATTCCTGAAGCATGACGTAATGAGGGGGTGTTATCTCTTTTGTCGAAAATCAGCCGTTTTTTCTCGAACATTAAATGCCTCCAAATGGTATTTAATTAACTTCCCGGGGTGAAGAAACCCTTTTTGAGAACTCAGAGTGAGTAAATTGGCCATTTTCATGCACTTTTAACCATTCCATAAATCTTGTGTTTTGGGCCCCTGGAAGCATGAAAATCACTTTAAACATGCTAATTTTAGCTCTAACACTGATGATCCACCTACAAATGTGAACTGACGTTCAAAAATAAAACATTTGAAAATGGACCATTTTCCACATTTCTGAAGCATGACGTAATGGGGGGGTGTTATCTCTTTTGTCGAAAATCAGCCGTTTTTGCTGGAACATTAAATGCCTCCAAATGGTATTTATTTCACTTCCCGAGCCCCTGGAAGCATGAAAATCACTTTAAACATGCTACTTTTAGCTCTAACACTGATGATCCACCTACAAATGTGAACTGACGTTCAAAAATAAAACATTTGAAAACGGACCATTTTCCACATTTCTGAAGCATGACGTAATGGGGGGGTGTTATCTCTTTTGTCGAAAATCAGCCGTTTTTGCTCGAACATTAAATGCCTCCAAATGGTATTTAATTAACTTCCCGAGCCCCTGGAAGCATGAAAATCACTTTAAACATGCTAATTTTAGCTCTAACACTGATGATCCACCTACAAATGTGAACTGACGTTCAAAAATAAAACATTTGAAAACGGACCATTTTCCACATTTCTGAAGCATGACGTAATGGGGGGGTGTTATCTCTTTTGTCGAAAATCAGCCGTTTTCGCACGAACATTAAATGCCTCCAAATGGTATTTAATTAACTTCCCGGGGTGAAGAAACCCTTTTTGAGAACTCAGAGTGAGTAAATTGGCCATTTTCATGCACTTTTAACCATTCCATAAATCTTGTGTTTTGGGCCCCTGGAAGCATGAAAATCACTTTAAACATGCTAATTTTAGCTCTAACACTGATGATCCACCTACAAATGTGAACTGACGTTCAAAAATAAAACATTTGAAAACGGACCATTTTCCACATTTCTGAAGCATGACGTAATGGGGGGGGTGTTATCTCTTTTGTCGAAAATCAGCCGTTTTTGCTCGAACATTAAATGCCTCCAAATGGTATTTAATTAACTTCCCGAGCCCCTGGAAGCATGAAAATCACTTTAAACATGCTAATTTTAGCTCCAACACTGATGATCCACCTACAAATGTGAACTGACGTTCAAAAATAAAACATTTGAAAACGGACCATTTTCCACATTTCTGAAGCATGACGTAATGGGGGGGTGTTATCTCTTTTGTCGAAAATCAGCCGTTTTTGCTCGAACATTAAATGCCTCCAAATGGTATTTAATTAACTTCCCGAGCCCCTGGAAGCATGAAAATCACTTTAAACATGCTAATTTTAGCTCTAACACTGATGATCCACCTACAAATGTGAACTGACGTTCAAAAATAAAACATTTGAAAACGGACCATTTTCCACATTTCTGAAGCATGACGTAATGGGGGGGTGTTATCTCTTTTGTCGAAAATCAGCCGTTTTTGCTGGAACAGTAAATGCCTCCAAATGGTATTTAATTAACTTCCCGGCGTGAAGAAACCCTTTTTGAGAACTCAGAGTGAGTAAATTGGCCATTTTCATGCACTTTTAACCATTCCATAAATCTTGTGTTTTGGGCCCCTGGAAGCATGAAAATCACTTTAAACATGCTAATTTTAGCTCTCACACTGATGATCCACCTACAAATGTGAACTGACGTTCAAAAATAAAACATTTGAAAACGGACCATTTTCCACATTTCTGAAGCATGACGTAATGGGGGGGTGTTATCTCTTTTGTCGAAAATCAGCCGTTTTTGCTCGAACATTAAATGCCTCCAAATGGTATTTAATTAACTTCCCGAGCCCCTGGAAGCATGAAAATCACTTTAAACATGCTAATTTTAGCTCTAACACTGATGATCCACCTACAAATGTGAACTGACGTTCAAAAATAAAACATTTGAAAACGGACCATTTTCCACATTTCTGAAGCATGACGTAATGGGGGGGTGTTATCTCTTTTGTCGAAAATCAGCCGTTTTTGCTCGAACATTAAATGCCTCCAAATGGTATTTATTTCACTTCCCGAGCCCCTGGAAGCATGAAAATCAATTTAAACATGCTAATTTTAGCTCTAACACTGATGATCCACCTACAAATGTGAACTGACGTTCAAAATAAAACATTTGAAAACGGACCATTTTCCACATTTCTGAAGCATGACGTAATGGGGGGTGTCATCTCTTTTGTCGAAAATCAGCCGTTTTTGCTCGAACATTAAATGCCTCCAAATGGTATTTAATTAACTTCCCGGGGTGAAGAAACCCTTTTTGAGAACTCAGAGTGAGTAAATTGGCCATTTTCATGCACTTTTAACCATTCCATAAATCTTGTGTTTTGGGCCCCTGGAAGCATGAAAATCACTTTAAACATGCTAATTTTAGCTCTAACACTGATGATCCACCTACAAATGTGAACTGACGTTCAAAAATAAAACATTTGAAAACGGACCATTTTCCACATTTCTGAAGCATGACGTAATGGGGGGGTGTTATCTCTTTTGTCGAAAATCAGCCGTTTTTGCTCGAACATTAAATGCCTCCAAATGGTATTTAATTAACTTCCCGAGCCCCTGGAAGCATGAAAATCACTTTAAACATACTAATTTTAGCTCTAACACTGATGATCCACCTACAAATGTAAACTGACGTTCAAAAATAAAACATTTGAAAACGGACAATTTTCCACATTTCTGAAGCATGACGTAATGGGGGGGTGTTATCTCTTTTGTCGAAAATCAGCCGTTTTTGCTCGAACATTAAATGCCTCCAAATGGTATTTAATTAACTTCCCGGGGTGAAGAAACCCTTTTTGAGAACTCAGAGTGAGTAAATTGGCCATTTTCATGCACTTTTAACCATTCCATAAATCTTGTGTTTAGGGCCCCTGGAAGCATGAAAATCACTTTAAACATGCTAATTTTAGCTCTAACACTGATGATCCACCTACAAATGTGAACTGACGTTCAAAAATAAAACATTTGAAAACGGACTATTTTCCACATTTCTGAAGCATGACGTAATGGGGGGGTGTTATCTCTTTTGTCGAAAATCAGCCGTTTTTGCTCGAACATTAAATGCCTCCAAATGGTATTTAATTAACTTCCCGAGCCCCTGGAAGCATGAAAATCACTTTAAACATGCTAATTTTAGCTCTAACACTGATGATCCACCTACAAATGTGAACTGACGTTCAAAAATAAAACATTTGAAAACGGACCATTTTCCACATTTTTGAAGCATGACGTAATGGGGGGGTGTTATCTCTTTTGTCGAAAATCAGCCGTTTTTGCTCGAACATTAAATGCCTCCAAATGGTATTTAATTAACTTCCCGGGGTGAAGAAACCCTTTTTGAGAACTCAGAGTGAGTAAATTGGCCATTTTCATGCACTTTTAACCATTCCATAAACCTTGTGTTTTGGGCCCCTGGAAGCATGAAAATCACTTTAAACATGCTAATTTTAGCTCTAACACTGATGATCCACCTACAAATGTGAACTGACGTTCAAAAATAAAACATTTGAAAACGGACCATTTTCCACATTTCTGAAGCATGACGTAATGAGGGGGTGTTATCTCTTTTGTCGAAAATCAGCCGTTTTTGCTCGAACATTAAATGCCTCCAAATGGTATTTAATTAACTTCCCGGGGTGAAGAAACCCTTTTTGAGAACTCAGAGTGAGTAAATTGGCCATTTTCATGCACTTTTAACCATTCCATAAATCTTGTGTTTTGGGCCCCTGGAAGCATGAAAATCACTTTAAACATGCTAATTTTAGCTCTAACACTGATGATCCACCTACAAATGTGAACTGACGTTCAAAAATAAAACATTTGAAAACGGACCATTTTCCACATTTCTGAAGCATGACATAATGGGGGGGTGTTATCTCTTTTGTCGAAAATCAGCCGTTTTTGCTGGAACATTAAATGCCTCCAAATGGTATTTATTTCACTTCCCGAGCCCCTGGAAGCATGAAAATCACTTTAAACATGCTACTTTTAGCTCTAACACTGATGATCCACCTACAAATGTGAACTGACGTTCAAAAATAAAACATTTGAAAACGGACCATTTTCCACATTTCTGAAGCATGACGTAATGGGGGGGTGTTATCTCTTTTGTCGAAAATCAGCCGTTTTTGCTCGAACATTAAATGCCTCCAAATGGTATTTAATTAACTTCCCGAGCCCCTGGAAGCATGAAAATCACTTTAAACATGCTAATTTTAGCTCTAACACTGATGATCCACCTACAAATGTGAACTGACGTTCAAAAATAAAACATTTGAAAACGGACCATTTTCCACATTTCTGAAGCATGACGTAATGGGGGGGTGTTATCTCTTTTGTCGAAAATCAGCCGTTTTCGCTCGAACATTAAATGCCTCCAAATGGTATTTAATTAACTTCCCGGGGTGAAGAAACCCTTTTTGAGAACTCAGAGTGAGTAAATTGGCCATTTTTATGCACTTTTAACCATTCCATAAATCTTGTGTTTTGGGCCCCTGGAAGCATGAAAATCACTTTAAACATGCTAATTTTAGCTCTAACACTGATGATCCACCTACAAATGTGAACTGACGTTCAAAAATAAAACATTTGAAAACGGACCATTTTCCACATTTCTGAAGCATGACGTAATGGGGGGGTGTTATCTCTTTTGTCGAAAATCAGCCGTTTTTGCTCGAACATTAAATGCCTCCAAATGGTATTTAATTAACTTCCCGAGCCCCTGGAAGCATGAAAATCACTTTAAACATGCTAATTTTAGCTCTAACACTGATGATCCACCTACAAATGTGAACTGACGTTCAAAAATAAAACATTTGAAAACGGACCATTTTCCACATTTCTGAAGCATGACGTAATGGGGGGGTGTTATCTCTTTTGTCGAAAATCAGCCGTTTTTGCTCGAACATTAAATGCCTCCAAATGGTATTTAATTAACTTCCCGAGCCCCTGGAAGCATGAAAATCACTTTAAACATGCTAATTTTAGCTCTAACACTGATGATCCACCTACAAATGTGAACTGACGTTCAAAAATAAAACATTTGAAAACGGACCATTTTCCACATTTCTGAAGCATGACGTAATGAGGGGGTGTTATCTCTTTTGTCGAAAATCAGCCGTTTTTGCTTGAACATTAAATGCCTCCAAATGGTATTTAATTAACTTCCCGGGGTGAAGAAACTTTTTTTGAGAACTCAGAGTGAGTAAATTGGCCATTTTCATGCACTTTTAACCATTCCATAAATCTTGTGTTTTGGGCCCCTGGAAGCATGAAAATCACTTTAAACATGCTAATTTTAGCTCTAACACTGATGATCCACCTACAAATGTGAACTGACGTTCAAAAATAAAACATTTGAAAACGGACCATTTTCCACATTTCTGAAGCATGACGTAATGGGGGGGTGTTATCTCTTTTGTCGAAAATCAGCCGTTTTTGCTGGAACATTAAATGCCTCCAAATGGTATTTATTTCACTTCCCGAGCCCCTGGAAGCATGAAAATCACTTTAAACATGCTACTTTTAGCTCTAACACTGATGATCCACCTACAAATGTGAACTGACGTTCAAAAATAAAACATTTGAAAACGGACCATTTTCCACATTTCTGAAGCATGACGTAATGGGGGGGTGTTATCTCTTTTGTCGAAAATCAGCCGTTTTTGCTCGAACATTAAATGCCTCCAAATGGTATTTAATTAACTTCCCGAGCCCCTGGAAGCATGAAAATCACTTTAAACATGCTAATTTTAGCTCTAACACTGATGATCCACCTACAAATGTGAACTGACGTTCAAAAATAAAACATTTGAAAACGGACCATTTTCCACATTTCTGAAGCATGACGTAATGGGGGGGTGTTATCTCTTTTGTCGAAAATCAGCCGTTTTCGCTCGAACATTAAATGCCTCCAAATGGTATTTAATTAACTTCCCGGGGTGAAGAAACCCTTTTTGAGAACTCAGAGTGAGTAAATTGGCCATTTTCATGCACTTTTAACCATTCCATAAATCTTGTGTTTTGGGCCCCTGGAAGCATGAAAATCACTTTAAACATGCTAATTTTAGCTCTAACACTGATGATCCACCTACAAATGTGAACTGACGTTCAAAAATAAAACATTTGAAAACGGACCATTTTCCACATTTCTGAAGCATGACGTAATGGGGGGTGTTATCTCTTTTGTCGAAAATCAGCCGTTTTTGCTCGAACATTAAATGCCTCCAAATGGTATTTATTTCACTTCCCGGGGTGAAGAAACCCTTTTTGAGAACTCAGAGTGAGTAAATTGGCCATTTTCATGCACTTTTAACCATTCCATAAATCTTGTGTTTTGGGCCCCTGGAAGCATGAAAATCACTTTAAACATGCTAATTTTAGCTCTAACACTGATGATCCACCTACAAATGTGAACTGACGTTCAAAAATAAAACATTTGAAAACGGACCATTTTCCACATTTCTGAAGCATGACGTAATGGGGGGTGTTATCTCTTTTGTCGAAAATCAGCCGTTTTTGCTCGAACATTAAATGCCTCCAAATGGTATTTAATTAACTTCCCGGGGTGAAGAAACCCTTTTTGAGAACTCAGAGTGAGTAAATTGGCCATTTTCATCCACTTTTAACCATTCCATAAATCTTGTATTTTGGGCCCCTGGAAGCATGAAAATCACTTTAAACATGCTAATTTTAGCTCTAACACTGATGATCCACCTACAAATGTGAACTGACGTTCAAAAATAAAACATTTGAAAACGGACCATTTTCCACATTTCTGAAGCATGACGTAATGGGGGGGTGTTATCTCTTTTGTCGAAAATCAGCCGTTTTTGCTCGAACATTAAATGCCTCCAAATGGTATTTATTTCACTTCCCGAGCCCCTGGAAGCATGAAAATCACTTTAAACATGCTAATTTTAGCTCTAACACTGATGATCCACCTACAAATGTGAACTGACGTTCAAAAATAAAACATTTGAAAACGGACCATTTTCCACATTTCTGAAGCATGACGTAATGGGGGGGTGTTATCTCTTTTGTCGAAAATCAGCCGTTTTTGCTCGAACATTAAATGCCTCCAAATGGTATTTATTTCACTTCCCGAGCCCCTGGAAGCATGGAAATCACTTTAAACATGCTAATTTTAGCTCTAACACTGATGATCCACCTACAAATGTGAACTGACGTTCAAAAATAAAACATTTGAAAACGGACCATTTTCCACATTTCTGAAGCATGACGTAATGGGGGGGTGTTATCTCTTTTGTCGAAAATCAGCCGTTTTTGCTCGAACATTAAATGCCTCCAAATGGTATTTAATTAACTTCCCGGGGTGAAGAAACCCTTTTTGAGAACTCAGAGTAAGTAAATTGGCCATTTTCATGCACTTTTAACCATTCCATATATCTTGTGTTTAGGGCCCCTGGAAGCATGAAAATCACTTTAAACATGCTAATTTTAGCTCTAACACTGATGATCCACCTACAAATGTGAACTGACGTTCAAAAATAAAACATTTGAAAACGGACCATTTTCCACATTTCTGAAGCATGACGTAATGGGGGGGTGTTATCTCTTTTGTCGAAAATCAGCCGTTTTCGCTCGAACATTAAATGCCTCCAAATGGTATTTATTTCACTTCCCGAGCCCCTGGAAGCATGAAAATCACTTTAAACATGCTAATTTTAGCTCTAACACTGATGATCCACCTACAAATGTGAACTGACGTTCAAAAATAAAACATTTGAAAACGGACCATTTTCCACATTTCTGAAGCATGACGTAATGGGGGGGTGTTATCTCTTTTGTCGAAAATCAGCCGTTTTTGCTCGAACATTAAATGCCTCCAAATGGTATTTAATTAACTTCCCGAGCCCCTGGAAGCATGAAAATCACTTTAAACATGCTAATTTTAGCTCTAACACTGATGATCCACCTACAAATGTGAACTGACGTTCAAAAATAAAACATTTGAAAACGGACCATTTTCCACATTTCTGAAGCATGACGTAATGGGGGGGTGTTATCTCTTTTGTCGAAAATCAGCCGTTATTGCTCGAACATTAAATGCCTCCAAATGGTATTTAATTAACTTCCCGTGCCCCTGGAAGCATGAAAATCACTTTAAACATGCTAATTTTAGCTCTAACACTGATGATCCACCTACAAATGTGAACTGACGTTCAAAAATAAAACATTTGAAAACGGACCATTTTCCACATTTCTGAAGCATGACGTAATGGGGGGGTGTTATCTCTTTTGTCGAAAATCAGCCGTTTTTGCTCGAACATTAAATGCCTCCAAATGGTATTTAATTAACTTCCCGGGGTGAAGAAACCCTTTTTGAGAACTCAGAGTGAGTAAATTGGCCATTTTCATGCACTTTTAACCATTCCATAAATCTTGTGTTTTGGGCCCCTGGAAGCATGAAAATCACTTTAAACGTGCTAATTTTAGCTCTAACACTGATGATCCACCTACAAATGTGAACTGACGTTCAAAAATAAAACATTTGAAAACGGACCATTTTCCACATTTCTGAAGCATGACGTAATGGGGGGGGTGTTATCTCTTTTGTCGAAAATCAGCCGTTTTTGCTCGAACATTAAATGCCTCCAAATGGTATTTAATTAACTTCCCGAGCCCCTGGAAGCATGAAAATCACTTTAAACATGCTAATTTTAGCTCTAACACTGATGATCCACCTACAAATGTGAACTGACGTTCAAAAATAAAACATTTGAAAACGGACCATTTTCCACATTTCTGAAGCATGACGTAATGGGGGGGTGTTATCTCTTTTGTCGAAAATCAGCCGTTTTTGCTCGAACATTAAATGCCTCCAAATGGTATTTAATTAACTTCCCGAGCCCCTGGAAGCATGAAAATCACTTTAAACATGCTAATTTTAGCTCTAACACTGATGATCCACCTACAAATGTGAACTGACGTTCAAAAATAAAACATTTGAAAACGGACCATTTTCCACATTTCTGAAGCATGACGTAATGGGGGGGTGTTATCTCTTTTGTCGAAAATCAGCCGTTTTTGCTCGAACATTAAATGCCTCCAAATGGTATTTATTTCACTTCCCGAGCCCCTGGAAGCATGAAAATCAATTTAAACATGCTAATTTTAGCTCTAACACTGATGATCCACCTACAAATGTGAACTGACGTTCAAAAATAAAACATTTGAAAACGGACCATTTTCCACATTTCTGAAGCATGACGTAATGGGGGGGTGTTATCTCTTTTGTCGAAAATCAGCCGTTTTCGCACGAACATTAAATGCCTCCAAATGGTATTTAATTAACTTCCCGGGGTGAAGAAACTCTTTTTGAGAACTCAGAGTGAGTAAATTGGCCATTTTCATGCACTTTTAACCATTCCATAAATCTTGTGTTTTGGGCCCCTGGAAGCATGAAAATCACTTTAAACATGCTAATTTTAGCTCTAACACTGATGATCCACCTACAAATGTGAACTGACGTTCAAAAATAAAACATTTGAAAACGGACCATTTTCCACATTTCTGAAGCATGACGTAATGGGGGGGTGTTATCTCTTTTGTCGAAAATCAGCCGTTTTTGCTCGAACATTAAATGCCTCCAAATGGTATTTAATTAACTTCCCGAGCCCCTGGAAGCATGAAAATCACTTTAAACATGCTAATTTTAGCTCTAACACTGATGATCCACCTACAAATGTGAACTGACGTTCAAAAATAAAACATTTGAAAACGGACCATTTTCCACATTTCTGAAGCATGACGTAATGGGGGGGTGTTATCTCTTTTGTCGAAAATCAGCCGTTTTTGCTCGAACATTAAATGCCTCCAAATGGTATTTATTTCACTTCTCGAGCCCCTGGAAGCATGAAAATCAATTTAAACATGCTAATTTTAGCTCTAACACTGATGATCCACCTACAAATGTGAACTGACGTTCAAAATAAAACATTTGAAAACGGACCATTTTCCACATTTCTGAAGCATGACGTAATGGGGGGGTGTCATCTCTTTTGTCGAAAATCAGCCGTTTTTGCTCGAACATTAAATGCCTCCAAATGGTATTTAATTAACTTCCCGGGGTGAAGAAACCCTTTTTGAGAACTCAGAGTGAGTAAATTGGCCATTTTCATGCACTTTTAACCATTCCATAAATCTTGTGTTTTGGGCCCCTGGAAGCATGAAAATCACTTTAAAGATGCTAATTTTAGCTCTAACACTGATGATCCACCTACAAATGTGAACTGACGTTCAAAAATAAAACATTTGAAAACGGACCATTTTCCACATTTCTGAAGCATGACGTAATGGGGGGGTGTTATCTCTTTTGTCGAAAATCAGCCGTTTTTGCTCGAACATTAAATGCCTCCAAATGGTATTTAATTAACTTCCCGAGCCCCTGGAAGCATGAAAATCACTTTAAACATACTAATTTTAGCTCTAACACTGATGATCCACCTACAAATGTAAACTGACGTTCAAAAATAAAACATTTGAAAACGGACAATTTTCCACATTTCTGAAGCATGACGTAATGGGGGGGTGTTATCTCTTTTGTCGAAAATCAGCCGTTTTTGCTCGAACATTAAATGCCTCCAAATGGTATTTAATTAACTTCCCGGGGTGAAGAAACCCTTTTTGAGAACTCAGAGTGAGTAAATTGGCCATTTTCATGCACTTTTAACCATTCCATAAATCTTGTGTTTAGGGCCCCTGGAAGCATGAAAATCACTTTAAACATGCTAATTTTAGCTCTAACACTGATGATCCACCTACAAATGTGAACTGACGTTCAAAAATAAAACATTTGAAAACGGACTATTTTCCACATTTCTGAAGCATGACGTAATGGGGGGGTGTTATCTCTTTTGTCGAAAATCAGCCGTTTTTGCTCGAACATTAAATGCCTCCAAATGGTATTTAATTAACTTCCCGAGCCCCTGGAAGCATGAAAATCACTTTAAACATGCTAATTTTAGCTCTAACACTGATGATCCACCTACAAATGTGAACTGACGTTCAAAAATAAAACATTTGAAAACGGACCATTTTCCACATTTTTGAAGCATGACGTAATGGGGGGGTGTTATCTCTTTTGTCGAAAATCAGCCGTTTTTGCTCGAACATTAAATGCCTCCAAATGGTATTTAATTAACTTCCCGGGGTGAAGAAACCCTTTTTGAGAACTCAGAGTGAGTAAATTGGCCATTTTCATGCACTTTTAACCATTCCATAAACCTTGTGTTTTGGGCCCCTGGAAGCATGAAAATCAATTTAAACATGCTAATTTTAGCTCTAACACTGATGATCCACCTACAAATGTGAACTGACGTTCAAAAATAAAACATTTGAAAACGGACCATTTTCCACATTTCTGAAGCATGACGTAATGAGGGGGTGTTATCTCTTTTGTCGAAAATCAGCCGTTTTTGCTCGAACATTAAATGCCTCCAAATGGTATTTAATTAACTTCCCGGGGTGAAGAAACCCTTTTTGAGAACTCAGAGTGAGTAAATTGGCCATTTTCATGCACTTTTAACCATTCCATAAATCTTGTGTTTTGGGCCCCTGGAAGCATGAAAATCACTTTAAACATGCTAATTTTAGCTCTAAATCTGATGATCCACCTACAAATGTGAACTGACGTTCAAAAATAAAACATTTAAAAACGGACCATTTTCCACATTCCTGAAGCATGACGTAATGAGGGGGTGTTATCTCTTTTGTCGAAAATCAGCCGTTTTTGCTCGAACATTAAATGCCTCCAAATGGTATTTAATTAACTTCCCGGGGTGAAGAAACCCTTTTTGAGAACTCAGAGTGAGTAAATTGGCCATTTTCATGCACTTTTAACCATTCCATAAATCTTGTGTTTTGGGCCCCTGGAAGCATGAAAATCACTTTAAACATGCTAATTTTAGCTCTAACACTGATGATCCACCTACAAATGTGAACTGACGTTCAAAAATAAAACATTTGAAAATGGACCATTTTCCACATTTCTGAAGCATGACGTAATGGGGGGGTGTTATCTCTTTTGTCGAAAATCAGCCGTTTTTGCTGGAACATTAAATGCCTCCAAATGGTATTTATTTCACTTCCCGAGCCCCTGGAAGCATGAAAATCACTTTAAACATGCTACTTTTAGCTCTAACACTGATGATCCACCTACAAATGTGAACTGACGTTCAAAAATAAAACATTTGAAAACGGACCATTTTCCACATTTCTGAAGCATGACGTAATGGGGGGGTGTTATCTCTTTTGTCGAAAATCAGCCGTTTTTGCTCGAACATTAAATGCCTCCAAATGGTATTTATTTCACTTCCCGAGCCCCTGGAAGCATGAAAATCAATTTAAACATGCTAATTTTAGCTCTAACACTGATGATCCACCTACAAATGTGAACTGACGTTCAAAAATAAAACATTTGAAAACGGACCATTTTCCACATTTCTGAAGCATGACGTAATGGGGGGGTGTTATCTCTTTTGTCGAAAATCAGCCGTTTTCGCACGAACATTAAATGCCTCCAAATGGTATTTAATTAACTTCCCGGGGTGAAGAAACTCTTTTTGAGAACTCAGAGTGAGTAAATTGGCCATTTTCATGCACTTTTAACCATTCCATAAATCTTGTGTTTTGGGCCCCTGGAAGCATGAAAATCACTTTAAACATGCTAATTTTAGCTCTAACACTGATGATCCACCTACAAATGTGAACTGACGTTCAAAAATAAAACATTTGAAAACGGACCATTTTCCACATTTCTGAAGCATGACGTAATGGGGGGGTGTTATCTCTTTTGTCGAAAATCAGCCGTTTTTGCTCGAACATTAAATGCCTCCAAATGGTATTTAATTAACTTCCCGAGCCCCTGGAAGCATGAAAATCACTTTAAACATGCTAATTTTAGCTCTAACACTGATGATCCACCTACAAATGTGAACTGACGTTCAAAAATAAAACATTTGAAAACGGACCATTTTCCACATTTCTGAAGCATGACGTAATGGGGGGGTGTTATCTCTTTTGTCGAAAATCAGCCGTTTTTGCTCGAACATTAAATGCCTCCAAATGGTATTTATTTCACTTCTCGAGCCCCTGGAAGCATGAAAATCAATTTAAACATGCTAATTTTAGCTCTAACACTGATGATCCACCTACAAATGTGAACTGACGTTCAAAATAAAACATTTGAAAACGGACCATTTTCCACATTTCTGAAGCATGACGTAATGGGGGGGTGTCATCTCTTTTGTCGAAAATCAGCCGTTTTTGCTCGAACATTAAATGCCTCCAAATGGTATTTAATTAACTTCCCGGGGTGAAGAAACCCTTTTTGAGAACTCAGAGTGAGTAAATTGGCCATTTTCATGCACTTTTAACCATTCCATAAATCTTGTGTTTTGGGCCCCTGGAAGCATGAAAATCACTTTAAAGATGCTAATTTTAGCTCTAACACTGATGATCCACCTACAAATGTGAACTGACGTTCAAAAATAAAACATTTGAAAACGGACCATTTTCCACATTTCTGAAGCATGACGTAATGGGGGGGTGTTATCTCTTTTGTCGAAAATCAGCCGTTTTTGCTCGAACATTAAATGCCTCCAAATGGTATTTAATTAACTTCCCGAGCCCCTGGAAGCATGAAAATCACTTTAAACATACTAATTTTAGCTCTAACACTGATGATCCACCTACAAATGTAAACTGACGTTCAAAAATAAAACATTTGAAAACGGACAATTTTCCACATTTCTGAAGCATGACGTAATGGGGGGGTGTTATCTCTTTTGTCGAAAATCAGCCGTTTTTGCTCGAACATTAAATGCCTCCAAATGGTATTTAATTAACTTCCCGGGGTGAAGAAACCCTTTTTGAGAACTCAGAGTGAGTAAATTGGCCATTTTCATGCACTTTTAACCATTCCATAAATCTTGTGTTTAGGGCCCCTGGAAGCATGAAAATCACTTTAAACATGCTAATTTTAGCTCTAACACTGATGATCCACCTACAAATGTGAACTGACGTTCAAAAATAAAACATTTGAAAACGGACTATTTTCCACATTTCTGAAGCATGACGTAATGGGGGGGTGTTATCTCTTTTGTCGAAAATCAGCCGTTTTTGCTCGAACATTAAATGCCTCCAAATGGTATTTAATTAACTTCCCGAGCCCCTGGAAGCATGAAAATCACTTTAAACATGCTAATTTTAGCTCTAACACTGATGATCCACCTACAAATGTGAACTGACGTTCAAAAATAAAACATTTGAAAACGGACCATTTTCCACATTTTTGAAGCATGACGTAATGGGGGGGTGTTATCTCTTTTGTCGAAAATCAGCCGTTTTTGCTCGAACATTAAATGCCTCCAAATGGTATTTAATTAACTTCCCGGGGTGAAGAAACCCTTTTTGAGAACTCAGAGTGAGTAAATTGGCCATTTTCATGCACTTTTAACCATTCCATAAACCTTGTGTTTTGGGCCCCTGGAAGCATGAAAATCAATTTAAACATGCTAATTTTAGCTCTAACACTGATGATCCACCTACAAATGTGAACTGACGTTCAAAAATAAAACATTTGAAAACGGACCATTTTCCACATTTCTGAAGCATGACGTAATGAGGGGGTGTTATCTCTTTTGTCGAAAATCAGCCGTTTTTGCTCGAACATTAAATGCCTCCAAATGGTATTTAATTAACTTCCCGGGGTGAAGAAACCCTTTTTGAGAACTCAGAGTGAGTAAATTGGCCATTTTCATGCACTTTTAGCCATTCCATAAATCTTGTGTTTTGGGCCCCTGGAAGCATGAAAATCACTTTAAACATGCTAATTTTAGCTCTAAATCTGATGATCCACCTACAAATGTGAACTGACGTTCAAAAATAAAACATTTAAAAACGGACCATTTTCCACATTCCTGAAGCATGACGTAATGAGGGGGTGTTATCTCTTTTGTCGAAAATCAGCCGTTTTTGCTCGAACATTAAATGCCTCCAAATGGTATTTAATTAACTTCCCGGGGTGAAGAAACCCTTTTTGAGAACTCAGAGTGAGTAAATTGGCCATTTTCATGCACTTTTAACCATTCCATAAATCTTGTGTTTTGGGCCCCTGGAAGCATGAAAATCACTTTAAACATGCTAATTTTAGCTCTAACACTGATGATCCACCTACAAATGTGAACTGACGTTCAAAAATAAAACATTTGAAAATGGACCATTTTCCACATTTCTGAAGCATGACGTAATGGGGGGGTGTTATCTCTTTTGTCGAAAATCAGCCGTTTTTGCTGGAACATTAAATGCCTCCAAATGGTATTTATTTCACTTCCCGAGCCCCTGGAAGCATGAAAATCACTTTAAACATGCTACTTTTAGCTCTAACACTGATGATCCACCTACAAATGTGAACTGACGTTCAAAAATAAAACATTTGAAAACGGACCATTTTCCACATTTCTGAAGCATGACGTAATGGGGGGGTGTTATCTCTTTTGTCGAAAATCAGCCGTTTTTGCTCGAACATTAAATGCCTCCAAATGGTATTTAATTAACTTCCCGAGCCCCTGGAAGCATGAAAATCACTTTAAACATGCTAATTTTAGCTCTAACACTGATGATCCACCTACAAATGTGAACTGACGTTCAAAAATAAAACATTTGAAAACGGACCATTTTCCACATTTCTGAAGCATGACGTAATGGGGGGGTGTTATCTCTTTTGTCGAAAATCAGCCGTTTTCGCACGAACATTAAATGCCTCCAAATGGTATTTAATTAACTTCCCGGGGTGAAGAAACCCTTTTTGAGAACTCAGAGTGAGTAAATTGGCCATTTTCATGCACTTTTAACCATTCCATAAATCTTGTGTTTTGGGCCCCTGGAAGCATGAAAATCACTTTAAACATGCTAATTTTAGCTCTAACACTGATGATCCACCTACAAATGTGAACTGACGTTCAAGAATAAAACATTTGAAAACGGACCATTTTCCACATTTCTGAAGCATGACGTAATGGGGGGGGTGTTATCTCTTTTGTCGAAAATCAGCCGTTTTTGCTCGAACATTAAATGCCTCCAAATGGTATTTAATTAACTTCCCGAGCCCCTGGAAGCATGAAAATCACTTTAAACATGCTAATTTTAGCTCTAACACTGATGATCCACCTACAAATGTGAACTGACGTTCAAAAATAAAACATTTGAAAACGGACCATTTTCCACATTTCTGAAGCATGACGTAATGGGGGGGTGTTATCTCTTTTGTCGAAAATCAGCCGTTTTTGCTCGAACATTAAATGCCTCCAAATGGTATTTAATTAACTTCCCGAGCCCCTGGAAGCATGAAAATCACTTTAAACATGCTAATTTTAGCTCTAACACTGATGATCCACCTACAAATGTGAACTGACGTTCAAAAATAAAACATTTGAAAACGGACCATTTTCCACATTTCTGAAGCATGACGTAATGGGGGGGTGTTATCTCTTTTGTCGAAAATCAGCCGTTTTTGCTGGAACAGTAAATGCCTCCAAATGGTATTTAATTAACTTCCCGGCGTGAAGAAACCCTTTTTGAGAACTCAGAGTGAGTAAATTGGCCATTTTCATGCACTTTTAACCATTCCATAAATCTTGTGTTTTGGGCCCCTGGAAGCATGAAAATCACTTTAAACATGCTAATTTTAGCTCTAACACTGATGATCCACCTACAAATGTGAACTGACGTTCAAAAATAAAACATTTGAAAACGGACCATTTTCCACATTTCTGAAGCATGACGTAATGGGGGGGTGTTATCTCTTTTGTCGAAAATCAGCCGTTTTTGCTCGAACATTAAATGCCTCCAAATGGTATTTAATTAACTTCCCGAGCCCCTGGAAGCATGAAAATCACTTTAAACATGCTAATTTTAGCTCTAACACTGATGATCCACCTACAAATGTGAACTGACGTTCAAAAATAAAACATTTGAAAACGGACCATTTTCCACATTTCTGAAGCATGACGTAATGGGGGGTGTTATCTCTTTTGTCGAAAATCAGCCGTTTTTGCTCGAACATTAAATGCCTCCAAATGGTATTTAATTAACTTCCCGAGCCCCTGGAAGCATGAAAATCACTTTAAACATGCTAATTTTAGCTCTAACACTGATGATCCACCTACAAATGTGAACTGACGTTCAAAAATAAAACATTTGAAAACGGACCATTTTCCACATTTCTGAAGCATGACGTAATGGGGGGGTGTTATCTCTTTTGTCGAAAATCAGCCGTTTTTGCTGGAACAGTAAATGCCTCCAAATGGTATTTAATTAACTTCCCGGCGTGAAGAAACCCTTTTTGAGAACTCAGAGTGAGTAAATTGGCCATTTTCATGCACTTTTAACCATTCCATAAATCTTGTGTTTTGGGCCCCTGGAAGCATGAAAATCACTTTAAACATGCTAATTTTAGCTCTAACACTGATGATCCACCTACAAATGTGAACTGACGTTCAAAAATAAAACATTTGAAAACGGACCATTTTCCACATTTCTGAAGCATGACGTAATGGGGGGGTGTTATCTCTTTTGTCGAAAATCAGCCGTTTTTGCTCGAACATTAAATGCCTCCAAATGGTATTTAATTAACTTCCCGAGCCCCTGGAAGCATGAAAATCACTTTAAACATGCTAATTTTAGCTCTAACACTGATGATCCACCTACAAATGTGAACTGACGTTCAAAAATAAAACATTTGAAAACGGACCATTTTCCACATTTCTGAAGCATGACGTAATGGGGGGGTGTTATCTCTTTTGTCGAAAATCAGCCGTTTTTGCTCGAACATTAAATGCCTCCAAATGGTATTTATTTCACTTCCCGAGCCCCTGGAAGCATGAAAATCAATTTAAACATGCTAATTTTAGCTCTAACACTGATGATCCACCTACAAATGTGAACTGACGTTCAAAATAAAACATTTGAAAACGGACCATTTTCCACATTTCTGAAGCATGACGTAATGGGGGGGTGTCATCTCTTTTGTCGAAAATCAGCCGTTTTTGCTCGAACATTAAATGCCTCCAAATGGTATTTAATTAACTTCCCGGGGTGAAGAAACCCTTTTTGAGAACTCAGAGTGAGTAAATTGGCCATTTTCATGCACTTTTAACCATTCCATAAATCTTGTGTTTTGGGCCCCTGGAAGCATGAAAATCACTTTAAACATGCTAATTTTAGCTCTAACACTGATGATCCACCTACAAATGTGAACTGACGTTCAAAAATAAAACATTTGAAAACGGACCATTTTCCACATTTCTGAAGCATGACGTAATGGGGGGGTGTTATCTCTTTTGTCGAAAATCAGCCGTTTTTGCTCGAACATTAAATGCCTCCAAATGGTATTTAATTAACTTCCCGAGCCCCTGGAAGCATGAAAATCACTTTAAACATACTAATTTTAGCTCTAACACTGATGATCCACCTACAAATGTAAACTGACGTTCAAAAATAAAACATTTGAAAACGGACAATTTTCCACATTTCTGAAGCATGACGTAATGGGGGGGTGTTATCTCTTTTGTCGAAAATCAGCCGTTTTTGCTCGAACATTAAATGCCTCCAAATGGTATTTAATTAACTTCCCGGGGTGAAGAAACCCTTTTTGAGAACTCAGAGTGAGTAAATTGGCCATTTTCATGCACTTTTAACCATTCCATAAATCTTGTGTTTAGGGCCCCTGGAAGCATGAAAATCACTTTAAACATGCTAATTTTAGCTCTAACACTGATGATCCACCTACAAATGTGAACTGACGTTCAAAAATAAAACATTTGAAAACGGACTATTTTCCACATTTCTGAAGCATGACGTAATGGGGGGGTGTTATCTCTTTTGTCGAAAATCAGCCGTTTTTGCTCGAACATTAAATGCCTCCAAATGGTATTTAATTAACTTCCCGAGCCCCTGGAAGCATGAAAATCACTTTAAACATGCTAATTTTAGCTCTAACACTGATGATCCACCTACAAATGTGAACTGACGTTCAAAAATAAAACATTTGAAAACGGACCATTTTCCACATTTTTGAAGCATGACGTAATGGGGGGGTGTTATCTCTTTTGTCGAAAATCAGCCGTTTTTGCTCGAACATTAAATGCCTCCAAATGGTATTTAATTAACTTCCCGGGGTGAAGAAACCCTTTTTGAGAACTCAGAGTGAGTAAATTGGCCATTTTCATGCACTTTTAACCATTCCATAAACCTTGTGTTTTGGGCCCCTGGAAGCATGAAAATCACTTTAAACATGCTAATTTTAGCTCTAACACTGATGATCCACCTACAAATGTGAACTGACGTTCAAAAATAAAACATTTGAAAACGGACCATTTTCCACATTTCTGAAGCATGACGTAATGAGGGGGTGTTATCTCTTTTGTCGAAAATCAGCCGTTTTTGCTCGAACATTAAATGCCTCCAAATGGTATTTAATTAACTTCCCGGGGTGAAGAAACCCTTTTTGAGAACTCAGAGTGAGTAAATTGGCCATTTTCATGCACTTTTAACCATTCCATAAATCTTGTGTTTTGGGCCCCTGGAAGCATGAAAATCACTTTAAACATGCTAATTTTAGCTCTAACACTGATGATCCACCTACAAATGTGAACTGACGTTCAAAAATAAAACATTTGAAAACGGACCATTTTCCACATTTCTGAAGCATGACATAATGGGGGGGTGTTATCTCTTTTGTCGAAAATCAGCCGTTTTTGCTGGAACATTAAATGCCTCCAAATGGTATTTATTTCACTTCCCGAGCCCCTGGAAGCATGAAAATCACTTTAAACATGCTACTTTTAGCTCTAACACTGATGATCCACCTACAAATGTGAACTGACGTTCAAAAATAAAACATTTGAAAACGGACCATTTTCCACATTTCTGAAGCATGACGTAATGGGGGGGTGTTATCTCTTTTGTCGAAAATCAGCCGTTTTTGCTCGAACATTAAATGCCTCCAAATGGTATTAAATTAACTTCCCGAGCCCCTGGAAGCATGAAAATCACTTTAAACATGCTAATTTTAGCTCTAACACTGATGATCCACCTACAAATGTGAACTGACGTTCAAAAATAAAACATTTGAAAACGGACCATTTTCCACATTTCTGAAGCATGACGTAATGGGGGGGTGTTATCTCTTTTGTCGAAAATCAGCCGTTTTTGCTCGAACATTAAATGCCTCCAAATGGTATTTAATTAACTTCCCGAGCCCCTGGAAGCATGAAAATCACTTTAAACATGCTAATTTTAGCTCTAACACTGATGATCCACCTACAAATGTGAACTGACGTTCAAAAATAAAACATTTGAAAACGGACCATTTTCCACATTTCTGAAGCATGACGTAATGAGGGGGTGTTATCTCTTTTGTCGAAAATCAGCCGTTTTTGCTTGAACATTAAATGCCTCCAAATGGTATTTAATTAACTTCCCGGGGTGAAGAAACTTTTTTTGAGAACTCAGAGTGAGTAAATTGGCCATTTTCATGCACTTTTAACCATTCCATAAATCTTGTGTTTTGGGCCCCTGGAAGCATGAAAATCACTTTAAACATGCTAATTTTAGCTCTAACACTGATGATCCACCTACAAATGTGAACTGACGTTCAAAAATAAAACATTTGAAAACGGACCATTTTCCACATTTCTGAAGCATGACGTAATGGGGGGGTGTTATCTCTTTTGTCGAAAATCAGTCGTTTTTGCTGGAACATTAAATGCCTCCAAATGGTATTTATTTCACTTCCCGAGCCCCTGGAAGCATGAAAATCACTTTAAACATGCTACTTTTAGCTCTAACACTGATGATCCACCTACAAATGTGAACTGACGTTCAAAAATAAAACATTTGAAAACGGACCATTTTCCACATTTCTGAAGCATGACGTAATGGGGGGGTGTTATCTCTTTTGTCGAAAATCAGCCGTTTTTGCTCGAACATTAAATGCCTCCAAATGGTATTTAATTAACTTCCCGAGCCCCTGGAAGCATGAAAATCACTTTAAACATGCTAATTTTAGCTCTAACACTGATGATCCACCTACAAACGTGAACTGACGTTCAAAAATAAAACATTTGAAAACGGACCATTTTCCACATTTCTGAAGCATGACGTAATGGGGGGGTGTTATCTCTTTTGTCGAAAATCAGCCGTTTTCGCTCGAACATTAAATGCCTCCAAATGGTATTTAATTAACTTCCCGGGGTGAAGAAACCCTTTTTGAGAACTCAGAGTGAGTAAATTGGCCATTTTCATGCACTTTTAACCATTCCATAAATCTTGTGTTTTGGGCCCCTGGAAGCATGAAAATCACTTTAAACATGCTAATTTTAGCTCTAACACTGATGATCCACCTACAAATGTGAACTGACGTTCAAAAATAAAACATTTGAAAACGGACCATTTTCCACATTTCTGAAGCATGACGTAATGGGGGGTGTTATCTCTTTTGTCGAAAATCAGCCGTTTTTGCTCGAACATTAAATGCCTCCAAATGGTATTTATTTCACTTCCCGGGGTGAAGAAACCCTTTTTGAGAACTCAGAGTGAGTAAATTGGCCATTTTCATGCACTTTTAACCATTCCATAAATCTTGTGTTTTGGGCCCCTGGAAGCATGAAAATCACTTTAAACATGCTAATTTTAGCTCTAACACTGATGATCCACCTACAAATGTGAACTGACGTTCAAAAATAAAACATTTGAAAACGGACCATTTTCCACATTTCTGAAGCATGACGTAATGGGGGGTGTTATCTCTTTTGTCGAAAATCAGCCGTTTTTGCTCGAACATTAAATGCCTCCAAATGGTATTTAATTAACTTCCCGGGGTGAAGAAACCCTTTTTGAGAACTCAGAGTGAGTAAATTGGCCATTTTCATGCACTTTTAACCATTCCATAAATCTTGTATTTTGGGCCCCTGGAAGCATGAAAATCACTTTAAACATGCTAATTTTAGCTCTAACACTGATGATCCACCTACAAATGTGAACTGACGTTCAAAAATAAAACATTTGAAAACGGACCATTTTCCACATTTCTGAAGCATGACGTAATGGGGGGGTGTTATCTCTTTTGTCGAAAATCAGCCGTTTTTGCTCGAACATTAAATGCCTCCAAATGGTATTTATTTCACTTCCCGAGCCCCTGGAAGCATGAAAATCACTTTAAACATGCTAATTTTAGCTCTAACACTGATGATCCACCTACAAATGTGAACTGACGTTCAAAAATAAAACATTTGAAAACGGACCATTTTCCACATTTCTGAAGCATGACGTAATGGGGGGGTGTTATCTCTTTTGTCGAAAATCAGCCGTTTTTGCTCGAACATTAAATGCCTCCAAATGGTATTTATTTCACTTCCCGAGCCCCTGGAAGCATGAAAATCACTTTAAACATGCTAATTTTAGCTCTAACACTGATGATCCACCTACAAATGTGAACTGACGTTCAAAAATAAAACATTTGAAAACGGACCATTTTCCACATTTCTGAAGCATGACGTAATGGGGGGGTGTTATCTCTTTTGTCGAAAATCAGCCGTTTTTGCTCGAACATTAAATGCCTCCAAATGGTATTTAATTAACTTCCCGGGGTAAAGAAACCCTTTTTGAGAACTCAGAGTGAGTAAATTGGCCATTTTCATGCACTTTTAACCCTTCCATAAATCTTGTGTTTTGGGCCCCTGGAAGCATGAAAATCACTTTAAACATGCTAATTTTAGCTCTAACACTGAAGATCCACCTACAAATGTGAACTGACGTTCAAAAATAAAACATTTGAAAACGGACCATTTTCCACATTTCTGAAGCATGACGTAATGGGGGGGTGTTATCTCTTTTGTCGAAAATCAGCCGTTTTTGCTCGAACATTAAATGCCTCCAAATGGTATTTAATTAACTTTCCGGGGTGAAGAAACCCTTTTTGAGAACTCAGAGTAAGTAAATTGGCCATTTTCATGCACTTTTAACCATTCCATATATCTTGTGTTTAGGGCCCCTGGAAGCATGAAAATCACTTTAAACATGCTAATTTTAGCTCTAACACTGATGATCCACCTACAAATGTGAACTGACGTTCAAAAATAAAACATTTGAAAACGGACCATTTTCCACATTTCTGAAGCATGACGTAATGGGGGGGTGTTATCTCTTTTGTCGAAAATCAGCCGTTTTCGCTCGAACATTAAATGCCTCCAAATGGTATTTATTTCACTTCCCGAGCCCCTGGAAGCATGAAAATCACTTTAAACATGCTAATTTTAGCTCTAACACTGATGATCCACCTACAAATGTGAACTGACGTTCAAAAATAAAACATTTGAAAACGGACCATTTTCCACATTTCTGAAGCATGACGTAATGGGGGGGTGTTATCTCTTTTGTCGAAAATCAGCCGTTTTTGCTCGAACATTAAATGCCTCCAAATGGTATTTAATTAACTTCCCGAGCCCCTGGAAGCATGAAAATCACTTTAAACATGCTAATTTTAGCTCTAACACTGATGATCCACCTACAAATGTGAACTGACGTTCAAAAATAAAACATTTGAAAACGGACCATTTTCCACATTTCTGAAGCATGACGTAATGGGGGGGTGTTATCTCTTTTGTCGAAATCAGCCGTTATTGCTCGAACATTAAATGCCTCCAAATGGTATTTAATTAACTTCCCGTGCCCCTGGAAGCATGAAAATCACTTTAAACATGCTAATTTTAGCTCTAACACTGATGATCCACCTACAAATGTGAACTGACGTTCAAAAATAAAACATTTGAAAACGGACCATTTTCCACATTTCTGAAGCATGACGTAATGGGGGGGTGTTATCTCTTTTGTCGAAAATCAGCCGTTTTTGCTCGAACATTAAATGCCTCCAAATGATATTTAATTAACTTCCCGGGTGAAGAAACCCTTTTTGAGAACTCAGAGTGAGTAAATTGGCCATTTTCATGCACTTTTAACCATTCCATAAATCTTGTGTTTTGGGCCCCTGGAAGCATGAAAATCACTTTAAACGTGCTAATTTTAGCTCTAACACTGATGATCCACCTACAAATGTGAACTGACGTTCAAAAATAAAACATTTGAAAACGGACCATTTTCCACATTTCTGAAGCATGACGTAATGGGGGGGTGTTATCTCTTTTGTCGAAAATCAGCCGTTTTTGCTCGAACATTAAATGCCTCCAAATGGTATTTAATTAACTTCCCGAGCCCCTGGAAGCATGAAAATCACTTTAAACATGCTAATTTTAGCTCTAACACTGATGATCCACCTACAAATGTGAACTGACGTTCAAAATAAAACATTTGAAAACGGACCATTTTCCACATTTCTGAAGCATGACGTAATGGGGGGGTGTTATCTCTTTTGTCGAAAATCAGCCGTTTTTGCTCGAACATTAAATGCCTCCAAATGGTATTTAATTAACTTCCCGAGCCCCTGGAAGCATGAAAATCACTTTAAACATGCTAATTTTAGCTCTAACACTGATGATCCACCTACAAATGTGAACTGACGTTCAAAAATAAAACATTTGAAAACGGACCATTTTCCACATTTTTGAAGCATGACGTAATGGGGGGGGTGTTATCTCTTTTGTCGAAAATCAGCCGTTTTTGCTCGAACATTAAATGCCTCCAAATGGTATTTATTTCACTTCCCGAGCCCCTGGAAGCATGAAAATCAATTTAAACATGCTAATTTTAGCTCTAACACTGATGATCCACCTACAAATGTGAACTGACGTTCAAAAATAAAACATTTGAAAACGGACCATTTTCCACATTTCTGAAGCATGACGTAATGGGGGGGTGTCATCTCTTTTGTCGAAAATCAGCCGTTTTTGCTCGAACATTAAATGCCTCCAAATGGTATTTAATTAACTTCCCGGGGTGAAGAAACCCTTTTTGAGAACTCAGAGTGAGTAAATTGGCCATTTTCATGCACTTTTAACCATTCCATAAATCTTGTGTTTTGGGCCCCTGGAAGCATGAAAATCACTTTAAACATGCTAATTTGAGCTCTAACACTGATGATCCACCTACAAATGTGAACTGACGTTCAAAAATAAAACATTTGAAAACGGACCATTTTCCACATTTCTGAAGCATGACGTAATGGGGGGGTGTTATCTCTTTTGTCGAAAATCAGCCGTTTTTGCTCGAACATTAAATGCCTCCAAATGGTATTTAATTAACTTCCCGAGCCCCTGGAAGCATGAAAATCACTTTAAACATACTAATTTTAGCTCTAACACTGATGATCCACCTACAAATGTAAACTGACGTTCAAAAATAAAACATTTGAAAACGGACAATTTTCCACATTTCTGAAGCATGACGTAATGGGGGGGTGTTATCTCTTTTGTCGAAAATCAGCCGTTTTTGCTCGAACATTAAATGCCTCCAAATGGTATTTAATTAACTTCCCGGGGTGAAGAAACCCTTTTTGAGAACTCAGAGTGAGTAAATTGGCCATTTTCATGCACTTTTAACCATTCCATAAATCTTGTGTTTAGGGCCCCTGGAAGCATGAAAATCACTTTAAACATGCTAATTTTAGCTCTAACACTGATGATCCACCTACAAATGTGAACTGACGTTCAAAAATAAAACATTTGAAAACGGACTATTTTCCACATTTCTGAAGCATGACGTAATGGGGGGGTGTTATCTCTTTTGTCGAAAATCAGCCGTTATTGCTCGAACATTAAATGCCTCCAATTGGTATTTAATTAACTTCCCGTGCCCCTGGAAGCATGAAAATCACTTTAAACATGCTAATTTTAGCTCTAACACTGATGATCCACCTACAAATGTGAACTGACGTTCAAAAATAAAACATTTGAAAACGGACCATTTTCCACATTTCTGAAGCATGACGTAATGGGGGGGTGTTATCTCTTTTGTCGAAAATCAGCTGTTTTTGCTCGAACATTAAATGCCTCCAAATGGTATTTAATTAACTTCCCGGGGTGAAGAAACCCTTTTTGAGAACTCAGAGTGAGTAAATTGGCCATTTTCATGCACTTTTAACCATTCCATAAATCTTGTGTTTTGGGCCCCTGGAAGCATGAAAATCACTTTAAACGTGCTAATTTTAGCTCTAACACTGATGATCCACCTACAAATGTGAACTGACGTTCAAAAATAAAACATTTGAAAACGGACCATTTTCCACATTTCTGAAGCATGACGTAATGGGGGGGTGTTATCTCTTTTGTCGAAAATCAGCCGTTTTTGCTCGAACATTAAATGCCTCCAAATGGTATTTAATTAACTTCCCGAGCCCCTGGAAGCATGAAAATCACTTTAAACATGCTAATTTTAGCTCTAACACTGATGATCCACCTACAAATGTGAACTGACGTTCAAAAATAAAACATTTGAAAACGGACCATTTTCCACATTTCTGAAGCATGACGTAATGGGGGGGTGTTATCTCTTTTGTCGAAAATCAGCCGTTTTTGCTCGAACATTAAATGCCTCCAAATGGTATTTAATTAACTTCCCGAGCCCCTGGAAGCATGAAAATCACTTTAAACATGCTAATTTTAGCTCTAACACTGATGATCCACCTACAAATGTGAACTGACGTTCAAAAATAAAACATTTGAAAACGGACCATTTTCCACATTTCTGAAGCATGACGTAATGGGGGGGTGTTATCTCTTTTGTCGAAAATCAGCCGTTTTTGCTCGAACATTAAATGCCTCCAAATGGTATTTATTTCACTTCCCGAGCCCCTGGAAGCATGAAAATCAATTTAAACATGCTAATTTTAGCTCTAACACTGATGATCCACCTACAAATGTGAACTGACGTTCAAAAATAAAACATTTGAAAACGGACCATTTTCCACATTTCTGAAGCATGACGTAATGGGGGGGTGTCATCTCTTTTGTCGAAAATCAGCCGTTTTTGCTCGAACATTAAATGCCTCCAAATGGTATTTAATTAACTTCCCGGGGTGAAGAAACCCTTTTTGAGAACTCAGAGTGAGTAAATTGGCCATTTTCATGCACTTTTAACCATTCCATAAATCTTGTGTTTTGGGCCCCTGGAAGCATGAAAATCACTTTAAACATGCTAATTTGAGCTCTAACACTGATGATCCACCTACAAATGTGAACTGACGTTCAAAAATAAAACATTTGAAAACGGACCATTTTCCACATTTCTGAAGCATGACGTAATGGGGGGGTGTTATCTCTTTTGTCGAAAATCAGCCGTTTTTGCTCGAACATTAAATGCCTCCAAATGGTATTTAATTAACTTCCCGAGCCCCTGGAAGCATGAAAATCACTTTAAACATACTAATTTTAGCTCTAACACTGATGATCCACCTACAAATGTAAACTGACGTTCAAAAAAAAAACATTTGAAAACGGACAATTTTCCACATTTCTGAAGCATGACGTAATGGGGGGGTGTTATCTCTTTTGTCGAAAATCAGCCGTTTTTGCTCGAACATTAAATGCCTCCAAATGGTATTTAATTAACTTCCCGGGGTGAAGAAACCCTTTTTGAGAACTCAGAGTGAATAAATTGGCCATTTTCATGCACTTTTAACCATTCCATAAATCTTGTGTTTAGGGCCCCTGGAAGCATGAAAATCACTTTAAACATGCTAATTTTAGCTCTAACACTGATGATCCACCTACAAATGTGAACTGACGTTCAAAAATAAAACATTTGAAAACGGACTATTTTCCACATTTCTGAAGCATGACGTAATGGGGGGGTGTTATCTCTTTTGTCGAAAATCAGCCGTTTTTGCTCGAACATTAAATGCCTCCAAATGGTATTTAATTAACTTCCCGAGCCCCTGGAAGCATGAAAATCACTTTAAACATGCTAATTTTAGCTCTAACACTGATGATCCACCTACAAATGTGAACTGACGTTCAAAAATAAAACATTTGAAAACGGACCATTTTCCACATTTTTGAAGCATGACGTAATGGGGGGGTGTTATCTCTTTTGTCGAAAATCAGCCGTTTTTGCTCGAACATTAAATGCCTCCAAATGGTATTTAATTAACTTCCCGGGGTGAAGAAACCCTTTTTGAGAACTCAGAGTGAGTAAATTGGCCATTTTCATGCACTTTTACCCATTCTATAAACCTTGTGTTTTGGGCCCCTGGAAGCATGAAAATCACTTTAAACATGCTAATTTTAGCTCTAACACTGATGATCCACCTACAAATGTGAACTGACGTTCAAAAATAAAACATTTGAAAACGGACCATTTTCCACATTTCTGAAGCATGACGTAATGAGGGGGTGTTATCTCTTTTGTCGAAAATCAGCCGTTTTTGCTCGAACATTAAATGCCTCCAAATGGTATTTAATTAACTTCCCGGGGTGAAGAAACCCTTTTTGAGAACTCAGAGTGAGTAAATTGGCCATTTTCATGCACTTTTAACCATTCCATAAATCTTGTGTTTTGGGCCCCTGGAAGCATGAAAATCACTTTAAACATGCTAATTTTAGCTCTAACACTGATGATCCACCTACAAATGTGAACTGACGTTCAAAAATAAAACATTTGAAAACGGACCATTTTCCACATTTCTGAAGCATGACGTAATGGGGGGGTGTTATCTCTTTTGTCGAAAATCAGCCGTTTTCGCTCGAACATTAAATGCCTCCAAATGGTATTTAATTAACTTCCCGGGGTGAAGAAACCCTTTTTGAGAACTCAGAGTGAGTAAATTGGCCATTTTCATGCACTTTTAACCATTCCATAAATCTTGTGTTTTGGGCCCCTGGAAGCATGAAAATCACTTTAAACATGCTAATTTTAGCTCTAACACTGATGATCCACCTACAAATGTGAACTGACGTTCAAAAATAAAACATTTGAAAACGGACCATTTTCCACATTTCTGAAGCATGACGTAATGGGGGGGTGTTATCTCTTTTGTCGAAAATCAGCCGTTTTTGCTCGAACATTAAATGCCTCCAAATGGTAGTTAATTAACTTCCCGAGCCCCTGGAAGCATGAAAATCACTTTAAACATGCTAATTTTAGCTCTAACACTGATGATCCACCTACAAATGTGAACTGACGTTCAAAAATAAAACATTTGAAAACGGACCATTTTCCACATTTCTGAAGCATGACGTAATGGGGGGGTGTTATCTCTTTTGTCGAAAATCAGCCGTTTTTGCTCGAACATTAAATGCCTCCAAATGGTATTTAATTAACTTCCCGAGCCCCTGGAAGCATGAAAATCACTTTAAACATGCTAATTTTAGCTCTAACACTGATGATCCACCTACAAATGTGAACTGACGTTCAAAAATAAAACATTTGAAAACGGACCATTTTCCACATTTCTGAAGCATGACGTAATGGGGGGGTGTTATCTCTTTTGTCGAAAATCAGCCGTTTTTGCTCGAACATTAAATGCCTCCAAATGGTATTTATTTCACTTCCCGAGCCCCTGGAAGCATGAAAATCAATTTAAACATGCTAATTTTAGCTCTAACACTGATGATCCACCTACAAATGTGAACTGACGTTCAAAAATAAAACATTTGAAAACGGACCATTTTCCACATTTCTGAAGCATGACGTAATGGGGGGGTGTCATCTCTTTTGTCGAAAATCAGCCGTTTTTGCTCGAACATTAAATGCCTCCAAATGGTATTTAATTAACTTCCCGGGGTGAAGAAACCCTTTTTGAGAACTCAGAGTGAGTAAATTGGCCATTTTCATGCACTTTTAACCATTCCATAAATCTTGTGTTTTGGGCCCCTGGAAGCATGAAAATCACTTTAAACATGCTAATTTGAGCTCTAACACTGATGATCCACCTACAAATGTGAACTGACGTTCAAAAATAAAACATTTGAAAACGGACCATTTTCCACATTTCTGAAGCATGACGTAATGGGGGGGTGTTATCTCTTTTGTCGAAAATCAGCCGTTTTTGCTCGAACATTAAATGCCTCCAAATGGTATTTAATTAACTTCCCGAGCCCCTGGAAGCATGAAAATCACTTTAAACATACTAATTTTAGCTCTAACACTGATGATCCACCTACAAATGTAAACTGACGTTCAAAAATAAAACATTTGAAAACGGACAATTTTCCACATTTCTGAAGCATGACGTAATGGGGGGGTGTTATCTCTTTTGTCGAAAATCAGCCGTTTTTGCTCGAACATTAAATGCCTCCAAATGGTATTTAATTAACTTCCCGGGGTGAAGAAACCCTTTTTGAGAACTCAGAGTGAGTAAATTGGCCATTTTCATGCACTTTTAACCATTCCATAAATCTTGTGTTTAGGGCCCCTGGAAGCATGAAAATCACTTTAAACATGCTAATTTTAGCTCTAACACTGATGATCCACCTACAAATGTGAACTGACGTTCAAAAATAAAACATTTGAAAACGGACTATTTTCCACATTTCTGAAGCATGACGTAATGGGGGGGTGTTATCTCTTTTGTCGAAAATCAGCCGTTTTTGCTCGAACATTAAATGCCTCCAAATGGTATTTAATTAACTTCCCGAGCCCCTGGAAGCATGAAAATCACTTTAAACATGCTAATTTTAGCTCTAACACTGATGATCCACCTACAAATGTGAACTGACGTTCAAAAATAAAACATTTGAAAATGGACCATTTTCCACATTTTTGAAGCATGACGTAATGGGGGGGTGTTATCTCTTTTGTCGAAAATCAGCCGTTTTTGCTCGAACATTAAATGCCTCCAAATGGTATTTAATTAACTTCCCGGGGTGAAGAAACCCTTTTTGAGAACTCAGAGTGAGTAAATTGGCCATTTTCATGCACTTTTAACCATTCCATAAACCTTGTGTTTTGGGCCCCTGGAAGCATGAAAATCACTTTAAACATGCTAATTTTAGCTCTAACACTGATGATCCACCTACAAATGTGAACTGACGTTCAAAAATAAAACATTTGAAAACGGACCATTTTCCACATTTCTGAAGCATGACGTAATGAGGGGGTGTTATCTCTTTTGTCGAAAATCAGCCGTTTTTGCTCGAACATTAAATGCCTCCAAATGGTATTTAATTAACTTCCCGGGGTGAAGAAACCCTTTTTGAGAACTCAGAGTGAGTAAATTGGCCATTTTCATGCACTTTTAACCATTCCATAAATCTTGTGTTTTGGGCCCCTGGAAGCATGAAAATCACTTTAAACATGCCAATTTTAGCTCTAACACTGATGATCCACCTACAAATGTGAACTGACGTTCAAAAATAAAACATTTGAAAACGGACCATTTTCCACATTTCTGAAGCATGACGTAATGGGGGGGTGTTATCTCTTTTGTCGAAAATCAGCCGTTTTCGCTCGAACATTAAATGCCTCCAAATGGTATTTAATTAACTTCCCGGGGTGAAGAAACCCTTTTTGAGAACTCAGAGTGAGTAAATTGGCCATTTTCATGCACTTTTAACCATTCCATAAATCTTGTGTTTTGGGCCCCTGGAAGCATGAAAATCACTTTAAACATGCTAATTTTAGCTCTAACACTGATGATCCACCTACAAATGTGAACTGACGTTCAAAAATAAAACATTTGAAAACGGACCATTTTCCACATTTCTGAAGCATGACGTAATGGGGGGGTGTCATCTCTTTTGTCGAAAATCAGCCGTTTTTGCTCGAACATTAAATGCCTCCAAATGGTATTTAATTAACTTCCCGGGGTGAAGAAACCCTTTTTGAGAACTCAGAGTGAGTAAATTGGCCATTTTCATGCACTTTTAACCATTCCATAAATCTTGTGTTTTGGGCCCCTGGAAGCATGAAAATCACTTTAAACATGCTAATTTTAGCTCTAACACTGATGATCCACCTACAAATGTGAACTGACGTTCAAAAATAAAACATTTGAAAACGGACCATTTTCCACATTTCTGAAGCATGACGTAATGGGGGGGTGTTATCTCTTTTGTCGAAAATCAGCCGTTTTTGCTCAAACATTGAATGCCTCCAAATGGTATTTAATTAACTTCCCGAGCCCCTGGAAGCATGAAAATCACTTTAAACATGCTAATTTTAGCTCTAACACTGATGATCCACCTACAAATGTGAACTGACGTTCAAAAATAAAACATTTGAAAACGGACCATTTTCCACATTTCTGAAGCATGACGTAATGGGGGGGTGTTATCTCTTTTGTCGAAAATCAGCCGTTTTTGCTCGAACATTAAATGCCTCCAAATGGTATTTAATTAACTTCCCGGGGTGAAGAAACCCTTTTTGAGAACTCAGAGTGAGTAAATTGGCCATTTTCATGCACTTTTAACCATTCCATAAATCTTGTGTTTTGGGCCCCTGGAAGCATGAAAATCACTTTAAACATGCTAATTTTAGCTCTAACACTGATGATCCACCTACAAATGTGAACTGACATTCAAAAATAAAACATTTGAAAACGGACCATTTTCCACATTTCTGAAGCATGACGTAATGGGGGGTGTTATCTCTTTTGTCGAAAATCAGCCGTTTTTGCTCGAACATTAAATGCCTCCAAATGGTATTTATTTCACTTCCCGGGGTGAAGAAACCCTTTTTGAGAACTCAGAGTGAGTAAATTGGCCATTTTCATGCACTTTTAACCATTCCATAAATCTTGTGTTTTGGGCCCCTGGAAGCATGAAAATCACTTTAAACATGCTAATTTTAGCTCTAACACTGATGATCCACCTACAAATGTGAACTGACGTTCAAAAATAAAACATTTGAAAACGGACCATTTTCCACATTTCTGAAGCATGACGTAATGGGGGGGTGTTATCTCTTTTGTCGAAAATCAGCCGTTTTTGCTCGAACATTAAATGCCTCCAAATGGTATTTAATTAACTTCCCGGGGTGAAGAAACCCTTTTTGAGAACTCAGAGTGAGTAAATTGGCCATTTTCATGCACTTTTAACCATTCCATAAATCTTGTATTTTGGGCCCCTGGAAGCATGAAAATCACTTTAAACATGCTAATTTTAGCTCTAACACTGATGATCCACCTACAAATGTGAACTGACGTTCAAAAATAAAACATTTGAAAACGGACCATTTTCCACATTTCTGAAGCATGACGTAATGGGGGGGTGTTATCTCTTTTGTCGAAAATCAGCCGTTTTTGCTCGAACATTAAATGCCTCCAAATGGTATTTATTTCACTTCCCGAGCCCCTGGAAGCATGAAAATCACTTTAAACATGCTAATTTTAGCTCTAACACTGATGATCCACCTACAAATGTGAACTGACGTTCAAAAATAAAACATTTGAAAACGGACCATTTTCCACATTTCTGAAGCATGACGTAATGGGGGGGTGTTATCTCTTTTGTCGAAAATCAGCCGTTTTTGCTCGAACATTAAATGCCTCCAAATGGTATTTATTTCACTTCCCGAGCCCCTGGAAGCATGAAAATCACTTTAAACATGCTAATTTTAGCTCTAACACTGATGATCCACCTACAAATGTGAACTGACGTTCAAAAATAAAACATTTGAAAACGGACCATTTTCCACATTTCTGAAGCATGACGTAATGGGGGGGTGTTATCTCTTTTGTCGAAAATCAGCCGTTTTTGCTCGAACATTAAATGCCTCCAAATGGTATTTAATTAACTTCCCGGGGTAAAGAAACCCTTTTTGAGAACTCAGAGTGAGTAAATTGGCCATTTTCATGCACTTTTAACCCTTCCATAAATCTTGTGTTTTGGGCCCCTGGAAGCATGAAAATCACTTTAAACATGCTAATTTTAGCTCTAACACTGAAGATCCACCTACAAATGTGAACTGACGTTCAAAAATAAAACATTTGAAAACGGACCATTTTCCACATTTCTGAAGCATGACGTAATGGGGGGGTGTTATCTCTTTTGTCGAAAATCAGCCGTTTTTGCTCGAACATTAAATGCCTCCAAATGGTATTTAATTAACTTCCCGGGGTGAAGAAACCCTTTTTGAGAACTCAGAGTAAGTAAATTGGCCATTTTCATGCACTTTTAACCATTCCATATATCTTGTGTTTAGGGCCCCTGGAAGCATGAAAATCACTTTAAACATGCTAATTTTAGCTCTAACACTGATGATCCACCTACAAATGTGAACTGACGTTCAAAAATAAAACATTTGAAAACGGACCATTTTCCACATTTCTGAAGCATGACGTAATGGGGGGGTGTTATCTCTTTTGTCGAAAATCAGCCGTTTTTGCTCGAACATTAAATGCCTCCAAATGGTATTTATTTCACTTCCCGAGCCCCTGGAAGCATGAAAATCACTTTAAACATGCTAATTTTAGCTCTAACACTGATGATCCACCTACAAATGTGAACTGACATTCAAAAATAAAACATTTGAAAACGGACCATTTTCCACATTTCTGAAGCATGACGTAATGGGGGGGTGTTATCTCTTTTGTCGAAAATCAGCCGTTTTTGCTCGAACATTAAATGCCTCCAAATGGTATTTAATTAACTTCCCGAGCCCCTGGAAGCATGAAAATCACTTTAAACATGCTAATTTTAGCTCTAACACTGATGATCCACCTACAAATGTGAACTGACGTTCAAAAATAAAACATTTGAAAACGGACCATTTTCCACATTTCTGAAGCATGACGTAATGGGGGGGTGTTATCTCTTTTGTCGAAAATCAGCCGTTTTTGCTCGAACATTAAATGCCTCCAAATGGTATTTAATTAACTTCCCGTGCCCCTGGAAGCATGAAAATCACTTTAAACATGCTAATTTTAGCTCTAACACTGATGATCCACCTACAAATGTGAACTGACGTTCAAAAATAAAACATTTGAAAACGGACCATTTTCCACATTTCTGAAGCATGACGTAATGGGGGGGTGTTATCTCTTTTGTCGAAAATCAGCCGTTTTTGCTCGAACATTAAATGCCTCCAAATGGTATTTAATTAACTTCCCGGGGTGAAGAAACCCTTTTTGAGAACTCAGAGTGAGTAAATTGGCCATTTTCATGCACTTTTAACCATTCCATAAATCTTGTGTTTTGGGCCCCTGGAAGCATGAAAATCACTTTAAACGTGCTAATTTTAGCTCTAACACTGATGATCCACCTACAAATGTGAACTGACGTTCAAAAATAAAACATTTGAAAACGGACCATTTTCCACATTTCTGAAGCATGACGTAATGGGGGGGTGTTATCTCTTTTGTCGAAAATCAGCCGTTTTTGCTCGAACATTAAATGCCTCCAAATGGTATTTAATTAACTTCCCGAGCCCCTGGAAGCATGAAAATCACTTTAAACATGCTAATTTTAGCTCTAACACTGATGATCCACCTACAAATGTGAACTGACGTTCAAAAATAAAACATTTGAAAACGGACCATTTTCCACATTTCTGAAGCATGACGTAATGGGGGGGTGTTATCTCTTTTGTCGAAAATCAGCCGTTTTTGCTCGAACATTAAATGCCTCCAAATGGTATTTAATTAACTTCCTGAGCCCCTGGAAGCATGAAAATCACTTTAAACATGCTAATTTTAGCTCTAACACTGATGATCCACCTACAAATGTGAACTGACGTTCAAAAATAAAACATTTGAAAACGGACCATTTTCCACATTTCTGAAGCATGACGTAATGGGGGGGTGTTATCTCTTTTGTCGAAAATCAGCCGTTTTTGCTCGAACATTAAATGCCTCCAAATGGTATTTATTTCACTTCCCGAGCCCCTGGAAGCATGAAAATCAATTTAAACATGCTAATTTTAGCTCTAACACTGATGATCCACCTACAAATGTGAACTGACGTTCAAAAATAAAACATTTGAAAACGGACCATTTTCCACATTTCTGAAGCATGACGTAATGGGGGGGTGTCATCTCTTTTGTCGAAAATCAGCCGTTTTTGCTCGAACATTAAATGCCTCCAAATGGTATTTAATTTACTTCCCGGGGTGAAGAAACCCTTTTTGAGAACTCAGAGTGAGTAAATTGGCCATTTTCATGCACTTTTAACCATTCCATAAATCTTGTGTTTTGGGCCCCTGGAAGCATGAAAATCACTTTAAACATGCTAATTTGAGCTCTAACACTGATGATCCACCTACAAATGTGAACTGACGTTCAAAAATAAAACATTTGAAAACGGACCATTTTCCACATTTCTGAATCATGACGTAATGGGGGGGTGTTATCTCTTTTGTCGAAAATCAGCCGTTTTTGCTCGAACATTAAATGCCTCCAAATGGTATTTAATTAACTTCCCGACCCCCTGGAAGCATGAAAATCACTTTAAACATACTAATTTTAGCTCTAACACTGATGATCCACCTACAAATGTAAACTGACGTTCAAAAATAAAACATTTGAAAACGGACAATTTTCCACATTTCTGAAGCATGACGTAATGGGGGGGGTGTTATCTCTTTTGTCGAAAATCAGCCGTTTTTGCTCGAACATTAAATGCCTCCAAATGGTATTTAATTAACTTCCCGGGGTGAAGAAACCCTTTTTGAGAACTCAGAGTGAGTAAATTGGCCATTTTCATGCACTTTTAACCATTCCATAAATCTTGTGTTTAGGGCCCCTGGAAGCATGAAAATCACTTTAAACATGCTAATTTTAGCTCTAACACTGATGATCCACCTACAAATGTGAACTGACGTTCAAAAATAAAACATTTGAAAACGGACTATTTTCCACATTTCTGAAGCATGACGTAATGGGGGGGGGTGTTATCTCTTTTGTCGAAAATCAGCCGTTTTTGCTCGAACATTAAATGCCTCCAAATGGTATTTAATTAACTTCCCGAGCCCCTGGAAGCATGAAAATCACTTTAAACATGCTAATTTTAGCTCTAAAACTGATGATCCACCTACAAATGTGAACTGACGTTCAAAAATAAAACATTTGAAAACGGACCATTTTCCACATTTTTGAAGCATGACGTAATGGGGGGGTGTTATCTCTTTTGTCGAAAATCAGCCGTTTTTGCTCGAACATTAAATGCCTCCAAATGGTATTTAATTAACTTCCCGGGGTGAAGAAACCCTTTTTGAGAACTCAGAGTGAGTAAATTGGCCATTTTCATGCACTTTTAACCATTCCATAAACCTTGTGTTTTGGGCCCCTGGAAGCATGAAAATCACTTTAAACATGCTAATTTTAGCTCTAACACTGATGATCCACCTACAAATGTGAACTGACGTTCAAAAATAAAACATTTGAAAACGGACCATTTTCCACATTTCTGAAGCATGACGTAATGAGGGGGTGTTATCTCTTTTGTCGAAAATCAGCCGTTTTTGCTCGAACATTAAATGCCTCCAAATGGTATTTAATTAACTTCCCGGGGTGAAGAAACCCTTTTTGAGAACTCAGAGTGAGTAAATTGGCCATTTTCATGCACTTTTAACCATTCCATAAATCTTGTGTTTTGGGCCCCTGGAAGCATGAAAATCACTTTAAACATGCTAATTTTAGCTCTAACACTGATGATCCACCTACAAATGTGAACTGACGTTCAAAAATAAAACATTTGAAAACGGACCATTTTCCACATTTCTGAAGCATGACGTAATGGGGGGGTGTTATCTCTTTTGTCGAAAATCAGCCGTTTTTGCTGGAACATTAAATGCCTCCAAATGGTATTTATTTCACTTCCCGAGCCCCTGGAAGCATGAAAATCACTTTAAACATGCTACTTTTAGCTCTTACACTGATGATCCACCTACAAATGTGAACTGACGTTCAAAAATAAAACATTTGAAAACGGACCATTTTCCACATTTCTGAAGCATGACGTAATGGGGGGTTATCTCTTTTGTCGAAAATCAGCCGTTTTTGCTCGAACATTAAATGCCTCCAAATGGTATTTAATTAACTTCCTGAGCCCCTGGAAGCATGAAAATCACTTTAAACATGCTAATTTTAGCTCTAACACTGATGATCCACCTACAAATGTGAACTGACGTTCAAAAATAAAACATTTGAAAACGGACCATTTTCCACATTTCTGAAGCATGACGTCATGGGGGGGTGTTATCTCTTTTGTCGAAAATCAGCCGTTTTCGCTCGAACATTAAATGCCTCCAAATGGTATTTAATTAACTTCCCGGGGTGAAGAAACCCTTTTTGAGAACTCAGAGTGAGTAAATTGGCCATTTTCATGCACTTTTAACCATTCCATAAATCTTGTGTTTTGGGCCCCTGGAAGCATGAAAATCACTTTAAACATGCTAATTTTAGCTCTAACACTGATGATCCACCTACAAATGTGAACTGACGTTCAAAAATAAAACATTTGAAAACGGACCATTTTCCACATTTCTGAAGCATGACGTAATGGGGGGGTGTTATCTCTTTTGTCGAAAATCAGCCGTTTTTGCTCGAACATTAAATGCCTCCAAATGGTATTTAATTAACTTCCCGAGCCCCTGGAAGCATGAAAATCACTTTAAACATGCTAATTTTAGCTCTAACACTGATGATCCACCTACAAATGTGAACTGACGTTCAAAAATAAAACATTTGAAAACGGACCATTTTCCACATTTCTATAGCATGACGTAATGGGGGGGTGTTATCTCTTTTGTCGAAAATCAGCCGTTTTTGCTCGAACATTAAATGCCTCCAAATGGTATTTAATTAACTTCCCGAGCCCCTGGAAGCATGAAAATCACTTTAAACATGCTAATTTTAGCTCTAACACTGATGATCCATCTACAAATGTGAACTGACGTTCAAAAATAAAACATTTGAAAACGGACCATTTTCCACATTTCTGAAGCATGACGTAATGAGGGGGTGTTATCTCTTTTGTCGAAAATCAGCCGTTTTTGCTCGAACATTAAATGCCTCCAAATGGTATTTAATTAACTTCCCGGGGTGAAGAAACCCTTTTTGAGAACTCAGAGTGAGTAAATTGGCAATTTTCATGCACTTTTAACCATTCCATAAATCTTGTGTTTTGGGCCCCTGGAAGCATGAAAATCACTTTAAACATGCTAATTTTAGCTCTAACACTGATGATCCACCTACAAATGTGAACTGACGTTCAAAAATAAAACATTTGAAAACGGACCATTTTCCACATTTCTGAAGCATGACGTAATGGGGGGGTGTTATCTCTTTTGTCGAAAATCAGCCGTTTTTGCTGGAACATTAAATGCCTCCAAATGGTATTTATTTCACTTCCCGAGCCCCTGGAAGCATGAAAATCACTTTAAACATGCTACTTTTAGCTCTAACACTGATGATCCACCTACAAATGTGAACTGACGTTCAAAAATAAAGCATTTGAAAACGGACCATTTTCCACATTTCTGAAGCATGACGTAATGGGGGGGTGTTATCTCTTTTGTCGAAAATCAGCCGTTTTTGCTCGAACATTAAATGCCTCCAAATGGTATTTAATTAACTTCCCGAGCCCCTGGAAGCATGAAAATCACTTTAAACATGCTAATTTTAGCTCTAACACTGATGATCCACCTACAAATGTGAACTGACGTTCAAAAATAAAACATTTGAAAACGGACCATTTTCCACATTTCTGAAGCATGACGTAATGGGGGGGTGTTATCTCTTTTGTCGAAAATCAGCCGTTTTCGCTCGAACATTAAATGCCTCCAAATGGTATTTAATTAACTTCCCGGGGTGAAGAAACCCTTTTTGAGAACTCAGAGTGAGTAAATTGGCCATTTTCATGCACTTTTAACCATTCCATAAATCTTGTGTTTTGGGCCCCTGGAAGCATGAAAATCACTTTAAACATGCTAATTTTAGCTCTAACACTGATGATCCACCTACAAATGTGAACTGACGTTCAAAAATAAAACATTTGAAAACGGACCATTTTCCACATTTCTGAAGCATGACGTAATGGGGGGGTGTTATCTCAATTGTCGAAAATCAGCCGTTTTTGCTCGAACATTAAATGCCTCCAAATGCTATTTAATTAACTTCCCGAGCCCCTGGAAGCATGAAAATCACTTTAAACATGCTAATTTTAGCTCTAACACTGATGATCCACCTACAAATGTGAACTGACGTTCAAAAATAAAACATTTGAAAACGGACCATTTTCCACATTTCTGAAGCATGACGTAATGGGGGGGTGTTATCTCTTTTGTCGAAAATCAGCCGTTTTTGCTCGAACATTAAATGCCTCCAAATGGTATTTAATTAACTTCCCGAGCCCCTGGAAGCATGAAAATCACTTTAAACATGCTAATTTTAGCTCTAACACTGATGATCCACCTACAAATGTGAACTGACGTTCAAAAATAAAACATTTGAAAACGGACCATTTTCCACATTTCTGAAGCATGGCGTAATGGGGGGGTGTTATCTCTTTTGTCGAAAATCAGCCGTTTTTGCTGGAACAGTAAATGCCTCCAAATGGTATTTAATTAACTTCCCCGCGTGAAGAAACCCTTTTTGAGAACTCAGAGTGAGTAAATTGGCCATTTTCATGCACTTTTAACCATTCCATAAATCTTGTGTTTTGGGCCCCTGGAAGCATGAAAATCACTTTAAACATGCTAATTTTAGCTCTAACACTGATGATCCACCTACAAATGTGAACTGACGTTCAAAAATAAAACATTTGAAAACGGACCATTTTCCACATTTCTGAAGCATGACGTAATGGGGGGGTGTTATCTCTTTTGTCGAAAATCAGCCGTTTTTGCTCGAACATTAAATGCCTCCAAATGGTATTTAATTAACTTCCCGAGCCCCTGGAAGCATGAAAATCACTTTAAACATGCTAATTTTAGCTCTAACACTGATGATCCACCTACAAATGTGAACTGACGTTCAAAAATAAAACATTTGAAAACGGACCATTTTCCACATTTCTGAAGCATGACGTAATGGGGGGGTGTTATCTCTTTTGTCGAAAATCAGCCGTTTTTGCTCGAACATTAAATGCCTCCAAATGGTATTTATTTCACTTCCCGAGCCCCTGGAAGCATGAAAATCAATTTAAACATGCTAATTTTAGCTCTAACACTGATGATCCACCTACAAATGTGAACTGACGTTCAAAAATAAAACATTTGAAAACGGACCATTTTCCACATTTCTGAAGCATGACGTAATGGGGGGGTGTCATCTCTTTTGTCGAAAATCAGCCGTTTTTGCTCGAACATTAAATGCCTCCAAATGGTATTTAAGTAACTTCCCGGGGTGAAGAAACCCTTTTTGAGAACTCAGAGTGAGTAAATTGGCCATTTTCATGCACTTTTAACCATTCCATAAATCTTGTGTTTTGGGCCCCTGGAAGCATGAAAATCACTTTAAACATGCTAATTTTAGCTCTAACACTGATGATCCACCTACAAATGTGAACTGACGTTCAAAAATAAAACATTTGAAAACGGACCATTTTCCACATTTCTGAAGCATGACGTAATGGGGGGGTGTTATCTCTTTTGTCGAAAATCAGCCGTTTTTGCTCGAACATTAAATGCCTCCAAATGGTATTTAATTAACTTCCCGAGCCCCTGGAAGCATGAAAATCACTTTAAACATGCTAATTTTAGCTCTAACACTGATGATCCACCTACAAATGTGAACTGACGTTCAAAAATAAAACATTTGAAAACGGACCATTTTCCACATTTCTGAAGCATGACGTAATGGGCGGGTGTTATCTCTTTTGTCGAAAATCAGCCGTTTTTGCTCGAACATTGAATGCCTCCAAATGGTATTTAATTAACTTCCCGAGCCCCTGGAAGCATGAAAATCACTTTAAACATGCTAATTTTAGCTCTAACACTGATGATCCACCTACAAATGTGAACTGACGTTCAAAAATAAAACATTTGAAAACGGACCATTTTCCACATTTCTGAAGCATGACGTAATGGGGGGGGTGTTATCTCTTTTGTCGAAAATCAGCCGTTTTTGCTCGAACATTAAATGCCTCCAAATGGTATTTAATTAACTTCCCGGGGTGAAGAAACCCTTTTTGAGAACTCAGAGTGAGTAAATTGGCCATTTTCATGCACTTTTAACCATTCCATAAATCTTGTGTTTTGGGCCCCTGGAAGCATGAAAATCACTTTAAACATGCTAATTTTAGCTCTAACACTGATGATCCACCTACAAATGTGAACTGACGTTCAAAAATAAAACATTTGAAAACGGACCATTTTCCACATTTCTGAAGCATGACGTAATGGGGGGTGTTATCTCTTTTGTCGAAAATCAGCCGTTTTTGCTCGAACATTAAATGCCTCCAAATGGTATTTATTTCACTTCCCGGGGTGAAGAAACCCTTTTTGAGAACTCAGAGTGAGTAAATTGGCCATTTTCATGCACTTTTAACCATTCCATAAATCTTGTGTTTTGGGCCCCTGGAAGCATGAAAATCACTTTAAACATGCTAATTTTAGCTCTAACACTGATGATCCACCTACAAATGTGAACTGACGTTCAAAAATAAAACATTTGAAAACGGACCATTTTCCACATTTCTGAAGCATGACGTAATGGGGGGGTGTTATCTCTTTTGTCGAAAATCAGCCGTTTTTGCTCGAACATTAAATGCCTCCAAATGGTATTTAATTAACTTCCCGGGGTGAAGAAACCCTTTTTGAGAACTCAGAGTGAGTAAATTGGCCATTTTCATGCACTTTTAACCATTCCATAAATCTTGTATTTTGGGCCCCTGGAAGCATGAAAATCACTTTAAACATGCTAATTTTAGCTCTAACACTGATGATCCACCTACAAATGTGAACTGACGTTCAAAAATAAAACATTTGAAAACGGACCATTTTCCACATTTCTGAAGCATGACGTAATGGGGGGGTGTTATCTCTTTTGTCGAAAATCAGCCGTTTTTGCTCGAACATTAAATGCCTCCAAATGGTATTTATTTCACTTCCCGAGCCCCTGGAAGCATGAAAATCACTTTAAACATGCTAATTTTAGCTCTAACACTGATGATCCACCTACAAATGTGAACTGACGTTCAAAAATAAAACATTTGAAAACGGACCATTTTCCACATTTCTGAAGCATGACGTAATGGGGGGGTGTTATCTCTTTTGTCGAAAATCAGCCGTTTTTGCTCGAACATTAAATGCCTCCAAATGGTATTTAATTAACTTCCCGGGGTAAAGAAACCCTTTTTGAGAACTCAGAGTGAGTAAATTGGCCATTTTCATGCACTTTTAACCCTTCCATAAATCTTGTGTTTTGGGCCCCTGGAAGCATGAAAATCACTTTAAACATGCTAATTTTAGCTCTAACACTGAAGATCCACCTACAAATGTGAACTGACGTTCAAAAATAAAAAATTTGAAAACGGACCATTTTCCACATTTCTGAAGCATGACGTAATGGGGGGGGTGTTATCTCTTTTGTCGAAAATCAGCCGTTTTTGCTCGAACATTAAATGCCTCCAAATGGTATTTAATTAACTTCCCGAGCCCCTGGAAGCATGAAAATCACTTTAAACATGCTAATTTTAGCTCTAACACTGATGATCCACCTACAAATGTGAACTGACGTTCAAAAATAAAACATTTGAAAACGGACCATTTTCCACATTTTTGAAGCATGACGTAATGGGGGGGTGTTATCTCTTTTGTCGAAAATCAGCCGTTTTTGCTCGAACATTAAATGCCTCCAAATGGTATTTAATTAACTTCCCGGGGTGAAGAAACCCTTTTTGAGAACTCAGAGTAAGTAAATTGGCCATTTTCATGCACTTTTAACCATTCCATATATCTTGTGTTTAGGGCCCCTGGAAGCATGAAAATCACTTTAAACATGCTAATTTTAGCTCTAACACTGATGATCCACCTACAAATGTGAACTGACGTTCAAAAATAAAACATTTGAAAACGGACCATTTTCCACATTTCTGAAGCATGACGTAATGGGGGGGTGTTATCTCTTTTGTCGAAAATCAGCCGTTTTTGCTCGAACATTAAATGCCTCCAAATGGTATTTATTTCACTTCCCGAGCCCCTGGAAGCATGAAAATCACTTTAAACATGCTAATTTTAGCTCTAACACTGATGATCCACCTACAAATGTGAACTGACGTTCAAAAATAAAACATTTGAAAACGGACCATTTTCCACATTTCTGAAGCATGACGTAATGGGGGGGTGTTATCTCTTTTGTCGAAAATCAGCCGTTTTTGCTCGAACATTAAATGCCTCCAAATGGTATTTAATTAACTTCCCGAGCCCCTGGAAGCATGAAAATCATTTTAAACATGCTAATTTTAGCTCTAACACTGATGATCCACCTACAAATGTGAACTGACGTTCAAAAATAAAACATTTGAAAACGGACCATTTTCCACATTTCTGAAGCATGACGTAATGGGGGGGTGTTATCTCTTTTGTCGAAAATCAGCCGTTTTTGCTCGAACATTAAATGCCTCCAAATGGTATTTAATTAACTTCCCGAGCCCCTGGAAGCATGAAAATCACTTTAAACATGCTAATTTTAGCTCTAACACTGATGATCCACCTACAAATGTGAACTGACGTTCAAAAATAAAACATTTGAAAACGGACCATTTTCCACATTTCTGAAGCATGACGTAATGGGGGGGTGTTATCTCTTTTGTCGAAAATCAGCCGTTTTTGCTCGAACATTAAATGCCTCCAAATGGTATTTAATTAACTTCCCGGGGTGAAGAAACCCTTTTTGAGAACTCAGAGTGAATAAATTGGCCATTTTCATGCACTTTTAACCATTCCATAAATCTTGTGTTTTGGGCCCCTGGAAGCATGAAAATCACTTTAAACGTGCTAATTTTAGCTCTAACACTGATGATCCACCTACAAATGTGAACTGACGTTCAAAAATAAAACATTTGAAAACGGACCATTTTCCACATTTCTGAAGCATGACGTAATGGGGGGGTGTTATCTCTTTTGTCGAAAATCAGCCGTTTTTGCTCGAACATTAAATGCCTCCAAATGGTATTTAATTAACTTCCCGAGCCCCTGGAAGCATGAAAATCACTTTAAACATGCTAATTTTAGCTCTAACACTGATGATCCACCTACAAATGTGAACTGACGTTCAAAAATAAAACATTTGAAAACGGACCATTTTCCACATTTCTGAAGCATGACGTAATGGGGGGTGTTATCTCTTTTGTCGAAAATCAGCCGTTTTTGCTCGAACATTAAATGCCTCCAAATGGTATTTATTTCACTTCCCGGGGTGAAGAAACCCTTTTTGAGAACTCAGAGTGAGTAAATTGGCCATTTTCATGCACTTTTAACCATTCCATAAATCTTGTGTTTTGGGCCCCTGGAAGCATGAAAATCACTTTAAACATGCTAATTTTAGCTCTAACACTGATGATCCACCTACAAATGTGAACTGACGTTCAAAAATAAAACATTTGAAAACGGACCATTTTCCACATTTCTGAAGCATGACGTAATGGGGGGGTGTTATCTCTTTTGTCGAAAATCAGCCGTTTTTGCTCGAACATTAAATGCCTCCAAATGGTATTTAATTAACTTCCCGGGGTGAAGAAACCCTTTTTGAGAACTCAGAGTGAGTAAATTGGCCATTTTCATGCACTTTTAACCATTCCATAAATCTTGTATTTTGGGCCCCTGGAAGCATGAAAATCACTTTAAACATGCTAATTTTAGCTCTAACACTGATGATCCACCTACAAATGTGAACTGACGTTCAAAAATAAAACATTTGAAAACGGACCATTTTCCACATTTCTGAAGCATGACGTAATGGGGGGGTGTTATCTCTTTTGTCGAAAATCAGCCGTTTTTGCTCGAACATTAAATGCCTCCAAATGGTATTTATTTCACTTCCCGAGCCCCTGGAAGCATGAAAATCACTTTAAACATGCTAATTTTAGCTCTAACACTGATGATCCACCTACAAATGTGAACTGACGTTCAAAAATAAAACATTTGAAAACGGACCATTTTCCACATTTCTGAAGCATGACGTAATGGGGGGGTGTTATCTCTTTTGTCGAAAATCAGCCGTTTTTGCTCGAACATTAAATGCCTCCAAATGGTATTTAATTAACTTCCCGGGGTAAAGAAACCCTTTTTGAGAACTCAGAGTGAGTAAATTGGCCATTTTCATGCACTTTTAACCCTTCCATAAATCTTGTGTTTTGGGCCCCTGAAAGCATGAAAATCACTTTAAACATGCTAATTTTAGCTCTAACACTGAAGATCCACCTACAAATGTGAACTGACGTTCAAAAATAAAACATTTGAAAACGGACCATTTTCCACATTTCTGAAGCATGACGTAATGGGGGGGGTGTTATCTCTTTTGTCGAAAATCAGCCGTTTTTGCTCGAACATTAAATGCCTCCAAATGGTATTTAATTAACTTCCCGAGCCCCTGGAAGCATGAAAATCACTTTAAACATGCTAATTTTAGCTCTAACACTGATGATCCACCTACAAATGTGAACTGACGTTCAAAAATAAAACATTTGAAAACGGACCATTTTCCACATTTCTGAAGCATGACGTAATGGGGGGGTGTTATCTCTTTTGTCGAAAATCAGCCGTTTTTGCTCGAACATTAAATGCCTCCAAATGGTATTTAATTAACTTCCCGTGCCCCTGGAAGCATGAAAATCACTTTAAACATGCTAATTTTAGCTCTAACACTGATGATCCACCTACAAATGTGAACTGACGTTCAAAAATAAAACATTTGAAAACGGACCATTTTCCACATTTCTGAAGCATGACGTAATGGGGGGGTGTTATCTCTTTTGTCGAAAATCAGCCGTTTTTGCTCGAACATTAAATGCCTCCAAATGGTATTTAATTAACTTCCCGGGGTGAAGAAACCCTTTTTGAGAACTCAGAGTGAGTAAATTGGCCATTTTCATGCACTTTTAACCATTCCATAAATCTTGTGTTTTGGGCCCCTGGAAGCATGAAAATCACTTTAAACGTGCTAATTTTAGCTCTAACACTGATGATCCACCTACAAATGTGAACTGACGTTCAAAAATAAAACATTTGAAAACGGACCATTTTCCACATTTCTGAAGCATGACGTAATGGGGGGGTGTTATCTCTTTTGTCGAAAATCAGCCGTTTTTGCTCGAACATTAAATGCCTCCAAATGGTATTTAATTAACTTCCCGAGCCCCTGGAAGCATGAAAATCACTTTAAACATGCTAATTTTAGCTCTAACACTGATGATCCACCTACAAATGTGAACTGACGTTCAAAAATAAAACATTTGAAAACGGACCATTTTCCACATTTCTGAAGCATGACGTAATGGGGGGGTGTTATCTCTTTTGTCGAAAATCAGCCGTTTTTGCTCGAACATTAAATGCCTCCAAATGGTATTTAATTAACTTCCTGAGCCCCTGGAAGCATGAAAATCACTTTAAACATGCTAATTTTAGCTCTAACACTGATGATCCACCTACAAATGTGAACTGACGTTCAAAAATAAAACATTTGAAAACGGACCATTTTCCACATTTCTGAAGCATGACGTAATGGGGGGGTGTTATCTCTTTTGTCGAAAATCAGCCGTTTTTGCTCGAACATTAAATGCCTCCAAATGGTATTTATTTCACTTCCCGAGCCCCTGGAAGCATGAAAATCAATTTAAACATGCTAATTTTAGCTCTAACACTGATGATCCACCTACAAATGTGAACTGACGTTCAAAAATAAAACATTTGAAAACGGACCATTTTCCACATTTCTGAAGCATGACGTAATGGGGGGGTGTCATCTCTTTTGTCGAAAATCAGCCGTTTTTGCTCGAACATTAAATGCCTCCAAATGGTATTTAATTAACTTCCCGGGGTGAAGAAACCCTTTTTGAGAACTCAGAGTGAGTAAATTGGCCATTTTCATGCACTTTTAACCATTCCATAAATCTTGTGTTTTGGGCCCCTGGAAGCATGAAAATCACTTTAAACATGCTAATTTGAGCTCTAACACTGATGATCCACCTACAAATGTGAACTGACGTTCAAAAATAAAACATTTGAAAACGGACCATTTTCCACATTTCTGAATCATGACGTAATGGGGGGGTGTTATCTCTTTTGTCGAAAATCAGCCGTTTTTGCTCGAACATTAAATGCCTCCAAATGGTATTTAATTAACTTCCCGACCCCCTGGAAGCATGAAAATCACTTTAAACATACTAATTTTAGCTCTAACACTGATGATCCACCTACAAATGTAAACTGACGTTCAAAAATAAAACATTTGAAAACGGACAATTTTCCACATTTCTGAAGCATGACGTAATGGGGGGGGTGTTATCTCTTTTGTCGAAAATCAGCCGTTTTTGCTCGAACATTAAATGCCTCCAAATGGTATTTAATTAACTTCCCGGGGTGAAGAAACCCTTTTTGAGAACTCAGAGTGAGTAAATTGGCCATTTTCATGCACTTTTAACCATTCCATAAATCTTGTGTTTAGGGCCCCTGGAAGCATGAAAATCACTTTAAACATGCTAATTTTAGCTCTAACACTGATGATCCACCTACAAATGTGAACTGACGTTCAAAAATAAAACATTTGAAAACGGACTATTTTCCACATTTCTGAAGCATGACGTAATGGGGGGGGGTGTTATCTCTTTTGTCGAAAATCAGCCGTTTTTGCTCGAACATTAAATGCCTCCAAATGGTATTTAATTAACTTCCCGAGCCCCTGGAAGCATGAAAATCACTTTAAACATGCTAATTTTAGCTCTAAAACTGATGATCCACCTACAAATGTGAACTGACGTTCAAAAATAAAACATTTGAAAACGGACCATTTTCCACATTTTTGAAGCATGACGTAATGGGGGGGTGTTATCTCTTTTGTCGAAAATCAGCCGTTTTTGCTCGAACATTAAATGCCTCCAAATGGTATTTAATTAACTTCCCGGGGTGAAGAAACCCTTTTTGAGAACTCAGAGTGAGTAAATTGGCCATTTTCATGCACTTTTAACCATTCCATAAACCTTGTGTTTTGGGCCCCTGGAAGCATGAAAATCACTTTAAACATGCTAATTTTAGCTCTAACACTGATGATCCACCTACAAATGTGAACTGACGTTCAAAAATAAAACATTTGAAAACGGACCATTTTCCACATTTCTGAAGCATGACGTAATGGGGGGGTGTTATCTCTTTTGTCGAAAATCAGCCGTTTTTGCTGGAACATTAAATGCCTCCAAATGGTATTTATTTCACTTCCCGAGCCCCTGGAAGCATGAAAATCACTTTAAACATGCTACTTTTAGCTCTTACACTGATGATCCACCTACAAATGTGAACTGACGTTCAAAAATAAAACATTTGAAAACGGACCATTTTCCACATTTCTGAAGCATGACGTAATGGGGGTTATCTCTTTTGTCGAAAATCAGCCGTTTTTGCTCGAACATTAAATGCCTCCAAATGGTATTTAATTAACTTCCCGAGCCCCTGGAAGCATGAAAATCACTTTAAACATGCTAATTTTAGCTCTAACACTGATGATCCACCTACAAATGTGAACTGACGTCCAAAAATAAAACATTTGAAAACGGACCATTTTCCACATTTCTGAAGCATGACGTAATGGGGGGGTGTTATCTCTTTTGTCGAAAATCAGCCGTTTTTGCTCGAACATTAAATGCCTCCAAATGGTATTTAATTAACTTCCCGGGGTGAAGAAACCCTTTTTGAGAACTCAGAGTGAGTAAATTGGCCATTTTCATGCACTTTTAACCATTCCATAAATCTTGTGTTTTGGGCCCCTGGAAGCATGAAAATCACTTTAAACATGCTAATTTTAGCTCTAACACTGATGATCCACCTACAAATGTGAACTGACGTTCAAAAATAAAACATTTGAAAACGGACCATTTTCCACATTTCTGAAGCATGACGTAATGGGGGGGTGTTATCTCTTTTGTCGAAAATCAGCCGTTTTTGCTCGAACATTAAATGCCTCCAAATGGTATTTAATTAACTTCCCGAGCCCCTGGAAGCATGAAAATCACTTTAAACATGCTAATTTTAGCTCTAACACTGATGATCCACCTACAAATGTGAACTGACGTTCAAAAATAAAACATTTGAAAACGGACCATTTTCCACATTTCTATAGCATGACGTAATGGGGGGGTGTTATCTCTTTTGTCGAAAATCAGCCGTTTTTGCTCGAACATTAAATGCCTCCAAATGGTATTTAATTAACTTCCCGAGCCCCTGGAAGCATGAAAATCACTTTAAACATGCTAATTTTAGCTCTAACACTGATGATCCATCTACAAATGTGAACTGACGTTCAAAAATAAAACATTTGAAAACGGACCATTTTCCACATTTCTGAAGCATGACGTAATGAGGGGGTGTTATCTCTTTTGTCGAAAATCAGCCGTTTTTGCTCGAACATTAAATGCCTCCAAATGGTATTTAATTAACTTCCCGGGGTGAAGAAACCCTTTTTGAGAACTCAGAGTGAGTAAATTGGCAATTTTCATGCACTTTTAACCATTCCATAAATCTTGTGTTTTGGGCCCCTGGAAGCATGAAAATCACTTTAAACATGCTAATTTTAGCTCTAACATTGATGATCCACCTACAAATGTGAACTGACGTTCAAAAATAAAACATTTGAAAACGGACCATTTTCCACATTTCTGAAGCATGACGTAATGGGGGGGTGTTATCTCTTTTGTCGAAAATCAGCCGTTTTTGCTGGAACATTAAATGCCTCCAAATGGTATTTATTTCACTTCCCGAGCCCCTGGAAGCATGAAAATCACTTTAAACATGCTACTTTTAGCTCTAACACTGATGATCCACCTACAAATGTGAACTGACGTTCAAAAATAAAGCATTTGAAAACGGACCATTTTCCACATTTCTGAAGCATGACGTAATGGGGGTTGTTATCTCTTTTGTCGAAAATCAGCCGTTTTTGCTCGAACATTAAATGCCTCCAAATGGTATTTAATTAACTTCCCGAGCCCCTGGAAGCATGAAAATCACTTTAAACATGCTAATTTTAGCTCTAACACTGATGATCCACCTACAAATGTGAACTGACGTTCAAAAATAAAACATTTGAAAACGGACCATTTTCCACATTTCTGAAGCATGACGTAATGGGGGGGTGTTATCTCTTTTGTCGAAAATCAGCCGTTTTCGCTCGAACATTAAATGCCTCCAAATGGTATTTAATTAACTTCCCGGGGTGAAGAAACCCTTTTTGAGAACTCAGAGTGAGTAAATTGGCCATTTTCATGCACTTTTAACCATTCCATAAATCTTGTGTTTTGGGCCCCTGGAAGCATGAAAATCACTTTAAACATGCTAATTTTAGCTCTAACACTGATGATCCACCTACAAATGTGAACTGACGTTCAAAAATAAAACATTTGAAAACGGACCATTTTCCACATTTCTGAAGCATGACGTAATGGGGGGGTGTTATCTCAATTGTCGAAAATCAGCCGTTTTTGCTCGAACATTAAATGCCTCCAAATGCTATTTAATTAACTTCCCGAGCCCCTGGAAGCATGAAAATCACTTTAAACATGCTAATTTTAGCTCTAACACTGATGATCCACCTACAAATGTGAACTGACGTTCAAAAATAAAACATTTGAAAACGGACCATTTTCCACATTTCTGAAGCATGACGTAATGGGGGGGTGTTATCTCTTTTGTCGAAAATCAGCCGTTTTTGCTCGAACATTAAATGCCTCCAAATGGTATTTAATTAACTTCCCGAGCCCCTGGAAGCATGAAAATCACTTTAAACATGCTAATTTTAGCTCTAACACTGATGATCCACCTACAAATGTGAACTGACGTTCAAAAATAAAACATTTGAAAACGGACCATTTTCCACATTTCTGAAGCATGGCGTAATGGGGGGGTGTTATCTCTTTTGTCGAAAATCAGCCGTTTTTGCTGGAACAGTAAATGCCTCCAAATGGTATTTAATTAACTTCCCCGCGTGAAGAAACCCTTTTTGAGAACTCAGAGTGAGTAAATTGGCCATTTTCATGCACTTTTAACCATTCCATAAATCTTGTGTTTTGGGCCCCTGGAAGCATGAAAATCACTTTAAACATGCTAATTTTAGCTCTAACACTGATGATCCACCTACAAATGTGAACTGACGTTCAAAAATAAAACATTTGAAAACGGACCATTTTCCACATTTCTGAAGCATGACGTAATGGGGGGGTGTTATCTCTTTTGTCGAAAATCAGCCGTTTTTGCTCGAACATTAAATGCCTCCAAATGGTATTTAATTAACTTCCCGAGCCCCTGGAAGCATGAAAATCACTTTAAACATGCTAATTTTAGCTCTAACACTGATGATCCACCTACAAATGTGAACTGACGTTCAAAAATAAAACATTTGAAAACGGACCATTTTCCACATTTCTGAAGCATGACGTAATGGGGGGGTGTTATCTCTTTTGTCGAAAATCAGCCGTTTTTGCTCGAACATTAAATGCCTCCAAATGGTATTTATTTCACTTCCCGAGCCCCTGGAAGCATGAAAATCAATTTAAACATGCTAATTTTAGCTCTAACACTGATGATCCACCTACAAATGTGAACTGACGTTCAAAAATAAAACATTTGAAAACGGACCATTTTCCACATTTCTGAAGCATGACGTAATGGGGGGGTGTCATCTCTTTTGTCGAAAATCAGCCGTTTTTGCTCGAACATTAAATGCCTCCAAATGGTATTTAAGTAACTTCCCGGGGTGAAGAAACCCTTTTTGAGAACTCAGAGTGAGTAAATTGGCCATTTTCATGCACTTTTAACCATTCCATAAATCTTGTGTTTTGGGCCCCTGGAAGCATGAAAATCACTTTAAACATGCTAATTTTAGCTCTAACACTGATGATCCACCTACAAATGTGAACTGACGTTCAAAAATAAAACATTTGAAAACGGACCATTTTCCACATTTCTGAAGCATGACGTAATGGGGGGGTGTTATCTCTTTTGTCGAAAATCAGCCGTTTTTGCTCGAACATTAAATGCCTCCAAATGGTATTTAATTAACTTCCCGAGCCCCTGGAAGCATGAAAATCACTTTAAACATGCTAATTTTAGCTCTAACACTGATGATCCACCTACAAATGTGAACTGACGTTCAAAAATAAAACATTTGAAAACGGACCATTTTCCACATTTCTGAAGCATGACGTAATGGGGGGGTGTTATCTCTTTTGTCGAAAATCAGCCGTTTTTGCTCGAACATTGAATGCCTCCAAATGGTATTTAATTAACTTCCCGAGCCCCTGGAAGCATGAAAATCACTTTAAACATGCTAATTTTAGCTCTAACACTGATGATCCACCTACAAATGTGAACTGACGTTCAAAAATAAAACATTTGAAAACGGACCATTTTCCACATTTCTGAAGCATGACGTAATGGGGGGGGTGTTATCTCTTTTGTCGAAAATCAGCCGTTTTTGCTCGAACATTAAATGCCTCCAAATGGTATTTAATTAACTTCCCGGGGTGAAGAAACCCTTTTTGAGAACTCAGAGTGAGTAAATTGGCCATTTTCATGCACTTTTAACCATTCCATAAATCTTGTGTTTTGGGCCCCTGGAAGCATGAAAATCACTTTAAACATGCTAATTTTAGCTCTAACACTGATGATCCACCTACAAATGTGAACTGACGTTCAAAAATAAAACATTTGAAAACGGACCATTTTCCACATTTCTGAAGCATGACGTAATGGGGGGTGTTATCTCTTTTGTCGAAAATCAGCCGTTTTTGCTCGAACATTAAATGCCTCCAAATGGTATTTATTTCACTTCCCGGGGTGAAGAAACCCTTTTTGAGAACTCAGAGTGAGTAAATTGGCCATTTTCATGCACTTTTAACCATTCCATAAATCTTGTGTTTTGGGCCCCTGGAAGCATGAAAATCACTTTAAACATGCTAATTTTAGCTCTAACACTGATGATCCACCTACAAATGTGAACTGACGTTCAAAAATAAAACATTTGAAAACGGACCATTTTCCACATTTCTGAAGCATGACGTAATGGGGGGGTGTTATCTCTTTTGTCGAAAATCAGCCGTTTTTGCTCGAACATTAAATGCCTCCAAATGGTATTTAATTAACTTCCCGGGGTGAAGAAACCCTTTTTGAGAACTCAGAGTGAGTAAATTGGCCATTTTCATGCACTTTTAACCATTCCATAAATCTTGTATTTTGGGCCCCTGGAAGCATGAAAATCACTTTAAACATGCTAATTTTAGCTCTAACACTGATGATCCACCTACAAATGTGAACTGACGTTCAAAAATAAAACATTTGAAAACGGACCATTTTCCACATTTCTGAAGCATGACGTAATGGGGGGGTGTTATCTCTTTTGTCGAAAATCAGCCGTTTTTGCTCGAACATTAAATGCCTCCAAATGGTATTTATTTCACTTCCCGAGCCCCTGGAAGCATGAAAATCACTTTAAACATGCTAATTTTAGCTCTAACACTGATGATCCACCTACAAATGTGAACTGACGTTCAAAAATAAAACATTTGAAAACGGACCATTTTCCACATTTCTGAAGCATGACGTAATGGGGGGGTGTTATCTCTTTTGTCGAAAATCAGCCGTTTTTGCTCGAACATTAAATGCCTCCAAATGGTATTTAATTAACTTCCCGAGCCCCTGGAAGCATGAAAATCACTTTAAACATGCTAATTTTAGCTCTAACACTGATGATCCACCTACAAATGTGAACTGACGTTCAAAAATAAAACATTTGAAAACGGACCATTTTCCACATTTCTATAGCATGACGTAATGGGGGGGTGTTATCTCTTTTGTCGAAAATCAGCCGTTTTTGCTCGAACATTAAATGCCTCCAAATGGTATTTAATTAACTTCCCGAGCCCCTGGAAGCATGAAAATCACTTTAAACATGCTAATTTTAGCTCTAACACTGATGATCCATCTACAAATGTGAACTGACGTTCAAAAATAAAACATTTGAAAACGGACCATTTTCCACATTTCTGAAGCATGACGTAATGAGGGGGTGTTATCTCTTTTGTCGAAAATCAGCCGTTTTTGCTCGAACATTAAATGCCTCCAAATGGTATTTAATTAACTTCCCGGGGTGAAGAAACCCTTTTTGAGAACTCAGAGTGAGTAAATTGGCAATTTTCATGCACTTTTAACCATTCCATAAATCTTGTGTTTTGGGCCCCTGGAAGCATGAAAATCACTTTAAACATGCTAATTTTAGCTCTAACATTGATGATCCACCTACAAATGTGAACTGACGTTCAAAAATAAAACATTTGAAAACGGACCATTTTCCACATTTCTGAAGCATGACGTAATGGGGGGGTGTTATCTCTTTTGTCGAAAATCAGCCGTTTTTGCTGGAACATTAAATGCCTCCAAATGGTATTTATTTCACTTCCCGAGCCCCTGGAAGCATGAAAATCACTTTAAACATGCTACTTTTAGCTCTAACACTGATGATCCACCTACAAATGTGAACTGACGTTCAAAAATAAAGCATTTGAAAACGGACCATTTTCCACATTTCTGAAGCATGACGTAATGGGGGTTGTTATCTCTTTTGTCGAAAATCAGCCGTTTTTGCTCGAACATTAAATGCCTCCAAATGGTATTTAATTAACTTCCCGAGCCCCTGGAAGCATGAAAATCACTTTAAACATGCTAATTTTAGCTCTAACACTGATGATCCACCTACAAATGTGAACTGACGTTCAAAAATAAAACATTTGAAAACGGACCATTTTCCACATTTCTGAAGCATGACGTAATGGGGGGGTGTTATCTCTTTTGTCGAAAATCAGCCGTTTTCGCTCGAACATTAAATGCCTCCAAATGGTATTTAATTAACTTCCCGGGGTGAAGAAACCCTTTTTGAGAACTCAGAGTGAGTAAATTGGCCATTTTCATGCACTTTTAACCATTCCATAAATCTTGTGTTTTGGGCCCCTGGAAGCATGAAAATCACTTTAAACATGCTAATTTTAGCTCTAACACTGATGATCCACCTACAAATGTGAACTGACGTTCAAAAATAAAACATTTGAAAACGGACCATTTTCCACATTTCTGAAGCATGACGTAATGGGGGGGTGTTATCTCAATTGTCGAAAATCAGCCGTTTTTGCTCGAACATTAAATGCCTCCAAATGCTATTTAATTAACTTCCCGAGCCCCTGGAAGCATGAAAATCACTTTAAACATGCTAATTTTAGCTCTAACACTGATGATCCACCTACAAATGTGAACTGACGTTCAAAAATAAAACATTTGAAAACGGACCATTTTCCACATTTCTGAAGCATGACGTAATGGGGGGGTGTTATCTCTTTTGTCGAAAATCAGCCGTTTTTGCTCGAACATTAAATGCCTCCAAATGGTATTTAATTAACTTCCCGAGCCCCTGGAAGCATGAAAATCACTTTAAACATGCTAATTTTAGCTCTAACACTGATGATCCACCTACAAATGTGAACTGACGTTCAAAAATAAAACATTTGAAAACGGACCATTTTCCACATTTCTGAAGCATGGCGTAATGGGGGGGTGTTATCTCTTTTGTCGAAAATCAGCCGTTTTTGCTGGAACAGTAAATGCCTCCAAATGGTATTTAATTAACTTCCCCGCGTGAAGAAACCCTTTTTGAGAACTCAGAGTGAGTAAATTGGCCATTTTCATGCACTTTTAACCATTCCATAAATCTTGTGTTTTGGGCCCCTGGAAGCATGAAAATCACTTTAAACATGCTAATTTTAGCTCTAACACTGATGATCCACCTACAAATGTGAACTGACGTTCAAAAATAAAACATTTGAAAACGGACCATTTTCCACATTTCTGAAGCATGACGTAATGGGGGGGTGTTATCTCTTTTGTCGAAAATCAGCCGTTTTTGCTCGAACATTAAATGCCTCCAAATGGTATTTAATTAACTTCCCGAGCCCCTGGAAGCATGAAAATCACTTTAAACATGCTAATTTTAGCTCTAACACTGATGATCCACCTACAAATGTGAACTGACGTTCAAAAATAAAACATTTGAAAACGGACCATTTTCCACATTTCTGAAGCATGACGTAATGGGGGGGTGTTATCTCTTTTGTCGAAAATCAGCCGTTTTTGCTCGAACATTAAATGCCTCCAAATGGTATTTATTTCACTTCCCGAGCCCCTGGAAGCATGAAAATCAATTTAAACATGCTAATTTTAGCTCTAACACTGATGATCCACCTACAAATGTGAACTGACGTTCAAAAATAAAACATTTGAAAACGGACCATTTTCCACATTTCTGAAGCATGACGTAATGGGGGGGTGTCATCTCTTTTGTCGAAAATCAGCCGTTTTTGCTCGAACATTAAATGCCTCCAAATGGTATTTAAGTAACTTCCCGGGGTGAAGAAACCCTTTTTGAGAACTCAGAGTGAGTAAATTGGCCATTTTCATGCACTTTTAACCATTCCATAAATCTTGTGTTTTGGGCCCCTGGAAGCATGAAAATCACTTTAAACATGCTAATTTTAGCTCTAACACTGATGATCCACCTACAAATGTGAACTGACGTTCAAAAATAAAACATTTGAAAACGGACCATTTTCCACATTTCTGAAGCATGACGTAATGGGGGGGTGTTATCTCTTTTGTCGAAAATCAGCCGTTTTTGCTCGAACATTAAATGCCTCCAAATGGTATTTAATTAACTTCCCGAGCCCCTGGAAGCATGAAAATCACTTTAAACATGCTAATTTTAGCTCTAACACTGATGATCCACCTACAAATGTGAACTGACGTTCAAAAATAAAACATTTGAAAACGGACCATTTTCCACATTTCTGAAGCATGACGTAATGGGGGGGTGTTATCTCTTTTGTCGAAAATCAGCCGTTTTTGCTCGAACATTGAATGCCTCCAAATGGTATTTAATTAACTTCCCGAGCCCCTGGAAGCATGAAAATCACTTTAAACATGCTAATTTTAGCTCTAACACTGATGATCCACCTACAAATGTGAACTGACGTTCAAAAATAAAACATTTGAAAACGGACCATTTTCCACATTTCTGAAGCATGACGTAATGGGGGGGGTGTTATCTCTTTTGTCGAAAATCAGCCGTTTTTGCTCGAACATTAAATGCCTCCAAATGGTATTTAATTAACTTCCCGGGGTGAAGAAACCCTTTTTGAGAACTCAGAGTGAGTAAATTGGCCATTTTCATGCACTTTTAACCATTCCATAAATCTTGTGTTTTGGGCCCCTGGAAGCATGAAAATCACTTTAAACATGCTAATTTTAGCTCTAACACTGATGATCCACCTACAAATGTGAACTGACGTTCAAAAATAAAACATTTGAAAACGGACCATTTTCCACATTTCTGAAGCATGACGTAATGGGGGGTGTTATCTCTTTTGTCGAAAATCAGCCGTTTTTGCTCGAACATTAAATGCCTCCAAATGGTATTTATTTCACTTCCCGGGGTGAAGAAACCCTTTTTGAGAACTCAGAGTGAGTAAATTGGCCATTTTCATGCACTTTTAACCATTCCATAAATCTTGTGTTTTGGGCCCCTGGAAGCATGAAAATCACTTTAAACATGCTAATTTTAGCTCTAACACTGATGATCCACCTACAAATGTGAACTGACGTTCAAAAATAAAACATTTGAAAACGGACCATTTTCCACATTTCTGAAGCATGACGTAATGGGGGGGTGTTATCTCTTTTGTCGAAAATCAGCCGTTTTTGCTCGAACATTAAATGCCTCCAAATGGTATTTAATTAACTTCCCGGGGTGAAGAAACCCTTTTTGAGAACTCAGAGTGAGTAAATTGGCCATTTTCATGCACTTTTAACCATTCCATAAATCTTGTATTTTGGGCCCCTGGAAGCATGAAAATCACTTTAAACATGCTAATTTTAGCTCTAACACTGATGATCCACCTACAAATGTGAACTGACGTTCAAAAATAAAACATTTGAAAACGGACCATTTTCCACATTTCTGAAGCATGACGTAATGGGGGGGTGTTATCTCTTTTGTCGAAAATCAGCCGTTTTTGCTCGAACATTAAATGCCTCCAAATGGTATTTATTTCACTTCCCGAGCCCCTGGAAGCATGAAAATCACTTTAAACATGCTAATTTTAGCTCTAACACTGATGATCCACCTACAAATGTGAACTGACGTTCAAAAATAAAACATTTGAAAACGGACCATTTTCCACATTTCTGAAGCATGACGTAATGGGGGGGTGTTATCTCTTTTGTCGAAAATCAGCTGTTTTTGCTCGAACATTAAATGCCTCCAAATGGTATTTAATTAACTTCCCGGGGTAAAGAAACCCTTTTTGAGAACTCAGAGTGAGTAAATTGGCCATTTTCATGCACTTTTAACCCTTCCATAAATCTTGTGTTTTGGGCCCCTGGAAGCATGAAAATCACTTTAAACATGCTAATTTTAGCTCTAACACTGAAGATCCACCTACAAATGTGAACTGACGTTCAAAAATAAAACATTTGAAAACGGACCATTTTCCACATTTCTGAAGCATGACGTAATGGGGGGGGTGTTATCTCTTTTGTCGAAAATCAGCCGTTTTTGCTCGAACATTAAATGCCTCCAAATGGTATTTAATTAACTTCCCGAGCCCCTGGAAGCATGAAAATCACTTTAAACATGCTAATTTTAGCTCTAACACTGATGATCCACCTACAAATGTGAACTGACGTTCAAAAATAAAACATTTGAAAACGGACCATTTTCCACATTTTTGAAGTATGACGTAATGGGGGGGTGTTATCTCTTTTGTCGAAAATCAGCCGTTTTTGCTCGAACATTAAATGCCTCCAAATGGTATTTAATTAACTTCCCGGGGTGAAGAAACCCTTTTTGAGAACTCAGAGTAAGTAAATTGGCCATTTTCATGCACTTTTAACCATTCCATATATCTTGTGTTTAGGGCCCCTGGAAGCATGAAAATCACTTTAAACATGCTAATTTTAGCTCTAACACTGATGATCCACCTACAAATGTGAACTGACGTTCAAAAATAAAACATTTGAAAACGGACCATTTTCCACATTTCTGAAGCATGACGTAATGGGGGGGTGTTATCTCTTTTGTCGAAAATCAGCCGTTTTTGCTCGAACATTAAATGCCTCCAAATGGTATTTATTTCACTTCCCGAGCCCCTGGAAGCATGAAAATCACTTTAAACATGCTAATTTTAGCTCTAACACTGATGATCCACCTACAAATGTGAACTGACGTTCAAAAATAAAACATTTGAAAACGGACCATTTTCCACATTTCTGAAGCATGACGTAATGGGGGGGTGTTATCTCTTTTGTCGAAAATCAGCCGTTTTTGCTCGAACATTAAATGCCTCCAAATGGTATTTAATTAACTTCCCGAGCCCCTGGAAGCATGAAAATCACTTTAAACATGCTAATTTTAGCTCTAACACTGATGATCCACCTACAAATGTGAACTGACGTTCAAAAATAAAACATTTGAAAACGGACCATTTTCCACATTTCTGAAGCATGACGTAATGGGGGGGTGTTATCTCTTTTGTCGAAAATCAGCCGTTTTTGCTCGAACATTAAATGCCTCCAAATGGTATTTAATTAACTTCCCGAGCCCCTGGAAGCATGAAAATCACTTTAAACATGCTAATTTTAGCTCTAACACTGATGATCCACCTACAAATGTGAACTGACGTTCAAAAATAAAACATTTGAAAACGGACCATTTTCCACATTTCTGAAGCATGACGTAATGGGGGGGTGTTATCTCTTTTGTCGAAAATCAGCCGTTTTTGCTCGAACATTAAATGCCTCCAAATGGTATTTAATTAACTTCCCGGGGTGAAGAAACCCTTTTTGAGAACTCAGAGTGAATAAATTGGCCATTTTCATGCACTTTTAACCATTCCATAAATCTTGTGTTTTGGGCCCCTGGAAGCATGAAAATCACTTTAAACGTGCTAATTTTAGCTCTAACACTGATGATCCACCTACAAATGTGAACTGACGTTCAAAAATAAAACATTTGAAAACGGACCATTTTCCACATTTCTGAAGCATGACGTAATGGGGGGGTGTTATCTCTTTTGTCGAAAATCAGCCGTTTTTGCTCGAACATTAAATGCCTCCAAATGGTATTTAATTAACTTCCCGAGCCCCTGGAAGCATGAAAATCACTTTAAACATGCTAATTTTAGCTCTAACACTGATGATCCACCTACAAATGTGAACTGACGTTCAAAAATAAAACATTTGAAAACGGACCATTTTCCACATTTCTGAAGCATGACGTAATGGGGGGTGTTATCTCTTTTGTCGAAAATCAGCCGTTTTTGCTCGAACATTAAATGCCTCCAAATGGTATTTATTTCACTTCCCGGGGTGAAGAAACCCTTTTTGAGAACTCAGAGTGAGTAAATTGGCCATTTTCATGCACTTTTAACCATTCCATAAATCTTGTGTTTTGGGCCCCTGGAAGCATGAAAATCACTTTAAACATGCTAATTTTAGCTCTAACACTGATGATCCACCTACAAATGTGAACTGACGTTCAAAAATAAAACATTTGAAAACGGACCATTTTCCACATTTCTGAAGCATGACGTAATGGGGGGGTGTTATCTCTTTTGTCGAAAATCAGCCGTTTTTGCTCGAACATTAAATGCCTCCAAATGGTATTTAATTAACTTCCCGGGGTGAAGAAACCCTTTTTGAGAACTCAGAGTGAGTAAATTGGCCATTTTCATGCACTTTTAACCATTCCATAAATCTTGTATTTTGGGCCCCTGGAAGCATGAAAATCACTTTAAACATGCTAATTTTAGCTCTAACACTGATGATCCACCTACAAATGTGAACTGACGTTCAAAAATAAAACATTTGAAAACGGACCATTTTCCACATTTCTGAAGCATGACGTAATGGGGGGGTGTTATCTCTTTTGTCGAAAATCAGCCGTTTTTGCTCGAACATTAAATGCCTCCAAATGGTATTTATTTCACTTCCCGAGCCCCTGGAAGCATGAAAATCACTTTAAACATGCTAATTTTAGCTCTAACACTGATGATCCACCTACAAATGTGAACTGACGTTCAAAAATAAAACATTTGAAAACGGACCATTTTCCACATTTCTGAAGCATGACGTAATGGGGGGGTGTTATCTCTTTTGTCGAAAATCAGCCGTTTTTGCTCGAACATTAAATGCCTCCAAATGGTATTTAATTAACTTCCCGGGGTAAAGAAACCCTTTTTGAGAACTCAGAGTGAGTAAATTGGCCATTTTCATGCACTTTTAACCCTTCCATAAATCTTGTGTTTTGGGCCCCTGGAAGCATGAAAATCACTTTAAACATGCTAATTTTAGCTCTAACACTGAAGATCCACCTACAAATGTGAACTGACGTTCAAAAATAAAACATTTGAAAACGGACCATTTTCCACATTTCTGAAGCATGACGTAATGGGGGGGGTGTTATCTCTTTTGTCGAAAATCAGCCGTTTTTGCTCGAACATTAAATGCCTCCAAATGGTATTTAATTAACTTCCCGAGCCCCTGGAAGCATGAAAATCACTTTAAACATGCTAATTTTAGCTCTAACACTGATGATCCACCTACAAATGTGAACTGACGTTCAAAAATAAAACATTTGAAAACGGACCATTTTCCACATTTCTGAAGCATGACGTAATGGGGGGGTGTTATCTCTTTTGTCGAAAATCAGCCGTTTTTGCTCGAACATTAAATGCCTCCAAATGGTATTTAATTAACTTCCCGTGCCCCTGGAAGCATGAAAATCACTTTAAACATGCTAATTTTAGCTCTAACACTGATGATCCACCTACAAATGTGAACTGACGTTCAAAAATAAAACATTTGAAAACGGACCATTTTCCACATTTCTGAAGCATGACGTAATGGGGGGGTGTTATCTCTTTTGTCGAAAATCAGCCGTTTTTGCTCGAACATTAAATGCCTCCAAATGGTATTTAATTAACTTCCCGGGGTGAAGAAACCCTTTTTGAGAACTCAGAGTGAGTAAATTGGCCATTTTCATGCACTTTTAACCATTCCATAAATCTTGTGTTTTGGGCCCCTGGAAGCATGAAAATCACTTTAAACGTGCTAATTTTAGCTCTAACACTGATGATCCACCTACAAATGTGAACTGACGTTCAAAAATAAAACATTTGAAAACGGACCATTTTCCACATTTCTGAAGCATGACGTAATGGGGGGGTGTTATCTCTTTTGTCGAAAATCAGCCGTTTTTGCTCGAACATTAAATGCCTCCAAATGGTATTTAATTAACTTCCCGAGCCCCTGGAAGCATGAAAATCACTTTAAACATGCTAATTTTAGCTCTAACACTGATGATCCACCTACAAATGTGAACTGACGTTCAAAAATAAAACATTTGAAAACGGACCATTTTCCACATTTCTGAAGCATGACGTAATGGGGGGGTGTTATCTCTTTTGTCGAAAATCAGCCGTTTTTGCTCGAACATTAAATGCCTCCAAATGGTATTTAATTAACTTCCTGAGCCCCTGGAAGCATGAAAATCACTTTAAACATGCTAATTTTAGCTCTAACACTGATGATCCACCTACAAATGTGAACTGACGTTCAAAAATAAAACATTTGAAAACGGACCATTTTCCACATTTCTGAAGCATGACGTAATGGGGGGGTGTTATCTCTTTTGTCGAAAATCAGCCGTTTTTGCTCGAACATTAAATGCCTCCAAATGGTATTTATTTCACTTCCCGAGCCCCTGGAAGCATGAAAATCAATTTAAACATGCTAATTTTAGCTCTAACACTGATGATCCACCTACAAATGTGAACTGACGTTCAAAAATAAAACATTTGAAAACGGACCATTTTCCACATTTCTGAAGCATGACGTAATGGGGGGGTGTCATCTCTTTTGTCGAAAATCAGCCGTTTTTGCTCGAACATTAAATGCCTCCAAATGGTATTTAATTAACTTCCCGGGGTGAAGAAACCCTTTTTGAGAACTCAGAGTGAGTAAATTGGCCATTTTCATGCACTTTTAACCATTCCATAAATCTTGTGTTTTGGGCCCCTGGAAGCATGAAAATCACTTTAAACATGCTAATTTGAGCTCTAACACTGATGATCCACCTACAAATGTGAACTGACGTTCAAAAATAAAACATTTGAAAACGGACCATTTTCCACATTTCTGAATCATGACGTAATGGGGGGGTGTTATCTCTTTTGTCGAAAATCAGCCGTTTTTGCTCGAACATTAAATGCCTCCAAATGGTATTTAATTAACTTCCCGACCCCCTGGAAGCATGAAAATCACTTTAAACATACTAATTTTAGCTCTAACACTGATGATCCACCTACAAATGTAAACTGACGTTCAAAAATAAAACATTTGAAAACGGACAATTTTCCACATTTCTGAAGCATGACGTAATGGGGGGGGTGTTATCTCTTTTGTCGAAAATCAGCCGTTTTTGCTCGAACATTAAATGCCTCCAAATGGTATTTAATTAACTTCCCGGGGTGAAGAAACCCTTTTTGAGAACTCAGAGTGAGTAAATTGGCCATTTTCATGCACTTTTAACCATTCCATAAATCTTGTGTTTAGGGCCCCTGGAAGCATGAAAATCACTTTAAACATGCTAATTTTAGCTCTAACACTGATGATCCACCTACAAATGTGAACTGACGTTCAAAAATAAAACATTTGAAAACGGACTATTTTCCACATTTCTGAAGCATGACGTAATGGGGGGGGGTGTTATCTCTTTTGTCGAAAATCAGCCGTTTTTGCTCGAACATTAAATGCCTCCAAATGGTATTTAATTAACTTCCCGAGCCCCTGGAAGCATGAAAATCACTTTAAACATGCTAATTTTAGCTCTAAAACTGATGATCCACCTACAAATGTGAACTGACGTTCAAAAATAAAACATTTGAAAACGGACCATTTTCCACATTTTTGAAGCATGACGTAATGGGGGGGTGTTATCTCTTTTGTCGAAAATCAGCCGTTTTTGCTCGAACATTAAATGCCTCCAAATGGTATTTAATTAACTTCCCGGGGTGAAGAAACCCTTTTTGAGAACTCAGAGTGAGTAAATTGGCCATTTTCATGCACTTTTAACCATTCCATAAACCTTGTGTTTTGGGCCCCTGGAAGCATGAAAATCACTTTAAACATGCTAATTTTAGCTCTAACACTGATGATCCACCTACAAATGTGAACTGACGTTCAAAAATAAAACATTTGAAAACGGACCATTTTCCACATTTCTGAAGCATGACGTAATGAGGGGGTGTTATCTCTTTTGTCGAAAATCAGCCGTTTTTGCTCGAACATTAAATGCCTCCAAATGGTATTTAATTAACTTCCCGGGGTGAAGAAACCCTTTTTGAGAACTCAGAGTGAGTAAATTGGCCATTTTCATGCACTTTTAACCATTCCATAAATCTTGTGTTTTGGGCCCCTGGAAGCATGAAAATCACTTTAAACATGCTAATTTTAGCTCTAACACTGATGATCCACCTACAAATGTGAACTGACGTTCAAAAATAAAACATTTGAAAACGGACCATTTTCCACATTTCTGAAGCATGACGTAATGGGGGGGTGTTATCTCTTTTGTCGAAAATCAGCCGTTTTTGCTGGAACATTAAATGCCTCCAAATGGTATTTATTTCACTTCCCGAGCCCCTGGAAGCATGAAAATCACTTTAAACATGCTACTTTTAGCTCTTACACTGATGATCCACCTACAAATGTGAACTGACGTTCAAAAATAAAACATTTGAAAACGGACCATTTTCCACATTTCTGAAGCATGACGTAATGGGGGGTTATCTCTTTTGTCGAAAATCAGCCGTTTTTGCTCGAACATTAAATGCCTCCAAATGGTATTTAATTAACTTCCTGAGCCCCTGGAAGCATGAAAATCACTTTAAACATGCTAATTTTAGCTCTAACACTGATGATCCACCTACAAATGTGAACTGACGTTCAAAAATAAAACATTTGAAAACGGACCATTTTCCACATTTCTGAAGCATGACGTCATGGGGGGGTGTTATCTCTTTTGTCGAAAATCAGCCGTTTTCGCTCGAACATTAAATGCCTCCAAATGGTATTTAATTAACTTCCCGGGGTGAAGAAACCCTTTTTGAGAACTCAGAGTGAGTAAATTGGCCATTTTCATGCACTTTTAACCATTCCATAAATCTTGTGTTTTGGGCCCCTGGAAGCATGAAAATCACTTTAAACATGCTAATTTTAGCTCTAACACTGATGATCCACCTACAAATGTGAACTGACGTTCAAAAATAAAACATTTGAAAACGGACCATTTTCCACATTTCTGAAGCATGACGTAATGGGGGGGTGTTATCTCTTTTGTCGAAAATCAGCCGTTTTTGCTCGAACATTAAATGCCTCCAAATGGTATTTAATTAACTTCCCGAGCCCCTGGAAGCATGAAAATCACTTTAAACATGCTAATTTTAGCTCTAACACTGATGATCCACCTACAAATGTGAACTGACGTTCAAAAATAAAACATTTGAAAACGGACCATTTTCCACATTTCTATAGCATGACGTAATGGGGGGGTGTTATCTCTTTTGTCGAAAATCAGCCGTTTTTGCTCGAACATTAAATGCCTCCAAATGGTATTTAATTAACTTCCCGAGCCCCTGGAAGCATGAAAATCACTTTAAACATGCTAATTTTAGCTCTAACACTGATGATCCATCTACAAATGTGAACTGACGTTCAAAAATAAAACATTTGAAAACGGACCATTTTCCACATTTCTGAAGCATGACGTAATGAGGGGGTGTTATCTCTTTTGTCGAAAATCAGCCGTTTTTGCTCGAACATTAAATGCCTCCAAATGGTATTTAATTAACTTCCCGGGGTGAAGAAACCCTTTTTGAGAACTCAGAGTGAGTAAATTGGCAATTTTCATGCACTTTTAACCATTCCATAAATCTTGTGTTTTGGGCCCCTGGAAGCATGAAAATCACTTTAAACATGCTAATTTTAGCTCTAACACTGATGATCCACCTACAAATGTGAACTGACGTTCAAAAATAAAACATTTGAAAACGGACCATTTTCCACATTTCTGAAGCATGACGTAATGGGGGGGTGTTATCTCTTTTGTCGAAAATCAGCCGTTTTTGCTGGAACATTAAATGCCTCCAAATGGTATTTATTTCACTTCCCGAGCCCCTGGAAGCATGAAAATCACTTTAAACATGCTACTTTTAGCTCTAACACTGATGATCCACCTACAAATGTGAACTGACGTTCAAAAATAAAGCATTTGAAAACGGACCATTTTCCACATTTCTGAAGCATGACGTAATGGGGGGGTGTTATCTCTTTTGTCGAAAATCAGCCGTTTTTGCTCGAACATTAAATGCCTCCAAATGGTATTTAATTAACTTCCCGAGCCCCTGGAAGCATGAAAATCACTTTAAACATGCTAATTTTAGCTCTAACACTGATGATCCACCTACAAATGTGAACTGACGTTCAAAAATAAAACATTTGAAAACGGACCATTTTCCACATTTCTGAAGCATGACGTAATGGGGGGGTGTTATCTCTTTTGTCGAAAATCAGCCGTTTTCGCTCGAACATTAAATGCCTCCAAATGGTATTTAATTAACTTCCCGGGGTGAAGAAACCCTTTTTGAGAACTCAGAGTGAGTAAATTGGCCATTTTCATGCACTTTTAACCATTCCATAAATCTTGTGTTTTGGGCCCCTGGAAGCATGAAAATCACTTTAAACATGCTAATTTTAGCTCTAACACTGATGATCCACCTACAAATGTGAACTGACGTTCAAAAATAAAACATTTGAAAACGGACCATTTTCCACATTTCTGAAGCATGACGTAATGGGGGGGTGTTATCTCAATTGTCGAAAATCAGCCGTTTTTGCTCGAACATTAAATGCCTCCAAATGCTATTTAATTAACTTCCCGAGCCCCTGGAAGCATGAAAATCACTTTAAACATGCTAATTTTAGCTCTAACACTGATGATCCACCTACAAATGTGAACTGACGTTCAAAAATAAAACATTTGAAAACGGACCATTTTCCACATTTCTGAAGCATGACGTAATGGGGGGGTGTTATCTCTTTTGTCGAAAATCAGCCGTTTTTGCTCGAACATTAAATGCCTCCAAATGGTATTTAATTAACTTCCCGAGCCCCTGGAAGCATGAAAATCACTTTAAACATGCTAATTTTAGCTCTAACACTGATGATCCACCTACAAATGTGAACTGACGTTCAAAAATAAAACATTTGAAAACGGACCATTTTCCACATTTCTGAAGCATGGCGTAATGGGGGGGTGTTATCTCTTTTGTCGAAAATCAGCCGTTTTTGCTGGAACAGTAAATGCCTCCAAATGGTATTTAATTAACTTCCCCGCGTGAAGAAACCCTTTTTGAGAACTCAGAGTGAGTAAATTGGCCATTTTCATGCACTTTTAACCATTCCATAAATCTTGTGTTTTGGGCCCCTGGAAGCATGAAAATCACTTTAAACATGCTAATTTTAGCTCTAACACTGATGATCCACCTACAAATGTGAACTGACGTTCAAAAATAAAACATTTGAAAACGGACCATTTTCCACATTTCTGAAGCATGACGTAATGGGGGGGTGTTATCTCTTTTGTCGAAAATCAGCCGTTTTTGCTCGAACATTAAATGCCTCCAAATGGTATTTAATTAACTTCCCGAGCCCCTGGAAGCATGAAAATCACTTTAAACATGCTAATTTTAGCTCTAACACTGATGATCCACCTACAAATGTGAACTGACGTTCAAAAATAAAACATTTGAAAACGGACCATTTTCCACATTTCTGAAGCATGACGTAATGGGGGGGTGTTATCTCTTTTGTCGAAAATCAGCCGTTTTTGCTCGAACATTAAATGCCTCCAAATGGTATTTATTTCACTTCCCGAGCCCCTGGAAGCATGAAAATCAATTTAAACATGCTAATTTTAGCTCTAACACTGATGATCCACCTACAAATGTGAACTGACGTTCAAAAATAAAACATTTGAAAACGGACCATTTTCCACATTTCTGAAGCATGACGTAATGGGGGGGTGTCATCTCTTTTGTCGAAAATCAGCCGTTTTTGCTCGAACATTAAATGCCTCCAAATGGTATTTAAGTAACTTCCCGGGGTGAAGAAACCCTTTTTGAGAACTCAGAGTGAGTAAATTGGCCATTTTCATGCACTTTTAACCATTCCATAAATCTTGTGTTTTGGGCCCCTGGAAGCATGAAAATCACTTTAAACATGCTAATTTTAGCTCTAACACTGATGATCCACCTACAAATGTGAACTGACGTTCAAAAATAAAACATTTGAAAACGGACCATTTTCCACATTTCTGAAGCATGACGTAATGGGGGGGTGTTATCTCTTTTGTCGAAAATCAGCCGTTTTTGCTCGAACATTAAATGCCTCCAAATGGTATTTAATTAACTTCCCGAGCCCCTGGAAGCATGAAAATCACTTTAAACATGCTAATTTTAGCTCTAACACTGATGATCCACCTACAAATGTGAACTGACGTTCAAAAATAAAACATTTGAAAACGGACCATTTTCCACATTTCTGAACCATGACGTAATGGGGGGGTGTTATCTCTTTTGTCGAAAATCAGCCGTTTTTGCTCGAACATTAAATGCCTCCAAATGGTATTTATTTCACTTCCCGAGCCCCTGGAAGCATGAAAATCAATTTAAACATGCTAATTTTAGCTCTAACACTGATGATCCACCTACAAATGTGAACTGACGTTCAAAAATAAAACATTTGAAAACGGACCATTTTCCACATTTCTGAAGCATGACGTAATGGGGGGGTGTCATCTCTTTTGTCGAAAATCAGCCGTTTTTGCTCGAACATTAAATGCCTCCAAATGGTATTTAAGTAACTTCCCGGGGTGAAGAAACCCTTTTTGAGAACTCAGAGTGAGTAAATTGGCCATTTTCATGCACTTTTAACCATTCCATAAATCTTGTGTTTTGGGCCCCTGGAAGCATGAAAATCACTTTAAACATGCTAATTTTAGCTCTAACACTGATGATCCACCTACAAATGTGAACTGACGTTCAAAAATAAAACATTTGAAAACGGACCATTTTCCACATTTCTGAAGCATGACGTAATGGGGGGGTGTTATCTCTTTTGTCGAAAATCAGCCGTTTTTGCTCGAACATTAAATGCCTCCAAATGGTATTTAATTAACTTCCCGAGCCCCTGGAAGCATGAAAATCACTTTAAACATGCTAATTTTAGCTCTAACACTGATGATCCACCTACAAATGTGAACTGACGTTCAAAAATAAAACATTTGAAAACGGACCATTTTCCACATTTCTGAAGCATGACGTAATGGGGGGGTGTTATCTCTTTTGTCGAAAATCAGCCGTTTTTGCTCGAACATTGAATGCCTCCAAATGGTATTTAATTAACTTCCCGAGCCCCTGGAAGCATGAAAATCACTTTAAACATGCTAATTTTAGCTCTAACACTGATGATCCACCTACAAATGTGAACTGACGTTCAAAAATAAAACATTTGAAAACGGACCATTTTCCACATTTCTGAAGCATGACGTAATGGGGGGGGTGTTATCTCTTTTGTCGAAAATCAGCCGTTTTTGCTCGAACATTAAATGCCTCCAAATGGTATTTATTTCACTTCCCGGGGTGAAGAAACCCTTTTTGAGAACTCAGAGTGAGTAAATTGGCCATTTTCATGCACTTTTAACCATTCCATAAATCTTGTGTTTTGGGCCCCTGGAAGCATGAAAATCACTTTAAACATGCTAATTTTAGCTCTAACACTGATGATCCACCTACAAATGTGAACTGACGTTCAAAAATAAAACATTTGAAAACGGACCATTTTCCACATTTCTGAAGCATGACGTAATGGGGGGGTGTTATCTCTTTTGTCGAAAATCAGCCGTTTTTGCTCGAACATTAAATGCCTCCAAATGGTATTTAATTAACTTCCCGGGGTGAAGAAACCCTTTTTGAGAACTCAGAGTGAGTAAATTGGCCATTTTCATGCACTTTTAACCATTCCATAAATCTTGTATTTTGGGCCCCTGGAAGCATGAAAATCACTTTAAACATGCTAATTTTAGCTCTAACACTGATGATCCACCTACAAATGTGAACTGACGTTCAAAAATAAAACATTTGAAAACGGACCATTTTCCACATTTCTGAAGCATGACGTAATGGGGGGGTGTTATCTCTTTTGTCGAAAATCAGCCGTTTTTGCTCGAACATTAAATGCCTCCAAATGGTATTTATTTCACTTCCCGAGCCCCTGGAAGCATGAAAATCACTTTAAACATGCTAATTTTAGCTCTAACACTGATGATCCACCTACAAATGTGAACTGACGTTCAAAAATAAAACATTTGAAAACGGACCATTTTCCACATTTCTGAAGCATGACGTAATGGGGGGGTGTTATCTCTTTTGTCGAAAATCAGCCGTTTTTGCTCGAACATTAAATGCCTCCAAATGGTATTTAATTAACTTCCCGGGGTAAAGAAACCCTTTTTGAGAACTCAGAGTGAGTAAATTGGCCATTTTCATGCACTTTTAACCCTTCCATAAATCTTGTGTTTTGGGCCCCTGGAAGCATGAAAATCACTTTAAACATGCTAATTTTAGCTCTAACACTGAAGATCCACCTACAAATGTGAACTGACGTTCAAAAATAAAACATTTGAAAACGGACCATTTTCCACATTTCTGAAGCATGACGTAATGGGGGGGGTGTTATCTCTTTTGTCGAAAATCAGCCGTTTTTGCTCGAACATTAAATGCCTCCAAATGGTATTTAATTAACTTCCCGAGCCCCTGGAAGCATGAAAATCACTTTAAACATGCTAATTTTAGCTCTAACACTGATGATCCACCTACAAATGTGAACTGACGTTCAAAAATAAAACATTTGAAAACGGACCATTTTCCACATTTTTGAAGCATGACGTAATGGGGGGGTGTTATCTCTTTTGTCGAAAATCAGCCGTTTTTGCTCGAACATTAAATGCCTCCAAATGGTATTTAATTAACTTCCCGGGGTGAAGAAACCCTTTTTGAGAACTCAGAGTAAGTAAATTGGCCATTTTCATGCACTTTTAACCATTCCATATATCTTGTGTTTAGGGCCCCTGGAAGCATGAAAATCACTTTAAACATGCTAATTTTAGCTCTAACACTGATGATCCACCTACAAATGTGAACTGACGTTCAAAAATAAAACATTTGAAAACGGACCATTTTCCACATTTCTGAAGCATGACGTAATGGGGGGGTGTTATCTCTTTTGTCGAAAATCAGCCGTTTTTGCTCGAACATTAAATGCCTCCAAATGGTATTTATTTCACTTCCCGAGCCCCTGGAAGCATGAAAATCACTTTAAACATGCTAATTTTAGCTCTAACACTGATGATCCACCTACAAATGTGAACTGACGTTCAAAAATAAAACATTTGAAAACGGACCATTTTCCACATTTCTGAAGCATGACGTAATGGGGGGGTGTTATCTCTTTTGTCGAAAATCAGCCGTTTTTGCTCGAACATTAAATGCCTCCAAATGGTATTTAATTAACTTCCCGAGCCCCTGGAAGCATGAAAATCACTTTAAACATGCTAATTTTAGCTCTAACACTGATGATCCACCTACAAATGTGAACTGACGTTCAAAAATAAAACATTTGAAAACGGACCATTTTCCACATTTCTGAAGCATGACGTAATGGGGGGGTGTTATCTCTTTTGTCGAAAATCAGCCGTTTTTGCTCGAACATTAAATGCCTCCAAATGGTATTTAATTAACTTCCCGAGCCCCTGGAAGCATGAAAATCACTTTAAACATGCTAATTTTAGCTCTAACACTGATGATCCACCTACAAATGTGAACTGACGTTCAAAAATAAAACATTTGAAAACGGACCATTTTCCACATTTCTGAAGCATGACGTAATGGGGGGGTGTTATCTCTTTTGTCGAAAATCAGCCGTTTTTGCTCGAACATTAAATGCCTCCAAATGGTATTTAATTAACTTCCCGGGGTGAAGAAACCCTTTTTGAGAACTCAGAGTGAATAAATTGGCCATTTTCATGCACTTTTAACCATTCCATAAATCTTGTGTTTTGGGCCCCTGGAAGCATGAAAATCACTTTAAACGTGCTAATTTTAGCTCTAACACTGATGATCCACCTACAAATGTGAACTGACGTTCAAAAATAAAACATTTGAAAACGGACCATTTTCCACATTTCTGAAGCATGACGTAATGGGGGGGTGTTATCTCTTTTGTCGAAAATCAGCCGTTTTTGCTCGAACATTAAATGCCTCCAAATGGTATTTAATTAACTTCCCGAGCCCCTGGAAGCATGAAAATCACTTTAAACATGCTAATTTTAGCTCTAACACTGATGATCCACCTACAAATGTGAACTGACGTTCAAAAATAAAACATTTGAAAACGGACCATTTTCCACATTTCTGAAGCATGACGTAATGGGGGGTGTTATCTCTTTTGTCGAAAATCAGCCGTTTTTGCTCGAACATTAAATGCCTCCAAATGGTATTTATTTCACTTCCCGGGGTGAAGAAACCCTTTTTGAGAACTCAGAGTGAGTAAATTGGCCATTTTCATGCACTTTTAACCATTCCATAAATCTTGTGTTTTGGGCCCCTGGAAGCATGAAAATCACTTTAAACATGCTAATTTTAGCTCTAACACTGATGATCCACCTACAAATGTGAACTGACGTTCAAAAATAAAACATTTGAAAACGGACCATTTTCCACATTTCTGAAGCATGACGTAATGGGGGGGTGTTATCTCTTTTGTCGAAAATCAGCCGTTTTTGCTCGAACATTAAATGCCTCCAAATGGTATTTAATTAACTTCCCGGGGTGAAGAAACCCTTTTTGAGAACTCAGAGTGAGTAAATTGGCCATTTTCATGCACTTTTAACCATTCCATAAATCTTGTATTTTGGGCCCCTGGAAGCATGAAAATCACTTTAAACATGCTAATTTTAGCTCTAACACTGATGATCCACCTACAAATGTGAACTGACGTTCAAAAATAAAACATTTGAAAACGGACCATTTTCCACATTTCTGAAGCATGACGTAATGGGGGGGTGTTATCTCTTTTGTCGAAAATCAGCCGTTTTTGCTCGAACATTAAATGCCTCCAAATGGTATTTATTTCACTTCCCGAGCCCCTGGAAGCATGAAAATCACTTTAAACATGCTAATTTTAGCTCTAACACTGATGATCCACCTACAAATGTGAACTGACGTTCAAAAATAAAACATTTGAAAACGGACCATTTTCCACATTTCTGAAGCATGACGTAATGGGGGGGTGTTATCTCTTTTGTCGAAAATCAGCCGTTTTTGCTCGAACATTAAATGCCTCCAAATGGTATTTAATTAACTTCCCGGGGTAAAGAAACCCTTTTTGAGAACTCAGAGTGAGTAAATTGGCCATTTTCATGCACTTTTAACCCTTCCATAAATCTTGTGTTTTGGGCCCCTGGAAGCATGAAAATCACTTTAAACATGCTAATTTTAGCTCTAACACTGAAGATCCACCTACAAATGTGAACTGACGTTCAAAAATAAAACATTTGAAAACGGACCATTTTCCACATTTCTGAAGCATGACGTAATGGGGGGGGTGTTATCTCTTTTGTCGAAAATCAGCCGTTTTTGCTCGAACATTAAATGCCTCCAAATGGTATTTAATTAACTTCCCGAGCCCCTGGAAGCATGAAAATCACTTTAAACATGCTAATTTTAGCTCTAACACTGATGATCCACCTACAAATGTGAACTGACGTTCAAAAATAAAACATTTGAAAACGGACCATTTTCCACATTTCTGAAGCATGACGTAATGGGGGGGTGTTATCTCTTTTGTCGAAAATCAGCCGTTTTTGCTCGAACATTAAATGCCTCCAAATAGTATTTAATTAACTTCCCGTGCCCCTGGAAGCATGAAAATCACTTTAAACATGCTAATTTTAGCTCTAACACTGATGATCCACCTACAAATGTGAACTGACGTTCAAAAATAAAACATTTGAAAACGGACCATTTTCCACATTTCTGAAGCATGACGTAATGGGGGGGTGTTATCTCTTTTGTCGAAAATCAGCCGTTTTTGCTCGAACATTAAATGCCTCCAAATGGTATTTAATTAACTTCCCGGGGTGAAGAAACCCTTTTTGAGAACTCAGAGTGAGTAAATTGGCCATTTTCATGCACTTTTAACCATTCCATAAATCTTGTGTTTTGGGCCCCTGGAAGCATGAAAATCACTTTAAACGTGCTAATTTTAGCTCTAACACTGATGATCCACCTACAAATGTGAACTGACGTTCAAAAATAAAACATTTGAAAACGGACCATTTTCCACATTTCTGAAGCATGACGTAATGGGGGGGTGTTATCTCTTTTGTCGAAAATCAGCCGTTTTTGCTCGAACATTAAATGCCTCCAAATGGTATTTAATTAACTTCCCGAGCCCCTGGAAGCATGAAAATCACTTTAAACATGCTAATTTTAGCTCTAACACTGATGATCCACCTACAAATGTGAACTGACGTTCAAAAATAAAACATTTGAAAACGGACCATTTTCCACATTTCTGAAGCATGACGTAATGGGGGGGTGTTATCTCTTTTGTCGAAAATCAGCCGTTTTTGCTCGAACATTAAATGCCTCCAAATGGTATTTAATTAACTTCCTGAGCCCCTGGAAGCATGAAAATCACTTTAAACATGCTAATTTTAGCTCTAACACTGATGATCCACCTACAAATGTGAACTGACGTTCAAAAATAAAACATTTGAAAACGGACCATTTTCCACATTTCTGAAGCATGACGTAATGGGGGGGTGTTATCTCTTTTGTCGAAAATCAGCCGTTTTTGCTCGAACATTAAATGCCTCCAAATGGTATTTATTTCACTTCCCGAGCCCCTGGAAGCATGAAAATCAATTTAAACATGCTAATTTTAGCTCTAACACTGATGATCCACCTACAAATGTGAACTGACGTTCAAAAATAAAACATTTGAAAACGGACCATTTTCCACATTTCTGAAGCATGACGTAATGGGGGGGTGTCATCTCTTTTGTCGAAAATCAGCCGTTTTTGCTCGAACATTAAATGCCTCCAAATGGTATTTAATTAACTTCCCGGGGTGAAGAAACCCTTTTTGAGAACTCAGAGTGAGTAAATTGGCCATTTTCATGCACTTTTAACCATTCCATAAATCTTGTGTTTTGGGCCCCTGGAAGCATGAAAATCACTTTAAACATGCTAATTTGAGCTCTAACACTGATGATCCACCTACAAATGTGAACTGACGTTCAAAAATAAAACATTTGAAAACGGACCATTTTCCACATTTCTGAATCATGACGTAATGGGGGGGTGTTATCTCTTTTGTCGAAAATCAGCCGTTTTTGCTCGAACATTAAATGCCTCCAAATGGTATTTAATTAACTTCCCGACCCCCTGGAAGCATGAAAATCACTTTAAACATACTAATTTTAGCTCTAACACTGATGATCCACCTACAAATGTAAACTGACGTTCAAAAATAAAACATTTGAAAACGGACAATTTTCCACATTTCTGAAGCATGACGTAATGGGGGGGGTGTTATCTCTTTTGTCGAAAATCAGCCGTTTTTGCTCGAACATTAAATGCCTCCAAATGGTATTTAATTAACTTCCCGGGGTGAAGAAACCCTTTTTGAGAACTCAGAGTGAGTAAATTGGCCATTTTCATGCACTTTTAACCATTCCATAAATCTTGTGTTTAGGGCCCCTGGAAGCATGAAAATCACTTTAAACATGCTAATTTTAGCTCTAACACTGATGATCCACCTACAAATGTGAACTGACGTTCAAAAATAAAACATTTGAAAACGGACTATTTTCCACATTTCTGAAGCATGACGTAATGGGGGGGGGTGTTATCTCTTTTGTCGAAAATCAGCCGTTTTTGCTCGAACATTAAATGCCTCCAAATGGTATTTAATTAACTTCCCGAGCCCCTGGAAGCATGAAAATCACTTTAAACATGCTAATTTTAGCTCTAAAACTGATGATCCACCTACAAATGTGAACTGACGTTCAAAAATAAAACATTTGAAAACGGACCATTTTCCACATTTTTGAAGCATGACGTAATGGGGGGGTGTTATCTCTTTTGTCGAAAATCAGCCGTTTTTGCTCGAACATTAAATGCCTCCAAATGGTATTTAATTAACTTCCCGGGGTGAAGAAACCCTTTTTGAGAACTCAGAGTGAGTAAATTGGCCATTTTCATGCACTTTTAACCATTCCATAAACCTTGTGTTTTGGGCCCCTGGAAGCATGAAAATCACTTTAAACATGCTAATTTTAGCTCTAACACTGATGATCCACCTACAAATGTGAACTGACGTTCAAAAATAAAACATTTGAAAACGGACCATTTTCCACATTTCTGAAGCATGACGTAATGAGGGGGTGTTATCTCTTTTGTCGAAAATCAGCCGTTTTTGCTCGAACATTAAATGCCTCCAAATGGTATTTAATTAACTTCCCGGGGTGAAGAAACCCTTTTTGAGAACTCAGAGTGAGTAAATTGGCCATTTTCATGCACTTTTAACCATTCCATAAATCTTGTGTTTTGGGCCCCTGGAAGCATGAAAATCACTTTAAACATGCTAATTTTAGCTCTAACACTGATGATCCACCTACAAATGTGAACTGACGTTCAAAAATAAAACATTTGAAAACGGACCATTTTCCACATTTCTGAAGCATGACGTAATGGGGGGGTGTTATCTCTTTTGTCGAAAATCAGCCGTTTTTGCTGGAACATTAAATGCCTCCAAATGGTATTTATTTCACTTCCCGAGCCCCTGGAAGCATGAAAATCACTTTAAACATGCTACTTTTAGCTCTTACACTGATGATCCACCTACAAATGTGAACTGACGTTCAAAAATAAAACATTTGAAAACGGACCATTTTCCACATTTCTGAAGCATGACGTAATGGGGGGTTATCTCTTTTGTCGAAAATCAGCCGTTTTTGCTCGAACATTAAATGCCTCCAAATGGTATTTAATTAACTTCCTGAGCCCCTGGAAGCATGAAAATCACTTTAAACATGCTAATTTTAGCTCTAACACTGATGATCCACCTACAAATGTGAACTGACGTTCAAAAATAAAACATTTGAAAACGGACCATTTTCCACATTTCTGAAGCATGACGTCATGGGGGGGTGTTATCTCTTTTGTCGAAAATCAGCCGTTTTCGCTCGAACATTAAATGCCTCCAAATGGTATTTAATTAACTTCCCGGGGTGAAGAAACCCTTTTTGAGAACTCAGAGTGAGTAAATTGGCCATTTTCATGCACTTTTAACCATTCCATAAATCTTGTGTTTTGGGCCCCTGGAAGCATGAAAATCACTTTAAACATGCTAATTTTAGCTCTAACACTGATGATCCACCTACAAATGTGAACTGACGTTCAAAAATAAAACATTTGAAAACGGACCATTTTCCACATTTCTGAAGCATGACGTAATGGGGGGGTGTTATCTCTTTTGTCGAAAATCAGCCGTTTTTGCTCGAACATTAAATGCCTCCAAATGGTATTTAATTAACTTCCCGAGCCCCTGGAAGCATGAAAATCACTTTAAACATGCTAATTTTAGCTCTAACACTGATGATCCACCTACAAATGTGAACTGACGTTCAAAAATAAAACATTTGAAAACGGACCATTTTCCACATTTCTATAGCATGACGTAATGGGGGGGTGTTATCTCTTTTGTCGAAAATCAGCCGTTTTTGCTCGAACATTAAATGCCTCCAAATGGTATTTAATTAACTTCCCGAGCCCCTGGAAGCATGAAAATCACTTTAAACATGCTAATTTTAGCTCTAACACTGATGATCCATCTACAAATGTGAACTGACGTTCAAAAATAAAACATTTGAAAACGGACCATTTTCCACATTTCTGAAGCATGACGTAATGAGGGGGTGTTATCTCTTTTGTCGAAAATCAGCCGTTTTTGCTCGAACATTAAATGCCTCCAAATGGTATTTAATTAACTTCCCGGGGTGAAGAAACCCTTTTTGAGAACTCAGAGTGAGTAAATTGGCAATTTTCATGCACTTTTAACCATTCCATAAATCTTGTGTTTTGGGCCCCTGGAAGCATGAAAATCACTTTAAACATGCTAATTTTAGCTCTAACACTGATGATCCACCTACAAATGTGAACTGACGTTCAAAAATAAAACATTTGAAAACGGACCATTTTCCACATTTCTGAAGCATGACGTAATGGGGGGGTGTTATCTCTTTTGTCGAAAATCAGCCGTTTTTGCTGGAACATTAAATGCCTCCAAATGGTATTTATTTCACTTCCCGAGCCCCTGGAAGCATGAAAATCACTTTAAACATGCTACTTTTAGCTCTAACACTGATGATCCACCTACAAATGTGAACTGACGTTCAAAAATAAAGCATTTGAAAACGGACCATTTTCCACATTTCTGAAGCATGACGTAATGGGGGGGTGTTATCTCTTTTGTCGAAAATCAGCCGTTTTTGCTCGAACATTAAATGCCTCCAAATGGTATTTAATTAACTTCCCGAGCCCCTGGAAGCATGAAAATCACTTTAAACATGCTAATTTTAGCTCTAACACTGATGATCCACCTACAAATGTGAACTGACGTTCAAAAATAAAACATTTGAAAACGGACCATTTTCCACATTTCTGAAGCATGACGTAATGGGGGGGTGTTATCTCTTTTGTCGAAAATCAGCCGTTTTCGCTCGAACATTAAATGCCTCCAAATGGTATTTAATTAACTTCCCGGGGTGAAGAAACCCTTTTTGAGAACTCAGAGTGAGTAAATTGGCCATTTTCATGCACTTTTAACCATTCCATAAATCTTGTGTTTTGGGCCCCTGGAAGCATGAAAATCACTTTAAACATGCTAATTTTAGCTCTAACACTGATGATCCACCTACAAATGTGAACTGACGTTCAAAAATAAAACATTTGAAAACGGACCATTTTCCACATTTCTGAAGCATGACGTAATGGGGGGGTGTTATCTCTTTTGTCGAAAATCAGCCGTTTTTGCTCGAACATTAAATGCCTCCAAATGGTATTTAATTAACTTCCCGAGCCCCTGGAAGCATGAAAATCACTTTAAACATGCTAATTTTAGCTCTAACACTGATGATCCACCTACAAATGTGAACTGACGTTCAAAAATAAAACATTTGAAAACAGACCATTTTCCACATTTCTGAAGCATGACGTAATGGGGGGGTGTTATCTCTTTTGTCGAAAATCAGCCATTTTTGTTTGAACATTAAATGCCTCCAAATGGTATTTAATTAACTTCCAGAGCCCCTGGAAGCATGAAAATCACTTTAAACATGCTAATTTTAGCTCTAACACTGATGATCCACCTACAAATGTGAACTGACGTTCAAAAATAAAACATTTGAAAACGGACCATTTTCCACATTTCTGAAGCATGACGTAATGGGGGGGTGTTATCTCTTTTGTCGAAAATCAGCCGTTTTTGCTCGAACATTAAATGCCTCCAAATGGTATTTAATTAACTTCCCGAGCCCCTGGAAGCATGAAAATCACTTTAAACATGCTAATTTTAGCTCTAACACTGATGATCCACCTACAAATGTGAACTGACGTTCAAAAATAAAACATTTGAAAACGGACCATTTTCCACATTTCTGAAGCATCACGTAATGGGGGGGTGTTATCTCTTTTGTCGAAAATCAGCCGTTTTTGCTCGAACATTAAATGCCTCCAAATGGTATTTAATTAACTTCCCGAGCCCCTGGAAGCATGAAAATCACTTTAAACATGCTAATTTTAGCTGTAACACTGATGATCCACCTACAAATGTGAACTGACGTTCAAAAATAAAACATTTGAAAACGGACCATTTTCCACATTTCTGAAGCATGACGTAATGGGGGGTGTTATCTCTTTTGTCGAAAATCAGCCGTTTTTGCTCGAACATTAAATGCCTCCAAATGGTATTTAATTAACTTCCCGGGGTGAAGAAACCCTTTTTGAGAACTCAGAGTGAGTAAATTGGCCATTTTCATGCACTTTTAACCATTCCATAAATCTTGTGTTTTGGGCCCCTGGAAGCATGAAAATCACTTTAAACATGCTAATTTTAGCTCTAACACTGATGATCCACCTACAAATGTGAACTGACGTTCAAAAATAAAACATTTGAAAACGGACCATTTTCCACATTTCTGAAGCATGACGTAATGGGGGGGTGTTATCTCTTTTGTCGAAAATCAGCCGTTTTTGCTGGAACATTAAATGCCTCCAAATGGTATTTATTTCACTTCCCGAGCCCCTGGAAGCATGAAAATCACTTTAAACATGCTACTTTTAGCTCTTACACTGATGATCCACCTACAAATGTGAACTGACGTTCAAAAATAAAACATTTGAAAACGGACCATTTTCCACATTTCTGAAGCATGACGTAATGGGGGGTTATCTCTTTTGTCGAAAATCAGCCGTTTTTGCTCGAACATTAAATGCCTCCAAATGGTATTTAATTAACTTCCTGAGCCCCTGGAAGCATGAAAATCACTTTAAACATGCTAATTTTAGCTCTAACACTGATGATCCACCTACAAATGTGAACTGACGTTCAAAAATAAAACATTTGAAAACGGACCATTTTCCACATTTCTGAAGCATGACGTCATGGGGGGGTGTTATCTCTTTTGTCGAAAATCAGCCGTTTTCGCTCGAACATTAAATGCCTCCAAATGGTATTTAATTAACTTCCCGGGGTGAAGAAACCCTTTTTGAGAACTCAGAGTGAGTAAATTGGCCATTTTCATGCACTTTTAACCATTCCATAAATCTTGTGTTTTGGGCCCCTGGAAGCATGAAAATCACTTTAAACATGCTAATTTTAGCTCTAACACTGATGATCCACCTACAAATGTGAACTGACGTTCAAAAATAAAACATTTGAAAACGGACCATTTTCCACATTTCTGAAGCATGACGTAATGGGGGGGTGTTATCTCTTTTGTCGAAAATCAGCCGTTTTTGCTCGAACATTAAATGCCTCCAAATGGTATTTAATTAACTTCCCGAGCCCCTGGAAGCATGAAAATCACTTTAAACATGCTAATTTTAGCTCTAACACTGATGATCCACCTACAAATGTGAACTGACGTTCAAAAATAAAACATTTGAAAACGGACCATTTTCCACATTTCTATAGCATGACGTAATGGGGGGGTGTTATCTCTTTTGTCGAAAATCAGCCGTTTTTGCTCGAACATTAAATGCCTCCAAATGGTATTTAATTAACTTCCCGAGCCCCTGGAAGCATGAAAATCACTTTAAACATGCTAATTTTAGCTCTAACACTGATGATCCATCTACAAATGTGAACTGACGTTCAAAAATAAAACATTTGAAAACGGACCATTTTCCACATTTCTGAAGCATGACGTAATGAGGGGGTGTTATCTCTTTTGTCGAAAATCAGCCGTTTTTGCTCGAACATTAAATGCCTCCAAATGGTATTTAATTAACTTCCCGGGGTGAAGAAACCCTTTTTGAGAACTCAGAGTGAGTAAATTGGCAATTTTCATGCACTTTTAACCATTCCATAAATCTTGTGTTTTGGGCCCCTGGAAGCATGAAAATCACTTTAAACATGCTAATTTTAGCTCTAACACTGATGATCCACCTACAAATGTGAACTGACGTTCAAAAATAAAACATTTGAAAACGGACCATTTTCCACATTTCTGAAGCATGACGTAATGGGGGGGTGTTATCTCTTTTGTCGAAAATCAGCCGTTTTTGCTGGAACATTAAATGCCTCCAAATGGTATTTATTTCACTTCCTGAGCCCCTGGAAGCATGAAAATCACTTTAAACATGCTACTTTTAGCTCTAACACTGATGATCCACCTACAAATGTGAACTGACGTTCAAAAATAAAGCATTTGAAAACGGACCATTTTCCACATTTCTGAAGCATGACGTAATGGGGGGGTGTTATCTCTTTTGTCGAAAATCAGCCGTTTTTGCTCGAACATTAAATGCCTCCAAATGGTATTTAATTAACTTCCCGAGCCCCTGGAAGCATGAAAATCACTTTAAACATGCTAATTTTAGCTCTAACACTGATGATCCACCTACAAATGTGAACTGACGTTCAAAAATAAAACATTTGAAAACGGACCATTTTCCACATTTCTGAAGCATGACGTAATGGGGGGGTGTTATCTCTTTTGTCGAAAATCAGCCGTTTTCGCTCGAACATTAAATGCCTCCAAATGGTATTTAATTAACTTCCCGGGGTGAAGAAACCCTTTTTGAGAACTCAGAGTGAGTAAATTGGCCATTTTCATGCACTTTTAACCATTCCATAAATCTTGTGTTTTGGGCCCCTGGAAGCATGAAAATCACTTTAAACATGCTAATTTTAGCTCTAACACTGATGATCCACCTACAAATGTGAACTGACGTTCAAAAATAAAACATTTGAAAACGGACCATTTTCCACATTTCTGAAGCATGACGTAATGGGGGGGTGTTATCTCAATTGTCGAAAATCAGCCGTTTTTGCTCGAACATTAAATGCCTCCAAATGCTATTTAATTAACTTCCCGAGCCCCTGGAAGCATGAAAATCACTTTAAACATGCTAATTTTAGCTCTAACACTGATGATCCACCTACAAATGTGAACTGACGTTCAAAAATAAAACATTTGAAAACGGACCATTTTCCACATTTCTGAAGCATGACGTAATGGGGGGGTGTTATCTCTTTTGTCGAAAATCAGCCGTTTTTGCTCGAACATTAAATGCCTCCAAATGGTATTTAATTAACTTCCCGAGCCCCTGGAAGCATGAAAATCACTTTAAACATGCTAATTTTAGCTCTAACACTGATGATCCACCTACAAATGTGAACTGACGTTCAAAAATAAAACATTTGAAAACGGACCATTTTCCACATTTCTGAAGCATGGCGTAATGGGGGGGTGTTATCTCTTTTGTCGAAAATCAGCCGTTTTTGCTGGAACAGTAAATGCCTCCAAATGGTATTTAATTAACTTCCCCGCGTGAAGAAACCCTTTTTGAGAACTCAGAGTGAGTAAATTGGCCATTTTCATGCACTTTTAACCATTCCATAAATCTTGTGTTTTGGGCCCCTGGAAGCATGAAAATCACTTTAAACATGCTAATTTTAGCTCTAACACTGATGATCCACCTACAAATGTGAACTGACGTTCAAAAATAAAACATTTGAAAACGGACCATTTTCCACATTTCTGAAGCATGACGTAATGGGGGGGTGTTATCTCTTTTGTCGAAAATCAGCCGTTTTTGCTCGAACATTAAATGCCTCCAAATGGTATTTAATTAACTTCCCGAGCCCCTGGAAGCATGAAAATCACTTTAAACATGCTAATTTTAGCTCTAACACTGATGATCCACCTACAAATGTGAACTGACGTTCAAAAATAAAACATTTGAAAACGGACCATTTTCCACATTTCTGAAGCATGACGTAATGGGGGGGTGTTATCTCTTTTGTCGAAAATCAGCCGTTTTTGCTCGAACATTAAATGCCTCCAAATGGTATTTATTTCACTTCCCAAGCCCCTGGAAGCATGAAAATCAATTTAAACATGCTAATTTTAGCTCTAACACTGATGATCCACCTACAAATGTGAACTGACGTTCAAAAATAAAACATTTGAAAACGGACCATTTTCCACATTTCTGAAGCATGACGTAATGGGGGGGTGTCATCTCTTTTGTCGAAAATCAGCCGTTTTTGCTCGAACATTAAATGCCTCCAAATGGTATTTAAGTAACTTCCCGGGGTGAAGAAACCCTTTTTGAGAACTCAGAGTGAGTAAATTGGCCATTTTCATGCACTTTTAACCATTCCATAAATCTTGTGTTTTGGGCCCCTGGAAGCATGAAAATCACTTTAAACATGCTAATTTTAGCTCTAACACTGATGATCCACCTACAAATGTGAACTGACGTTCAAAAATAAAACATTTGAAAACGGATCATTTTCCACATTTCTGAAGCATGACGTAATGGGGGGGTGTTATCTCTTTTGTCGAAAATCAGCCGTTTTTGCTCGAACATTAAATGCCTCCAAATGGTATTTAATTAACTTCCCGAGCCCCTGGAAGCATGAAAATCACTTTAAACATGCTAATTTTAGCTCTAACACTGATGATCCACCTACAAATGTGAACTGACGTTCAAAAATAAAACATTTGAAAACGGACCATTTTCCACATTTCTGAAGCATGACGTAATGGGGGGGTGTTATCTCTTTTGTCGAAAATCAGCCGTTTTTGCTCGAACATTGAATGCCTCCAAATGGTATTTAATTAACTTCCCGAGCCCCTGGAAGCATGAAAATCACTTTAAACATGCTAATTTTAGCTCTAACACTGATGATCCACCTACAAATGTGAACTGACGTTCAAAAATAAAACATTTGAAAACGGACCATTTTCCACATTTCTGAAGCATGACGTAATGGGGGGGGTGTTATCTCTTTTGTCGAAAATCAGCCGTTTTTGCTCGAACATTAAATGCCTCCAAATGGTATTTAATTAACTTCCCGGGGTGAAGAAACCCTTTTTGAGAACTCAGAGTGAGTAAATTGGCCATTTTCATGCACTTTTAACCATTCCATAAATCTTGTGTTTTGGGCCCCTGGAAGCATGAAAATCACTTTAAACATGCTAATTTTAGCTCTAACACTGATGATCCACCTACAAATGTGAACTGACGTTCAAAAATAAAACATTTGAAAACGGACCATTTTCCACATTTCTGAAGCATGACGTAATGGGGGGTGTTATCTCTTTTGTCGAAAATCAGCCGTTTTTGCTCGAACATTAAATGCCTCCAAATGGTATTTATTTCACTTCCCGGGGTGAAGAAACCCTTTTTGAGAACTCAGAGTGAGTAAATTGGCCATTTTCATGCACTTTTAACCATTCCATAAATCTTGTGTTTTGGGCCCCTGGAAGCATGAAAATCACTTTAAACATGCTAATTTTAGCTCTAACACTGATGATCCACCTACAAATGTGAACTGACGTTCAAAAATAAAACATTTGAAAACGGACCATTTTCCACATTTCTGAAGCATGACGTAATGGGGGGGTGTTATCTCTTTTGTCGAAAATCAGCCGTTTTTGCTCGAACATTAAATGCCTCCAAATGGTATTTAATTAACTTCCCGGGGTGAAGAAACCCTTTTTGAGAACTCAGAGTGAGTAAATTGGCCATTTTCATGCACTTTTAACCATTCCATAAATCTTGTATTTTGGGCCCCTGGAAGCATGAAAATCACTTTAAACATGCTAATTTTAGCTCTAACACTGATGATCCACCTACAAATGTGAACTGACGTTCAAAAATAAAACATTTGAAAACGGACCATTTTCCACATTTCTGAAGCATGACGTAATGGGGGGGTGTTATCTCTTTTGTCGAAAATCAGCCGTTTTTGCTCGAACATTAAATGCCTCCAAATGGTATTTATTTCACTTCCCGAGCCCCTGGAAGCATGAAAATCACTTTAAACATGCTAATTTTAGCTCTAACACTGATGATCCACCTACAAATGTGAACTGACGTTCAAAAATAAAACATTTGAAAACGGACCATTTTCCACATTTCTGAAGCATGACGTAATGGGGGGGTGTTATCTCTTTTGTCGAAAATCAGCCGTTTTTGCTCGAACATTAAATGCCTCCAAATGGTATTTAATTAACTTCCCGGGGTAAAGAAACCCTTTTTGAGAACTCAGAGTGAGTAAATTGGCCATTTTCATGCACTTTTAACCCTTCCATAAATCTTGTGTTTTGGGCCCCTGGAAGCATGAAAATCACTTTAAACATGCTAATTTTAGCTCTAACACTGAAGATCCACCTACAAATGTGAACTGACGTTCAAAAATAAAACATTTGAAAACGGACCATTTTCCACATTTCTGAAGCATGACGTAATGGGGGGGGTGTTATCTCTTTTGTCGAAAATCAGCCGTTTTTGCTCGAACATTAAATGCCTCCAAATGGTATTTAATTAACTTCCCGAGCCCCTGGAAGCATGAAAATCACTTTAAACATGCTAATTTTAGCTCTAACACTGATGATCCACCTACAAATGTGAACTGACGTTCAAAAATAAAACATTTGAAAACGGACCATTTTCCACATTTTTGAAGCATGACGTAATGGGGGGGTGTTATCTCTTTTGTCGAAAATCAGCCGTTTTTGCTCGAACATTAAATGCCTCCAAATGGTATTTAATTAACTTCCCGGGGTGAAGAAACCCTTTTTGAGAACTCAGAGTAAGTAAATTGGCCATTTTCATGCACTTTTAACCATTCCATATATCTTGTGTTTAGGGCCCCTGGAAGCATGAAAATCACTTTAAACATGCTAATTTTAGCTCTAACACTGATGATCCACCTACAAATGTGAACTGACGTTCAAAAATAAAACATTTGAAAACGGACCATTTTCCACATTTCTGAAGCATGACGTAATGGGGGGGTGTTATCTCTTTTGTCGAAAATCAGCCGTTTTTGCTCGAACATTAAATGCCTCCAAATGGTATTTATTTCACTTCCCGAGCCCCTGGAAGCATGAAAATCACTTTAAACATGCTAATTTTAGCTCTAACACTGATGATCCACCTACAAATGTGAACTGACGTTCAAAAATAAAACATTTGAAAACGGACCATTTTCCACATTTCTGAAGCATGACGTAATGGGGGGGTGTTATCTCTTTTGTCGAAAATCAGCCGTTTTTGCTCGAACATTAAATGCCTCCAAATGGTATTTAATTAACTTCCCGAGCCCCTGGAAGCATGAAAATCACTTTAAACATGCTAATTTTAGCTCTAACACTGATGATCCACCTACAAATGTGAACTGACGTTCAAAAATAAAACATTTGAAAACGGACCATTTTCCACATTTCTGAAGCATGACGTAATGGGGGGGTGTTATCTCTTTTGTCGAAAATCAGCCGTTTTTGCTCGAACATTAAATGCCTCCAAATGGTATTTAATTAACTTCCCGAGCCCCTGGAAGCATGAAAATCACTTTAAACATGCTAATTTTAGCTCTAACACTGATGATCCACCTACAAATGTGAACTGACGTTCAAAAATAAAACATTTGAAAACGGACCATTTTCCACATTTCTGAAGCATGACGTAATGGGGGGGTGTTATCTCTTTTGTCGAAAATCAGCCGTTTTTGCTCGAACATTAAATGCCTCCAAATGGTATTTAATTAACTTCCCGGGGTGAAGAAACCCTTTTTGAGAACTCAGAGTGAATAAATTGGCCATTTTCATGCACTTTTAACCATTCCATAAATCTTGTGTTTTGGGCCCCTGGAAGCATGAAAATCACTTTAAACGTGCTAATTTTAGCTCTAACACTGATGATCCACCTACAAATGTGAACTGACGTTCAAAAATAAAACATTTGAAAACGGACCATTTTCCACATTTCTGAAGCATGACGTAATGGGGGGGTGTTATCTCTTTTGTCGAAAATCAGCCGTTTTTGCTCGAACATTAAATGCCTCCAAATGGTATTTAATTAACTTCCCGAGCCCCTGGAAGCATGAAAATCACTTTAAACATGCTAATTTTAGCTCTAACACTGATGATCCACCTACAAATGTGAACTGACGTTCAAAAATAAAACATTTGAAAACGGACCATTTTCCACATTTCTGAAGCATGACGTAATGGGGGGTGTTATCTCTTTTGTCGAAAATCAGCCGTTTTTGCTCGAACATTAAATGCCTCCAAATGGTATTTATTTCACTTCCCGGGGTGAAGAAACCCTTTTTGAGAACTCAGAGTGAGTAAATTGGCCATTTTCATGCACTTTTAACCATTCCATAAATCTTGTGTTTTGGGCCCCTGGAAGCATGAAAATCACTTTAAACATGCTAATTTTAGCTCTAACACTGATGATCCACCTACAAATGTGAACTGACGTTCAAAAATAAAACATTTGAAAACGGACCATTTTCCACATTTCTGAAGCATGACGTAATGGGGGGGTGTTATCTCTTTTGTCGAAAATCAGCCGTTTTTGCTCGAACATTAAATGCCTCCAAATGGTATTTAATTAACTTCCCGGGGTGAAGAAACCCTTTTTGAGAACTCAGAGTGAGTAAATTGGCCATTTTCATGCACTTTTAACCATTCCATAAATCTTGTATTTTGGGCCCCTGGAAGCATGAAAATCACTTTAAACATGCTAATTTTAGCTCTAACACTGATGATCCACCTACAAATGTGAACTGACGTTCAAAAATAAAACATTTGAAAACGGACCATTTTCCACATTTCTGAAGCATGACGTAATGGGGGGGTGTTATCTCTTTTGTCGAAAATCAGCCGTTTTTGCTCGAACATTAAATGCCTCCAAATGGTATTTATTTCACTTCCCGAGCCCCTGGAAGCATGAAAATCACTTTAAACATGCTAATTTTAGCTCTAACACTGATGATCCACCTACAAATGTGAACTGACGTTCAAAAATAAAACATTTGAAAACGGACCATTTTCCACATTTCTGAAGCATGACGTAATGGGGGGGTGTTATCTCTTTTGTCGAAAATCAGCCGTTTTTGCTCGAACATTAAATGCCTCCAAATGGTATTTAATTAACTTCCCGGGGTAAAGAAACCCTTTTTGAGAACTCAGAGTGAGTAAATTGGCCATTTTCATGCACTTTTAACCCTTCCATAAATCTTGTGTTTTGGGCCCCTGGAAGCATGAAAATCACTTTAAACATGCTAATTTTAGCTCTAACACTGAAGATCCACCTACAAATGTGAACTGACGTTCAAAAATAAAACATTTGAAAACGGACCATTTTCCACATTTCTGAAGCATGACGTAATGGGGGGGGTGTTATCTCTTTTGTCGAAAATCAGCCGTTTTTGCTCGAACATTAAATGCCTCCAAATGGTATTTAATTAACTTCCCGAGCCCCTGGAAGCATGAAAATCACTTTAAACATGCTAATTTTAGCTCTAACACTGATGATCCACCTACAAATGTGAACTGACGTTCAAAAATAAAACATTTGAAAACGGACCATTTTCCACATTTTTGAAGCATGACGTAATGGGGGGGTGTTATCTCTTTTGTCGAAAATCAGCCGTTTTTGCTCGAACATTAAATGCCTCCAAATGGTATTTAATTAACTTCCCGGGGTGAAGAAACCCTTTTTGAGAACTCAGAGTAAGTAAATTGGCCATTTTCATGCACTTTTAACCATTCCATATATCTTGTGTTTAGGGCCCCTGGAAGCATGAAAATCACTTTAAACATGCTAATTTTAGCTCTAACACTGATGATCCACCTACAAATGTGAACTGACGTTCAAAAATAAAACATTTGAAAACGGACCATTTTCCACATTTCTGAAGCATGACGTAATGGGGGGGTGTTATCTCTTTTGTCGAAAATCAGCCGTTTTTGCTCGAACATTAAATGCCTCCAAATGGTATTTATTTCACTTCCCGAGCCCCTGGAAGCATGAAAATCACTTTAAACATGCTAATTTTAGCTCTAACACTGATGATCCACCTACAAATGTGAACTGACGTTCAAAAATAAAACATTTGAAAACGGACCATTTTCCACATTTCTGAAGCATGACGTAATGGGGGGGTGTTATCTCTTTTGTCGAAAATCAGCCGTTTTTGCTCGAACATTAAATGCCTCCAAATGGTATTTAATTAACTTCCCGAGCCCCTGGAAGCATGAAAATCACTTTAAACATGCTAATTTTAGCTCTAACACTGATGATCCACCTACAAATGTGAACTGACGTTCAAAAATAAAACATTTGAAAACGGACCATTTTCCACATTTCTGAAGCATGACGTAATGGGGGGGTGTTATCTCTTTTGTCGAAAATCAGCCGTTTTTGCTCGAACATTAAATGCCTCCAAATGGTATTTAATTAACTTCCCGAGCCCCTGGAAGCATGAAAATCACTTTAAACATGCTAATTTTAGCTCTAACACTGATGATCCACCTACAAATGTGAACTGACGTTCAAAAATAAAACATTTGAAAACGGACCATTTTCCACATTTCTGAAGCATGACGTAATGGGGGGGTGTTATCTCTTTTGTCGAAAATCAGCCGTTTTTGCTCGAACATTAAATGCCTCCAAATGGTATTTAATTAACTTCCCGGGGTGAAGAAACCCTTTTTGAGAACTCAGAGTGAATAAATTGGCCATTTTCATGCACTTTTAACCATTCCATAAATCTTGTGTTTTGGGCCCCTGGAAGCATGAAAATCACTTTAAACGTGCTAATTTTAGCTCTAACACTGATGATCCACCTACAAATGTGAACTGACGTTCAAAAATAAAACATTTGAAAACGGACCATTTTCCACATTTCTGAAGCATGACGTAATGGGGGGGTGTTATCTCTTTTGTCGAAAATCAGCCGTTTTTGCTCGAACATTAAATGCCTCCAAATGGTATTTAATTAACTTCCCGAGCCCCTGGAAGCATGAAAATCACTTTAAACATGCTAATTTTAGCTCTAACACTGATGATCCACCTACAAATGTGAACTGACGTTCAAAAATAAAACATTTGAAAACGGACCATTTTCCACATTTCTGAAGCATGACGTAATGGGGGGGTGTTATCTCTTTTGTCGAAAATCAGCCGTTTTTGCTCGAACATTAAATGCCTCCAAATGGTATTTAATTAACTTCCCGGGGTGAAGAAACCCTTTTTGAGAACTCAGAGTGAGTAAATTGGCCATTTTCATGCACTTTTAACCATTCCATAAATCTTGTGTTTTGGGCCCCTGGAAGCATGAAAATCACTTTAAACATGCTAATTTTAGCTCTAACACTGATGATCCACCTACAAATGTGAACTGACGTTCAAAAATAAAACATTTGAAAACGGACGATTTTCCACATTTCTGAAGCATGACGTAATGGGGGGGTGTTATCTCTTTTGTCGAAAATCAGCCGTTTTTGCTCGAACATTAAATGCCTCCAAATGGTATTTAATTAACTTCCCGGGGTGAAGAAACCCTTTTTGAGAACTCAGAGTGAGTAAATTGGCCATTTTCATGCACTTTTAACCATTCCATAAATCTTGTGTTTAGGGCCCCTGGAAGCATGAAAATCACTTTAAACATGCTAATTTTAGCTCTAACACTGATGATCCACCTACAAATGTGAACTGACGTTCAAAAATAAAACATTTGAAAACGGACCATTTTCCACATTTCTGAAGCATGACGTAATGGGGGGGTGTTATCTCTTTTGTCGAAAATCAGCCGTTTTTGCTCGAACATTAAATGCCTCCAAATGGTATTTAATTAACTTCCCGAGCCCCTGGAAGCATGAAAATCACTTTAAACATGCTAATTTTAGCTCTAACACTGATGATCCACCTACAAATGTGAACTGACGTTCAAAAATAAAACATTTGAAAACGGACCATTTTCCACATTTCTGAAGCATGACGTAATGGGGGGGTGTTATCTCTTTTGTCGAAAATCAGCCGTTTTTGCTCGAACATTAAATGCCTCCAAATGGTATTTAATTAACTTCCCGAGCCCCTGGAAGCATGAAAATCACTTTAAACATGCTAATTTTAGCTCTAACACTGATGATCCACCTACAAATGTGAACTGACGTTCAAAAATAAAACATTTGAAAACGGACCATTTTCCACTTTTCTGAAGCATGACGTAATGGGGGGGTGTTATCTCTTTTGTCGAAAATCAGCCGTTTTTGCTCGAACATTAAATGCCTCCAAATGGTATTTAATTAACTTCCCGGGGTGAAGAAACCCTTTTTGAGAACTCAGAGTGAGTAAATTGGCCATTTTCATGCACTTTTAACCATTCCATAAATCTTGTGTTTTGGGCCCCTGGAAGCATGAAAATCACTTTAAACATGCTAATTTTAGCTCTAACACTGATGATCCACCTACAAATGTGAACTGACGTTCAAAAATAAAACATTTGAAAACGGACCATTTTCCACATTTCTGAAGCATGACGTAATGAGGGGGTGTTATCTCTTTTGTCGAAAATCAGCCGTTTTTGCTCGAACATTAAATGCCTCCAAATGGTATTTAATTAACTTCCCGGGGTGAAGAAACCCTTTTTGAGAACTCAGAGTGAGTAAATTGGCCATTTTCATGCACTTTTAACCATTCCATAAATCTTGTGTTTTGGGCCCCTGGAAGCATGAAAATCACTTTAAACATGCTAATTTTAGCTCTAACACTGATGATCCACCTACAAATGTGAACTGACGTTCAAAAATAAAACATTTGAAAACGGACCATTTTCCACATTTCTGAAGCATGACGTAATGGGGGGGTGTTATCTCTTTTGTCGAAAATCAGCCGTTTTTGCTGGAACATTAAATGCCTCCAAATGGTATTTATTTCACTTCCCGAGCCCCTGGAAGCATGAAAATCACTTTAAACATGCTACTTTTAGCTCTTACACTGATGATCCACCTACAAATGTGAACTGACGTTCAAAAATAAAACATTTGAAAACGGACCATTTTCCACATTTCTGAAGCATGACGTAATGGGGGGTTATCTCTTTTGTCGAAAATCAGCCGTTTTTGCTCGAACATTAAATGCCTCCAAATGGTATTTAATTAACTTCCTGAGCCCCTGGAAGCATGAAAATCACTTTAAACATGCTAATTTTAGCTCTAACACTGATGATCCACCTACAAATGTGAACTGACGTTCAAAAATAAAACATTTGAAAACGGACCATTTTCCACATTTCTGAAGCATGACGTCATGGGGGGGTGTTATCTCTTTTGTCGAAAATCAGCCGTTTTCGCTCGAACATTAAATGCCTCCAAATGGTATTTAATTAACTTCCCGGGGTGAAGAAACCCTTTTTGAGAACTCAGAGTGAGTAAATTGGCCATTTTCATGCACTTTTAACCATTCCATAAATCTTGTGTTTTGGGCCCCTGGAAGCATGAAAATCACTTTAAACATGCTAATTTTAGCTCTAACACTGATGATCCACCTACAAATGTGAACTGACGTTCAAAAATAAAACATTTGAAAACGGACCATTTTCCACATTTCTGAAGCATGACGTAATGGGGGGGTGTTATCTCTTTTGTCGAAAATCAGCCGTTTTTGCTCGAACATTAAATGCCTCCAAATGGTATTTAATTAACTTCCCGAGCCCCTGGAAGCATGAAAATCACTTTAAACATGCTAATTTTAGCTCTAACACTGATGATCCACCTACAAATGTGAACTGACGTTCAAAAATAAAACATTTGAAAACGGACCATTTTCCACATTTCTATAGCATGACGTAATGGGGGGGTGTTATCTCTTTTGTCGAAAATCAGCCGTTTTTGCTCGAACATTAAATGCCTCCAAATGGTATTTAATTAACTTCCCGAGCCCCTGGAAGCATGAAAATCACTTTAAACATGCTAATTTTAGCTCTAACACTGATGATCCATCTACAAATGTGAACTGACGTTCAAAAATAAAACATTTGAAAACGGACCATTTTCCACATTTCTGAAGCATGACGTAATGAGGGGGTGTTATCTCTTTTGTCGAAAATCAGCCGTTTTTGCTCGAACATTAAATGCCTCCAAATGGTATTTAATTAACTTCCCGGGGTGAAGAAACCCTTTTTGAGAACTCAGAGTGAGTAAATTGGCAATTTTCATGCACTTTTAACCATTCCATAAATCTTGTGTTTTGGGCCCCTGGAAGCATGAAAATCACTTTAAACATGCTAATTTTAGCTCTAACACTGATGATCCACCTACAAATGTGAACTGACGTTCAAAAATAAAACATTTGAAAACGGACCATTTTCCACATTTCTGAAGCATGACGTAATGGGGGGGTGTTATCTCTTTTGTCGAAAATCAGCCGTTTTTGCTGGAACATTAAATGCCTCCAAATGGTATTTATTTCACTTCCCGAGCCCCTGGAAGCATGAAAATCACTTTAAACATGCTACTTTTAGCTCTAACACTGATGATCCACCTACAAATGTGAACTGACGTTCAAAAATAAAGCATTTGAAAACGGACCATTTTCCACATTTCTGAAGCATGACGTAATGGGGGGGGTGTTATCTCTTTTGTCGAAAATCAGCCGTTTTTGCTCGAACATTAAATGCCTCCAAATGGTATTTAATTAACTTCCCGAGCCCCTGGAAGCATGAAAATCACTTTAAACATGCTAATTTTAGCTCTAACACTGATGATCCACCTACAAATGTGAACTGACGTTCAAAAATAAAACATTTGAAAACGGACCATTTTCCACATTTCTGAAGCATGACGTAATGGGGGGGTGTTATCTCTTTTGTCGAAAATCAGCCGTTTTCGCTCGAACATTAAATGCCTCCAAATGGTATTTAATTAACTTCCCGGGGTGAAGAAACCCTTTTTGAGAACTCAGAGTGAGTAAATTGGCCATTTTCATGCACTTTTAACCATTCCATAAATCTTGTGTTTTGGGCCCCTGGAAGCATGAAAATCACTTTAAACATGCTAATTTTAGCTCTAACACTGATGATCCACCTACAAATGTGAACTGACGTTCAAAAATAAAACATTTGAAAACGGACCATTTTCCACATTTCTGAAGCATGACGTAATGGGGGGGTGTTATCTCAATTGTCGAAAATCAGCCGTTTTTGCTCGAACATTAAATGCCTCCAAATGCTATTTAATTAACTTCCCGAGCCCCTGGAAGCATGAAAATCACTTTAAACATGCTAATTTTAGCTCTAACACTGATGATCCACCTACAAATGTGAACTGACGTTCAAAAATAAAACATTTGAAAACGGACCATTTTCCACATTTCTGAAGCATGACGTAATGGGGGGGTGTTATCTCTTTTGTCGAAAATCAGCCGTTTTTGCTGGAACAGTAAATGCCTCCAAATGGTATTTAATTAACTTCCCCGCGTGAAGAAACCCTTTTTGAGAACTCAGAGTGAGTAAATTGGCCATTTTCATGCACTTTTAACCATTCCATAAATCTTGTGTTTTGGGCCCCTGGAAGCATGAAAATCACTTTAAACATGCTAATTTTAGCTCTAACACTGATGATCCACCTACAAATGTGAACTGACGTTCAAAAATAAAACATTTGAAAACGGACCATTTTCCACATTTCTGAAGCATGACGTAATGGGGGGGTGTTATCTCTTTTGTCGAAAATCAGCCGTTTTTGCTCGAACATTAAATGCCTCCAAATGGTATTTAATTAACTTCCCGAGCCCCTGGAAGCATGAAAATCACTTTAAACATGCTAATTTTAGCTCTAACACTGATGATCCACCTACAAATGTGAACTGACGTTCAAAAATAAAACATTTGAAAACGGACCATTTTCCACATTTCTGAAGCATGACGTAATGGGGGGGGTGTTATCTTTTTGTCGAAAATCAGCCGTTTTTGCTCGAACATTAAATGCCTCCAAATGGTATTTATTTCACTTCCCGAGCCCCTGGAAGCATGAAAATCAATTTAAACATGCTAATTTTAGCTCTAACACTGATGATCCACCTACAAATGTGAACTGACGTTCAAAAATAAAACATTTGAAAACGGACCATTTTCCACATTTCTGAAGCATGACGTAATGGGGGGGTGTCATCTCTTTTGTCGAAAATCAGCCGTTTTTGCTCGAACATTAAATGCCTCCAAATGGTATTTAAGTAACTTCCCGGGGTGAAGAAACCCTTTTTGAGAACTCAGAGTGAGTAAATTGGCCATTTTCATGCACTTTTAACCATTCCATAAATCTTGTGTTTTGGGCCCCTGGAAGCATGAAAATCACTTTAAACATGCTAATTTTAGCTCTAACACTGATGATCCACCTACAAATGTGAACTGACGTTCAAAAATAAAACATTTGAAAACGGACCATTTTCCACATTTCTGAAGCATGACGTAATGGGGGGGTGTTATCTCTTTTGTCGAAAATCAGCCGTTTTTGCTCGAACATTAAATGCCTCCAAATGGTATTTAATTAACTTCCCGAGCCCCTGGAAGCATGAAAATCACTTTAAACATGCTAATTTTAGCTCTAACACTGATGATCCACCTACAAATGTGAACTGACGTTCAAAAATAAAACATTTGAAAACGGACCATTTTCCACATTTCTGAAGCATGACGTAATGGGGGGGGTGTTATCTCTTTTGTCGAAAATCAGCCGTTTTTGCTCGAACATTAAATGCCTCCAAATGGTATTTAATTAACTTCCCGGGGTGAAGAAACCCTTTTTGAGAACTCAGAGTGAGTAAATTGGCCATTTTCATGCACTTTTAACCATTCCATAAATCTTGTGTTTTGGGCCCCTGGAAGCATGAAAATCACTTTAAACATGCTAATTTTAGCTCTAACACTGATGATCCACCTACAAATGTGAACTGACGTTCAAAAATAAAACATTTGAAAACGGACCATTTTCCACATTTCTGAAGCATGACGTAATGGGGGGTGTTATCTCTTTTGTCGAAAATCAGCCGTTTTTGCTCGAACATTAAATGCCTCCAAATGGTATTTATTTCACTTCCCGGGGTGAAGAAACCCTTTTTGAGAACTCAGAGTGAGTAAATTGGCCATTTTCATGCACTTTTAACCATTCCATAAATCTTGTGTTTTGGGCCCCTGGAAGCATGAAAATCACTTTAAACATGCTAATTTTAGCTCTAACACTGATGATCCACCTACAAATGTGAACTGACGTTCAAAAATAAAACATTTGAAAACGGACCATTTTCCACATTTCTGAAGCATGACGTAATGGGGGGGTGTTATCTCTTTTGTCGAAAATCAGCCGTTTTTGCTCGAACATTAAATGCCTCCAAATGGTATTTAATTAACTTCCCGGGGTGAAGAAACCCTTTTTGAGAACTCAGAGTGAGTAAATTGGCCATTTTCATGCACTTTTAACCATTCCATAAATCTTGTATTTTGGGCCCCTGGAAGCATGAAAATCACTTTAAACATGCTAATTTTAGCTCTAACACTGATGATCCACCTACAAATGTGAACTGACGTTCAAAAATAAAACATTTGAAAACGGACCATTTTCCACATTTCTGAAGCATGACGTAATGGGGGGGTGTTATCTCTTTTGTCGAAAATCAGCCGTTTTTGCTCGAACATTAAATGCCTCCAAATGGTATTTATTTCACTTCCCGAGCCCCTGGAAGCATGAAAATCACTTTAAACATGCTAATTTTAGCTCTAACACTGATGATCCACCTACAAATGTGAACTGACGTTCAAAAATAAAACATTTGAAAACGGACCATTTTCCACATTTCTGAAGCATGACGTAATGGGGGGGTGTTATCTCTTTTGTCGAAAATCAGCCGTTTTTGCTCGAACATTAAATGCCTCCAAATGGTATTTAATTAACTTCCCGGGGTAAAGAAACCCTTTTTGAGAACTCAGAGTGAGTAAATTGGCCATTTTCATGCACTTTTAACCCTTCCATAAATCTTGTGTTTTGGGCCCCTGGAAGCATGAAAATCACTTTAAACATGCTAATTTTAGCTCTAACACTGAAGATCCACCTACAAATGTGAACTGACGTTCAAAAATAAAACATTTGAAAACGGACCATTTTCCACATTTCTGAAGCATGACGTAATGGGGGGGGTGTTATCTCTTTTGTCGAAAATCAGCCGTTTTTGCTCGAACATTAAATGCCTCCAAATGGTATTTAATTAACTTCCCGAGCCCCTGGAAGCATGAAAATCACTTTAAACATGCTAATTTTAGCTCTAACACTGATGATCCACCTACAAATGTGAACTGACGTTCAAAAATAAAACATTTGAAAACGGACCATTTTCCACATTTTTGAAGCATGACGTAATGGGGGGGTGTTATCTCTTTTGTCGAAAATCAGCCGTTTTTGCTCGAACATTAAATGCCTCCAAATGGTATTTAATTAACTTCCCGGGGTGAAGAAACCCTTTTTGAGAACTCAGAGTAAGTAAATTGGCCATTTTCATGCACTTTTAACCATTCCATATATCTTGTGTTTAGGGCCCCTGGAAGCATGAAAATCACTTTAAACATGCTAATTTTAGCTCTAACACTGATGATCCACCTACAAATGTGAACTGACGTTCAAAAATAAAACATTTGAAAACGGACCATTTTCCACATTTCTGAAGCATGACGTAATGGGGGGGTGTTATCTCTTTTGTCGAAAATCAGCCGTTTTTGCTCGAACATTAAATGCTTCCAAATGGTATTTATTTCACTTCCCGAGCCCCTGGAAGCATGAAAATCACTTTAAACATGCTAATTTTAGCTCTAACACTGATGATCCACCTACAAATGTGAACTGACGTTCAAAAATAAAACATTTGAAAACGGACCATTTTCCACATTTCTGAAGCATGACGTAATGGGGGGGTGTTATCTCTTTTGTCGAAAATCAGCCGTTTTTGCTCGAACATTAAATGCCTCCAAATGGTATTTAATTAACTTCCCGAGCCCCTGGAAGCATGAAAATCACTTTAAACATGCTAATTTTAGCTCTAACACTGATGATCCACCTACAAATGTGAACTGACGTTCAAAAATAAAACATTTGAAAACGGACCATTTTCCACATTTCTGAAGCATGACGTAATGGGGGGGTGTTATCTCTTTTGTCGAAAATCAGCCGTTTTTGCTCGAACATTAAATGCCTCCAAATGGTATTTAATTAACTTCCCGAGCCCCTGGAAGCATGAAAATCACTTTAAACATGCTAATTTTAGCTCTAACACTGATGATCCACCTACAAATGTGAACTGACGTTCAAAAATAAAACATTTGAAAACGGACCATTTTCCACATTTCTGAAGCATGACGTAATGGGGGGGTGTTATCTCTTTTGTCGAAAATCAGCCGTTTTTGCTCGAACATTAAATGCCTCCAAATGGTATTTAATTAACTTCCCGGGGTGAAGAAACCCTTTTTGAGAACTCAGAGTGAATAAATTGGCCATTTTCATGCACTTTTAACCATTCCATAAATCTTGTGTTTTGGGCCCCTGGAAGCATGAAAATCACTTTAAACGTGCTAATTTTAGCTCTAACACTGATGATCCACCTACAAATGTGAACTGACGTTCAAAAATAAAACATTTGAAAACGGACCATTTTCCACATTTCTGAAGCATGACGTAATGGGGGGGTGTTATCTCTTTTGTCGAAAATCAGCCGTTTTTGCTCGAACATTAAATGCCTCCAAATGGTATTTAATTAACTTCCCGAGCCCCTGGAAGCATGAAAATCACTTTAAACATGCTAATTTTAGCTCTAACACTGATGATCCACCTACAAATGTGAACTGACGTTCAAAAATAAAACATTTGAAAACGGACCATTTTCCACATTTCTGAAGCATGACGTAATGGGGGGGTGTTATCTCTTTTGTCGAAAATCAGCCGTTTTTGCTCGAACATTAAATGCCTCCAAATGGTATTTAATTAACTTCCCGGGGTGAAGAAACCCTTTTTGAGAACTCAGAGTGAGTAAATTGGCCATTTTCATGCACTTTTAACCATTCCATAAATCTTGTGTTTTGGGCCCCTGGAAGCATGAAAATCACTTTAAACATGCTAATTTTAGCTCTAACACTGATGATCCACCTACAAATGTGAACTGACGTTCAAAAATAAAACATTTGAAAACGGACGATTTTCCACATTTCTGAAGCATGACGTAATGGGGGGGTGTTATCTCTTTTGTCGAAAATCAGCCGTTTTTGCTCGAACATTAAATGCCTCCAAATGGTATTTAATTAACTTCCCGGGGTGAAGAAACCCTTTTTGAGAACTCAGAGTGAGTAAATTGGCCATTTTCATGCACTTTTAACCATTCCATAAATCTTGTGTTTAGGGCCCCTGGAAGCATGAAAATCACTTTAAACATGCTAATTTTAGCTCTAACACTGATGATCCACCTACAAATGTGAACTGACGTTCAAAAATAAAACATTTGAAAACGGACCATTTTCCACATTTCTGAAGCATGACGTAATGGGGGGGTGTTATCTCTTTTGTCGAAAATCAGCCGTTTTTGCTCGAACATTAAATGCCTCCAAATGGTATTTAATTAACTTCCCGAGCCCCTGGAAGCATGAAAATCACTTTAAACATGCTAATTTTAGCTCTAACACTGATGATCCACCTACAAATGTGAACTGACGTTCAAAAATAAAACATTTGAAAACGGACCATTTTCCACATTTCTGAAGCATGACGTAATGGGGGGGTGTTATCTCTTTTGTCGAAAATCAGCCGTTTTTGCTCGAACATTAAATGCCTCCAAATGGTATTTAATTAACTTCCCGAGCCCCTGGAAGCATGAAAATCACTTTAAACATGCTAATTTTAGCTCTAACACTGATGATCCACCTACAAATGTGAACTGACGTTCAAAAATAAAACATTTGAAAACGGACCATTTTCCACTTTTCTGAAGCATGACGTAATGGGGGGGTGTTATCTCTTTTGTCGAAAATCAGCCGTTTTTGCTCGAACATTAAATGCCTCCAAATGGTATTTAATTAACTTCCCGGGGTGAAGAAACCCTTTTTGAGAACTCAGAGTGAGTAAATTGGCCATTTTCATGCACTTTTAACCATTCCATAAATCTTGTGTTTGGGCCCCTGGAAGCATGAAAATCACTTTAAACATGCTAATTTTAGCTCTAACACTGATGATCCACCTACAAATGTGAACTGACGTTCAAAAATAAAACATTTGAAAACGGACCATTTTCCACATTTCTGAAGCATGACGTAATGGGGGGGTGTTATCTCTTTTGTTGAAAATCAGCCGTTTTTGCTCGAACATTAAATGCCTCCAAATGGTATTTAATTAACTTCCCGGGGTGAAGAAAACCTTTTTGAGAACTCAGAGTGAGTAAATTGGCCATTTTCATGCACTTTTAACCATTCCATAAATCTTGTGTTTTGGGCCCCTGGAAGCATGAAAATCACTTTAAACATGCTAATTTTAGCTCTAACACTGATGATCCACCTACAAATGTGAACTGACGTTCAAAAATAAAACATTTGAAAACGGACCATTTTCCACATTTCTGGAGCATGACGTAATGGGGGGGTGTTATCTCTTTTGACGAAAATCAGCCGTTTTTGCTCGAACATTAAATGCCTCCAAATGGTATTTAATTAACTTCCCGGGGTGAAGAAACCCTTTTTGAGAACTCAGAGTGAGTAAATTGGCCATTTTCATGCACTTTTAACCATTCCATAAATCTTGTGTTTTGGGCCCCTGGAATCATGAAAATCACTTTAAACATGCTAATTTTAGCTCTAACACTGATGATCCACCTACAAATGTGAACTGACGTTCAAAAATAAAACATTTGAAAACGGACCATTTTCCACATTTCTGAAGCATGACGTAATGGGGGGGTGTTATCTCTTTTGTCGAAAATCAGCCGTTTTTGCTCGAACATTAAATGCCTCCAAATGGTATTTATTTCACTTCCCGAGCCCCTGGAAGCATGAAAATCACTTTAAACATGCTAATTTTAGCTCTAACACTGATGATCCACCTACAAATGTGAACTGACGTTCAAAAATAAAACATTTGAAAACGGACCATTTTCCACATTTCTGAAGCATGACGTAATGGGGGGGTGTTATCTCTTTTGTCGAAAATCAGCCGTTTTTGCTCGAACATTAAATGCCTCCAAATGGTATTTAATTAACTTCCCGGGGTGAAGAAACCCTTTTTGAGAACTCAGAGTGAGTAAATTGGCCATTTTCATGCACTTTTAACCATTCCATAAATCTTGTGTTTTGGGCCCCTGGAAGCATGAAAATCACTTTAAACATGCTAATTTTAGCTCTAACACTGATGATCCACCTACAAATGTGAACTGACGTTCAAAAATAAAACATTTGAAAACGGACCATTTTCCACATTTCTGAAGCATGACGTAATGGGGGGTGTTATCTCTTTTGTCGAAAATCAGCCGTTTTTGCTCGAACATTAAATGCCTCCAAATGGTATTTATTTCACTTCCCGAGCCCCTGGAAGCATGAAAATCACTTTAAACATGCTAATTTTAGCTCTAACACTGATGATCCACCTACAAATGTGAACTGACGTTCAAAAATAAAACATTTGAAAACGGACCATTTTCCACATTTCTGAAGCATGACGTAATGGGGGGGTGTTATCTCTTTTGTCGAAAATCAGCCGTTTTTGCTCGAACATTAAATGCCTCCAAATGGTATTTAATTAACTTCCCCAGCCCCTGGAAGCATGAAAATCACTTTAAACATGCTAATTTTAGCTCTAACACTGATGATCCACCTACAAATGTGAACTGACGTTCAAAAATAAAACATTTGAAAACGGACCATTTTCCACATTTCTGAAGCATGACGTAATGGGGGGGGTGTTATCTCTTTTGTCGAAAATCAGCCGTTTTTGCTCGAACATTAAATGCCTCCAAATGGTATTTAATTAACTTCCCGAGCCCCTGGAAGCATGAAAATCACTTTAAACATGCTAATTTTAGCTCTAACACTGATGATCCACCTACAAATGTGAACTGACGTTCAAAAATAAAACATTTGAAAACGGACCATTTTCCACATTTCTGAAGCATGACGTAATGGGGGGGTGTTATCTCTTTTGTCGAAAATCAGCCGTTTTTGCTCGAACATTGAATGCCTCCAAATGGTATTTAATTAACTTCCCGAGCCCCTGGAAGCATGAAAATCACTTTAAACATGCTAATTTTAGCTCTAACACTGATGATCCACCTACAAATGTGAACTGACGTTCAAAAATAAAACATTTGAAAACGGACCATTTTCCACATTTCTGAAGCATGACGTAATGGGGGGGTGTTATCTCTTTTGTCGAAAATCAGCCGTTTTTGCTCGAACATTAAATGCCTCCAAATGGTATTTAATCAACTTCCCGGGGTGAAGAAACCCTTTTTGAGAACTCAGAGTGAGTAAATTGGCCATTTTCATGCACTTTTAACCATTCCATAAATCTTGTGTTTTGGGCCCCTGGAAGCATGAAAATCACTTTAAACATGCTAATTTTAGCTCTAACACTGATGATCCACCTACAAATGTGAACTGACGTTCAAAAATAAAACATTTGAAAACGGACCATTTTCCACATTTCTGAAGCATGACGTAATGGGGGGTGTTATCTCTTTTGTCGAAAATCAGCCGTTTTTGCTCGAACATTAAATGCCTCCAAATGGTATTTATTTCACTTCCCGAGCCCCTGGAAGCATGAAAATCACTTTAAACATGCTAATTTTAGCTCTAACACTGATGATCCACCTACAAATGTGAACTGACGTTCAAAAATAAAACATTTGAAAACGGACCATTTTCCACATTTCTGAAGCATGACGTAATGGGGGGGTGTTATCTCTTTTGTCGAAAATCAGCCATTTTTGCTCGAACATTAAATGCCTCCAAATGGTATTTATTTCACTTCCCGAGCCCCTGGAAGCATGAAAATCACTTTAAACATGCTAATTTTAGCTCTAACACTGATGATCCACCTACAAATGTGAACTGACGTTCAAAAATAAAACATTTGAAAACGGACCATTTTCCACATTTCTGAAGCATGACGTAATGGGGGGGTGTTATCTCTTTTGTCGAAAATCAGCCGTTTTTGCTCGAACATTAAATGCCTCCAAATGGTATTTAATTAACTTCCCCAGCCCCTGGAAGCATGAAAATCACTTTAAACATGCTAATTTTAGCTCTAACACTGATGATCCACCTACAAATGTGAACTGACGTTCAAAAATAAAACATTTGAAAACGGACCATTTTCCACATTTCTGAAGCATGACGTAATGGGGGGGTGTTATCTCTTTTGTCGAAAATCAGCCGTTTTTGCTCGAACATTAAATGCCTCCAAATGGTATTTAATTCACTTCCCGAGCCCCTGGAAGCATGAAAATCACTTTAAACATGCTAATTTTAGCTCTAACACTGATGATCCACCTACAAATGTGAACTGACGTTCAAAAATAAAACATTTGAAAACGGACCATTTTCCACATTTCTGAAGCATGACGTAATGGGGGGGTGTTATCTCTTTTGTCGAAAATCAGCCGTTTTTGCTCGAACATTAAATGCCTCCAAATGGTATTTAATTAACTTCCCGAGCCCCTGGAAGCATGAAAATCACTTTAAACATGCTAATTTTAGCTCTAACACTGATGATCCACCTACAAATGTGAACTGACGTTCAAAAATAAAACATTTGAAAACGGACCATTTTCCACATTTCTGAAGCATGACGTAATGGGGGGGTGTTATCTCTTTTGTCGAAAAACAGCCGTTTTTGCTGGAACATTAAATGCCTCCAAATGGTATTTAATTAACTTCCCGGGGTGAAGAAACCCTTTTTGAGAACTCAGAGTGAGTAAATTGGCCATTTTCATGCACTTTTAACCATTCCATAAATCTTGTGTTTTGGGCCCCTGGAATCATGAAAATCACTTTAAACATGCTAATTTTAGCTCTAACACTGATGATCCACCTACAAATGTGAACTGACGTTCAAAAATAAAACATTTGAAAACGGACCATTTTCCACATTTCTGAAGCATGACGTAATGGGGGGGTGTTATCTCTTTTGTCGAAAATCAGCCGTTTTTGCTCGAACATTAAATGCCTCCAAATGGTATTTAATTCACTTCCCGAGCCCCTGGAAGCATGAAAATCACTTCAAAACATGCTTATTTTAGCTCTAACACTGATGATCCACCTACAAATGTGAACTGACGTTCAAAAATAAAACATTTGAAAACGGACCATTTTCCACATTTCTGAAGCATGACGTAATGGGGGGTGTTATCTCTTTTGTCGAAAATCAGCCGTTTTTGCTCGAACATTAAATGCCTCCAAATGGTATTTAATTAACTTCCCGAGCCCCTGGAAGCATGAAAATCACTTTAAACATGCTAATTTTAGCTCTAACACTGATGATCCACCTACAAATGTGAACTGACGTTCAAAAATAAAACATTTGAAAACGGACCATTTTCCACATTTCTGAAGCATGACGTAATGGGGGGGTGTTATCTCTTTTGTCGAAAATCAGCCGTTTTTGCTCGAACATTAAATGCCTCCAAATGGTATTTAATTAACTTCCCGAGCCCCTGGAAGCATGAAAATCACTTTAAACATGCTAATTTTAGCTCTAACACTGATGATCCACCTACAAATGTGAACTGACGTTCAAAAATAAAACATTTGAAAACGGACCATTTTCCACATTTCTGAAGCATGACGTAATGGGGGGGGTGTTATCTCTTTTGTCGAAAATCAGCCGTTTTTGCTCGAACATTAAATGCCTCCAAATGGTATTTAATTAACTTCCCGAGCCCCTGGAAGCATGAAAATCACTTTAAACATGCTAATTTTAGCTCTAACACTGATGATCCACCTACAAATGTGAACTGACGTTCAAAAATAAAACATTTGAAAACGGACCATTTTCCACATTTCTGAAGCATAACGTAATGGGGGGGTGTTATCTCTTTTGTCGAAAATCAGCCGTTTTTGCTCGAACATTAAATGCCTCCAAATGGTATTTAATTAACTTCCCGAGCCCCTGGAAGCATGAAAATCACTTTAAACATGCTAATTTTAGCTCTAACACTGATGATCCACCTACAAATGTGAACTGACGTTCAAAAATAAAACATTTGAAAACGGACCATTTTCCACATTTCTGAAGCATGACGTAATGGGGGGGTGTTATCTCTTTTGTCGAAAATCAGCCGTTTTTGCTCGAACATTAAATGCCTCCAAATGGTATTTAATTCACTTCCCGAGCCCCTGGAAGCATGAAAATCACTTCAAAACATGCTTATTTTAGCTCTAACACTGATGATCCACCTACAAATGTGAACTGACGTTCAAAAATAAAACATTTGAAAACGGACCATTTTCCACATTTCTGAAGCATGACGTAATGGGGGGGGTGTTATCTCTTTTGTCGAAAATCAGCCGTTTTTGCTCGAACATTAAATGCCTCCAAATGGTATTTAATTAACTTCCCGAGCCCCTGGAAGCATGAAAATCACTTTAAACATGCTAATTTTAGCTCTAACACTGATGATCCACCTACAAATGTGAACTGACGTTCAAAAATAAAACATTTGAAAACGGACCATTTTCCACATTTCTGAAGCATAACATAATGGGGGGGTGTTATCTCTTTTGTCGAAAATCAGCCGTTTTTGCTCGAACATTAAATGCCTCCAAATGGTATTTAATTAACTTCCCGAGCCCCTGGAAGCATGAAAATCACTTTAAACATGCTAATTTGAGCTCTAACACTGATGATCCACCTACAAATGTGAACTGACGTTCAAAAATAAAACATTTGAAAACGGACCATTTTCCACATTTCTGAAGCATGACGTAATGGGGGGGTGTTATCTCTTTTGTCGAAAATCAGCCGTTTTTGCTCGAACATTAAATGCCTCCAAATGGTATTTAATTAACTTCCCGAGCCCCTGGAAGCATGAAAATCACTTTAAACATGCTAATTTTAGCTCTAACACTGATGATCCACCTACAAATGTGAACTGACGTTCAAAAATAAAACATTTGAAAACGGACCATTTTCCACATTTCTGAAGCATGACGTAATGGGGGGGTGTTATCTCTTTTGTCGAAAATCAGCCGTTTTTGCTCGAACATTAAATGCCTCCAAATGGTATTTAATTAACTTCCCGAGCCCCTGGAAGCATGAAAATCACTTTAAACATGCTAATTTTAGCTCTAACACTGATGATCCACCTACAAATGTGAACTGACGTTCAAAAATAAAACATTTGAAAACTGACCATTTTCCACGTTTCTGAAGCATGACGTAATGGGGGGGTGTTATCTCTTTTGTCGAAAATCAGCCGTTTTTGCTCGAACATTAAATGCCTCCAAATGGTATTTAATTAACTTCCCGGGGTGAAGAAACCCTTTTTGAGAACTCAGAGTGAGTAAATTGGCCATTTTCATGCACTTTTAACCATTCCATAAATCTTGTGTTTTGGGCCCCTGGAAGCATGAAAATCACTTTAAACATGCTAATTTTAGCTCTAACACTGATGATCCACCTACAAATGTGAACTGACGTTCAAAAATAAAACATTTGAAAACGGACCATTTTCCAAATTTCTGAAGCATGACGTAATGGGGGGGGTGTTATCTCTTTTGTCGAAAATCAGCCGTTTTTGCTCGAACATTAAATGCCTCCAAATGGTATTTATTTCACTTCCCGAGCCCCTGGAAGCATGAAAATCACTTTAAACATGCTAATTTTAGCTCTAACACTGATGATCCACCTACAAATGTGAACTGACGTTCAAAAATAAAACATTTGAAAACGGACCATTTTCCACATTTCTGAAGCATGACGTAATGGGGGGGTGTTATCTCTTTTGTCGAAAATCAGCCGTTTTTGCTCGAACATTAAATGCCTCCAAATGGTATTTAATTAACTTCCCCAGCCCCTGGAAGCATGAAAATCACTTTAAACATGCTAATTTTAGCTCTAACACTGATGATCCACCTACAAATGTGAACTGACGTTCAAAAATAAAACATTTGAAAACGGACCATTTTCCACATTTCTGAAGCATGACGTAATGGGGGGTGTTATCTCTTTTGTCGAAAATCAGCCGTTTTTGCTCGAACATTAAATGCCTCCAAATGGTATTTAATTAACTTCCCGGGGTGAAGAAACCCTTTTTGAGAACTCAGAGTGAGTAAATTGGCCATTTTCATGCACTTTTAACCATTCCATAAATCTTGTGTTTTGGGCCCCTGGAAGCATGAAAATCACTTTAAACATGCTAATTTTAGCTCTAACACTGATGATCCACCTACAAATGTGAACTGACGTTCAAAAATAAAACATTTGAAAACGGACCATTTTCCACATTTCTGAAGCATGACGTAATGGGGGGGTGTTATCTCTTTTGTCGAAAATCAGCCGTTTTTGCTCGAACATTAAATGCCTCCAAATGGTATTTAATTAACTTCCCGAGCCCCTGGAAGCATGAAAATCACTTTAAACATGCTAATTTTAGCTCTAACACTGATGATCCACCTACAAATGTGAACTGACGTTCAAAAATAAAACATTTGAAAACGGACCATTTTCCACATTTCTGAAGCATGACGTAATGGGGGGGTGTTATCTCTTTTGTCGAAAATCAGCCGTTTTTGCTCGAACATTAAATGCCTCCAAATGGTATTTAATTAACTTCCCGGGGTGAAGAAACCCTTTTTGAGAACTCAGAGTGAATAAATTGGCCATTTTCATGCACTTTTAACCATTCCATAAATCTTGTGTTTTGGGCCCCTGGAAGCATGAAAATCACTTTAAACGTGCTAATTTTAGCTCTAACACTGATGATCCACCTACAAATGTGAACTGACGTTCAAAAATAAAACATTTGAAAACGGACCATTTTCCACATTTCTGAAGCATGACGTAATGGGGGGGTGTTATCTCTTTTGTCGAAAATCAGCCGTTTTTGCTCGAACATTAAATGCCTCCAAATGGTATTTAATTAACTTCCCGAGCCCCTGGAAGCATGAAAATCACTTTAAACATGCTAATTTTAGCTCTAACACTGATGATCCACCTACAAATGTGAACTGACGTTCAAAAATAAAACATTTGAAAACGGACCATTTTCCACATTTCTGAAGCATGACGTAATGGGGGGGTGTTATCTCTTTTGTCGAAAATCAGCCGTTTTTGCTCGAACATTAAATGCCTCCAAATGGTATTTGATTAACTTCCCCAGCCCCTGGAAGCATGAAAATCACTTTAAACATGCTAATTTTAGCTCTAACACTGATGATCCACCTACAAATGTGAACTGACGTTCAAAAATAAAACATTTGAAAACGGACCATTTTCCACATTTCTGAAGCATGACGTAATGGGGGGGGTGTTATCTCTTTTGTCGAAAATCAGCCGTTTTTGCTCGAACATTAAATGCCTCCAAATGGTATTTAATTAACTTCCCGAGCCCCTGGAAGCATGAAAATCACTTTAAACATGCTAATTTTAGCTCTAACACTGATGATCCACCTACAAATGTGAACTGACGTTCAAAAATAAAACATTTGAAAACGGACCATTTTCCACATTTCTGAAGCATGACGTAATGGGGGGTGTTATCTCTTTTGTCGAAAATCAGCCATTTTTGCTCGAACATTAAATGCCTCCAAATGGTATTTATTTCACTTCCCGAGCCCCTGGAAGCATGAAAATCACTTTAAACATGCTAATTTTAGCTCTAACACTGATGATCCACCTACAAATGTGAACTGACGTTCAAAAATAAAACATTTGAAAACGGACCATTTTCCACATTTCTGAAGCATGACGTAATGGGGGGGTGTTATCTCTTTTGTCGAAAATCAGCCATTTTTGCTCGAACATTAAATGCCTCCAAATGGTATTTATTTCACTTCCCGAGCCCCTGGAAGCATGAAAATCACTTTAAACATGCTAATTTTAGCTCTAACACTGATGATCCACCTACAAATGTGAACTGACGTTCAAAAATAAAACATTTGAAAACGGACCATTTTCCACATTTCTGAAGCATGACGTAATGGGGGGGTGTTATCTCTTTTGTCGAAAATCAGCCGTTTTTGCTCGAACATTAAATGCCTCCAAATGGTATTTAATTAACTTCCCCAGCCCCTGGAAGCATGAAAATCACTTTAAACATGCTAATTTTAGCTCTAACACTGATGATCCACCTACAAATGTGAACTGACGTTCAAAAATAAAACATTTGAAAACGGACCATTTTCCACATTTCTGAAGCATGACGTAATGGGGGGGTGTTATCTCTTTTGTCGAAAATCAGCCGTTTTTGCTCGAACATTAAATGCCTCCAAATGGTATTTAATTCACTTCCCGAGCCCCTGGAAGCATGAAAATCACTTTAAACATGCTAATTTTAGCTCTAACACTGATGATCCACCTACAAATGTGAACTGACGTTCAAAAATAAAACATTTGAAAACGGACCATTTTCCACATTTCTGAAGCATGACGTAATGGGGGGGGTGTTATCTCTTTTGTCGAAAATCAGCCGTTTTTGCTCGAACATTAAATGCCTCCAAATGGTATTTAATTAACTTCCCGAGCCCCTGGAAGCATGAAAATCACTTTAAACATGCTAATTTTAGCTCTAACACTGATGATCCACCTACAAATGTGAACTGACGTTCAAAAATAAAACATTTGAAAACGGACCATTTTCCACATTTCTGAAGCATGACGTAATGGGGGGGTGTTATCTCTTTTGTCGAAAAACAGCCGTTTTTGCTGGAACATTAAATGCCTCCAAATGGTATTTAATTAACTTCCCGGGGTGAAGAAACCCTTTTTGAGAACTCAGAGTGAGTAAATTGGCCATTTTCATGCACTTTTAACCATTCCATAAATCTTGTGTTTTGGGCCCCTGGAATCATGAAAATCACTTTAAACATGCTAATTTTAGCTCTAACACTGATGATCCACCTACAAATGTGAACTGACGTTCAAAAATAAAACATTTGAAAACGGACCATTTTCCACATTTCTGAAGCATGACGTAATGGGGGGGTGTTATCTCTTTTGTCGAAAATCAGCCGTTTTTGCTCGAACATTAAATGCCTCCAAATGGTATTTAATTCACTTCCCGAGCCCCTGGAAGCATGAAAATCACTTCAAAACATGCTTATTTTAGCTCTAACACTGATGATCCACCTACAAATGTGAACTGACGTTCAAAAATAAAACATTTGAAAACGGACCATTTTCCACATTTCTGAAGCATGACGTAATGGGGGGTGTTATCTCTTTTGTCGAAAATCAGCCGTTTTTGCTCGAACATTAAATGCCTCCAAATGGTATTTAATTAACTTCCCGAGCCCCTGGAAGCATGAAAATCACTTTAAACATGCTAATTTTAGCTCTAACACTGATGATCCACCTACAAATGTGAACTGACGTTCAAAAATAAAACATTTGAAAACGGACCATTTTCCACATTTCTGAAGCATGACGTAATGGGGGGGTGTTATCTCTTTTGTCGAAAATCAGCCGTTTTTGCTCGAACATTAAATGCCTCCAAATGGTATTTAATTAACTTCCCGAGCCCCTGGAAGCATGAAAATCACTTTAAACATGCTAATTTTAGCTCTAACACTGATGATCCACCTACAAATGTGAACTGACGTTCAAAAATAAAACATTTGAAAACGGACCATTTTCCACATTTCTGAAGCATGACGTAATGGGGGGGGTGTTATCTCTTTTGTCGAAAATCAGCCGTTTTTGCTCGAACATTAAATGCCTCCAAATGGTATTTAATTAACTTCCCGAGCCCCTGGAAGCATGAAAATCACTTTAAACATGCTAATTTTAGCTCTAACACTGATGATCCACCTACAAATGTGAACTGACGTTCAAAAATAAAACATTTGAAAACGGACCATTTTCCACATTTCTGAAGCATAACGTAATGGGGGGGTGTTATCTCTTTTGTCGAAAATCAGCCGTTTTTGCTCGAACATTAAATGCCTCCAAATGGTATTTAATTAACTTCCCGAGCCCCTGGAAGCATGAAAATCACTTTAAACATGCTAATTTTAGCTCTAACACTGATGATCCACCTACAAATGTGAACTGACGTTCAAAAATAAAACATTTGAAAACGGACCATTTTCCACATTTCTGAAGCATGACGTAATGGGGGGGTGTTATCTCTTTTGTCGAAAATCAGCCGTTTTTGCTCGAACATTAAATGCCTCCAAATGGTATTTAATTCACTTCCCGAGCCCCTGGAAGCATGAAAATCACTTCAAAACATGCTTATTTTAGCTCTAACACTGATGATCCACCTACAAATGTGAACTGACGTTCAAAAATAAAACATTTGAAAACGGACCATTTTCCACATTTCTGAAGCATGACGTAATGGGGGGGGTGTTATCTCTTTTGTCGAAAATCAGCCGTTTTTGCTCGAACATTAAATGCCTCCAAATGGTATTTAATTAACTTCCCGAGCCCCTGGAAGCATGAAAATCACTTTAAACATGCTAATTTTAGCTCTAACACTGATGATCCACCTACAAATGTGAACTGACGTTCAAAAATAAAACATTTGAAAACGGACCATTTTCCACATTTCTGAAGCATAACATAATGGGGGGGTGTTATCTCTTTTGTCGAAAATCAGCCGTTTTTGCTCAAACATTAAATGCCTCCAAATGGTATTTAATTAACTTCCCGAGCCCCTGGAAGCATGAAAATCACTTTAAACATGCTAATTTTAGCTCTAACACTGATGATCCACCTACAAATGTGAACTGACGTTCAAAAATAAAACATTTGAAAACGGACTATTTTCCACATTTCTGAAGCATGACGTAATGGGGGGGTGTTATCTCTTTTGTCGAAAATCAGCCGTTTTTGCTCGAACATTAAATGCCTCCAAATGGTATTTAATTAACTTCCCGAGCCCCTGGAAGCATGAAAATCACTTTAAACATGCTAATTTTAGCTCTAACACTGATGATCCACCTACAAATGTGAACTGACGTTCAAAAATAAAACATTTGAAAACGGACCATTTTCCACATTTCTGAAGCATGACGTAATGGGGGGGTGTTATCTCTTTTGTCGAAAATCAGCCGTTTTTGCTCGAACATTAAATGCCTCCAAATGGTATTTAATTAACTTCCCGAGCCCCTGGAAGCATGAAAATCACTTTAAACATGCTAATTTTAGCTCTAACACTGATGATCCACCTACAAATGTGAACTGACGTTCAAAAATAAAACATTTGAAAACTGACCATTTTCCACGTTTCTGAAGCATGACGTAATGGGGGGGTGTTATCTCTTTTGTCGAAAATCAGCCGTTTTTGCTCGAACATTAAATGCCTCCAAATGGTATTTAATTAACTTCCCGGGGTGAAGAAACCCTTTTTGAGAACTCAGAGTGAGTAAATTGGCCATTTTCATGCACTTTTAACCATTCCATAAATCTTGTGTTTTGGGCCCCTGGAAGCATGAAAATCACTTTAAACATGCTAATTTTAGCTCTAACACTGATGATCCACCTACAAATGTGAACTGACGTTCAAAAATAAAACATTTGAAAACGGACCATTTTCCAAATTTCTGAAGCATGACGTAATGGGGGGGGTGTTATCTCTTTTGTCGAAAATCAGCCGTTTTTGCTCGAACATTAAATGCCTCCAAATGGTATTTATTTCACTTCCCGAGCCCCTGGAAGCATGAAAATCACTTTAAACATGCTAATTTTAGCTCTAACACTGATGATCCACCTACAAATGTGAACTGACGTTCAAAAATAAAACATTTGAAAACGGACCATTTTCCACATTTCTGAAGCATGACGTAATGGGGGGGTGTTATCTCTTTTGTCGAAAATCAGCCGTTTTTGCTCGAACATTAAATGCCTCCAAATGGTATTTAATTAACTTCCCCAGCCCCTGGAAGCATGAAAATCACTTTAAACATGCTAATTTTAGCTCTAACACTGATGATCCACCTACAAATGTGAACTGACGTTCAAAAATAAAACATTTGAAAACGGACCATTTTCCACATTTCTGAAGCATGACGTAATGGGGGGTGTTATCTCTTTTGTCGAAAATCAGCCGTTTTTGCTCGAACATTAAATGCCTCCAAATGGTATTTAATTAACTTCCCGGGGTGAAGAAACCCTTTTTGAGAACTCAGAGTGAGTAAATTGGCCATTTTCATGCACTTTTAACCATTCCATAAATCTTGTGTTTTGGGCCCCTGGAAGCATGAAAATCACTTTAAACATGCTAATTTTAGCTCTAACACTGATGATCCACCTACAAATGTGAACTGACGTTCAAAAATAAAACATTTGAAAACGGACCATTTTCCACATTTCTGAAGCATGACGTAATGGGGGGGTGTTATCTCTTTTGTCGAAAATCAGCCGTTTTTGCTCGAACATTAAATGCCTCCAAATGGTATTTAATTAACTTCCCGAGCCCCTGGAAGCATGAAAATCACTTTAAACATGCTAATTTTAGCTCTAACACTGATGATCCACCTACAAATGTGAACTGACGTTCAAAAATAAAACATTTGAAAACGGACCATTTTCCACATTTCTGAAGCATGACGTAATGGGGGGGTGTTATCTCTTTTGTCGAAAATCAGCCGTTTTTGCTCGAACATTAAATGCCTCCAAATGGTATTTAATTAACTTCCCGGGGTGAAGAAACCCTTTTTGAGAACTCAGAGTGAATAAATTGGCCATTTTCATGCACTTTTAACCATTCCATAAATCTTGTGTTTTGGGCCCCTGGAAGCATGAAAATCACTTTAAACGTGCTAATTTTAGCTCTAACACTGATGATCCACCTACAAATGTGAACTGACGTTCAAAAATAAAACATTTGAAAACGGACCATTTTCCACATTTCTGAAGCATGACGTAATGGGGGGGTGTTATCTCTTTTGTCGAAAATCAGCCGTTTTTGCTCGAACATTAAATGCCTCCAAATGGTATTTAATTAACTTCCCGAGCCCCTGGAAGCATGAAAATCACTTTAAACATGCTAATTTTAGCTCTAACACTGATGATCCACCTACAAATGTGAACTGACGTTCAAAAATAAAACATTTGAAAACGGACCATTTTCCACATTTCTGAAGCATGACGTAATGGGGGGGTGTTATCTCTTTTGTCGAAAATCAGCCGTTTTTGCTCGAACATTAAATGCCTCCAAATGGTATTTAATTAACTTCCCGGGGTGAAGAAACCCTTTTTGAGAACTCAGAGTGAGTAAATTGGCCATTTTCATGCACTTTTAACCATTCCATAAATCTTGTGTTTTGGGCCCCTGGAAGCATGAAAATCACTTTAAACATGCTTATTTTAGCTCTAACACTGATGATCCACCTACAAATGTGAACTGACGTTCAAAAATAAAACATTTGAAAACGGACGATTTTCCACATTTCTGAAGCATGACGTAATGGGGGGGTGTTATCTCTTTTGTCGAAAATCAGCCGTTTTTGCTCGAACATTAAATGCCTCCAAATGGTATTTAATTAACTTCCCGGGGTGAAGAAACCCTTTTTGAGAACTCAGAGTGAGTAAATTGGCCATTTTCATGCACTTTTAACCATTCCATAAATCTTGTGTTTAGGGCCCCTGGAAGCATGAAAATCACTTTAAACATGCTAATTTTAGCTCTAACACTGATGATCCACCTACAAATGTGAACTGACGTTCAAAAATAAAACATTTGAAAACGGACCATTTTCCACATTTCTGAAGCATGACGTAATGGGGGGGTGTTATCTCTTTTGTCGAAAATCAGCCGTTTTTGCTCGAACATTAAATGCCTCCAAATGGTATTTAATTAACTTCCCGAGCCCCTGGAAGCATGAAAATCACTTTAAACATGCTAATTTTAGCTCTAACACTGATGATCCACCTACAAATGTGAACTGACGTTCAAAAATAAAACATTTGAAAACGGACCATTTTCCACATTTCTGAAGCATGACGTAATGGGGGGGTGTTATCTCTTTTGTCGAAAATCAGCCGTTTTTGCTCGAACATTAAATGCCTCCAAATGGTATTTAATTAACTTCCCGAGCCCCTGGAAGCATGAAAATCACTTTAAACATGCTAATTTTAGCTCTAACACTGATGATCCACCTACAAATGTGAACTGACGTTCAAAAATAAAACATTTGAAAACGGACCATTTTCCACTTTTCTGAAGCATGACGTAATGGGGGGGTGTTATCTCTTTTGTCGAAAATCAGCCGTTTTTGCTCGAACATTAAATGCCTCCAAATGGTATTTAATTAACTTCCCGGGGTGAAGAAACCCTTTTTGAGAACTCAGAGTGAGTAAATTGGCCATTTTCATGCACTTTTAACCATTCCATAAATCTTGTGTTTTGGGCCCCTGGAAGCATGAAAATCACTTTAAACATGCTAATTTTAGCTCTAACACTGATGATCCACCTACAAATGTGAACTGACGTTCAAAAATAAAACATTTGAAAACGGACCATTTTCCACATTTCTGAAGCATGACGTAATGGGGGGGTGTTATCTCTTTTGTCGAAAATCAGCCGTTTTTGCTCGAACATTAAATGCCTCCAAATGGTATTTAATTAACTTCCCGAGCCCCTGGAAGCATGAAAATCACTTTAAACATGCTAATTTTAGCTCTAACACTGATGATCCACCTACAAATGTGAACTGACGTTCAAAAATAAAACATTTGAAAACGGACCATTTTCCACATTTCTGAAGCATGACGTAATGGGGGGGTGTTATCTCTTTTGTCGAAAATCAGCCGTTTTTGCTCGAACATTAAATGCCTCCAAATGGTATTTAATTAACTTCCCGAGCCCCTGGAAGCATGAAAATCACTTTAAACATGCTAATTTTAGCTCTAACACTGATGATCCACCTACAAATGTGAACTGACGTTCAAAAATAAAACATTTGAAAACTGACCATTTTCCACGTTTCTGAAGCATGACGTAATGGGGGGGTGTTATCTCTTTTGTCGAAAATCAGCCGTTTTTGCTCGAACATTAAATGCCTCCAAATGGTATTTAATTAACTTCCCGGGGTGAAGAAACCCTTTTTGAGAACTCAGAGTGAGTAAATTGGCCATTTTCATGCACTTTTAACCATTCCATAAATCTTGTGTTTTGGGCCCCTGGAAGCATGAAAATCACTTTAAACATGCTAATTTTAGCTCTAACACTGATGATCCACCTACAAATGTGAACTGACGTTCAAAAATAAAACATTTGAAAACGGACCATTTTCCAAATTTCTGAAGCATGACGTAATGGGGGGGGTGTTATCTCTTTTGTCGAAAATCAGCCGTTTTTGCTCGAACATTAAATGCCTCCAAATGGTATTTATTTCACTTCCCGAGCCCCTGGAAGCATGAAAATCACTTTAAACATGCTAATTTTAGCTCTAACACTGATGATCCACCTACAAATGTGAACTGACGTTCAAAAATAAAACATTTGAAAACGGACCATTTTCCACATTTCTGAAGCATGACGTAATGGGGGGGTGTTATCTCTTTTGTCGAAAATCAGCCGTTTTTGCTCGAACATTAAATGCCTCCAAATGGTATTTAATTAACTTCCCCAGCCCCTGGAAGCATGAAAATCACTTTAAACATGCTAATTTTAGCTCTAACACTGATGATCCACCTACAAATGTGAACTGACGTTCAAAAATAAAACATTTGAAAACGGACCATTTTCCACATTTCTGAAGCATGACGTAATGGGGGGTGTTATCTCTTTTGTCGAAAATCAGCCGTTTTTGCTCGAACATTAAATGCCTCCAAATGGTATTTAATTAACTTCCCGGGGTGAAGAAACCCTTTTTGAGAACTCAGAGTGAGTAAATTGGCCATTTTCATGCACTTTTAACCATTCCATAAATCTTGTGTTTTGGGCCCCTGGAAGCATGAAAATCACTTTAAACATGCTAATTTTAGCTCTAACACTGATGATCCACCTACAAATGTGAACTGACGTTCAAAAATAAAACATTTGAAAACGGACCATTTTCCACATTTCTGAAGCATGACGTAATGGGGGGGTGTTATCTCTTTTGTCGAAAATCAGCCGTTTTTGCTCGAACATTAAATGCCTCCAAATGGTATTTAATTAACTTCCCGAGCCCCTGGAAGCATGAAAATCACTTTAAACATGCTAATTTTAGCTCTAACACTGATGATCCACCTACAAATGTGAACTGACGTTCAAAAATAAAACATTTGAAAACGGACCATTTTCCACATTTCTGAAGCATGACGTAATGGGGGGGTGTTATCTCTTTTGTCGAAAATCAGCCGTTTTTGCTCGAACATTAAATGCCTCCAAATGGTATTTAATTAACTTCCCGGGGTGAAGAAACCCTTTTTGAGAACTCAGAGTGAATAAATTGGCCATTTTCATGCACTTTTAACCATTCCATAAATCTTGTGTTTTGGGCCCCTGGAAGCATGAAAATCACTTTAAACGTGCTAATTTTAGCTCTAACACTGATGATCCACCTACAAATGTGAACTGACGTTCAAAAATAAAACATTTGAAAACGGACCATTTTCCACATTTCTGAAGCATGACGTAATGGGGGGGTGTTATCTCTTTTGTCGAAAATCAGCCGTTTTTGCTCGAACATTAAATGCCTCCAAATGGTATTTAATTAACTTCCCGAGCCCCTGGAAGCATGAAAATCACTTTAAACATGCTAATTTTAGCTCTAACACTGATGATCCACCTACAAATGTGAACTGACGTTCAAAAATAAAACATTTGAAAACGGACCATTTTCCACATTTCTGAAGCATGACGTAATGGGGGGGTGTTATCTCTTTTGTCGAAAATCAGCCGTTTTTGCTCGAACATTAAATGCCTCCAAATGGTATTTAATTAACTTCCCGGGGTGAAGAAACCCTTTTTGAGAACTCAGAGTGAGTAAATTGGCCATTTTCATGCACTTTTAACCATTCCATAAATCTTGTGTTTTGGGCCCCTGGAAGCATGAAAATCACTTTAAACATGCTTATTTTAGCTCTAACACTGATGATCCACCTACAAATGTGAACTGACGTTCAAAAATAAAACATTTGAAAACGGACGATTTTCCACATTTCTGAAGCATGACGTAATGGGGGGGTGTTATCTCTTTTGTCGAAAATCAGCCGTTTTTGCTCGAACATTAAATGCCTCCAAATGGTATTTAATTAACTTCCCGGGGTGAAGAAACCCTTTTTGAGAACTCAGAGTGAGTAAATTGGCCATTTTCATGCACTTTTAACCATTCCATAAATCTTGTGTTTAGGGCCCCTGGAAGCATGAAAATCACTTTAAACATGCTAATTTTAGCTCTAACACTGATGATCCACCTACAAATGTGAACTGACGTTCAAAAATAAAACATTTGAAAACGGACCATTTTCCACATTTCTGAAGCATGACGTAATGGGGGGGTGTTATCTCTTTTGTCGAAAATCAGCCGTTTTTGCTCGAACATTAAATGCCTCCAAATGGTATTTAATTAACTTCCCGAGCCCCTGGAAGCATGAAAATCACTTTAAACATGCTAATTTTAGCTCTAACACTGATGATCCACCTACAAATGTGAACTGACGTTCAAAAATAAAACATTTGAAAACGGACCATTTTCCACATTTCTGAAGCATGACGTAATGGGGGGGTGTTATCTCTTTTGTCGAAAATCAGCCGTTTTTGCTCGAACATTAAATGCCTCCAAATGGTATTTAATTAACTTCCCGAGCCCCTGGAAGCATGAAAATCACTTTAAACATGCTAATTTTAGCTCTAACACTGATGATCCACCTACAAATGTGAACTGACGTTCAAAAATAAAACATTTGAAAACGGACCATTTTCCACTTTTCTGAAGCATGACGTAATGGGGGGGTGTTATCTCTTTTGTCGAAAATCAGCCGTTTTTGCTCGAACATTAAATGCCTCCAAATGGTATTTAATTAACTTCCCGGGGTGAAGAAACCCTTTTTGAGAACTCAGAGTGAGTAAATTGGCCATTTTCATGCACTTTTAACCATTCCATAAATCTTGTGTTTTGGGCCCCTGGAAGCATGAAAATCACTTTAAACATGCTAATTTTAGCTCTAACACTGATGATCCACCTACAAATGTGAACTGACGTTCAAAAATAAAACATTTGAAAACGGACCATTTTCCACATTTCTGAAGCATGACGTAATGGGGGGGTGTTATCTCTTTTGTTGAAAATCAGCCGTTTTTGCTCGAACATTAAATGCCTCCAAATGGTATTTAATTAACTTCCCGGGGTGAAGAAAACCTTTTTGAGAACTCAGAGTGAGTAAATTGGCCATTTTCATGCACTTTTAACCATTCCATAAATCTTGTGTTTTGGGCCCCTGGAAGCATGAAAATCACTTTAAACATGCTAATTTTAGCTCTAACACTGATGATCCACCTACAAATGTGAACTGACGTTCAAAAATAAAACATTTGAAAACGGACCATTTTCCACATTTCTGAAGCATGACGTAATGGGGGGTGTTATCTCTTTTGTCGAAAATCAGCCGTTTTTGCTCGAACATTAAATGCCTCCAAATGGTATTTATTTAACTTCCCGACCCCCTGGAAGCATGAAAATCACTTTAAACATGCTAATTTTAGCTCTAACACTGATGATCCACCTACAAATGTGAACTGACGTTCAAAAATAAAACATTTGAAAACGGACCATTTTCCACATTTCTGGAGCATGACGTAATGGGGGGGTGTTATCTCTTTTGTCGAAAATCAGCCGTTTTTGCTCGAACATTAAATGCCTCCAAATGGTATTTAATTAACTTCCCGGGGTGAAGAAACCCTTTTTGAGAACTCAGAGTGAGTAAATTGGCCATTTTCATGCACTTTTAACCATTCCATAAATCTTGTGTTTTGGGCCCCTGGAATCATGAAAATCACTTTAAACATGCTAATTTTAGCTCTAACACTGATGATCCACCTACAAATGTGAACTGACGTTCAAAAATAAAACATTTGAAAACGGACCATTTTCCACATTTCTGAAGCATGACGTAATGGGGGGGTGTTATCTCTTTTGTCGAAAATCAGCCGTTTTTGCTCGAACATTAAATGCCTCCAAATGGTATTTATTTCACTTCCCGAGCCCCTGGAAGCATGAAAATCACTTTAAACATGCTAATTTTAGCTCTAACACTGATGATCCACCTACAAATGTGAACTGACGTTCAAAAATAAAACATTTGAAAACGGACCATTTTCCACATTTCTGAAGCATGACGTAATGGGGGGGGTGTTATCTCTTTTGTCGAAAATCAGCCGTTTTTGCTCGAACATTAAATGCCTCCAAATGGTATTTAATTAACTTCCCGGGGTGAAGAAACCCTTTTTGAGAACTCAGAGTGAGTAAATTGGCCATTTTCATGCACTTTTAACCATTCCATAAATCTTGTGTTTTGGGCCCCTGGAAGCATGAAAATCACTTTAAACATGCTAATTTTAGCTCTAACACTGATGATCCACCTACAAATGTGAACTGACGTTCAAAAATAAAACATTTGAAAACGGACCATTTTCCACATTTCTGAAGCATGACGTAATGGGGGGTGTTATCTCTTTTGTCGAAAATCAGCCGTTTTTGCTCGAACATTAAATGCCTCCAAATGGTATTTATTTCACTTCCCGAGCCCCTGGAAGCATGAAAATCACTTTAAACATGCTAATTTTAGCTCTAACACTGATGATCCACCTACAAATATGAACTGACGTTCAAAAATAAAACATTTGAAAACGGACCATTTTCCACATTTCTGAAGCATGACGTAATGGGGGGGTGTTATCTCTTTTGTCGAAAATCAGACGTTTTTGCTCGAACATTAAATGCCTCCAAATGGTATTTATTTCACTTCCCGAGCCCCTGGAAGCATGAAAATCACTTTAAACATGCTAATTTTAGCTCTAACACTGATGATCCACCTACAAATGTGAACTGACGTTCAAAAATAAAACATTTGAAAACGGACCATTTTCCACATTTCTGAAGCATGACGTAATGGGGGGGTGTTATCTCTTTTGTCGAAAATCAGCCGTTTTTGCTCGAACATTAAATGCCTCCAAATGGTATTTAATTAACTTCCCCAGCCCCTGGAAGCATGAAAATCACTTTAAACATGCTAATTTTAGCTCTAACACTGATGATCCACCTACAAATGTGAACTGACGTTCAAAAATAAAACATTTGAAAACGGACCATTTTCCACATTTCTGAAGCATGACGTAATGGGGGGGGTGTTATCTCTTTTGTCGAAAATCAGCCGTTTTTGCTCGAACATTAAATGCCTCCAAATGGTATTTAATTAACTTCCCGAGCCCCTGGAAGCATGAAAATCACTTTAAACATGCTAATTTTAGCTCTAACACTGATGATCCACCTACAAATGTGAACTGACGTTCAAAAATAAAACATTTGAAAACGGACCATTTTCCACATTTCTGAAGCATGACGTAATGGGGGGGTGTTATCTCTTTTGTCGAAAATCAGCCGTTTTTGCTCGAACATTGAATGCCTCCAAATGGTATTTAATTAACTTCCCGAGCCCCTGGAAGCATGAAAATCACTTTAAACATGCTAATTTTAGCTCTAACACTGATGATCCACCTACAAATGTGAACTGACGTTCAAAAATAAAACATTTGAAAACGGACCATTTTCCACAATTCTGAAGCATGACGTAATGGGGGGGTGTTATCTCTTTTGTCGAAAATCAGCCGTTTTTGCTCGAACATTAAATGCCTCCAAATGGTATTTAATTAACTTCCCGAGCCCCTGGAAGCATGAAAATCACTTTAAACATGCTAATTTTAGCTCTAACACTGATGATCCACCTACAAATGTGAACTGACGTTCAAAAATAAAACATTTGAAAACGGACCATTTTCCACATTTCTGAAGCATGACGTAATGGGGGGGTGTTATCTCTTTTGTCGAAAATCAGCCGTTTTTGCTCGAACATTAAATGCCTCCAAATGGTATTTATTTCACTTCCCGAGCCCCTGGAAGCATGAAAATCACTTTAAACATGCTAATTTTAGCTCTAACACTGATGATCCACCTACAAATGTGAACTGACGTTCAAAAATAAAACATTTGAAAACGGACCATTTTCCACATTTCTGAAGCATGACGTAATGGGGGGGTGTTATCTCTTTTGTCGAAAATCAGCCGTTTTTGCTCGAACATTAAATGCCTCCAAATGGTATTTAATTAACTTCCCCAGCCCCTGGAAGCATGAAAATCACTTTAAACATGCTAATTTTAGCTCTAACACTGATGATCCACCTACAAATGTGAACTGACGTTCAAAAATAAAACATTTGAAAACGGACCATTTTCCACATTTCTGAAGCATGACGTAATGGGGGGGTGTTATCTCTTTTGTCGAAAATCAGCCGTTTTTGCTCGAACATTAAATGCCTCCAAATGGTATTTAATTCACTTCCCGAGCCCCTGGAAGCATGAAAATCACTTTAAACATGCTAATTTTAGCTCTAACACTGATGATCCACCTACAAATGTGAACTGACGTTCAAAAATAAAACATTTGAAAACGGACCATTTTCCACATTTCTGAAGCATGACGTAATGGGGGGGTGTTATCTCTTTTGTCGAAAATCAGCCGTTTTTGCTCGAACATTAAATGCCTCCAAATGGTATTTAATTAACTTCCCGAGCCCCTGGAAGCATGAAAATCACTTTAAACATGCTAATTTTAGCTCTAACACTGATGATCCACCTACAAATGTGAACTGACGTTCAAAAATAAAACATTTGAAAACGGACCATTTTCCACATTTCTGAAGCATGACGTAATGGGGGGGTGTTATCTCTTTTGTCGAAAATCAGCCGTTTTTGCTGGAACATTAAATGCCTCCAAATGGTATTTAATTAACTTCCCGGGGTGAAGAAACCCTTTTTGAGAACTCAGAGTGAGTAAATTGGCCATTTTCATGCACTTTTAACCATTCCATAAATCTTGTGTTTTGGGCCCCTGGAATCATGAAAATCACTTTAAACATGCTAATTTTAGCTCTAACACTGATGATCCACCTACAAATGTGAACTGACGTTCAAAAATAAAACATTTGAAAACGGACCATTTTCCACATTTCTGAAGCATGACCTAATGGGGGGGTGTTATCTCTTTTGTCGAAAATCAGCCGTTTTTGCTCGAACATTAAATGCCTCCAAATGGTATTTAATTCACTTCCCGAGCCCCTGGAAGCATGAAAATCACTTCAAAACATGCTTATTTTAGCTCTAACACTGATGATCCACCTACAAATGTGAACTGACGTTCAAAAATAAAACATTTGAAAACGGACCATTTTCCACATTTCTGAAGCATGACGTAATGGGGGGTGTTATCTCTTTTGTCGAAAATCAGCCGTTTTTGCTCGAACATTAAATGCCTCCAAATGGTATTTAATTAACTTCCCGAGCCCCTGGAAGCATGAAAATCACTTTAAACATGCTAATTTTAGCTCTAACACTGATGATCCACCTACAAATGTGAACTGACGTTCAAAAATAAAACATTTGAAAACGGACCATTTTCCACATTTCTGAAGCATGACGTAATGGGGGGGTGTTATCTCTTTTGTCGAAAATCAGCCGTTTTTGCTCGAACATTAAATGCCTCCAAATGGTATTTAATTAACTTCCCGAGCCCCTGGAAGCATGAAAATCACTTTAAACATGCTAATTTTAGCTCTAACACTGATGATCCACCTACAAATGTGAACTGACGTTCAAAAATAAAACATTTGAAAACGGACCATTTTCCACATTTCTGAAGCATGACGTAATGGGGGGGGTGTTATCTCTTTTGTCGAAAATCAGCCGTTTTTGCTCGAACATTAAATGCCTCCAAATGGTATTTAATTAACTTCCCCAGCCCCTGGAAGCATGAAAATCACTTTAAACATGCTAATTTTAGCTCTAACACTGATGATCCACCTACAAATATGAACTGACGTTCAAAAATAAAACATTTGAAAACGGACCATTTTCCACATTTCTGAAGCATAACGTAATGGGGGGGTGTTATCTCTTTTGTCGAAAATCAGCCGTTTTTGCTCGAACATTAAATGCCTCCAAATGGTATTTAATTAACTTCCCGAGCCCCTGGAAGCATGAAAATCACTTTAAACATGCTAATTTTAGCTCTAACACTGATGATCCACCTACAAATGTGAACTGACGTTCAAAAATAAAACATTTGAAAACGGACCATTTTCCACATTTCTGAAGCATGACGTAATGGGGGGGTGTTATCTCTTTTGTCGAAAATCAGCCGTTTTTGCTCGAACATTAAATGCCTCCAAATGGTATTTAATTCACTTCCCGAGCCCCTGGAAGCATGAAAATCACTTCAAAACATGCTTATTTTAGCTCTAACACTGATGATCCACCTACAAATGTGAACTGACGTTCAAAAATAAAACATTTGAAAACGGACCATTTTCCACATTTCTGAAGCATGACGTAATGGGGGGTGTTATCTCTTTTGTCGAAAATCAGCCGTTTTTGCTCGAACATTAAATGCCTCCAAATGGTATTTAATTAACTTCCCGAGCCCCTGGAAGCATGAAAATCACTTTAAACATGCTAATTTTAGCTCTAACACTGATGATCCACCTACAAATGTGAACTGACGTTCAAAAATAAAACATTTGAAAACGGACCATTTTCCACATTTCTGAAGCATGACGTAATGGGGGGGTGTTATCTCTTTTGTCGAAAATCAGCCGTTTTTGCTCGAACATTAAATGCCTCCAAATGGTATTTAATTAACTTCCCGAGCCCCTGGAAGCATGAAAATCACTTTAAACATGCTAATTTTAGCTCTAACACTGATGATCCACCTACAAATGTGAACTGACGTTCAAAAATAAAACATTTGAAAACGGACCATTTTCCACATTTCTGAAGCATGACGTAATGGGGGGGGTGTTATCTCTTTTGTCGAAAATCAGCCGTTTTTGCTCGAACATTAAATGCCTCCAAATGGTATTTAATTAACTTCCCGAGCCCCTGGAAGCATGAAAATCACTTTAAACATGCTAATTTTAGCTCTAACACTGATGATCCACCTACAAATGTGAACTGACGTTCAAAAATAAAACATTTGAAAACGGACCATTTTCCACATTTCTGAAGCATAACGTAATGGGGGGGTGTTATCTCTTTTGTCGAAAATCAGCCGTTTTTGCTCGAACATTAAATGCCTCCAAATGGTATTTAATTAACTTCCCGAGCCCCTGGAAGCATGAAAATCACTTTAAACATGCTAATTTTAGCTCTAACACTGATGATCCACCTACAAATGTGAACTGACGTTCAAAAATAAAACATTTGAAAACGGTCCATTTTCCACATTTCTGAAGCATGACGTAATGGGGGGGTGTTATCTCTTTTGTCGAAAATCAGCCGTTTTTGCTCGAACATTAAATGCCTCCAAATGGTATTTAATTAACTTCCCGAGCCCCTGGAAGCATGAAAATCACTTTAAACATGCTAATTTTAGCTCTAACACTGATGATCCACCTACAAATGTGAACTGACGTTCAAAAATAAAACATTTGAAAACGGACCATTTTCCACATTTCTGAAGCATGACGTAATGGGGGGGTGTTATCTCTTTTGTCGAAAATCAGCCGTTTTTGCTCGAACATTAAATGCCTCCAAATGGTATTTAATTAACTTCCCGAGCCCCTGGAAGCATGAAAATCACTTTAAACATGCTAATTTTAGCTCTAACACTGATGATCCACCTACAAATGTGAACTGACGTTCAAAAATAAAACATTTGAAAACTGACCATTTTCCACGTTTCTGAAGCATGACGTAATGGGGGGGTGTTATCTCTTTTGTCGAAAATCAGCCGTTTTTGCTCAAACATTAAATGCCTCCAAATGGTATTTAATTAACTTCCCGGGGTGAAGAAACCCTTTTTGAGAACTCAGAGTGAGTAAATTGGCCATTTTCATGCACTTTTAACCATTCCATAAATCTTGTGTTTTGGGCCCCTGGAAGCATGAAAATCACTTTAAACATGCTAAATTTAGCTCTAACACTGATGATCCACCTACAAATGTGAACTGACGTTCAAAAATAAAACATTTGAAAACGGACCATTTTCCACATTTCTGAAGCATGACGTAATGGGGGGGGTGTTATCTCTTTTGTCGAAAATCAGCCGTTTTTGCTCGAACATTAAATGCCTCCAAATGGTATTTATTTCACTTCCCGAGCCCCTGGAAGCATGAAAATCACTTTAAACATGCTAATTTTAGCTCTAACACTGATGATCCACCTACAAATGTGAACTGACGTTCAAAAATAAAACATTTGAAAACGGACCATTTTCCACATTTCTGAAGCATGACGTAATGGGGGGGTGTTATCTCTTTTGTCGAAAATCATCCGTTTTTGCTCGAACATTAAATGCCTCCAAATGGTATTTAATTAACTTCCCCAGCCCCTGGAAGCATGAAAATCACTTTAAACATGCTAATTTTAGCTCTAACACTGATGATCCACCTACAAATGTGAACTGACGTTCAAAAATAAAACATTTGAAAACGGACCATTTTCCACATTTCTGAAGCATGACGTAATGGGGGGGTGTTATCTCTTTTGTCGAAAATCAGCCGTTTTTGCTGGAACATTAAATGCCTCCAAATGGTATTTAATTAACTTCCCGGGGTGAAGAAACCCTTTTTGAGAACTCAGAGTGAGTAAATTGGCCATTTTCATGCACTTTTAACCATTCCATAAATCTTGTGTTTTGGGCCCCTGGAATCATGAAAATCACTTTAAACATGCTAATTTTAGCTCTAACACTGATGATCCACCTACAAATGTGAACTGACGTTCAAAAATAAAACATTTGAAAACGGACCATTTTCCACATTTCTGAAGCATGACGTAATGGGGGGGTGTTATCTCTTTTGTCGAAAATCAGCCGTTTTTGCTCGAACATTAAATGCCTCCAAATGGTATTTATTTCACTTCCTGAGCCCTGGAAGCATGAAAATCACTTTAAACATGCTAATTTTAGCTCTAACACTGATGATCCACCTACAAATATGAACTGACGTTCAAAAATAAAACATTTGAAAACGGACCATTTTCCACATTTCTGAAGCATGACGTAATGGGGGGGTGTTATCTCTTTTGTCGAAAATCAGCCGTTTTTGCTCGAACATTAAATGCCTCCAAATGGTATTTATTTCACTTCCCGAGCCCCTGGAAGCATGAAAATCACTTTAAACATGCTAATTTTAGCTCTAACGCTGATGATCCACCTACAAATGTGAACTGACGTTCAAAAATAAAACATTTGAAAACGGACCATTTTCCACATTTCTGAAGCATGACGTAATGGGGGGGTGTTATCTCTTTTGTCGAAAATCAGCCGTTTTTGCTCGAACATTAAATGCCTCCAAATGGTATTTAATTAACTTCCCGAGCCCCTGGAAGCATGAAAATCACTTTAAACATGCTAATTTTAGCTCTAACACTGATGATCCACCTACAAATGTGAACTGACGTTCAAAAATAAAACATTTGAAAACGGACCATTTTCCACATTTCTGAAGCATGACGTAATGGGGGGGTGTTATCTCTTTTGTCGAAAATCAGCCGTTTTTGCTCGAACATTAAATGCCTCCAAATGGTATTTAATTAACTTCCCGGGGTGAAGAAACCCTTTTTGAGAACTCAGAGTGAGTAAATTGGCCATTTTCATGCACTTTTAACCATTCCATAAATCTTGTGGTTTGGGCCCCTGGAAGCATGAAAATCACTTTAAACATGCTAATTTTAGCTCTAACACTGATGATCCACCTACAAATGTGAACTGACGTTCAAAAATAAAACATTTGAAAACGGACCATTTTCCACATTTCTGAAGCATGACGTAATGGGGGGGGTGTTATCTCTTTTGTCGAAAATCAGCCGTTTTTGCTCGAACATTAAATGCCTCCAAATGGTATTTATTTCACTTCCCGGGCCCCTGGAAGCATGAAAATCACTTTAAACATGCTAATTTTAGCTCTAACACTGATGATCCACCTACAAATGTGAACTGACGTTCAAAAATAAAACATTTGAAAACGGACCATTTTCCACATTTCTGAAGCATGACGTAATGGGGGGGTGTTATCTCTTTTGTCGAAAATCAGCCGTTTTTGCTCGAACATTAAATGCCTCCAAATGGTATTTAATTAACTTCCCCAGCCCCTGGAAGCATGAAAATCACTTTAAACATGCTAATTTTAGCTCTAACACTGATGATCCACCTACAAATGTGAACTGACGTTCAAAAATAAAACATTTGAAAACGGACCATTTTCCACATTTCTGAAGCATGACGTAATGGGGGGTGTTATCTCTTTTGTCGAAAATCAGCCGTTTTTGCTCGAACATTAAATGCCTCCAAGTGGTATTTAATTAACTTCCCGGGGTGAAGAAACCCTTTTTGAGAACTCAGAGTGAGTAAATTGGCCATTTTCATGCACTTTTAACCATTCCATAAATCTTGTGTTTTGGGCCCCTGGAAGCATGAAAATCACTTTAAACATGCTAATTTTAGCTCTAACACTGATGATCCACCTACAAATGTGAACTGACGTTCAAAAATAAAACATTTGAAAACGGACCATTTTCCACATTTCTGAAGCATGACGTAATGGGGGGGTGTTATCTCTTTTGTCGAAAATCAGCCGTTTTTGCTCGAACATTAAATGCCTCCAAATGGTATTTAATTAACTTCCCGAGCCCCTGGAAGCATGAAAATCACTTTAAACATGCTAATTTTAGCTCTAACACTGATGATCCACCTACAAATGTGAACTGACGTTCAAAAATAAAACATTTGAAAACGGACCATTTTCCACATTTCTGAAGCATGACGTAATGGGGGGGTGTTATCTCTTTTGTCGAAAATCAGCCGTTTTTGCTGGAACATTAAATGCCTCCAAATGGTATTTAATTAACTTCCCGGGGTGAAGAAACCCTTTTTGAGAACTCAGAGTGAGTAAATTGGCCATTTTCATGCACTTTTAACCATTCCATAAATCTTGTGTTTTGGGCCCCTGGAATCATGAAAATCACTTTAAACATGCTAATTTTAGCTCTAACACTGATGATCCACCTACAAATGTGAACTGACGTTCAAAAATAAAACATTTGAAAACGGACCATTTTCCACATTTCTGAAGCATGACAAAATGGGGGGGTGTTATCTCTTTTGTCGAAAATCAGCCGTTTTTGCTCGAACATTAAATGCCTCCAAATGGTATTTATTTCACTTCCCGAGCCCTGGAAGCATGAAAATCACTTTAAACATGCTAATTTTAGCTCTAACACTGATGATCCACCTACAAATATGAACTGACGTTCAAAAATAAAACATTTGAAAACGGACCATTTTCCACATTTCTGAAGCATGACGTAATGGGGGGGTGTTATCTCTTTTGTCGAAAATCAGCCGTTTTTGCTCGAACATTAAATGCCTCCAAATGGTATTTATTTCACTTCCCGAGCCCCTGGAAGCATGAAAATCACTTTAAACATGCTAATTTTAGCTCTAACACTGATGATCCACCTACAAATGTGAACTGACGTTCAAAAATAAAACATTTGAAAACGGACCATTTTCCACATTTCTGAAGCATGACGTAATGGGGGGGTGTTATCTCTTTTGTCGAAAATCAGCCGTTTTTGCTCGAACATTAAATGCCTCCAAATGGTATTTAATTAACTTCCCGAGCCCCTGGAAGCATGAAAATCACTTTAAACATGCTAATTTTAGCTCTAACACTGATGATCCACCTACAAATGTGAACTGACGTTCAAAAATAAAACATTTGAAAACGGACCATTTTCCACATTTCTGAAGCATGACGTAATGGGGGGGTGTTATCTCTTTTGTCGAAAATCAGCCGTTTTTGCTCGAACATTAAATGCCTCCAAATGGTATTTAATTAACTTCCCGAGCCCCTGGAAGCATGAAAATCACTTTAAACATGCTAATTTTAGCTCTAACACTGATGATCCACCTACAAATGTGAACTAACGTTCAAAAATAAAACATTTGAAAACGGACCATTTTCCACATTTCTGAAGCATGACGTAATGGGGGGGTGTTATCTCTTTTGTCGAAAATCAGCCGTTTTTGCTCGAACATTGAATGCCTCCAAATGGTATTTAATTAACTTCCCGAGCCCCTGGAAGCATGAAAATCACTTTAAACATGCTAATTTTAGCTCTAACACTGATGATCCACCTACAAATGTGAACTGACGTTCAAAAATAAAACATTTGAAAACGGACCATTTTCCACATTTCTGAAGCATGACGTAATGGGGGGGTGTTATCTCTTTTGTCGAAAATCAGCCGTTTTTGCTCGAACATTAAATGCCTCCAAATGGTATTTAATTAACTTCCCGGGGTGAAGAAACCCTTTTTGAGAACTCAGAGTGAGTAAATTGGCCATTTTCATGCACTTTTAACCATTCCATAAATCTTGTGTTTTGGGCCCCTGGAAGCAGGAAAATCACTTTAAACATGCTAATTTTAGCTCTAACACTGATGATCCACCTACAAATGTGAACTGACGTTCATAAATAAAACATTTGAAAACTGACCATTTTCCACATTTCTTAAGCATGACGTAATGGGGGGTGTTATCTCTTTTGTCGAAAATCAGCCGTTTTTGCTCGAACATTAAATGCCTCCAAATGGTATTTATTTCACTTCCCGAGCCCCTGGAAGCATGAAAATCACTTTAAACATGCTAATTTTAGCTCTAACACTGATGATCCACCTACAAATGTGAACTGACGTTCAAAAATAAAACATTTGAAAACGGACCATTTTCCACATTTCTGAAGCATGACGTAATGGGGGGGTGTTATCTCTTTTGTCGAAAATCAGCCGTTTTTGCTCGAACATTAAATGCCTCCAAATGGTATTTATTTCACTTCCCGAGCCCCTGGAAGCATGAAAATCACTTTAAACATGCTAATTTTAGCTCTAACACTGATGATCCACCTACAAATGTGAACTGACGTTCAAAAATAAAACATTTAAAAACGGACCATTTTCCACATTTCTGAAGCATGACGTAATGGGGGGGTGTTATCTCTTTTGTCGAAAATCTGCCGTTTTTGCTCGAACATTAAATGCCTCCAAATGGGATTTATTTCACTTCCCGAGCCCCTGGAAGCATGAAAATCACTTTAAACATGCTAATTTTAGCTCTAACACTGATGATCCACCTACAAATGTGAACTGACGTTCAAAAATAAAACATTTGAAAACGGACCATTTTCCACATTTCTGAAGCATGACGTAATGGAGGGGGTGTTATCTCTTTTGTCGAAAATCAGCCGTTTTTGCTCGAACATTAAATGCCTCCAAATGGTATTTAATTAACTTCCCGGGGTGAAGAAACCCTTTTTGAGAACTCAGAGTGAGTAAATTGGCCATTTTCATGCACTTTTAACCATTCCATAAATCTTGTGTTTTGGGCCCCTGGAAGCATGAAAATCACTTTAAACATGCTAATTTTAGCTCTAACACTGATGATCCACCTACAAATGTGAACTGACGTTCAAAAATAAAACATTTGAAAACGGACCATTTTCCACATTTCTGAAGCATGACGTAATGGGGGGGTGTTATCTCTTTTGTCGAAAATCAGCCGTTTTTGCTCGAACAGTAAATGCCTCCAAATGGTATTTAATTAACTTCCCCAGCCCCTGGAAGCTTGAAAATCACTTTAAACATGCTAATTTTAGCTCTAACACTGATGATCCACCTACAAATGTGAACTGACGTTCAAAAATAAAACATTTGAAAACGGACCATTTTCCACATTTCTGAAGCATGACGTAATGGGGGGGTGTTATCTCTTTTGTCGAAAATCAGCCGTTTTTGCTCGAACATTAAATGCCTCCAAATGGTATTTAATTCACTTCCCGAGCCCCTGGAAGCATGAAAATCACTTTAAACATGCTAATTTTAGCTCTAACACTGATGATCCACCTACAAATGTGAACTGACGTTCAAAAATAAAACATTTGAAAACGGACCATTTTCCACATTTCTGAAGCATGACGTAATGGGGGGGTGTTATCTCTTTTGTCGAAAATCAGCCGTTTTTGCTCGAACATTAAATGCCTCCAAATGGTATTTAATTAACTTCCCGAGCCCCTGGAAGCATGAAAATCACTTTAAACATGCTAATTTTAGCTCTAACACTGATGATCCACCTACAAATGTGAACTGACGTTCAAAAATAAAACATTTGAAAACGGACCATTTTCCACATTTCTGAAGCATGACGTAATGGGGGGGTGTTATCTCTTTTGTCGAAAATCAGCCGTTTTTGCTGGAACATTAAATGCCTCCAAATGGTATTTAATTAACTTCCCGGGGTGAAGAAACCCTTTTTGAGAACTCAGAGTGAGTAAATTGGCCATTTTCATGCACTTTTAACCATTCCATAAATCTTGTGTTTTGGGCCCCTGGAATCATGAAAATCACTTTAAACATGCTAATTTTAGCTCTAACACTGATGATCCACCTACAAATGTGAACTGACGTTCAAAAATAAAACATTTGAAAACGGACCATTTTCCACATTTCTGAAGCATGACGTAATGGGGGGTGTTATCTCTTTTGTCGAAAATCAGCCGTTTTTGCTCGAACATTAAATGCCTCCAAATGGTATTTAATTCACTTCCCGAGCCCCTGGAAGCATGAAAATCACTTCAAAACATGCTTATTTTAGCTCTAACACTGATGATCCACCTACAAATGTGAACTGACGTTCAAAAATAAAACATTTGAAAACGGACCATTTTCCACATTTCTGAAGCATGACGTAATGGGGGGGTGTTATCTCTTTTGTCGAAAATCAGCCGTTTTTGCTCGAACATTAAATGCCTCCAAATGGTATTTAATTAACTTCCCGAGCCCCTGGAAGCATGAAAATCACTTTAAACATGCTAATTTTAGCTCTAACACTGATGATCCACCTACAAATGTGAACTGACGTTCAAAAATAAAACATTTGAAAACGGACCATTTTCCACATTTCTGAAGCATGACGTAATGGGGGGGTGTTATCTCTTTTTTCGAAAATCAGCCGTTTTTGCTGGAACATTAAATGCCTCCAAATGGTATTTAATTAACTTCCCGAGCCCCTGGAAGCATGAAAATCACTTTAAACATGCTAATTTTAGCTCTAACACTGATGATCCACCTACAAATGTGAACTGACGTTCAAAAATAAAACATTTGAAAACGGACCATTTTCCACATTTCTGAAGCATGACGTAATGGGGGGGGTGTTATCTCTTTTGTCGAAAATCAGCCGTTTTTGCTCGAACATTAAATGCCTCCAAATGGTATTTAATTAACTTCCCGAGCCCCTGGAAGCATGAAAATCACTTTAAACATGCTAATTTTAGCTCTAACACTGATGATCCACCTACAAATGTGAACTGACGTTCAAAAATAAAACATTTGAAAACGGACCATTTTCCACATTTCTGAAGCATAACGTAATGGGGGGGTGTTATCTCTTTTGTCGAAAATCAGCCGTTTTTGCTCGAACATTAAATGCCTCCAAATGGTATTTAATTAACTTCCCGAGCCCCTGGAAGCATGAAAATCACTTTAAACATGCTAATTTTAGCTCTAACACTGATGATCCACCTACAAATGTGAACTGACGTTCAAAAATAAAACATTTGAAAACGGACCATTTTCCACATTTCTGAAGCATGACGTAATGGGGGGGTGTTATCTCTTTTGTCGAAAATCAGCCGTTTTTGCTCGAACATTAAATGCCTCCAAATGGTATTTAATTAACTTCCCGAGCCCCTGGAAGCATGAAAATCACTTTAAACATGCTAATTTTAGCTCTAACACTGATGATCCACCTACAAATGTGAACTGACGTTCAAAAATAAAACATTTGAAAACTGACCATTTTCCACGTTTCTGAAGCATGACGTAATGGGGGGGTGTTATCTCTTTTGTCGAAAATCAGCCGTTTTTGCTCGAACATTAAATGCCTCCAAATGGTATTTAATTAACTTCCCGGGGTGAAGAAACCCTTTTTGAGAACTCAGAGTGAGTAAATTGGCCATTTTCATGCACTTTTAACCATTCCATAAATCTTGTGTTTTGGGCCCCTGGAAGCATGAAAATCACATTAAACATGCTAATTTTAGCTCTAACACTGATGATCCACCTACAAATGTGAACTGACGTTCAAAAATAAAACATTTGAAAACGGACCATTTTCCACATTTCTGAAGCATGACGTAATGGGGGGGGTGTTATCTCTTTTGTCGAAAATCAGCCGTTTTTGCTCGAACATTAAATGCCTCCAAATGGTATTTATTTCACTTCCCGAGCCCCTGGAAGCATGAAAATCACTTTAAACATGCTAATTTTAGCTCTAACACTGATGATCCACCTACAAATGTGAACTGACGTTCAAAAATAAAACATTTGAAAACGGACCATTTTCCACATTTCTGAAGCATGACGTAATGGGGGGGTGTTTTTGTCGAAAATCAGCCGTTTTTGCTCGAACATTAAATGCCTCCAAATGGTATTTAATTAACTTCCCGAGCCCCTGGAAGCATGAAAATCACTTTAAACATGCTAATTTTAGCTCTAACACTGATGATCCACCTACAAATGTGAACTGACGTTCAAAAATAAAACATTTGAAAACGGACCATTTTCCACATTTCTGAAGCATGACGTAATGGGGGGGTGTTATCTCTTTTGTCGAAAATCAGCCGTTTTTGCTCGAACATTAAATGCCTCCAAATGGTATTTAATTAACTTCCCGAGCCCCTGGAAGCATGAAAATCACTTTAAACATGCTAATTTTAGCTCTAACACTGATGATCCACCTACAAATGTGAACTGACGTTCAAAAATAAAACATTTGAAAACGGACCATTTTCCACATTTCTGAAGCATGACGTAATGGGGGGGTGTTATCTCTTTTGTCGAAAATCAGCCGTTTTTGCTCGAACATTGAATGCCTCCAAATGGTATTTAATTAACTTCCCGAGCCAATGGAAGCTTGAAAATCACTTTAAACATGCTAATTTTAGCTCTAACACTGATGATCCACCTACAAATGTGAACTGACGTTCAAAAATAAAACATTTGAAAACGGACCATTTTCCACATTTCTGAAGCATGACGTAATGGGGGGGTGTTATCTCTTTTGTCGAAAATCAGCCGTTTTTGCTCGAACATTAAATGCCTCCAAATGGTATTTAATTAACTTCCCGGGGTGAAGAAACCCTTTTTGAGAACTCAGAGTGAGTAAATTGGCCATTTTCATGCACTTTTAACCATTCCATAAATCTTGTGTTTTGGGCCCCTGGAAGCATGAAAATCACTTTAAACATGCTAATTTTAGCTCTAACACTGATGATCCACCTACAAATGTGAACTGACGTTCAAAAATAAAACATTTGAAAACGGACCATTTTCCACATTTCTGAAGCATGACGTAATGGGGGGTGTTATCTCTTTTGTCGAAAATCAGCCGTTTTTGCTCGAACATTAAATGCCTCCAAATGGTATTTATTTCACTTCCCGAGCCCCTGGAAGCATGAAAATCACTTTAAACATGCTAATTTTAGCTCTAACACTGATGATCCACCTACAAATGTGAACTGACGTTCAAAAATAAAACATTTGAAAACGGACCATTTTCCACATTTCTGAAGCATGACGTAATGGGGGGGTGTTATCTCTTTTGTCGAAAATCAGCCGTTTTTGCTCGAACATTAAATGCCTCCAAATGGTATTTAATTAACTTCCCGGGGTGAAGAAACCCTTTTTGAGAACTCAGAGTGAGTAAATTGGCCATTTTCATGCACTTTTAACCATTCCATAAATCTTGTGTTTTGGGCCCCTGGAAGCATGAAAATCACTTTAAACATGCTAATTTTAGCTCTAACACTGATGATCCACCTACAAATGTGAACTGACGTTCAAAAATAAAACATTTGAAAACGGACCATTTTCCACATTTCTGAAGCATGACGTAATGGGGGGTGTTATCTCTTTTGTCGAAAATCAGCCGTTTTTGCTCGAACATTAAATGCCTCCAAATGGTATTTATTTCACTTCCCGAGCCCCTGGAAGCATGAAAATCACTTTAAACATGCTAATTTTAGCTCTAACACTGATGATCCACCTACAAATATGAACTGACGTTCAAAAATAAAACATTTGAAAACGGACCATTTTCCACATTTCTGAAGCATGACGTAATGGGGGGGTGTTATCTCTTTTGTCGAAAATCAGCCGTTTTTGCTCGAACATTAAATGCCTCCAAATGGTATTTATTTCACTTCCCGAGCCCCTGGAAGCATGAAAATCACTTTAAACATGCTAATTTTAGCTCTAACACTGATGATCCACCTACAAATGTGAACTGACGTTCAAAAATAAAACATTTGAAAACGGACCATTTTCCACATTTCTGAAGCATGACGTAATGGGGGGGTGTTATCTCTTTTGTCGAAAATCAGCCGTTTTTGCTCGAACATTAAATGCCTCCAAATGGTATTTAATTAACTTCCCCAGCCCCTGGAAGCATGAAAATCACTTTAAACATGCTAATTTTAGCTCTAACACTGATGATCCACCTACAAATGTGAACTGACGTTCAAAAATAAAACATTTGAAAACGGACCATTTTCCACATTTCTGAAGCATGACGTAATGGGGGGGTGTTATCTCTTTTGTCGAAAATCAGCCGTTTTTGCTTGAACATTAAATGCCTCCAAATGGTATTTAATTCACTTCCCGAGCCCCTGGAAGCATGAAAATCACTTTAAACATGCTAATTTTAGCTCTAACACTGATGATCCACCTACAAATGTGAACTGACGTTCAAAAATAAAACATTTGAAAACGGACCATTTTCCACATTTCTGAAGCATGACGTAATGGGGGGGTGTTATCTCTTTTGTCGAAAATCAGCCGTTTTTGCTCGAACATTAAATGCCTCCAAATGGTATTTAATTAACTTCCCGAGCCCCTGGAAGCATGAAAATCACTTTAAACATGCTAATTTTAGCTCTAACACTGATGATCCACCTACAAATGTGAACTGACGTTCAAAAATAAAACATTTGAAAACGGACCATTTTCCACATTTCTGAAGCATGACGTAATGGGGGGGTGTTATCTCTTTTGTCGAAAATCAGCCGTTTTTGCTCGAACATTAAATGCCTCCAAATGGTATTTAATTAACTTCCCGAGCCCCTGGAAGCATGAAAATCACTTTAAACATGCTAATTTTAGCTCTAACACTGATGATCCACCTACAAATGTGAACTGACGTTCAAAAATAAAACATTTGAAAACTGACCATTTTCCACGTTTCTGAAGCATGACGTAATGGGGGGGTGTTATCTCTTTTGTCGAAAATCAGCCGTTTTTGCTCGAACATTAAATGCCTCCAAATGGTATTTAATTAACTTCCCGGGGTGAAGAAACCCTTTTTGAGAACTCAGAGTGAGTAAATTGGCCATTTTCATGCACTTTTAACCATTCCATAAATCTTGTGTTTTGGGCCCCTGGAAGCATGAAAATCACTTTAAACATGCTAATTTTAGCTCTAACACTGATGATCCACCTACAAATGTGAACTGACGTTCAAAAATAAAACATTTGAAAACGGACCATTTTCCACATTTCTGAAGCATGACGTAATGGGGGGGGTGTTATCTCTTTTGTCGAAAATCAGCCGTTTTTGCTCGAACATTAAATGCCTCCAAATGGTATTTATTTCACTTCCCGAGCCCCTGGAAGCATGGAAATCACTTTAAACATGCTAATTTTAGCTCTAACACTGATGATCCACCTACAAATGTGAACTGACGTTCAAAAATAAAACATTTGAAAACGGACCATTTTCCACATTTCTGAAGCATGACGTAATGGGGGGTGTTATCTCTTTTGTCGAAAATCAGCCGTTTTTGCTCGAACATTAAATGCCTCCAAATGGTATTTATTTAACTTCCCGAGCCCCTGGAAGCATGAAAATCACTTTAAACATGCTAATTTTAGCTCTAACACTGATGATCCACCTACAAATGTGAACTGACGTTCAAAAATAAAACATTTGAAAACGGACCATTTTCCACATTTCTGAAGCATGACGTAATGGGGGGGTGTTATCTCTTTTGTCGAAAATCAGCCGTTTTTGCTCGAACATTAAATGCCTCCAAATGGTATTTAATTAACTTCCCCAGCCCCTGGAAGCATGAAAATCACTTTAAACATGCTAATTTTAGCTCTAACACTGATGATCCACCTACAAATGTGAACTGACGTTCAAAAATAAAACATTTGAAAACGGACCATTTTCCACATTTCTGAAGCATGACGTAATGGGGGGGTGTTATCTCTTTTGTCGAAAATCAGCCGTTTTTGCTCGAACATTAAATGCCTCCAAATGGTATTTAATTAACTTCCCGAGCCCCTGGAAGCATGAAAATCACTTTAAACATGCTAATTTTAGCTCTAACACTGATGATCCACCTACAAATGTGAACTGACGTTCAAAAATAAAACATTTGAAAACGGACCATTTTCCACATTTCTGAAGCATGACGTAATGGGGGGGTGTTATCTCTTTTGTCGAAAATCAGCCGTTTTTGCTGGAACATTAAATGCCTCCAAATGGTATTTAATTAACTTCCCGGGGTGAAGAAACCCTTTTTGAGAACTCAGAGTGAGTAAATTGGCCATTTTCATGCACTTTTAACCATTCCATAAATCTTGTGTTTTGGGCCCCTGGAATCATGAAAATCACTTTAAACATGCTAATTTTAGCTCTAACACTGATGATCCACCTACAAATGTGAACTGACGTTCAAAAATAAAACATTTGAAAACGGACCATTTTCCACATTTCTGAAGCATGACGTAATGGGGGGGTGTTATCTCTTTTGTCGAAAATCAGCCGTTTTTGCTCGAACATTAAATGCCTCCAAATGGTATTTATTTCACTTCCCGAGCCCCTGGAAGCATGAAAATCACTTTAAACATGCTAATTTTAGCTCTAACACTGATGATCCACCTACAAATGCGAACTGACGTTCAAAAATAAAACATTTGAAAACGGACCATTTTCCACATTTCTGAAGCATGACGTAATGGGGGGGTGTTATCTCTTTTGTCGAAAATCAGCCATTTTTGCTCGAACATTAAATGCCTCCAAATGGTATTTAATTAACTTCCCGGGGTGAAGAAACCCTTTTTGAGAACTCAGAGTGAGTAAATTGGCCATTTTCATGCACTTTTAACCATTCCATAAATCTTGTGTTTTGGGCCCCTGGAAGCATGAAAATCACTTTAAACATGCTAATTTTAGCTCTAACACTGATGATCCACCTACAAATGTGAACTGACGTTCAAAAATAAAACATTTGAAAACGGACCATTTTCCACATTTCTGAAGCATGACGTAATGGGGGGTGTTATCTCTTTTGTCGAAAATCAGCCGTTTTTGTTTGAACATTAAATGCCTCCAAATGGTATTTATTTCACTTCCCGAGCCCCTGGAAGCATGAAAATCACTTTAAACATGCTAATTTTAGCTCTAACACTGATGATCTACCTACAAATATGAACTGACGTTCAAAAATAAAACATTTGAAAACGGACCATTTTCCACATTTCTGAAGCATGACGTAATGGGGGGGTGTTATCTCTTTTTTCGAAAATCAGCCGTTTTTGCTCGAACATTAAATGCCTCCAAATGGTATTTATTTCACTTCCCGAGCCCCTGGAAGCATGAAAATCACTTTAAACATGCTAATTTTAGCTCTAACACTGATGATCCACCTACAAATGTGAACTGACGTTCAAAAATAAAACATTTGAAAACGGACCATTTTCCACATTTCTGAAGCATGACGTAATGGGGGGGTGTTATCTCTTTTGTCGAAAATCTGCCGTTTTTGCTCGAACATTAAATGCCTCCAAATGGTATTTAATTAACTTCCCCAGCCCCTGGAAGCATGAAAATCACTTTAAACATGCTAATTTTAGCTCTAACACTGATGATCCACCTACAAATGTGAACTGACGTTCAAAAATAAAACATTTGAAAACGGACCATTTTCCACATTTCTGAAGCATGACGTAATGGGGGGGTGTTATCTCTTTTGTCGAAAATCAGCCGTTTTTGCTCGAACATTAAATGCCTCCAAATGGTATTTAATTAACTTCCCGAGCCCCTGGAAGCATGAAAATCACTTTAAACATGCTAATTTTAGCTCTAACACTGATGATCCACCTACAAATGTGAACTGACGTTCAAAAATAAAACATTTGAAAACGGACCATTTTCCACATTTCTGAAGCATGACGTAATGGGGGGGTGTTATCTCTTTTGTCGAAAATCAGCCGTTTTTGCTCGAACATTGAATGCCTCCAAATGGTATTTAATTAACTTCCCGAGCCCCTGTAAGCATGAAAATCACTTTAAACATGCTAATTTTAGCTCTAACACTGATGATCCACCTACAAATGTGAACTGACGTTCAAAAATAAAACATTTGAAAACGGACCATTTTCCACATTTCTGAAGCATGACGTAATGGGGGGGTGTTATCTCTTTTGTCGAAAATCAGCCGTTTTTGCTCGAACATTAAATGCCTCCAAATGGTATTTAATTAACTTCCCCAGCCCCTGGAAGCATGAAAATCACTTTAAACATGCTAATTTTAGCTCTAACACTGATGATCCACCTACAAATGTGAACTGACGTTCAAAAATAAAACATTTGAAAACGGACCATTTTCCACATTTCTGAAGCATGACGTAATGGGGGGGTGTTATCTCTTTTGTCGAAAATCAGCCGTTTTTGCTCGAACATTAAATGCCTCCAAATGGTATTTAATTAACTTCCCGGGGTGAAGAAACCCTTTTTGAGAACTCAGAGTGAGTAAATTGGCCATTTTCATGCACTTTTAACCATTCCATAAATCTTGTGTTTTGGGCCCCTGGAAGCATGAAAATCACTTTAAACATGCTAATTTTAGCTCTAACACTGATGATCCACCTACAAATGTGAACTGACGTTCAAAAATAAAACATTTGAAAACAGACCATTTTCCACATTTCTGAAGCATGACGTAATGGGGGGGGTGTTATCTCTTTTGTCGAAAATCAGCCGTTTTTGCTCGAACATTAAATGCCTCCAAATGGTATTTAATTAACTTCCCGGGGTGAAGAAACCCTTTTTGAGAACTCAGAGTGAGTAAATTGGCCATTTTCATGCACTTTTAACCATTCCATAAATCTTGTGTTTTGGGCCCCTGGAAGCATGAAAATCACTTTAAACATGCTAATTTTAGCTCTAACACTGATGATCCACCTACAAATGTGAACTGACGTTCAAAAATAAAACATTTGAAAACGGACCATTTTCCACATTTCTGAAGCATGACGTAATGGGGGGGTGTTATCTCTTTTGTCGAAAATCAGCCGTTTTTGCTCGAACATTAAATGCCTCCAAATGGTATTTAATTAACTTCCCCAGCCCCTGGAAGCATGAAAATCACTTTAAACATGCTAATTTTAGCTCTAACACTGATGATCCACCTACAAATGTGAACTGACGTTCAAAAATAAAACATTTGAAAACGGACCATTTTCCACATTTCTGAAGCATGACGTAATGGGGGGGGTGTTATCTCTTTTGTCGAAAATCAGCCGTTTTTGCTCGAACATTAAATGCCTCCAAATGGTATTTAATTCACTTCCCGAGCCCCTGGAAGCATGAAAATCACTTTAAACATGCTAATTTTAGCTCTAACACTGATGATCCACCTACAAATGTGAACTGACGTTCAAAAATAAAACATTTGAAAACGGACCATTTTCCACATTTCTGAAGCATGACGTAATGGGGGGGTGTTATCTCTTTTGTCGAAAATCAGCCGTTTTTGCTGGAACATTAAATGCCTCCAAATGGTATTTAATTAACTTCCCGGGGTGAAGAAACCCTTTTTGAGAACTCAGAGTGAGTAAATTGGCCATTTTCATGCACTTTTAACCATTCCATAAATCTTGTGTTTTGGGCCCCTGGAATCATGAAAATCACTTTAAACATGCTAATTTTAGCTCTAACACTGATGATCCACCTACAAATGTGAACTGACGTTCAAAAATAAAACATTTGAAAACGGACCATTTTCCACATTTCTGAAGCATGACGTAATGGGGGGTGTTATCTCTTTTGTCGAAAATCAGCCGTTTTTGCTCGAACATTAAATGCCTCCAAATGGTATTTAATTCACTTCCCGAGCCCCTGGAAGCATGAAAATCACTTCAAAACATGCTTATTTTAGCTCTAACACTGATGATCCACCTACAAATGTGAACTGACGTTCAAAAATAAAACATTTGAAAACGGACCATTTTCCACATTTCTGAAGCATGACGTAATGGGGGGGTGTTATCTCTTTTGTCGAAAATCAGCCGTTTTTGCTCGAACATTAAATGCCTCCAAATGGTATTTAATTAACTTCCCGAGCCCCTGGAAGCATGAAAATCACTTTAAACATGCTAATTTTAGCTCTAACACTGATGATCCACCTACAAATGTGAACTGACGTTCAAAAATAAAACATTTGAAAACGGACCATTTTCCACATTTCTGAAGCATGACGTAATGGGGGGGTGTTATCTCTTTTGTCGAAAATCAGCCGTTTTTGCTCGAACATTAAATGCCTCCAAATGGTATTTAATTAACTTCCCGAGCCCCTGGAAGCATGAAAATCACTTTAAACATGCTAATTTTAGCTCTAACACTGATGATCCACCTACAAATGTGAACTGACGTTCAAAAATAAAACATTTGAAAACGGACCATTTTCCACATTTCTGAAGCATAACGTAATGGGGGGGTGTTATCTCTTTTGTCGAAAATCAGCCGTTTTTGCTCGAACATTAAATGCCTCCAAATGGTATTTAATTAACTTCCCGAGCCCCTGGAAGCATGAAAATCACTTTAAACATGCTAATTTTAGCTCTAACACTGATGATCCACCTACAAATGTGAACTGACGTTCAAAAATAAAACATTTGAAAACGGACCATTTTCCACATTTCTGAAGCATGACGTAATGGGGGGGGTGTTATCTCTTTTGTCGAAAATCAGCCGTTTTTGCTCGAACATTAAATGCCTCCAAATGGTATTTAATTAACTTCCCGAGCCCCTGGAAGCATGAAAATCACTTTAAACATGCTAATTTTAGCTCTAACACTGATGATCCACCTACAAATGTGAACTGACGTTCAAAAATAAAACATTTGAAAACTGACCATTTTCCACGTTTCTGAAGCATGACGTAATGGGGGGGTGTTATCTCTTTTGTCGAAAATCAGCCGTTTTTGCTCGAACATTAAATGCCTCCAAATGGTATTTAATTAACTTCCCGGGGTGAAGAAACCATTTTTGAGAACTCAGAGTGAGTAAATTGGCCATTTTCATGCACTTTTAACCATTCCATAAATCTTGTGTTTTGGGCCCCTGGAAGCATGAAAATCACATTAAACATGCTAATTTTAGCTCTAACACTGATGATCCACCTACAAATGTGAACTGACGTTCAAAAATAAAACATTTGAAAACGGACCATTTTCCACATTTCTGAAGCATGACGTAATGGGGGGTTGTTATCTCTTTTGTCGAAAATCAGCCGTTTTTGCTCGAACATTAAATGCCTCCAAATGGTATTTATTTCACTTCCCGAGCCCCTGGAAGCATGAAAATCACTTTAAACATGCTAATTTTAGCTCTAACACTGATGATCCACCTACAAATGTGAACTGACGTTCAAAAATAAAACATTTGAAAACGGACCATTTTTCACATTTCTGAAGCATGACGTAATGGGGGGTGTTATCTCTTTTGTCGAAAATCAGCCGTTTTTGCTCGAACATTAAATGCCTCCAAATGGTATTTATTTCACTTCCCGAGCCCCTGGAAGCATGAAAATCACTTTAAACATGCTAATTTTAGCTCTAACACTGATGATCCACCTACAAATGTGAACTGACGTTCAAAAATAAAACATTTGAAAACGGACCATTTTCCACATTTCTGAAGCATGACGTAATGGGGGGGTGTTATCTCTTTTGTCGAAAATCAGCCGTTTTTGCTCGAACATTAAATGCCTCCAAATGGTATTTAATTAACTTCCCGGGGTGAAGAAACCCTTTTTGAGAACTCAGAGTGAGTAAATTGGCCATTTTCATGCACTTTTAACCATTCCATAAATCTTGTGTTTTGGGCCCCTGGAAGCATGAAAATCACTTTAAACATGCTAATTTTAGCTCTAACACTGATGATCCACCTACAAATGTGAACTGTCGTTCAAAAATAAAACATTTGAAAACGGACCATTTTCCACATTTCTGAAGCATGACGTAATGGGGGGTGTTATCTCTTTTGTCGAAAATCAGCCGTTTTTGCTCGAACATTAAATGCCTCCAAATGGTATTTATTTCACTTCCCGAGCCCCTGGAAGCATGAAAATCACTTTAAACATGCTAATTTTAGCTCTAACACTGATGATCCACCTACAAATATGAACTGACGTTCAAAAATAAAACATTTGAAAACGGACCATTTTCCACATTTCTGAAGCATGACGTAATGGGGGGGTGTTATCTCTTTTGTCGAAAATCAGCCGTTTTTGCTCGAACATTAAATGCCTCCAAATGGTATTTATTTCACTTCCCGAGCCCCTGGAAGCATGAAAATCACTTTAAACATGCTAATTTTAGCTCTAACACTGATGATCCACCTACAAATGTGAACTGACGTTCAAAAATAAAACATTTGAAAACGGACCATTTTCCACATTTCTGAAGCATGACGTAATGGGGGGGTGTTATCTCTTTTGTCGAAAATCAGCCGTTTTTGCTCGAACATTAAATGCCTCCAAATGGTATTTAATTAACTTCCCCAGCCCCTGGAAGCATGAAAATCACTTTAAACATGCTAATTTTAGCTCTAACACTGATGATCCACCTACAAATGTGAACTGACGTTCAAAAATAAAACATTTGAAAACGAACCATTTTCCACATTTCTGAAGCATGACGTAATGGGGGGGTGTTATCTCTTTTGTCGAAAATCAGCCGTTTTTGCTCGAACATTAAATGCCTCCAAATGGTATTTAATTAACTTCCCGGGGTGAAGAAACCCTTTTTGAGAACTCAGAGTGAGTAAATTGGCCATTTTCATGCACTTTTAACCATTCCATAAATCTTGTGTTTTGGGCCCCTGGAAGCATGAAAATCACTTTAAACATGCTAATTTTAGCTCTAACACTGATGATCCACCTACAAATGTGAACTGACGTTCAAAAATAAAACATTTGAAAACGGACCATTTTCCACATTTCTGAAGCATGACGTAATGGGGGGTGTTATCTCTTTTGTCGAAAATCAGCCGTTTTTGCTCGAACATTAAATGCCTCCAAATGGTATTTATTTCACTTCCCGAGCCCCTGGAAGCATGAAAATCACTTTAAACATGCTAATTTTAGCTCTAACACTGATGATCCACCTACAAATATGAACTGACGTTCAAAAATAAAACATTTGAAAACGGACCATTTTCCACATTTCTGAAGCATGACGTAATGGGGGGGTGTTATCTCTTTTGTCGAAAATCAGCCGTTTTTGCTCGAACATTAAATGCCTCCAAATGGTATTTATTTCACTTCCCGAGCCCCTGGAAGCATGAAAATCACTTTAAACATGCTAATTTTAGCTCTAACACTGATGATCCACCTACAAATGTGAACTGACGTTCAAAAATAAAACATTTGAAAACGGACCATTTTCCACATTTCTGAAGCATGACGTAATGGGGGGGTGTTATCTCTTTTGTCGAAAATCAGCCGTTTTTGCTCGAACATTAAATGCCTCCAAATGGTATTTAATTAACTTCCCGAGCCCCTGGAAGCATGAAAATCACTTTAAACATGCTAATTTTAGCTCTAACACTGATGATCCACCTACAAATGTGAACTGACGTTCAAAAATAAAACATTTGAAAACGGACCATTTTCCACATTTCTGAAGCATGACGTAATGGGGGGGTGTTATCTCTTTTGTCGAAAATCAGCCGTTTTTGCTCGAACATTAAATGCCTCCAAATGGTATTTAATTAACTTCCCGAGCCCCTGGAAGCATGAAAATCACTTTAAACATGCTAATTTTAGCTCTAACACTGATGATCCACCTACAAATGTGAACTGACGTTCAAAAATAAAACATTTGAAAACGGACCATTTTCCACATTTCTGAAGCATAACGTAATGGGGGGGTGTTATCTCTTTTGTCGAAAATCAGCCGTTTTTGCTCGAACATTAAATGCCTCCAAATGGTATTTAATTAACTTCCCGAGCCCCTGGAAGCATGAAAATCACTTTAAACATGCTAATTTTAGCTCTAACACTGATGATCCACCTACAAATGTGAACTGACGTTCAAAAATAAAACATTTGAAAACGGACCATTTTCCACATTTCTGAAGCATGACGTAATGGGGGGGGTCTTATCTCTTTTGTCGAAAATCAGCCGTTTTTGCTCGAACATTAAATGCCTCCAAATGGTATTTAATTAACTTCCCGAGCCCCTGGAAGCATGAAAATCACTTTAAACATGCTAATTTTAGCTCTAACACTGATGATCCACCTACAAATGTGAACTGACGTTCAAAAATAAAACATTTGAAAACTGACCATTTTCCACGTTTCTGAAGCATGACGTAATGGGGGGGTGTTATCTCTTTTGTCGAAAATCAGCCGTTTTTGCTCGAACATTAAATGCCTCCAAATGGTATTTAATTAACTTCCCGGGGTGAAGAAACCATTTTTGAGAACTCAGAGTGAGTAAATTGGCCATTTTCATGCACTTTTAACCATTCCATAAATCTTGTGTTTTGGGCCCCTGGAAGCATGAAAATCACATTAAACATGCTAATTTTAGCTCTAACACTGATGATCCACCTACAAATGTGAACTGACGTTCAAAAATAAAACATTTGAAAACGGACCATTTTCCACATTTCTGAAGCATGACGTAATGGGGGGGGTGTTATCTCTTTTGTCGAAAATCAGCCGTTTTTGCTCGAACATTAAATGCCTCCAAATGGTATTTATTTCACTTCCCGAGCCCCTGGAAGCATGAAAATCACTTTAAACATGCTAATTTTAGCTCTAACACTGATGATCCACCTACAAATGTGAACTGACGTTCAAAAATAAAACATTTGAAAACGGACCATTTTCCACATTTCTGAAGCATGACGTAATGGGGGGTGTTATCTCTTTTGTCGAAAATCAGCCGTTTTTGCTCGAACATTAAATGCCTCCAAATGGTATTTATTTCACTTCCCGAGCCCCTGGAAGCATGAAAATCACTTTAAACATGCTAATTTTAGCTCTAACACTGATGATCCACCTACAAATGTGAACTGACGTTCAAAAATAAAACATTTGAAAACGGACCATTTTCCACATTTCTGAAGCATGACGTAATGGGGGGGTGTTATCTCTTTTGTCGAAAATCAGCCGTTTTTGCTCGAACATTAAATGCCTCCAAATGGTATTTAATTAACTTCCCGGGGTGAAGAAACCCTTTTTGAGAACTCAGAGTGAGTAAATTGGCCATTTTCATGCACTTTTAACCATTCCATAAATCTTGTGTTTTGGGCCCCTGGAAGCATGAAAATCACTTTAAACATGCTAATTTTAGCTCTAACACTGATGATCCACCTACAAATGTGAACTGTCGTTCAAAAATAAAACATTTGAAAACGGACCATTTTCCACATTTCTGAAGCATGACGTAATGGGGGGTGTTATCTCTTTTGTCGAAAATCAGCCGTTTTTGCTCGAACATTAAATGCCTCCAAATGGTATTTATTTCACTTCCCGAGCCCCTGGAAGCATGAAAATCACTTTAAACATGCTAATTTTAGCTCTAACACTGATGATCCACCTACAAATATGAACTGACGTTCAAAAATAAAACATTTGAAAACGGACCATTTTCCACATTTCTGAAGCATGACGTAATGGGGGGGTGTTATCTCTTTTGTCGAAAATCAGCCGTTTTTGCTCGAACATTAAATGCCTCCAAATGGTATTTATTTCACTTCCCGAGCCCCTGGAAGCATGAAAATCACTTTAAACATGCTAATTTTAGCTCTAACACTGATGATCCACCTACAAATGTGAACTGACGTTCAAAAATAAAACATTTGAAAACGGACCATTTTCCACATTTCTGAAGCATGACGTAATGGGGGGGTGTTATCTCTTTTGTCGAAAATCAGCCGTTTTTGCTCGAACAATAAATGCCTCCAAATGGTATTTAATTAACTTCCCCAGCCCCTGGAAGCATGAAAATCACTTTAAACATGCTAATTTTAGCTCTAACACTGATGATCCACCTACAAATGTGAACTGACGTTCAAAAATAAAACATTTGAAAACGGACCATTTTCCACATTTCTGAAGCATGACGTAATGGGGGGGTGTTATCTCTTTTGTCGAAAATCAGCCGTTTTTGCTCGAACATTAAATGCCTCCAAATGGTATTTAATTAACTTCCCGGGGTGAAGAAACCCTTTTTGAGAACTCAGAGTGAGTAAATTGGCCATTTTCATGCACTTTTAACCATTCCATAAATCTTGTGTTTTGGGCCCCTGGAAGCATGAAAATCACTTTAAACATGCTAATTTTAGCTCTAACACTGATGATCCACCTACAAATGTGAACTGACGTTCAAAAATAAAACATTTGAAAACGGACCATTTTCCACATTTCTGAAGCATGACGTAATGGGGGGTGTTATCTCTTTTGTCGAAAATCAGCCGTTTTTGCTCGAACATTAAATGCCTCCAAATGGTATTTATTTCACTTCCCGAGCCCCTGGAAGCATGAAAATCACCTTAAACATGCTAATTTTAGCTCTAACACTGATGATCCACCTACAAATATGAACTGACGTTCAAAAATAAAACATTTGAAAACGGACCATTTTCCACATTTCTGAAGCATGACGTAATGGGGGGGTGTTATCTCTTTTGTCGAAAATCAGCCGTTTTTGCTCGAACATTAAATGCCTCCAAATGGTATTTATTTCACTTCCCGAGCCCCTGGAAGCATGAAAATCACTTTAAACATGCTAATTTTAGCTCTAACACTGATGATCCACCTACAAATGTGAACTGACGTTCAAAAATAAAACATTTGAAAACGGACCATTTTCCACATTTCTGAAGCATGACGTAATGGGGGGGTGTTATCTCTTTTGTCGAAAATCAGCCGTTTTTGCTCGAACATTAAATGCCTCCAAATGGTATTTAATTAACTTCCCCAGCCCCTGGAAGCATGAAAATCACTTTAAACATGCTAATTTTAGCTCTAACACTGATGATCCACCTACAAATGTGAACTGACGTTCAAAAATAAAACATTTGAAAACGGACCATTTTCCACATTTCTGAAGCATGACGTAATGGGGGGGTGTTATCTCTTTTGTCGAAAATCAGCCGTTTTTGCTCGAACATTAAATGCCTCCAAATGGTATTTAATTAACTTCCCGAGCCCCTGGAAGCATGAAAATCACTTTAAACATGCTAATTTTAGCTCTAACACTGATGATCCACCTACAAATGTGAACTGACGTTCAAAAATAAAACATTTGAAAACGGACCATTTTCCACATTTCTGAAGCATGACGTAATGGGGGGGTGTTATCTCTTTTGTCGAAAATCAGCCGTTTTTGCTCGAACATTAAATGCCTCCAAATGGTATTTAATTAACTTCCCGGGGTGAAGAAACCCTTTTTGAGAACTCAGAGTGAGTAAATTGGCCATTTTCATGCACTTTTAACCATTCCATAAATCTTGTGTTTTGGGCCCCTGGAAGCATGAAAATCACTTTAAACATGCTAATTTTAGCTCTAACACTGATGATCCACCTACAAATGTGAACTGACGTTCAAAAATAAAACATTTGAAAACGGACCATTTTCCACATTTCTGAAGCATGACGTAATGGGGGGTGTTATCTCTTTTGTCGAAAATCAGCCGTTTTTGCTCGAACATTAAATGCCTCCAAATGGTATTTATTTCACTTCCCGAGCCCCTGGAAGCATGAAAATCACTTTAAACATGCTAATTTTAGCTCTAACACTGATGATCCACCTACAAATATGAACTGACGTTCAAAAATAAAACATTTGAAAACGGACCATTTTCCACATTTCTGAAGCATGACGTAATGGGGGGGTGTTATCTCTTTTGTCGAAAATCAGCCGTTTTTGCTCGAACATTAAATGCCTCCAAATCGTATTTATTTCACTTCCCGAGCCCCTGGAAGCATGAAAATCACTTTAAACATGCTAATTTTAGCTCTAACACTGATGATCCACCTACAAATGTGAACTGACGTTCAAAAATAAAACATTTGAAAACGGACCATTTTCCACATTTCTGAAGCATGACGTAATGGGGGGGTGTTATCTCTTTTGTCGAAAATCAGCCGTTTTTGCTCGAACATTAAATGCCTCCAAATGGTATTTAATTAACTTCCCCAGCCCCTGGAAGCATGAAAATCACTTTAAACATGCTAATTTTAGCTCTAACACTGATGATCCACCTACAAATGTGAACTGACGTTCAAAAATAAAACATTTGAAAACGGACCATTTTCCACATTTCTGAAGCATGACGTAATGGGGGGGTGTTATCTCTTTTGTCGAAAATCAGCCGTTTTTGCTCGAACATTAAATGCCTCCAAATGGTATTTAATTCACTTCCCGAGCCCCTGGAAGCATGAAAATCACTTTAAACATGCTAATTTTAGCTCTAACACTGATGATCCACCTACAAATGTGAACTGACGTTCAAAAATAAAACATTTGAAAACGGACCATTTTCCACATTTCTGAAGCATGACGTAATGGGGGGGTGTTATCTCTTTTGTCGAAAATCAGCCGTTTTTGCTCGAACATTAAATGCCTCCAAATGGTATTTAATTAACTTCCCGAGCCCCTGGAAGCATGAAAATCACTTTAAACATGCTAATTTTAGCTCTAACACTGATGATCCACCTACAAATGTGAACTGACGTTCAAAAATAAAACATTTGAAAACGGACCATTTTCCACATTTCTGAAGCATGACGTAATGGGGGGGTGTTATCTCTTTTGTCGAAAATCAGCCGTTTTTGCTCGAACATTAAATGCCTCCAAATGGTATTTAATTAACTTCCCGAGCCCCTGGAAGCATGAAAATCACTTTAAACATGCTAATTTTAGCTCTAACACTGATGATCCACCTACAAATGTGAACTGACGTTCAAAAATAAAACATTTGAAAACGGACCATTTTCCACATTTCTGAAGCATGACGTAATGGGGGGGGTGTTATCTCTTTTGTCGAAAATCAGCCGTTTTTGCTCGAACATTAAATGCCTCCAAATGGTATTTAATTAACTTCCCGAGCCCCTGGAAGCATGAAAATCACTTTAAACATGCTAATTTTAGCTCTAACACTGATGATCCACCTACAAATGTGAACTGACGTTCAAAAATAAAACATTTGAAAACGGACCATTTTCCACATTTCTGAAGCATAACGTAATGGGGGGGTGTTATCTCTTTTGTCGAAAATCAGCCGTTTTTGCTCGAACATTAAATGCCTCCAAATGGTATTTAATTAACTTCCCGAGCCCCTGGAAGCATGAAAATCACTTTAAACATGCTAATTTTAGCTCTAACACTGATGATCCACCTACAAATGTGAACTGACGTTCAAAAATAAAACATTTGAAAACGGACCATTTTCCACATTTCTGAAGCATGACGTAATGGGGGGGTGTTATCTCTTTTGTCGAAAATCAGCCGTTTTTGCTCGAACATTAAATGCCTCCAAATGGTATTTAATTAACTTCCCGAGCCCCTGGAAGCATGAAAATCACTTTAAACATGCTAATTTTAGCTCTAACACTGATGATCCACCTACAAATGTGAACTGACGTTCAAAAATAAAACATTTGAAAACTGACCATTTTCCACGTTTCTGAAGCATGACGTAATGGGGGGGTGTTATCTCTTTTGTCGAAAATCAGCCGTTTTTGCTCGAACATTAAATGCCTCCAAATGGTATTTAATTAACTTCCCGGGGTGAAGAAACCCTTTTTGAGAACTCAGAGTGAGTAAATTGGCCATTTTCATGCACTTTTAACCATTCCATAAATCTTGTGTTTTGGGCCCCTGGAAGCATGAAAATCACATTAAACATGCTAATTTTAGCTCTAACACTGATGATCCACCTACAAATGTGAACTGACGTTCAAAAATAAAACATTTGAAAACGGACCATTTTCCACATTTCTGAAGCATGACGTAATGGGGGGGGTGTTATCTCTTTTGTCGAAAATCAGCCGTTTTTGCTCGAACATTAAATGCCTCCAAATGGTATTTATTTCAGTTCCCGAGCCCCTGGAAGCATGAAAATCACTTTAAACATGCTAATTTTAGCTCTAACACTGATGATCCACCTACAAATGTGAACTGACGTTCAAAAATAAAACATTTGAAAACGGACCATTTTCCACATTTCTGAAGCATGACGTAATGGGGGGGTGTTATCTCTTTTGTCGAAAATCAGCCGTTTTTGCTCGAACATTAAATGCCTCCAAATGGTATTTAATTAACTTCCCGAGCCCCTGGAAGCATGAAAATCACTTTAAACATGCTAATTTTAGCTCTAACACTGATGATCCACCTACAAATGTGAACTGACGTTCAAAAATAAAACATTTGAAAACGGACCACTTTCCACATTTCTGAAGCATGACGTAATGGGGGGGTGTTATCTCTTTTGTCGAAAATCAGCCGTTTTTGCTCGAACATTAAATGCCTCCAAATGGTATATAATTAACTTCCCGAGCCCCTGGAAGCATGAAAATCACTTTAAACATGCTAATTTTAGCTCTAACACTGATGATCCACCTACAAATGTGAACTGACGTTCAAAAATAAAACATTTGAAAACGGACCATTTTCCACATTTCTGAAGCATGACGTAATGGGGGGGTGTTATCTCTTTTGTCGAAAATCAGCCGTTTTTGCTCGAACATTGAATGCCTCCAAATGGTATTTAATTAACTTCCCGAGCCAATGGAAGCTTGAAAATCACTTTAAACATGCTAATTTTAGCTCTAACACTGATGATCCACCTACAAATGTGAACTGACGTTCAAAAATAAAACATTTGAAAACGGACCATTTTCCACATTTCTGAAGCATGACGTAATGGGGGGGTGTTATCTCTTTTGTCGAAAATCAGCCGTTTTTGCTCGAACATTAAATGCCTCCAAATGGTATTTAATTAACTTCCCGGGGTGAAGAAACCCTTTTTGAGAACTCAGAGTGAGTAAATTGGCCATTTTCATGCACTTTTAACCATTCCATAAATCTTGTGTTTTGGGCCCCTGGAAGCATGAAAATCACTTTAAACATGCTAATTTTAGCTCTAACACTGATGATCCACCTACAAATGTGAACTGACGTTCAAAAATAAAACATTTGAAAACGGACCATTTTCCACATTTCTGAAGCATGACGTAATGGGGGGGTGTTATCTCTTTTGTCGAAAATCAGCCGTTTTTGCTCGAACATTAAATGCCTCCAAATGGTATTTAATTAACTTCCCGAGCCCCTGGAAGCATGAAAATCACTTTAAACATGCTAATTTTAGCTCTAACACTGATGATCCACCTACAAATGTGAACTGACGTTCAAAAATAAAACATTTGAAAACGGACCATTTTCCACATTTCTGAAGCATGACGTAATGGGGGGGTGTTATCTCTTTTGTCGAAAATCAGCCGTTTTTGCTCGAACATTAAATGCCTCCAAATGGTATTTAATTAACTTCCCGAGCCCCTGGAAGCATGAAAATCACTTTAAACATGCTAATTTTAGCTCTAACACTGATGATCCACCTACAAATGTGAACTGACGTTCAAAAATAAAACATTTGAAAACTGACCATTTTCCACGTTTCTGAAGCATGACGTAATGGGGGGGTGTTATCTCTTTTGTCGAAAATCAGCCGTTTTTGCTCGAACATTAAATGCCTCCAAATGGTATTTAATTAACTTCCCGGGGTGAAGAAACCCTTTTTGAGAACTCAGAGTGAGTAAATTGGCCATTTTCATGCACTTTTAACCATTCCATAAATCTTGTGTTTTGGGCCCCTGGAAGCATGAAAATCACATTAAACATGCTAATTTTAGCTCTAACACTGATGATCCACCTACAAATGTGAACTGACGTTCAAAAATAAAACATTTGAAAACGGACCATTTTCCACATTTCTGAAGCATGACGTAATGGGGGGGGTGTTATCTCTTTTGTCGAAAATCAGCCGTTTTTGCTCGAACATTAAATGCCTCCAAATGGTATTTATTTCAGTTCCCGAGCCCCTGGAAGCATGAAAATCACTTTAAACATGCTAATTTTAGCTCTAACACTGATGATCCACCTACAAATGTGAACTGACGTTCAAAAATAAAACATTTGAAAACGGACCATTTTCCACATTTCTGAAGCATGACGTAATGGGGGGGTGTTATCTCTTTTGTCGAAAATCAGCCGTTTTTGCTCGAACATTAAATGCCTCCAAATGGTATTTAATTAACTTCCCGAGCCCCTGGAAGCATGAAAATCACTTTAAACATGCTAATTTTAGCTCTAACACTGATGATCCACCTACAAATGTGAACTGACGTTCAAAAATAAAACATTTGAAAACGGACCACTTTCCACATTTCTGAAGCATGACGTAATGGGGGGGTGTTATCTCTTTTGTCGAAAATCAGCCGTTTTTGCTCGAACATTAAATGCCTCCAAATGGTATTTAATTAACTTCCCGAGCCCCTGGAAGCATGAAAATCACTTTAAACATGCTAATTTTAGCTCTAACACTGATGATCCACCTACAAATGTGAACTGACGTTCAAAAATAAAACATTTGAAAACGGACCATTTTCCACATTTCTGAAGCATGACGTAATGGGGGGGTGTTATCTCTTTTGTCGAAAATCAGCCGTTTTTGCTCGAACATTGAATGCCTCCAAATGGTATTTAATTAACTTCCCGAGCCAATGGAAGCTTGAAAATCACTTTAAACATGCTAATTTTAGCTCTAACACTGATGATCCACCTACAAATGTGAACTGACGTTCAAAAATAAAACATTTGAAAACGGACCATTTTCCACATTTCTGAAGCATGACGTAATGGGGGGGTGTTATCTCTTTTGTCGAAAATCAGCCGTTTTTGCTCGAACATTAAATGCCTCCAAATGGTATTTAATTAACTTCCCGGGGTGAAGAAACCCTTTTTGAGAACTCAGAGTGAGTAAATTGGCCATTTTCATGCACTTTTAACCATTCCATAAATCTTGTGTTTTGGGCCCCTGGAAGCATGAAAATCACTTTAAACATGCTAATTTTAGCTCTAACACTGATGATCCACCTACAAATGTGAACTGACGTTCAAAAATAAAACATTTGAAAACGGACCATTTTCCACATTTCTGAAGCATGACGTAATGGGGGGTGTTATCTCTTTTGTCGAAAATCAGCCGTTTTTGCTCGAACATTAAATGCCTCCAAATGGTATTTATTTCACTTCCCGAGCCCCTGGAAGCATGAAAATCACTTTAAACATGCTAATTTTAGCTCTAACACTGATGATCCACCTACAAATGTGAACTGACGTTCAAAAATAAAACATTTGAAAACGGACCATTTTCCACATTTCTGAAGCATGACGTAATGGGGGGGTGTTATCTCTTTTGTCGAAAATCAGCCGTTTTTGCTCGAACATTAAATGCCTCCAAATGGTATTTAATTAACTTCCCGGGGTGAAGAAACCCTTTTTGAGAACTCAGAGTGAGTAAATTGGCCATTTTCATGCACTTTTAACCATTCCATAAATCTTGTGTTTTGGGCCCCTGGAAGCATGAAAATCACTTTAAACATGCTAATTTTAGCTCTAACACTGATGATCCACCTACAAATGTGAACTGACGTTCAAAAATAAAACATTTGAAAACGGACCATTTTCCACATTTCTGAAGCATGACGTAATGGGGGGTGTTATCTCTTTTGTCGAAAATCAGCCGTTTTTGCTCGAACATTAAATGCCTCCAAATGGTATTTATTTCACTTCCCGAGCCCCTGGAAGCATGAAAATCACTTTAAACATGCTAATTTTAGCTCTAACACTGATGATCCACCTACAAATATGAACTGACGTTCAAAAATAAAACATTTGAAAACGGACCATTTTCCACATTTCTGAAGCATGACGTAATGGGGGGGTGTTATCTCTTTTGTCGAAAATCAGCCGTTTTTGCTCGAACATTAAATGCCTCCAAATGGTATTTATTTCACTTCCCGAGCCCCTGGAAGCATGAAAATCACTTTAAACATGCTAATTTTAGCTCTAACACTGATGATCCACCTACAAATGTGAACTGACGTTCAAAAATAAAACATTTGAAAACGGACCATTTTCCACATTTCTGAAGCATGACGTAATGGGGGGGTGTTATCTCTTTTGTCGAAAATCAGCCGTTTTTGCTCGAACATTAAATGCCTCCAAATGGTATTTAATTAACTTCCCCAGCCCCTGGAAGCATGAAAATCACTTTAAACATGCTAATTTTAGCTCTAACACTGATGATCCACCTACAAATGTGAACTGACGTTCAAAAATAAAACATTTGAAAACGGACCATTTTCCACATTTCTGAAGCATGACGTAATGGGGGGGTGTTATCTCTTTTGTCGAAAATCAGCCGTTTTTGCTCGAACATTAAATGCCTCCAAATGGTATTTAATTAACTTCCCGGGGTGAAGAAACCCTTTTTGAGAACTCAGAGTGAGTAAATTGGCCATTTTCATGCACTTTTAACCATTCCATAAATCTTGTGTTTTGGGCCCCTGGAAGCATGAAAATCACTTTAAACATGCTAATTTTAGCTCTAACACTGATGATCCACCTACAAATGTGAACTGACGTTCAAAAATAAAACATTTGAAAACGGACCATTTTCCACATTTCTGAAGCATGACGTAATGGGGGGTGTTATCTCTTTTGTCGAAAATCAGCCGTTTTTGCTCGAACATTAAATGCCTCCAAATGGTATTTATTTCACTTCCCGAGCCCCTGGAAGCATGAAAATCACTTTAAACATGCTAATTTTAGCTCTAACACTGATGATCCACCTACAAATATGAACTGACGTTCAAAAATAAAACATTTGAAAACGGACCATTTTCCACATTTCTGAAGCATGACGTAATGGGGGGGTGTTATCTCTTTTGTCGAAAATCAGCCGTTTTTGCTCGAACATTAAATGCCTCCAAATGGTATTTATTTCACTTCCCGAGCCCCTGGAAGCATGAAAATCACTTTAAACATGCTAATTTTAGCTCTAACACTGATGATCCACCTACAAATGTGAACTGACGTTCAAAAATAAAACATTTGAAAACGGACCATTTTCCACATTTCTGAAGCATGACGTAATGGGGGGGTGTTATCTCTTTTGTCGAAAATCAGCCGTTTTTGCTCGAACATTAAATGCCTCCAAATGGTATTTAATTAACTTCCCCAGCCCCTGGAAGCATGAAAATCACTTTAAACATGCTAATTTTAGCTCTAACACTGATGATCCACCTACAAATGTGAACTGACGTTCAAAAATAAAACATTTGAAAACGGACCATTTTCCACATTTCTGAAGCATGACGTAATGGGGGGGTGTTATCTCTTTTGTCGAAAATCAGCCGTTTTTGCTCGAACATTAAATGCCTCCAAATGGTATTTAATTAACTTCCCGAGCCCCTGGAAGCATGAAAATCACTTTAAACATGCTAATTTTAGCTCTAACACTGATGATCCACCTACAAATGTGAACTGACGTTCAAAAATAAAACATTTGAAAACGGACCATTTTCCACATTTCTGAAGCATGACGTAATGGGGGGGTGTTATCTCTTTTGTCGAAAATCAGCCGTTTTTGCTCGAACATTAAATGCCTCCAAATGGTATTTAATTAACTTCCCGGGGTGAAGAAACCCTTTTTGAGAACTCAGAGTGAGTAAATTGGCCATTTTCATGCACTTTTAACCATTCCATAAATCTTGTGTTTTGGGCCCCTGGAAGCATGAAAATCACTTTAAACATGCTAATTTTAGCTCTAACACTGATGATCCACCTACAAATGTGAACTGACGTTCAAAAATAAAACATTTGAAAACGGACCATTTTCCACATTTCTGAAGCATGACGTAATGGGGGGTGTTATCTCTTTTGTCGAAAATCAGCCGTTTTTGCTCGAACATTAAATGCCTCCAAATGGTATTTATTTCACTTCCCGAGCCCCTGGAAGCATGAAAATCACTTTAAACATGCTAATTTTAGCTCTAACACTGATGATCCACCTACAAATATGAACTGACGTTCAAAAATAAAACATTTGAAAACGGACCATTTTCCACATTTCTGAAGCATGACGTAATGGGGGGGTGTTATCTCTTTTGTCGAAAATCAGCCGTTTTTGCTCGAACATTAAATGCCTCCAAATCGTATTTATTTCACTTCCCGAGCCCCTGGAAGCATGAAAATCACTTTAAACATGCTAATTTTAGCTCTAACACTGATGATCCACCTACAAATGTGAACTGACGTTCAAAAATAAAACATTTGAAAACGGACCATTTTCCACATTTCTGAAGCATGACGTAATGGGGGGGTGTTATCTCTTTTGTCGAAAATCAGCCGTTTTTGCTCGAACATTAAATGCCTCCAAATGGTATTTAATTAACTTCCCCAGCCCCTGGAAGCATGAAAATCACTTTAAACATGCTAATTTTAGCTCTAACACTGATGATCCACCTACAAATGTGAACTGACGTTCAAAAATAAAACATTTGAAAACGGACCATTTTCCACATTTCTGAAGCATGACGTAATGGGGGGGTGTTATCTCTTTTGTCGAAAATCAGCCGTTTTTGCTCGAACATTAAATGCCTCCAAATGGTATTTAATTAACTTCCCGAGCCCCTGGAAGCATGAAAATCACTTTAAACATGCTAATTTTAGCTCTAACACTGATGATCCACCTACAAATGTGAACTGACGTTCAAAAATAAAACATTTGAAAACGGACCATTTTCCACATTTCTGAAGCATGACGTAATGGGGGGGTGTTATCTCTTTTGTCGAAAATCAGCCGTTTTTGCTCGAACATTAAATGCCTCCAAATGGTATTTAATTAACTTCCCGAGCCCCTGGAAGCATGAAAATCACTTTAAACATGCTAATTTTAGCTCTAACACTGATGATCCACCTACAAATGTGAACTGACGTTCAAAAATAAAACATTTGAAAACGGACCATTTTCCACATTTCTGAAGCATGACGTAATGGGGGGGGTGTTATCTCTTTTGTCGAAAATCAGCCGTTTTTGCTCGAACATTAAATGCCTCCAAATGGTATTTAATTAACTTCCCGAGCCCCTGGAAGCATGAAAATCACTTTAAACATGCTAATTTTAGCTCTAACACTGATGATCCACCTACAAATGTGAACTGACGTTCAAAAATAAAACATTTGAAAACGGACCATTTTCCACATTTCTGAAGCATAACGTAATGGGGGGGTGTTATCTCTTTTGTCGAAAATCAGCCGTTTTTGCTCGAACATTAAATGCCTCCAAATGGTATTTAATTAACTTCCCGAGCCCCTGGAAGCATGAAAATCACTTTAAACATGCTAATTTTAGCTCTAACACTGATGATCCACCTACAAATGTGAACTGACGTTCAAAAATAAAACATTTGAAAACGGACCATTTTCCACATTTCTGAAGCATGACGTAATGGGGGGGTGTTATCTCTTTTGTCGAAAATCAGCCGTTTTTGCTCGAACATTAAATGCCTCCAAATGGTATTTAATTAACTTCCCGAGCCCCTGGAAGCATGAAAATCACTTTAAACATGCTAATTTTAGCTCTAACACTGATGATCCACCTACAAATGTGAACTGACGTTCAAAAATAAAACATTTGAAAACTGACCATTTTCCAAGTTTCTGAAGCATGACGTAATGGGGGGGTGTTATCTCTTTTGTCGAAAATCAGCCGTTTTTGCTCGAACATTAAATGCCTCCAAATGGTATTTAATTAACTTCCCGGGGTGAAGAAACCCTTTTTGAGAACTCAGAGTGAGTAAATTGGCGATTTTCATGCACTTTTAACCATTCCATAAATCTTGTGTTTTGGGCCCCTGGAAGCATGAAAATCACATTAAACATGCTAATTTTAGCTCTAACACTGATGATCCACCTACAAATGTGAACTGACGTTCAAAAATAAAACATTTGAAAACGGACCATTTTCCACATTTCTGAAGCATGACGTAATGGGGGGGGTGTTATCTCTTTTGTCGAAAATCAGCCGTTTTTGCTCGAACATTAAATGCCTCCAAATGGTATTTATTTCACTTCCCGAGCCCCTGGAAGCATGAAAATCACTTTAAACATGCTAATTTTAGCTCTAACACTGATGATCCACCTACAAATGTGAACTGACGTTCAAAAATAAAACATTTGAAAACGGACCATTTTCCACATTTCTGAAGCATGACGTAATGGGGGGGTGTTATCTCTTTTGTCGAAAATCAGCCGTTTTTGCTCGAACATTAAATGCCTCCAAATGGTATTTAATTAACTTCCCGAGCCCCTGGAAGCATGAAAATCACTTTAAACATGCTAATTTTAGCTCTAACACTGATGATCCACCTACAAATGTGAACTGACGTTCAAAAATAAAACATTTGAAAACGGACCATTTTCCACATTTCTGAAGCATGACGTAATGGGGGGGTGTTATCTCTTTTGTCGAAAATCAGCCGTTTTTGCTCGAACATTAAATGCCTCCAAATGGTATTTAATTAACTTCCCGAGCCCCTGGAAGCATGAAAATCACTTTAAACATGCTAATTTTAGCTCTAACACTGATGATCCACCTACAAATGTGAACTGACGTTCAAAAATAAAACATTTGAAAACGGACCATTTTCCACATTTCTGAAGCATGACGTAATGGGGGGGTGTTATCTCTTTTGTCGAAAATCAGCCGTTTTTGCTCGAACATTGAATGCCTCCAAATGGTATTTAATTAACTTCCCGAGCCAATGGAAGCTTGAAAATCACTTTAAACATGCTAATTTTAGCTCTAACACTGATGATCCACCTACAAATGTGAACTGACGTTCAAAAATAAAACATTTGAAAACGGACCATTTTCCACATTTCTGAAGCATGACGTAATGGGGGGGTGTTATCTCTTTTGTCGAAAATCAGCCGTTTTTGCTCGAACATTAAATGCCTCCAAATGGTATTTAATTAACTTCCCGGGGTGAAGAAACCCTTTTTGAGAACTCAGAGTGAGTAAATTGGCCATTTTCATGCACTTTTAACCATTCCATAAATCTTGTGTTTTGGGCCCCTGGAAGCATGAAAATCACTTTAAACATGCTAATTTTAGCTCTAACACTGATGATCCACCTACAAATGTGAACTGACGTTCAAAAATAAAACATTTGAAAACGGACCATTTTCCACATTTCTGAAGCATGACGTAATGGGGGGTGTTATCTCTTTTGTCGAAAATCAGCCGTTTTTGCTCGAACATTAAATGCCTCCAAATGGTATTTATTTCACTTCCCGAGCCCCTGGAAGCATGAAAATCACTTTAAACATGCTAATTTTAGCTCTAACACTGATGATCCACCTACAAATGTGAACTGACGTTCAAAAATAAAACATTTGAAAACGGACCATTTTCCACATTTCTGAAGCATGACGTAATGGGGGGGTGTTATCTCTTTTGTCGAAAATCAGCCGTTTTTGCTCGAACATTAAATGCCTCCAAATGGTATTTAATTAACTTCCCGGGGTGAAGAAACCCTTTTTGAGAACTCAGAGTGAGTAAATTGGCCATTTTCATGCACTTTTAACCATTCCATAAATCTTGTGTTTTGGGCCCCTGGAAGCATGAAAATCACTTTAAACATGCTAATTTTAGCTCTAACACTGATGATCCACCTACAAATGTGAACTGACGTTCAAAAATAAAACATTTGAAAACGGACCATTTTCCACATTTCTGAAGCATGACGTAATGGGGGGTGTTATCTCTTTTGTCGAAAATCAGCCGTTTTTGCTCGAACATTAAATGCCTCCAAATGGTATTTATTTCACTTCCCGAGCCCCTGGAAGCATGAAAATCACTTTAAACATGCTAATTTTAGCTCTAACACTGATGATCCACCTACAAATATGAACTGACGTTCAAAAATAAAACATTTGAAAACGGACCATTTTCCACATTTCTGAAGCATGACGTAATGGGGGGGTGTTATCTCTTTTGTCGAAAATCAGCCGTTTTTGCTCGAACATTAAATGCCTCCAAATGGTATTTATTTCACTTCCCGAGCCCCTGGAAGCATGAAAATCACTTTAAACATGCTAATTTTAGCTCTAACACTGATGATCCACCTACAAATGTGAACTGACGTTCAAAAATAAAACATTTGAAAACGGACCATTTTCCACATTTCTAAAGCATGACGTAATGGGGGGGTGTTATCTCTTTTGTCGAAAATCTGCCGTTTTTGCTCGAACATTAAATGCCTCCAAATGGTATTTAATTAACTTCCCCAGCCCCTGGAAGCATGAAAATCACTTTAAACATGCTAATTTTAGCTCTAACACTGATGATCCACCTACAAATGTGAACTGACGTTCAAAAATAAAACATTTGAAAACGGACCATTTTCCACATTTCTGAAGCATGACGTAATGGGGGGGTGTTATCTCTTTTGTCGAAAATCAGCCGTTTTTGCTCGAACATTAAATGCCTCCAAATGGTATTTAATTAACTTCCCGAGCCCCTGGAAGCATGAAAATCACTTTAAACATGCTAATTTTAGCTCTAACACTGATGATCCACCTACAAATGTGAACTGACGTTCAAAAATAAAACATTTGAAAACGGACCATTTTCCACATTTCTGAAGCATGACGTAATGGGGGGGTGTTATCTCTTTTGTCGAAAATCAGCCGTTTTTGCTCGAACATTAAATGCCTCCAAATGGTATTTAATTAACTTCCCGAGCCCCTGGAAGCATGAAAATCACTTTAAACATGCTAATTTTAGCTCTAACACTGATGATCCACCTACAAATGTGAACTGACGTTCAAAAATAAAACATTTGAAAACGGACCATTTTCCACATTTCTGAAGCATGACGTAATGGGGGGGTGTTATCTCTTTTGTCGAAAATCAGCCGTTTTTGCTCGAACATTAAATGCCTCCAAATGGTATTTAATTAACTTCCCGAGCCCCTGGAAGCATGAAAATCACTTTAAACATGCTAATTTTAGCTCTAACACTGATGATCCACCTACAAATGTGAACTGACGTTCAAAAATAAAACATTTGAAAACGGACCATTTTCCACATTTCTGAAGCATAACGTAATGGGGGGGTGTTATCTCTTTTGTCGAAAATCAGCCGTTTTTGCTCGAACATTAAATGCCTCCAAATGGTATTTAATTAACTTCCCGAGCCCCTGGAAGCATGAAAATCACTTTAAACATGCTAATTTTAGCTCTAACACTGATGATCCACCTACAAATGTGAACTGACGTTCAAAAATAAAACATTTGAAAACGGACCATTTTCCACATTTCTGAAGCATGACGTAATGGGGGGGTGTTATCTCTTTTGTCGAAAATCAGCCGTTTTTGCTCGAACATTAAATGCCTCCAAATGGTATTTAATTAACTTCCCGGGGTGAAGAAACCCTTTTTGAGAACTCAGAGTGAGTAAATTGGCCATTTTCATGCACTTTTAACCATTCCATAAATCTTGTGTTTTGGGCCCCTGGAAGCATGAAAATCACTTTAAACATGCTAATTTTAGCTCTAACACTGATGATCCACCTACAAATGTGAACTGACGTTCAAAAATAAAACATTTGAAAACGGACCATTTTCCACATTTCTGAAGCATGACGTAATGGGGGGTGTTATCTCTTTTGTCGAAAATCAGCCGTTTTTGCTCGAACATTAAATGCCTCCAAATGGTATTTATTTCACTTCCCGAGCCCCTGGAAGCATGAAAATCACTTTAAACATGCTAATTTTAGCTCTAACACTGATGATCCACCTACAAATATGAACTGACGTCCAAAAATAAAACATTTGAAAACGGACCATTTTCCACATTTCTGAAGCATGACGTAATGGGGGGGTGTTATCTCTTTTGTCGAAAATCAGCCGTTTTTGCTCGAACATTAAATGCCTCCAAATGGTATTTATTTCACTTCCCGAGCCCCTGGAAGCATGAAAATCACTTTAAACATGCTAATTTTAGCTCTAACACTGATGATCCACCTACAAATGTGAACTGACGTTCAAAAATAAAACATTTGAAAACGGACCATTTTCCACATTTCTAAAGCATGACGTAATGGGGGGGTGTTATCTCTTTTGTCGAAAATCTGCCGTTTTTGCTCGAACATTAAATGCCTCCAAATGGTATTTAATTAACTTCCCCAGCCCCTGGAAGCATGAAAATCACTTTAAACATGCTAATTTTAGCTCTAACACTGATGATCCACCTACAAATGTGAACTGACGTTCAAAAATAAAACATTTGAAAACGGACCATTTTCCACATTTCTGAAGCATGACGTAATGGGGGGGTGTTATCTCTTTTGTCGAAAATCAGCCGTTTTTGCTCGAACATTAAATGCCTCCAAATGGTATTTAATTAACTTCCCGAGCCCCTGGAAGCATGAAAATCACTTTAAACATGCTAATTTTAGCTCTAACACTGATGATCCACCTACAAATGTGAACTGACGTTCAAAAATAAAACATTTGAAAACGGACCATTTTCCACATTTCTGAAGCATGACGTAATGGGGGGGTGTTATCTCTTTTGTCGAAAATCAGCCGTTTTTGCTCGAACATTAAATGCCTCCAAATGGTATTTAATTAACTTCCCGAGCCCCTGGAAGCATGAAAATCACTTTAAACATGCTAATTTTAGCTCTAACACTGATGATCCACCTACAAATGTGAACTGACGTTCAAAAATAAAACATTTGAAAACGGACCATTTTCCACATTTCTGAAGCATGACGTAATGGGGGGGTGTTATCTCTTTTGTCGAAAATCAGCCGTTTTTGCTCGAACATTAAATGCCTCCAAATGGTATTTAATTAACTTCCCGAGCCCCTGGAAGCATGAAAATCACTTTAAACATGCTAATTTTAGCTCTAACACTGATGATCCACCTACAAATGTGAACTGACGTTCAAAAATAAAACATTTGAAAACGGACCATTTTCCACATTTCTGAAGCATAACGTAATGGGGGGGTGTTATCTCTTTTGTCGAAAATCAGCCGTTTTTGCTCGAACATTAAATGCCTCCAAATGGTATTTAATTAACTTCCCGAGCCCCTGGAAGCATGAAAATCACTTTAAACATGCTAATTTTAGCTCTAACACTGATGATCCACCTACAAATGTGAACTGACGTTCAAAAATAAAACATTTGAAAACGGACCATTTTCCACATTTCTGAAGCATGACGTAATGGGGGGGTGTTATCTCTTTTGTCGAAAATCAGCCGTTTTTGCTCGAACATTAAATGCCTCCAAATGGTATTTAATTAACTTCCCGGGGTGAAGAAACCCTTTTTGAGAACTCAGAGTGAGTAAATTGGCCATTTTCATGCACTTTTAACCATTCCATAAATCTTGTGTTTTGGGCCCCTGGAAGCATGAAAATCACTTTAAACATGCTAATTTTAGCTCTAACACTGATGATCCACCTACAAATGTGAACTGACGTTCAAAAATAAAACATTTGAAAACGGACCATTTTCCACATTTCTGAAGCATGACGTAATGGGGGGTGTTATCTCTTTTGTCGAAAATCAGCCGTTTTTGCTCGAACATTAAATGCCTCCAAATGGTATTTATTTCACTTCCCGAGCCCCTGGAAGCATGAAAATCACTTTAAACATGCTAATTTTAGCTCTAACACTGATGATCCACCTACAAATATGAACTGACGTTCAAAAATAAAACATTTGAAAACGGACCATTTTCCACATTTCTGAAGCATGACGTAATGGGGGGGTGTTATCTCTTTTGTCGAAAATCAGCCGTTTTTGCTCGAACATTAAATGCCTCCAAATCGTATTTATTTCACTTCCCGAGCCCCTGGAAGCATGAAAATCACTTTAAACATGCTAATTTTAGCTCTAACACTGATGATCCACCTACAAATGTGAACTGACGTTCAAAAATAAAACATTTGAAAACGGACCATTTTCCACATTTCTGAAGCATGACGTAATGGGGGGGTGTTATCTCTTTTGTCGAAAATCAGCCGTTTTTGCTCGAACATTAAATGCCTCCAAATGGTATTTAATTAACTTCCCCAGCCCCTGGAAGCATGAAAATCACTTTAAACATGCTAATTTTAGCTCTAACACTGATGATCCACCTACAAATGTGAACTGACGTTCAAAAATAAAACATTTGAAAACGGACCATTTTCCACATTTCTGAAGCATGACGTAATGGGGGGGTGTTATCTCTTTTGTCGAAAATCAGCCGTTTTTGCTCGAACATTAAATGCCTCCAAATGGTATTTAATTAACTTCCCGAGCCCCTGGAAGCATGAAAATCACTTTAAACATGCTAATTTTAGCTCTAACACTGATGATCCACCTACAAATGTGAACTGACGTTCAAAAATAAAACATTTGAAAACGGACCATTTTCCACATTTCTGAAGCATGACGTAATGGGGGGGTGTTATCTCTTTTGTCGAAAATCAGCCGTTTTTGCTCGAACATTAAATGCCTCCAAATGGTATTTAATTAACTTCCCGAGCCCCTGGAAGCATGAAAATCACTTTAAACATGCTAATTTTAGCTCTAACACTGATGATCCACCTACAAATGTGAACTGACGTTCAAAAATAAAACATTTGAAAACGGACCATTTTCCACATTTCTGAAGCATGACGTAATGGGGGGGGTGTTATCTCTTTTGTCGAAAATCAGCCGTTTTTGCTCGAACATTAAATGCCTCCAAATGGTATTTAATTAACTTCCCGAGCCCCTGGAAGCATGAAAATCACTTTAAACATGCTAATTTTAGCTCTAACACTGATGATCCACCTACAAATGTGAACTGACGTTCAAAAATAAAACATTTGAAAACGGACCATTTTCCACATTTCTGAAGCATAACGTAATGGGGGGGTGTTATCTCTTTTGTCGAAAATCAGCCGTTTTTGCTCGAACATTAAATGCCTCCAAATGGTATTTAATTAACTTCCCGAGCCCCTGGAAGCATGAAAATCACTTTAAACATGCTAATTTTAGCTCTAACACTGATGATCCACCTACAAATGTGAACTGACGTTCAAAAATAAAACATTTGAAAACGGACCATTTTCCACATTTCTGAAGCATGACGTAATGGGGGGGTGTTATCTCTTTTGTCGAAAATCAGCCGTTTTTGCTCGAACATTAAATGCCTCCAAATGGTATTTAATTAACTTCCCGAGCCCCTGGAAGCATGAAAATCACTTTAAACATGCTAATTTTAGCTCTAACACTGATGATCCACCTACAAATGTGAACTGACGTTCAAAAATAAAACATTTGAAAACTGACCATTTTCCAAGTTTCTGAAGCATGACGTAATGGGGGGGTGTTATCTCTTTTGTCGAAAATCAGCCGTTTTTGCTCGAACATTAAATGCCTCCAAATGGTATTTAATTAACTTCCCGGGGTGAAGAAACCCTTTTTGAGAACTCAGAGTGAGTAAATTGGCGATTTTCATGCACTTTTAACCATTCCATAAATCTTGTGTTTTGGGCCCCTGGAAGCATGAAAATCACATTAAACATGCTAATTTTAGCTCTAACACTGATGATCCACCTACAAATGTGAACTGACGTTCAAAAATAAAACATTTGAAAACGGACCATTTTCCACATTTCTGAAGCATGACGTAATGGGGGGGGTGTTATCTCTTTTGTCGAAAATCAGCCGTTTTTGCTCGAACATTAAATGCCTCCAAATGGTATTTATTTCACTTCCCGAGCCCCTGGAAGCATGAAAATCACTTTAAACATGCTAATTTTAGCTCTAACACTGATGATCCACCTACAAATGTGAACTGACGTTCAAAAATAAAACATTTGAAAACGGACCATTTTCCACATTTCTGAAGCATGACGTAATGGGGGGGTGTTATCTCTTTTGTCGAAAATCAGCCGTTTTTGCTCGAACATTAAATGCCTCCAAATGGTATTTAATTAACTTCCCGAGCCCCTGGAAGCATGAAAATCACTTTAAACATGCTAATTTTAGCTCTAACACTGATGATCCACCTACAAATGTGAACTGACGTTCAAAAATAAAACATTTGAAAACGGACCATTTTCCACATTTCTGAAGCATGACGTAATGGGGGGGTGTTATCTCTTTTGTCGAAAATCAGCCGTTTTTGCTCGAACATTAAATGCCTCCAAATGGTATTTAATTAACTTCCCGAGCCCCTGGAAGCATGAAAATCACTTTAAACATGCTAATTTTAGCTCTAACACTGATGATCCACCTACAAATGTGAACTGACGTTCAAAAATAAAACATTTGAAAACGGACCATTTTCCACATTTCTGAAGCATGACGTAATGGGGGGGTGTTATCTCTTTTGTCGAAAATCAGCCGTTTTTGCTCGAACATTGAATGCCTCCAAATGGTATTTAATTAACTTCCCGAGCCAATGGAAGCTTGAAAATCACTTTAAACATGCTAATTTTAGCTCTAACACTGATGATCCACCTACAAATGTGAACTGACGTTCAAAAATAAAACATTTGAAAACGGACCATTTTCCACATTTCTGAAGCATGACGTAATGGGGGGGTGTTATCTCTTTTGTCGAAAATCAGCCGTTTTTGCTCGAACATTAAATGCCTCCAAATGGTATTTAATTAACTTCCCGGGGTGAAGAAACCCTTTTTGAGAACTCAGAGTGAGTAAATTGGCCATTTTCATGCACTTTTAACCATTCCATAAATCTTGTGTTTTGGGCCCCTGGAAGCATGAAAATCACTTTAAACATGCTAATTTTAGCTCTAACACTGATGATCCACCTACAAATGTGAACTGACGTTCAAAAATAAAACATTTGAAAACGGACCATTTTCCACATTTCTGAAGCATGACGTAATGGGGGGTGTTATCTCTTTTGTCGAAAATCAGCCGTTTTTGCTCGAACATTAAATGCCTCCAAATGGTATTTATTTCACTTCCCGAGCCCCTGGAAGCATGAAAATCACTTTAAACATGCTAATTTTAGCTCTAACACTGATGATCCACCTACAAATGTGAACTGACGTTCAAAAATAAAACATTTGAAAACGGACCATTTTCCACATTTCTGAAGCATGACGTAATGGGGGGGTGTTATCTCTTTTGTCGAAAATCAGCCGTTTTTGCTCGAACATTAAATGCCTCCAAATGGTATTTAATTAACTTCCCGGGGTGAAGAAACCCTTTTTGAGAACTCAGAGTGAGTAAATTGGCCATTTTCATGCACTTTTAACCATTCCATAAATCTTGTGTTTTGGGCCCCTGGAAGCATGAAAATCACTTTAAACATGCTAATTTTAGCTCTAACACTGATGATCCACCTACAAATGTGAACTGACGTTCAAAAATAAAACATTTGAAAACGGACCATTTTCCACATTTCTGAAGCATGATGTAATGGGGGGTGTTATCTCTTTTGTCGAAAATCAGCCGTTTTTGCTCGAACATTAAATGCCTCCAAATGGTATTTATTTCACTTCCCGAGCCCCTGGAAGCATGAAAATCACTTTAAACATGCTAATTTTAGCTCTAACACTGATGATCCACCTACAAATATGAACTGACGTTCAAAAATAAAACATTTGAAAACGGACCATTTTCCACATTTCTGAAGCATGACGTAATGGGGGGGTGTTATCTCTTTTGTCGAAAATCAGCCGTTTTTGCTCGAACATTAAATGCCTCCAAATGGTATTTATTTCACTTCCCGAGCCCCTGGAAGCATGAAAATCACTTTAAACATGCTAATTTTAGCTCTAACACTGATGATCCACCTACAAATGTGAACTGACGTTCAAAAATAAAACATTTGAAAACGGACCATTTTCCACATTTCTAAAGCATGACGTAATGGGGGGGTGTTATCTCTTTTGTCGAAAATCAGCCGTTTTTGCTCGAACATTAAATGCCTCCAAATGGTATTTAATTAACTTCCCCAGCCCCTGGAAGCATGAAAATCACTTTAAACATGCTAATTTTAGCTCTAACACTGATGATCCACCTACAAATGTGAACTGACGTTCAAAAATAAAACATTTGAAAACGGACCATTTTCCACATTTCTGAAGCATGACGTAATGGGGGGGTGTTATCTCTTTTGTCGAAAATCAGCCGTTTTTGCTCGAACATTAAATGCCTCCAAATGGTATTTAATTAACTTCCCGAGCCCCTGGAAGCATGAAAATCACTTTAAACATGCTAATTTTAGCTCTAACACTGATGATCCACCTACAAATGTGAACTGACGTTCAAAAATAAAACATTTGAAAACGGACCATTTTCCACATTTCTGAAGCATGACGTAATGGGGGGGTGTTATCTCTTTTGTCGAAAATCAGCCGTTTTTGCTCGAACATTAAATGCCTCCAAATGGTATTTAATTAACTTCCCGAGCCCCTGGAAGCATGAAAATCACTTTAAACATGCTAATTTTAGCTCTAACACTGATGATCCACCTACAAATGTGAACTGACGTTCAAAAATAAAACATTTGAAAACGGACCATTTTCCACATTTCTGAAGCATGACGTAATGGGGGGGGTGTTATCTCTTTTGTCGAAAATCAGCCGTTTTTGCTCGAACATTAAATGCCTCCAAATGGTATTTAATTAACTTCCCGAGCCCCTGGAAGCATGAAAATCACTTTAAACATGCTAATTTTAGCTCTAACACTGATGATCCACCTACAAATGTGAACTGACGTTCAAAAATAAAACATTTGAAAACGGACCATTTTCCACATTTCTGAAGCATAACGTAATGGGGGGGTGTTATCTCTTTTGTCGAAAATCAGCCGTTTTTGCTCGAACATTAAATGCCTCCAAATGGTATTTAATTAACTTCCCGAGCCCCTGGAAGCATGAAAATCACTTTAAACATGCTAATTTTAGCTCTAACACTGATGATCCACCTACAAATGTGAACTGACGTTCAAAAATAAATCATTTGAAAACGGACCATTTTCCACATTTCTGAAGCATGACGTAATGGGGGGGTGTTATCTCTTTTGTCGAAAATCAGCCGTTTTTGCTCGAACATTAAATGCCTCCAAATGGTATTTAATTAACTTCCCGAGCCCCTGGAAGCATGAAAATCACTTTAAACATGCTAATTTTAGCTCTAACACTGATGATCCACCTACAAATGTGAACTGACGTTCAAAAATAAAACATTTGAAAACTGACCATTTTCCAAGTTTCTGAAGCATGACGTAATGGGGGGGTGTTATCTCTTTTGTCGAAAATCAGCCGTTTTTGCTCGAACATTAAATGCCTCCAAATGGTATTTAATTAACTTCCCGGGGTGAAGAAACCCTTTTTGAGAACTCAGAGTGAGTAAATTGGCGATTTTCATGCACTTTTAACCATTCCATAAATCTTGTGTTTTGGGCCCCTGGAAGCATGAAAATCACATTAAACATGCTAATTTTAGCTCTAACACTGATGATCCACCTACAAATGTGAACTGACGTTCAAAAATAAAACATTTGAAAACGGACCATTTTCCACATTTCTGAAGCATGACGTAATGGGGGGGGTGTTATCTCTTTTGTCGAAAATCAGCCGTTTTTGCTCGAACATTAAATGCCTCCAAATGGTATTTATTTCACTTCCCGAGCCCCTGGAAGCATGAAAATCACTTTAAACATGCTAATTTTAGCTCTAACACTGATGATCCACCTACAAATGTGAACTGACGTTCAAAAATAAAACATTTGAAAACGGACCATTTTCCACATTTCTGAAGCATGACGTAATGGGGGGGTGTTATCTCTTTTGTCGAAAATCAGCCGTTTTTGCTCGAACATTAAATGCCTCCAAATGGTATTTAATTAACTTCCCGAGCCCCTGGAAGCATGAAAATCACTTTAAACATGCTAATTTTAGCTCTAACACTGATGATCCACCTACAAATGTGAACTGACGTTCAAAAATAAAACATTTGAAAACGGACCATTTTCCACATTTCTGAAGCATGACGTAATGGGGGGGTGTTATCTCTTTTGTCGAAAATCAGCCGTTTTTGCTCGAACATTAAATGCCTCCAAATGGTATTTAATTAACTTCCCGAGCCCCTGGAAGCATGAAAATCACTTTAAACATGCTAATTTTAGCTCTAACACTGATGATCCACCTACAAATGTGAACTGACGTTCAAAAATAAAACATTTGAAAACGGACCATTTTCCACATTTCTGAAGCATGACGTAATGGGGGGGTGTTATCTCTTTTGTCGAAAATCAGCCGTTTTTGCTCGAACATTGAATGCCTCCAAATGGTATTTAATTAACTTCCCGAGCCAATGGAAGCTTGAAAATCACTTTAAACATGCTAATTTTAGCTCTAACACTGATGATCCACCTACAAATGTGAACTGACGTTCAAAAATAAAACATTTGAAAACGGACCATTTTCCACATTTCTGAAGCATGACGTAATGGGGGGGTGTTATCTCTTTTGTCGAAAATCAGCCGTTTTTGCTCGAACATTAAATGCCTCCAAATGGTATTTAATTAACTTCCCGGGGTGAAGAAACCCTTTTTGAGAACTCAGAGTGAGTAAATTGGCCATTTTCATGCACTTTTAACCATTCCATAAATCTTGTGTTTTGGGCCCCTGGAAGCATGAAAATCACTTTAAACATGCTAATTTTAGCTCTAACACTGATGATCCACCTACAAATGTGAACTGACGTTCAAAAATAAAACATTTGAAAACGGACCATTTTCCACATTTCTGAAGCATGACGTAATGGGGGGTGTTATCTCTTTTGTCGAAAATCAGCCGTTTTTGCTCGAACATTAAATGCCTCCAAATGGTATTTATTTCACTTCCCGAGCCCCTGGAAGCATGAAAATCACTTTAAACATGCTAATTTTAGCTCTAACACTGATGATCCACCTACAAATGTGAACTGACGTTCAAAAATAAAACATTTGAAAACGGACCATTTTCCACATTTCTGAAGCATGACGTAATGGGGGGGTGTTATCTCTTTTGTCGAAAATCAGCCGTTTTTGCTCGAACATTAAATGCCTCCAAATGGTATTTAATTAACTTCCCGGGGTGAAGAAACCCTTTTTGAGAACTCAGAGTGAGTAAATTGGCCATTTTCATGCACTTTTAACCATTCCATAAATCTTGTGTTTTGGGCCCCTGGAAGCATGAAAATCACTTTAAACATGCTAATTTTAGCTCTAACACTGATGATCCACCTACAAATGTGAACTGACGTTCAAAAATAAAACATTTGAAAACGGACCATTTTCCACATTTCTGAAGCATGACGTAATGGGGGGTGTTATCTCTTTTGTCGAAAATCAGCCGTTTTTGCTCGAACATTAAATGCCTCCAAATGGTATTTATTTCACTTCCCGAGCCCCTGGAAGCATGAAAATCACTTTAAACATGCTAATTTTAGCTCTAACACTGATGATCCACCTACAAATATGAACTGACGTTCAAAAATAAAACATTTGAAAACGGACCATTTTCCACATTTCTGAAGCATGACGTAATGGGGGGGTGTTATCTCTTTTGTCGAAAATCAGCCGTTTTTGCTCGAACATTAAATGCCTCCAAATGGTATTTATTTCACTTCCCGAGCCCCTGGAAGCATGAAAATCACTTTAAACATGCTAATTTTAGCTCTAACACTGATGATCCACCTACAAATGTGAACTGACGTTCAAAAATAAAACATTTGAAAACGGACCATTTTCCACATTTCTGAAGCATGACGTAATGGGGGGGTGTTATCTCTTTTGTGGAAAATCTGCCGTTTTTGCTCGAACATTAAATGCCTCCAAATGGTATTTAATTAACTTCCCCAGCCCCTGGAAGCATGAAAATCACTTTAAACATGCTAATTTTAGCTCTAACACTGATGATCCACCTACAAATGTGAACTGACGTTCAAAAATAAAACATTTGAAAACGGACCATTTTCCACATTTCTGAAGCATGACGTAATGGGGGGGTGTTATCTCTTTTGTCGAAAATCAGCCGTTTTTGCTCGAACATTAAATGCCTCCAAATGGTATTTAATTAACTTCCCGGGGTGAAGAAACCCTTTTTGAGAACTCAGAGTGAGTAAATTGGCCATTTTCATGCACTTTTAACCATTCCATAAATCTTGTGTTTTGGGCCCCTGGAAGCATGAAAATCACTTTAAACATGCTAATTTTAGCTCTAACACTGATGATCCACCTACAAATGTGAACTGACGTTCAAAAATAAAACATTTGAAAACGGACCATTTTCCACATTTCTGAAGCATGACGTAATGGGGGGGTGTTATCTCTTTTGTCGAAAATCAGCCGTTTTTGCTCGAACATTAAATGCCTCCAAATGGTATTTAATTAACTTCCCGAGCCCCTGGAAGCATGAAAATCACTTTAAACATGCTAATTTTAGCTCTAACACTGATGATCCACCTACAAATGTGAACTGACGTTCAAAAATAAAACATTTGAAAACGGACCATTTTCCACATTTCTGAAGCATGACGTAATGGGGGGGTGTTATCTCTTTTGTCGAAAATCAGCCGTTTTTGCTCGAACATTAAATGCCTCCAAATGGTATTTAATTAACTTCCCGAGCCCCTGGAAGCATGAAAATCACTTTAAACATGCTAATTTTAGCTCTAACACTGATGATCCACCTACAAATGTGAACTGACGTTCAAAAATAAAACATTTGAAAACGGACCATTTTCCACATTTCTGAAGCATGACGTAATGGGGGGGTGTTATCTCTTTTGTCGAAAATCAGCCGTTTTTGCTCGAACATTGAATGCCTCCAAATGGTATTTAATTAACTTCCCGAGCCAATGGAAGCTTGAAAATCACTTTAAACATGCTAATTTTAGCTCTAACACTGATGATCCACCTACAAATGTGAACTGACGTTCAAAAATAAAACATTTGAAAACGGACCATTTTCCACATTTCTGAAGCATGACGTAATGGGGGGGTGTTATCTCTTTTGTCGAAAATCAGCCGTTTTTGCTCGAACATTAAATGCCTCCAAATGGTATTTAATTAACTTCCCGGGGTGAAGAAACCCTTTTTGAGAACTCAGAGTGAGTAAATTGGCCATTTTCATGCACTTTTAACCATTCCATAAATCTTGTGTTTTGGGCCCCTGGAAGCATGAAAATCACTTTAAACATGCTAATTTTAGCTCTAACACTGATGATCCACCTACAAATGTGAACTGACGTTCAAAAATAAAACATTTGAAAACGGACCATTTTCCACATTTCTGAAGCATGACGTAATGGGGGGTGTTATCTCTTTTGTCGAAAATCAGCCGTTTTTGCTCGAACATTAAATGCCTCCAAATGGTATTTATTTCACTTCCCGAGCCCCTGGAAGCATGAAAATCACTTTAAACATGCTAATTTTAGCTCTAACACTGATGATCCACCTACAAATATGAACTGACGTTCAAAAATAAAACATTTGAAAACGGACCATTTTCCACATTTCTGAAGCATGACGTAATGGGGGGGTGTTATCTCTTTTGTCGAAAATCAGCCGTTTTTGCTCGAACATTAAATGCCTCCAAATGGTATTTATTTCACTTCCCGAGCCCCTGGAAGCATGAAAATCACTTTAAACATGCTAATTTTAGCTCTAACACTGATGATCCACCTACAAATGTGAACTGACGTTCAAAAATAAAACATTTGAAAACGGACCATTTTCCACATTTCTAAAGCATGACGTAATGGGGGGGTGTTATCTCTTTTGTCGAAAATCAGCCGTTTTTGCTCGAACATTAAATGCCTCCAAATGGTATTTAATTAACTTCCCCAGCCCCTGGAAGCATGAAAATCACTTTAAACATGCTAATTTTAGCTCTAACACTGATGATCCACCTACAAATGTGAACTGACGTTCAAAAATAAAACATTTGAAAACGGACCATTTTCCACATTTCTGAAGCATGACGTAATGGGGGGGTGTTATCTCTTTTGTCGAAAATCAGCCGTTTTTGCTCGAACATTAAATGCCTCCAAATGGTATTTAATTAACTTCCCGAGCCCCTGGAAGCATGAAAATCACTTTAAACATGCTAATTTTAGCTCTAACACTGATGATCCACCTACAAATGTGAACTGACGTTCAAAAATAAAACATTTGAAAACGGACCATTTTCCACATTTCTGAAGCATGACGTAATGGGGGGGTGTTATCTCTTTTGTCGAAAATCAGCCGTTTTTGCTCGAACATTAAATGCCTCCAAATGGTATTTAATTAACTTCCCGAGCCCCTGGAAGCATGAAAATCACTTTAAACATGCTAATTTTAGCTCTAACACTGATGATCCACCTACAAATGTGAACTGACGTTCAAAAATAAAACATTTGAAAACGGACCATTTTCCACATTTCTGAAGCATGACGTAATGGGGGGGGTGTTATCTCTTTTGTCGAAAATCAGCCGTTTTTGCTCGAACATTAAATGCCTCCAAATGGTATTTAATTAACTTCCCGAGCCCCTGGAAGCATGAAAATCACTTTAAACATGCTAATTTTAGCTCTAACACTGATGATCCACCTACAAATGTGAACTGACGTTCAAAAATAAAACATTTGAAAACGGACCATTTTCCACATTTCTGAAGCATGACGTAATGGGGGGTGTTATCTCTTTTGTCGAAAATCAGCCGTTTTTGCTCGAACATTAAATGCCTCCAAATGGTATTTATTTCACTTCCCGAGCCCCTGGAAGCATGAAAATCACTTTAAACATGCTAATTTTAGCTCTAACACTGATGATCCACCTACAAATGTGAACTGACGTTCAAAAATAAAACATTTGAAAACGGACCATTTTCCACATTTCTGAAGCATGACGTAATGGGGGGGTGTTATCTCTTTTGTCGAAAATCAGCCGTTTTTGCTCGAACATTAAATGCCTCCAAATGGTATTTAATTAACTTCCCGGGGTGAAGAAACCCTTTTTGAGAACTCAGAGTGAGTAAATTGGCCATTTTCATGCACTTTTAACCATTCCATAAATCTTGTGTTTTGGGCCCCTGGAAGCATGAAAATCACTTTAAACATGCTAATTTTAGCTCTAACACTGATGATCCACCTACAAATGTGAACTGACGTTCAAAAATAAAACATTTGAAAACGGACCATTTTCCACATTTCTGAAGCATGACGTAATGGGGGGTGTTATCTCTTTTGTCGAAAATCAGCCGTTTTTGCTCGAACATTAAATGCCTCCAAATGGTATTTATTTCACTTCCCGAGCCCCTGGAAGCATGAAAATCACTTTAAACATGCTAATTTTAGCTCTAACACTGATGATCCACCTACAAATATGAACTGACGTTCAAAAATAAAACATTTGAAAACGGACCATTTTCCACATTTTTGAAGCATGACGTAATGGGGGGGTGTTATCTCTTTTGTCGAAAATCAGCCGTTTTTGCTCGAACATTAAATGCCTCCAAATGGTATTTATTTCACTTCCCGAGCCCCTGGAAGCATGAAAATCACTTTAAACATGCTAATTTTAGCTCTAACACTGATGATCCACCTACAAATGTGAACTGACGTTCAAAAATAAAACATTTGAAAACGGACCATTTTCCACATTTCTGAAGCATGACGTAATGGGGGGGTGTTATCTCTTTTGTCGAAAATCTGCCGTTTTTGCTCGAACATTAAATGCCTCCAAATGGTATTTAATTAACTTCCCCAGCCCCTGGAAGCATGAAAATCACTTTAAACATGCTAATTTTAGCTCTAACACTGATGATCCACCTACAAATGTGAACTGACGTTCAAAAATAAAACATTTGAAAACGGACCATTTTCCACATTTCTGAAGCATGACGTAATGGGGGGGTGTTATCTCTTTTGTCGAAAATCAGCCGTTTTTGCTCGAACATTAAATGCCTCCAAATGGTATTTAATTAACTTCCCGGGGTGAAGAAACCCTTTTTGAGAACTCAGAGTGAGTAAATTGGCCATTTTCATGCACTTTTAACCATTCCATAAATCTTGTGTTTTGGGCCCCTGGAAGCATGAAAATCACTTTAAACATGCTAATTTTAGCTCTAACACTGATGATCCACCTACAAATGTGAACTGACGTTCAAAAATAAAACATTTGAAAACGGACCATTTTCCACATTTCTGAAGCATGACGTAATGGGGGGTGTTATCTCTTTTGTCGAAAATCAGCCGTTTTTGCTCGAACATTAAATGCCTCCAAATGGTATTTATTTCACTTCCCGAGCCCCTGGAAGCATGAAAATCACTTTAAACATGCTAATTTTAGCTCTAACACTGATGATCCACCTACAAATATGAACTGACGTTCAAAAATAAAACATTTGAAAACGGACCATTTTCCACATTTCTGAAGCATGACGTAATGGGGGGGTGTTATCTCTTTTGTCGAAAATCAGCCGTTTTTGCTCGAACATTAAATGCCTCCAAATGGTATTTATTTCACTTCCCGAGCCCCTGGAAGCATGAAAATCACTTTAAACATGCTAATTTTAGCTCTAACACTGATGATCCACCTACAAATGTGAACTGACGTTCAAAAATAAAACATTTGAAAACGGACCATTTTCCACATTTCTGAAGCATGACGTAATGGGGGGGTGTTATCTCTTTTGTCGAAAATCAGCCGTTTTTGCTCGAACATTAAATGCCTCCAAATGGTATTTAATTAACTTCCCCAGCCCCTGGAAGCATGAAAATCACTTTAAACATGCTAATTTTAGCTCTAACACTGATGATCCACCTACAAATGTGAACTGACGTTCAAAAATAAAACATTTGAAAACGGACCATTTTCCACATTTCTGAAGCATGACGTAATGGGGGGGTGTTATCTCTTTTGTCGAAAATCAGCCGTTTTTGCTCGAACATTAAATGCCTCCAAATGGTATTTAATTAACTTCCCGAGCCCCTGGAAGCATGAAAATCACTTTAAACATGCTAATTTTAGCTCTAACACTGATGATCCACCTACAAATGTGAACTGACGTTCAAAAATAAAACATTTGAAAACGGACCATTTTCCACATTTCTGAAGCATGACGTAATGGGGGGGTGTTATCTCTTTTGTCGAAAATCAGCCGTTTTTGCTCGAACATTAAATGCCTCCAAATGGTATTTAATTAACTTCCCGGGGTGAAGAAACCCTTTTTGAGAACTCAGAGTGAGTAAATTGGCCATTTTCATGCACTTTTAACCATTCCATAAATCTTGTGTTTTGGGCCCCTGGAAGCATGAAAATCACTTTAAACATGCTAATTTTAGCTCTAACACTGATGATCCACCTACAAATGTGAACTGACGTTCAAAAATAAAACATTTGAAAACGGACCATTTTCCACATTTCTGAAGCATGACGTAATGGGGGGTGTTATCTCTTTTGTCGAAAATCAGCCGTTTTTGCTCGAACATTAAATGCCTCCAAATGGTATTTATTTCACTTCCCGAGCCCCTGGAAGCATGAAAATCACTTTAAACATGCTAATTTTAGCTCTAACACTGATGATCCACCTACAAATATGAACTGACGTTCAAAAATAAAACATTTGAAAACGGACCATTTTCCACATTTCTGAAGCATGACGTAATGGGGGGGTGTTATCTCTTTTGTCGAAAATCAGCCGTTTTTGCTCGAACATTAAATGCCTCCAAATCGTATTTATTTCACTTCCCGAGCCCCTGGAAGCATGAAAATCACTTTAAACATGCTAATTTTAGCTCTAACACTGATGATCCACCTACAAATGTGAACTGACGTTCAAAAATAAAACATTTGAAAACGGACCATTTTCCACATTTCTGAAGCATGACGTAATGGGGGGGTGTTATCTCTTTTGTCGAAAATCAGCCGTTTTTGCTCGAACATTAAATGCCTCCAAATGGTATTTAATTAACTTCCCCAGCCCCTGGAAGCATGAAAATCACTTTAAACATGCTAATTTTAGCTCTAACACTGATGATCCACCTACAAATGTGAACTGACGTTCAAAAATAAAACATTTGAAAACGGACCATTTTCCACATTTCTGAAGCATGACGTAATGGGGGGGTGTTATCTCTTTTGTCGAAAATCAGCCGTTTTTGCTCGAACATTAAATGCCTCCAAATGGTATTTAATTCACTTCCCGAGCCCCTGGAAGCATGAAAATCACTTTAAACATGCTAATTTTAGCTCTAACACTGATGATCCACCTACAAATGTGAACTGACGTTCAAAAATAAAACATTTGAAAACGGACCATTTTCCACATTTCTGAAGCATGACGTAATGGGGGGGTGTTATCTCTTTTGTCGAAAATCAGCCGTTTTTGCTCGAACATTAAATGCCTCCAAATGGTATTTAATTAACTTCCCGAGCCCCTGGAAGCATGAAAATCACTTTAAACATGCTAATTTTAGCTCTAACACTGATGATCCACCTACAAATGTGAACTGACGTTCAAAAATAAAACTTTTGAAAACGGACCATTTTCCACATTTCTGAAGCATGACGTAATGGGGGGGTGTTATCTCTTTTGTCGAAAATCAGCCGTTTTTGCTCGAACATTAAATGCCTCCAAATGGTATTTAATTAACTTCCCGAGCCCCTGGAAGCATGAAAATCACTTTAAACATGCTAATTTTAGCTCTAACACTGATGATCCACCTACAAATGTGAACTGACGTTCAAAAATAAAACATTTGAAAACGGACCATTTTCCACATTTCTGAAGCATGACGTAATGGGGGGGTGTTATCTCTTTTGTCGAAAATCAGCCGTTTTTGCTCGAACATTAAATGCCTCCAAATGGTATTTAATTAACTTCCCGAGCCCCTGGAAGCATGAAAATCACTTTAAACATGCTAATTTTAGCTCTAACACTGATGATCCACCTACAAATGTGAACTGACGTTCAAAAATAAAACATTTGAAAACGGACCATTTTCCACATTTCTGAAGCATAACGTAATGGGGGGGTGTTATCTCTTTTGTCGAAAATCAGCCGTTTTTGCTCGAACATTAAATGCCTCCAAATGGTATTTAATTAACTTCCCGAGCCCCTGGAAGCATGAAAATCACTTTAAACATGCTAATTTTAGCTCTAACACTGATGATCCACCTACAAATGTGAACTGACGTTCAAAAATAAAACATTTGAAAACGGACCATTTTCCACATTTCTGAAGCATGACGTAATGGGGGGGTGTTATCTCTTTTGTCGAAAATCAGCCGTTTTTGCTCGAACATTAAATGCCTCCAAATGGTATTTAATTAACTTCCCGAGCCCCTGGAAGCATGAAAATCACTTTAAACATGCTAATTTTAGCTCTAACACTGATGATCCACCTACAAATGTGAACTGACGTTCAAAAATAAAACATTTGAAAACTGACCATTTTCCACGTTTCTGAAGCATGACGTAATGGGGGGGTGTTATCTCTTTTGTCGAAAATCAGCCGTTTTTGCTCGAACATTAAATGCCTCCAAATGGTATTTAATTAACTTCCCGGGGTGAAGAAACCCTTTTTGAGAACTCAGAGTGAGTAAATTGGCCATTTTCATGCACTTTTAACCATTCCATAAATCTTGTGTTTTGGGCCCCTGGAAGCATGAAAATCACATTAAACATGCTAATTTTAGCTCTAACACTGATGATCCACCTACAAATGTGAACTGACGTTCAAAAATAAAACATTTGAAAACGGACCATTTTCCACATTTCTGAAGCATGACGTAATGGGGGGGGTGTTATCTCTTTTGTCGAAAATCAGCCGTTTTTGCTCGAACATTAAATGCCTCCAAATGGTATTTATTTCACTTCCCGAGCCCCTGGAATCATGAAAATCACTTTAAACATGCTAATTTTAGCTCTAACACTGATGATCCACCTACAAATGTGAACTGACGTTCAAAAATAAAACATTTGAAAACGGACCATTTTCCACATTTCTGAAGCATGACGTAATGGGGGGGTGTTATCTCTTTTGTCGAAAATCAGCCGTTTTTGCTCGAACATTAAATGCCTCCAAATGGTATTTAATTAACTTCCCGAGCCCCTGGAAGCATGAAAATCACTTTAAACATGCTAATTTTAGCTCTAACACTGATGATCCACCTACAAATGTGAACTGACGTTCAAAAATAAAACATTTGAAAACGGACCATTTTCCACATTTCTGAAGCATGACGTAATGGGGGGGTGTTATCTCTTTTGTCGAAAATCAGCCGTTTTTGCTCGAACATTAAATGCCTCCAAATGGTATTTAATTAACTTCCCGAGCCCCTGGAAGCATGAAAATCACTTTAAACATGCTAATTTTAGCTCTAACACTGATGATCCACCTACAAATGTGAACTGACGTTCAAAAATAAAACATTTGAAAACGGACCATTTTCCACATTTCTGAAGCATGACGTAATGGGGGGGTGTTATCTCTTTTGTCGAAAATCAGCCGTTTTTGCTCGAACATTGAATGCCTCCAAATGGTATTTAATTAACTTCCCGAGCCAATGGAAGCTTGAAAATCACTTTAAACATGCTAATTTTAGCTCTAACACTGATGATCCACCTACAAATGTGAACTGACGTTCAAAAATAAAACATTTGAAAACGGACCATTTTCCACATTTCTGAAGCATGACGTAATGGGGGGGTGTTATCTCTTTTGTCGAAAATCAGCCGTTTTTGCTCGAACATTAAATGCCTCCAAATGGTATTTAATTAACTTCCCGGGGTGAAGAAACCCTTTTTGAGAACTCAGTGTGAATAAATTGGCCATTTTCATGCACTTTTAACCATTCCATAAATCTTGTGTTTTGGGCCCCTGGAAGCATGAAAATCACTTTAAACATGCTAATTTTAGCTCTAACACTGATGATCCACCTACAAATGTGAACTGACGTTCAAAAATAAAACATTTGAAAACGGACCATTTTCCACATTTCTGAAGCATGACGTAATGGGGGGTGTTATCTCTTTTGTCGAAAATCAGCCGTTTTTGCTCGAACATTAAATGCCTCCAAATGGTATTTATTTCACTTCCCGAGCCCCTGGAAGCATGAAAATCACTTTAAACATGCTAATTTTAGCTCTAACACTGATGATCCACCTACAAATGTGAACTGACGTTCAAAAATAAAACATTTGAAAACGGACCATTTTCCACATTTCTGAAGCATGACGTAATGGGGGGGTGTTATCTCTTTTGTCGAAAATCAGCCGTTTTTGCTCGAACATTAAATGCCTCCAAATGGTATTTAATTAACTTCCCGGGGTGAAGAAACCCTTTTTGAGAACTCAGAGTGAGTAAATTGGCCATTTTCATGCACTTTTAACCATTCCATAAATCTTGTGTTTTGGGCCCCTGGAAGCATGAAAATCACTTTAAACATGCTAATTTTAGCTCTAACACTGATGATCCACCTACAAATGTGAACTGACGTTCAAAAATAAAACATTTGAAAACGGACCATTTTCCACATTTCTGAAGCATGACGTAATGGGGGGTGTTATCTCTTTTGTCGAAAATCAGCCGTTTTTGCTCGAACATTAAATGCCTCCAAATGGTATTTATTTCACTTCCCGAGCCCCTGGAAGCATGAAAATCACTTTAAACATGCTAATTTTAGCTCTAACACTGATGATCCACCTACAAATATGAACTGACGTTCAAAAATAAAACATTTGAAAACGGACCATTTTCCACATTTCTGAAGCATGACGTAATGGGGGGGTGTTATCTCTTTTGTCGAAAATCAGCCGTTTTTGCTCGAACATTAAATGCCTCCAAATGGTATTTATTTCACTTCCCGAGCCCCTGGAAGCATGAAAATCACTTTAAACATGCTAATTTTAGCTCTAACACTGATGATCCACCTACAAATGTGAACTGACGTTCAAAAATAAAACATTTGAAAACGGACCATTTTCCACATTTCTGAAGCATGACGTAATGGGGGGGTGTTATCTCTTTTGTCGAAAATCAGCCGTTTTTGCTCGAACATTAAATGCCTCCAAATGGTATTTAATTAACTTCCCCAGCCCCTGGAAGCATGAAAATCACTTTAAACATGCTAATTTTAGCTCTAACACTGATGATCCACCTACAAATGTGAACTGACGTTCAAAAATAAAACATTTGAAAACGGACCATTTTCCACATTTCTGAAGCATGACGTAATGGGGGGGTGTTATCTCTTTTGTCGAAAATCAGCCGTTTTTGCTCGAACATTAAATGCCTCCAAATGGTATTTAATTAACTTCCCGGGGTGAAGAAACCCTTTTTGAGAACTCAGAGTGAGTAAATTGGCCATTTTCATGCACTTTTAACCATTCCATAAATCTTGTGTTTTGGGCCCCTGGAAGCATGAAAATCACTTTAAACATGCTAATTTTAGCTCTAACACTGATGATCCACCTACAAATGTGAACTGACGTTCAAAAATAAAACATTTGAAAACGGACCATTTTCCACATTTCTGAAGCATGACGTAATGGGGGGTGTTATCTCTTTTGTCGAAAATCAGCCGTTTTTGCTCGAACATTAAATGCCTCCAAATGGTATTTATTTCACTTCCCGAGCCCCTGGAAGCATGAAAATCACTTTAAACATGCTAATTTTAGCTCTAACACTGATGATCCACCTACAAATATGAACTGACGTTCAAAAATAAAACATTTGAAAACGGACCATTTTCCACATTTCTGAAGCATGACGTAATGGGGGGGTGTTATCTCTTTTGTCGAAAATCAGCCGTTTTTGCTCGAACATTAAATGCCTCCAAATGGTATTTATTTCACTTCCCGAGCCCCTGGAAGCATGAAAATCACTTTAAACATGCTAATTTTAGCTCTAACACTGATGATCCACCTACAAATGTGAACTGACGTTCAAAAATAAAACATTTGAAAACGGACCATTTTCCACATTTCTGAAGCATGACGTAATGGGGGGGTGTTATCTCTTTTGTCGAAAATCAGCCGTTTTTGCTCGAACATTAAATGCCTCCAAATGGTATTTAATTAACTTCCCCAGCCCCTGGAAGCATGAAAATCACTTTAAACATGCTAATTTTAGCTCTAACACTGATGATCCACCTACAAATGTGAACTGACGTTCAAAAATAAAACATTTGAAAACGGACCATTTTCCACATTTCTGAAGCATGACGTAATGGGGGGGTGTTATCTCTTTTGTCGAAAATCAGCCGTTTTTGCTCAAACATTAAATGCCTCCAAATGGTATTTAATTAACTTCCCGAGCCCCTGGAAGCATGAAAATCACTTTAAACATGCTAATTTTAGCTCTAACACTGATGATCCACCTACAAATGTGAACTGACGTTCAAAAATAAAACATTTGAAAACGGACCATTTTCCACATTTCTGAAGCATGACGTAATGGGGGGGTGTTATCTCTTTTGTCGAAAATCAGCCGTTTTTGCTCGAACATTAAATGCCTCCAAATGGTATTTAATTAACTTCCCGGGGTGAAGAAACCCTTTTTGAGAACTCAGAGTGAGTAAATTGGCCATTTTCATGCACTTTTAACCATTCCATAAATCTTGTGTTTTGGGCCCCTGGAAGCATGAAAATCACTTTAAACATGCTAATTTTAGCTCTAACACTGATGATCCACCTACAAATGTGAACTGACGTTCAAAAATAAAACATTTGAAAACGGACCATTTTCCACATTTCTGAAGCATGACGTAATGGGGGGTGTTATCTCTTTTGTCGAAAATCAGCCGTTTTTGCTCGAACATTAAATGCCTCCAAATGGTATTTATTTCACTTCCCGAGCCCCTGGAAGCATGAAAATCACTTTAAACATGCTAATTTTAGCTCTAACACTGATGATCCACCTACAAATATGAACTGACGTTCAAAAATAAAACATTTGAAAACGGACCATTTTCCACATTTCTGAAGCATGACGTAATGGGGGGGTGTTATCTCTTTTGTCGAAAATCAGCCGTTTTTGCTCGAACATTAAATGCCTCCAAATCGTATTTATTTCACTTCCCGAGCCCCTGGAAGCATGAAAATCACTTTAAACATGCTAATTTTAGCTCTAACACTGATGATCCACCTACAAATGTGAACTGACGTTCAAAAATAAAACATTTGAAAACGGACCATTTTCCACATTTCTGAAGCATGACGTAATGGGGGGGTGTTATCTCTTTTGTCGAAAATCAGCCGTTTTTGCTCGAACATTAAATGCCTCCAAATGGTATTTAATTAACTTCCCCAGCCCCTGGAAGCATGAAAATCACTTTAAACATGCTAATTTTAGCTCTAACACTGATGATCCACCTACAAATGTGAACTGACGTTCAAAAATAAAACATTTGAAAACGGACCATTTTCCACATTTCTGAAGCATGACGTAATGGGGGGGTGTTATCTCTTTTGTCGAAAATCAGCCGTTTTTGCTCGAACATTAAATGCCTCCAAATGGTATTTAATTCACTTCCCGAGCCCCTGGAAGCATGAAAATCACTTTAAACATGCTAATTTTAGCTCTAACACTGATGATCCACCTACAAATGTGAACTGACGTTCAAAAATAAAACATTTGAAAACGGACCATTTTCCACATTTCTGAAGCATGACGTAATGGGGGGGTGTTATCTCTTTTGTCGAAAATCAGCCGTTTTTGCTCGAACATTAAATGCCTCCAAATGGTATTTAATTAACTTCCCGAGCCCCTGGAAGCATGAAAATCACTTTAAACATGCTAATTTTAGCTCTAACACTGATGATCCACCTACAAATGTGAACTGACGTTCAAAAATAAAACATTTGAAAACGGACCATTTTCCACATTTCTGAAGCATGACGTAATGGGGGGGTGTTATCTCTTTTGTCGAAAATCAGCCGTTTTTGCTCGAACATTAAATGCCTCCAAATGGTATTTAATTAACTTCCCGAGCCCCTGGAAGCATGAAAATCACTTTAAACATGCTAATTTTAGCTCTAACACTGATGATCCACCTACAAATGTGAACTGACGTTCAAAAATAAAACATTTGAAAACGGACCATTTTCCACATTTCTGAAGCATGACGTAATGGGGGGGGTGTTATCTCTTTTGTCGAAAATCAGCCGTTTTTGCTCGAACATTAATTGCCTCCAAATGGTATTTAATTAACTTCCCGAGCCCCTGGAAGCATGAAAATCACTTTAAACATGCTAATTTTAGCTCTAACACTGATGATCCACCTACAAATGTGAACTGACGTTCAAAAATAAAACATTTGAAAACGGACCATTTTCCACATTTCTGAAGCATAACGTAATGGGGGGGTGTTATCTCTTTTGTCGAAAATCAGCCGTTTTTGCTCGAACATTAAATGCCTCCAAATGGTATTTAATTAACTTCCCGAGCCCCTGGAAGCATGAAAATCACTTTAAACATGCTAATTTTAGCTCTAACACTGATGATCCACCTACAAATGTGAACTGACGTTCAAAAATAAAACATTTGAAAACGGACCATTTTCCACATTTCTGAAGCATGACGTAATGGGGGGGTGTTATCTCTTTTGTCGAAAATCAGCCGTTTTTGCTCGAACATTAAATGCCTCCAAATGGTATTTAATTAACTTCCCGAGCCCCTGGAAGCATGAAAATCACTTTAAACATGCTAATTTTAGCTCTAACACTGATGATCCACCTACAAATGTGAACTGACGTTCAAAAATAAAACATTTGAAAACTGACCATTTTCCACGTTTCTGAAGCATGACGTAATGGGGGGGTGTTATCTCTTTTGTCGAAAATCAGCCGTTTTTGCTCGAACATTAAATGCCTCCAAATGGTATTTAATTAACTTCCCGGGGTGAAGAAACCCTTTTTGAGAACTCAGAGTGAGTAAATTGGCCATTTTCATGCACTTTTAACCATTCCATAAATCTTGTGTTTTGGGCCCCTGGAAGCATGAAAATCACATTAAACATGCTAATTTTAGCTCTAACACTGATGATCCACCTACAAATGTGAACTGACGTTCAAAAATAAAACATTTGAAAACGGACCATTTTCCACATTTCTGAAGCATGACGTAATGGGGGGGGTGTTATCTCTTTTGTCGAAAATCAGCCGTTTTTGCTCGAACATTAAATGCCTCCAAATGGTATTTATTTCACTTCCTGAGCCCCTGGAAGCATGAAAATCACTTTAAACATGCTAATTTTAGCTCTAACACTGATGATCCACCTACAAATGTGAACTGACGTTCAAAAATAAAACATTTGAAAACGGACCATTTTCCACATTTCTGAAGCATGACGTAATGGGGGGGTGTTATCTCTTTTGTCGAAAATCAGCCGTTTTTGCTCGAACATTAAATGCCTCCAAATGGTATTTAATTAACTTCCCGAGCCCCTGGAAGCATGAAAATCACTTTAAACATGCTAATTTTAGCTCTAACACTGATGATCCACCTACAAATGTGAACTGACGTTCAAAAATAAAACATTTGAAAACGGACCATTTTCCACATTTCTGAAGCATGACGTAATGGGGGGGTGTTATCTCTTTTGTCGAAAATCAGCCATTTTTGCTCGAACATTGAATGCCTCCAAATGGTATTTAATTAACTTCCCGAGCCAATGGAAGCTTGAAAATCACTTTAAACATGCTAATTTTAGCTCTAACACTGATGATCCACCTACAAATGTGAACTGACGTTCAAAAATAAAACATTTGAAAACGGACCATTTTCCACATTTCTGAAGCATGACGTAATGGGGGGGTGTTATCTCTTTTGTCGAAAATCAGCCGTTTTTGCTCGAACATTAAATGCCTCCAAATGGTATTTAATTAACTTCCCGGGGTGAAGAAACTCTTTTTGAGAACTCAGAGTGAGTAAATTGGCCATTTTCATGCACTTTTAACCATTCCATAAATCTTGTGTTTTGGGCCCCTGGAAGCATGAAAATCACTTTAAACATGCTAATTTTAGCTCTAACACTGATGATCCACCTACAAATGTGAACTGACGTTCAAAAATAAAACATTTGAAAACGGACCATTTTCCACATTTCTGAAGCATGACGTAATGGGGGGTGTTATCTCTTTTGTCGAAAATCAGCCGTTTTTGCTCGAACATTAAATGCCTCCAAATGGTATTTATTTCACTTCCCGAGCCCCTGGAAGCATGAAAATCACTTTAAACATGCTAATTTTAGCTCTAACACTGATGATCCACCTACAAATGTGAACTGACGTTCAAAAATAAAACATTTGAAAACGGACCATTTTCCACATTTCTGAAGCATGACGTAATGGGGGGGTGTTATCTCTTTTGTCGAAAATCAGCCGTTTTTGCTCGAACATTAAATGCCTCCAAATGGTATTTAATTAACTTCCCGGGGTGAAGAAACCCTTTTTGAGAACTCAGAGTGAGTAAATTGGCCATTTTCATGCACTTTTAACCATTCCATAAATCTTGTGTTTTGGGCCCCTGGAAGCATGAAAATCACTTTAAACATGCTAATTTTAGCTCTAACACTGATGATCCACCTACAAATGTGAACTGACGTTCAAAAATAAAACATTTGAAAACGGACCATTTTCCACATTTCTGAAGCATGACGTAATGGGGGGTGTTATCTCTTTTGTCGAAAATCAGCCGTTTTTGCTCGAACATTAAATGCCTCCAAATGGTATTTATTTCACTTCCCGAGCCCCTGGAAGCATGAAAATCACTTTAAACATGCTAATTTTAGCTCTAACACTGATGATCCACCTACAAATATGAACTGACGTTCAAAAATAAAACATTTGAAAACGGACCATTTTCCACATTTCTGAAGCATGACGTAATGGGGGGTGTTATCTCTTTTGTCGAAAATCAGCCGTTTTTGCTCGAACATTAAATGCCTCCAAATGGTATTTATTTCACTTCCCGAGCCCCTGGAAGCATGAAAATCACTTTAAACATGCTAATTTTAGCTCTAACACTGATGATCCACCTACAAATGTGAACTGACGTTCAAAAATAAAACATTTGAAAACGGACCATTTTCCACATTTCTGAAGCATGACGTAATGGGGGGGTGTTATCTCTTTTGTCGAAAATCAGCCGTTTTTGCTCGAACATTAAATGCCTCCAAATGGTATTTAATTAACTTCCCCAGCCCCTGGAAGCATGAAAATCACTTTAAACATGCTAATTTTAGCTCTAACACTGATGATCCACCTACAAATGTGAACTGACGTTCAAAAATAAAACATTTGAAAACGGACCATTTTCCACATTTCTGAAGCATGACGTAATGGGGGGGTGTTATCTCTTTTGTCGAAAATCAGCCGTTTTTGCTCGAACATTAAATGCCTCCAAATGGTATTTAATTAACTTCCCGGGGTGAAGAAACCCTTTTTGAGAACTCAGAGTGAGTAAATTGGCCATTTTCATGCACTTTTAACCATTCCATAAATCTTGTGTTTTGGGCCCCTGGAAGCATGAAAATCACTTTAAACATGCTAATTTTAGCTCTAACACTGATGATCCACCTACAAATGTGAACTGACGTTCAAAAATAAAACATTTGAAAACGGACCATTTTCCACATTTCTGAAGCATGACGTAATGGGGGGTGTTATCTCTATTGTCGAAAATCAGCCGTTTTTGCTCGAACATTAAATGCCTCCAAATGGTATTTATTTCACTTCCCGAGCCCCTGGAAGCATGAAAATCACTTTAAACATGCTAATTTTAGCTCTAACACTGATGATCCACCTACAAATATGAACTGACGTTCAAAAATAAAACATTTGAAAACGGACCATTTTCCACATTTCCGAAGCATGACGTAATGGGGGGGTGTTATCTCTTTTGTCGAAAATCAGCCGTTTTTGCTCGAACATTAAATGCCTCCAAATGGTATTTATTTCACTTCCCGAGCCCCTGGAAGCATGAAAATCACTTTAAACATGCTAATTTTAGCTCTAACACTGATGATCCACCTACAAATGTGAACTGACGTTCAAAAATAAAACATTTGAAAACGGACCATTTTCCACATTTCTGAAGCATGACGTAATGGGGGGGTGTTATCTCTTTTGTCGAAAATCAGCCGTTTTTGCTCGAACATTAAATGCCTCCAAATGGTATTTAATTAACTTCCCCAGCCCCTGGAAGCATGAAAATCACTTTAAACATGCTAATTTTAGCTCTAACACTGATGATCCACCTACAAATGTGAACTGACGTTCAAAAATAAAACATTTGAAAACGGACTATTTTCCACATTTCTGAAGCATGACGTAATGGGGGGGTGTTATCTCTTTTGTCGAAAATCAGCCGTTTTTGCTCGAACATTAAATGCCTCCAAATGGTATTTAATTAACTTCCCGAGCCCCTGGAAGCATGAAAATCACTTTAAACATGCTAATTTTAGCTCTAACACTGATGATCCACCTACAAATGTGAACTGACGTTCAAAAATAAAACATTTGAAAACGGACCATTTTCCACATTTCTGAAGCATGACGTAATGGGGGGTGTTATCTCTTTTGTCGAAAATCAGCCGTTTTTGCTCGAACATTAAATGCCTCCAAATGGTATTTATTTCACTTCCCGAGCCCCTGGAAGCATGAAAATCACTTTAAACATGCTAATTTTAGCTCTAACACTGATGATCCACCTACAAATATGAACTGACGTTCAAAAATAAAACATTTGAAAACGGACCATTTTCCACATTTCTGAAGCATGACGTAATGGGGGGGTGTTATCTCTTTTGTCGAAAATCAGCCGTTTTTGCTCGAACATTAAATGCCTCCAAATCGTATTTATTTCACTTCCCGAGCCCCTGGAAGCATGAAAATCACTTTAAACATGCTAATTTTAGCTCTAACACTGATGATCCACCTACAAATGTGAACTGACGTTCAAAAATAAAACATTTGAAAACGGACCATTTTCCACATTTCTGAAGCATGACGTAATGGGGGGGTGTTATCTCTTTTGTCGAAAATCAGCCGTTTTTGCTCAAACATTAAATGCCTCCAAATGGTATTTAATTAACTTCCCCAGCCCCTGGAAGCATGAAAATCACTTTAAACATGCTAATTTTAGCTCTAACACTGATGATCCACCTACAAATGTGAACTGACGTTCAAAAATAAAACATTTGAAAACGGACCATTTTCCACATTTCTGAAGCATGACGTAATGGGGGGGTGTTATCTCTTTTGTCGAAAATCAGCCGTTTTTGCTCGAACATTAAATGCCTCCAAATGGTATTTAATTCACTTCCCGAGCCCCTGGAAGCATGAAAATCACTTTAAACATGCTAATTTTAGCTCTAACACTGATGATCCACCTACAAATGTGAACTGACGTTCAAAAATAAAACATTTGAAAACGGACCATTTTCCACATTTCTGAAGCATGACGTAATGGGGGGGTGTTATCTCTTTTGTCGAAAATCAGCCGTTTTTGCTCGAACATTAAATGCCTCCAAATGGTATTTAATTAACTTCCCGAGCCCCTGGAAGCATGAAAATCACTTTAAACATGCTAATTTTAGCTCTAACACTGATGATCCACCTACAAATGTGAACTGACGTTCAAAAATAAAACATTTGAAAACGGACCATTTTCCACATTTCTGAAGCATGACGTAATGGGGGGGTGTTATCTCTTTTGTCGAAAATCAGCCGTTTTTGCTCGAACATTAAATGCCTCCAAATGGTATTTAATTAACTTCCCGAGCCCCTGGAAGCATGAAAATCACTTTAAACATGCTAATTTTAGCTCTAACACTGATGATCCACCTACAAATGTGAACTGACGTTCAAAAATAAAACATTTGAAAACGGACCATTTTCCACATTTCTGAAGCATGACGTAATGGGGGGGGTGTTATCTCTTTTGTCGAAAATCAGCCGTTTTTGCTCGAACATTAAATGCCTCCAAATGGTATTTAATTAACTTCCCGAGCCCCTGGAAGCATGAAAATCACTTTAAACATGCTAATTTTAGCTCTAACACTGATGATCCACCTACAAATGTGAACTGACGTTCAAAAATAAAACATTTGAAAACGGACCATTTTCCACATTTCTGAAGCATAACGTAATGGGGGGGTGTTATCTCTTTTGTCGAAAATCAGCCGTTTTTGCTCGAACATTAAATGCCTCCAAATGGTATTTAATTAACTTCCCGGGGTGAAGAAACCCTTTTTGAGAACTCAGAGTGAGTAAATTGGCCATTTTCATGCACTTTTAACCATTCCATAAATCTTGTGTTTTGGGCCCCTGGAATCATGAAAATCACTTTAAACATGCTAATTTTAGCTCTAACACTGATGATCCACCTACAAATGTGAACTGACGTTCAAAAATAAAACATTTGAAAACGGACCATTTTCCACATTTCTGAAGCATGACGTAATGGGGGGTGTTATCTCTTTTGTCGAAAATCAGCCGTTTTTGCTCGAACATTAAATGCCTCCAAATGGTATTTAATTCACTTCCCGAGCCCCTGGAAGCATGAAAATCACTTCAAAACATGCTTATTTTAGCTCTAACACTGATGATCCACCTACAAATGTGAACTGACGTTCAAAAATAAAACATTTGAAAACGGACCATTTTCCACATTTCTGAAGCATGACGTAATGGGGGGGTGTTATCTCTTTTGTCGAAAATCAGCCGTTTTTGCTCGAACATTAAATGCCTCCAAATGGTATTTAATTAACTTCCCGAGCCCCTGGAAGCATGAAAATCACTTTAAACATGCTAATTTTAGCTCTAACACTGATGATCCACCTACAAATGTGAACTGACGTTCAAAAATAAAACATTTGAAAACGGACCATTTTCCACATTTCTGAAGCATGACGTAATGGGGGGGTGTTATCTCTTTTGTCGAAAATCAGCCGTTTTTGCTCGAACATTAAATGCCTCCAAATGGTATTTAATTAACTTCCCGAGCCCCTGGAAGCATGAAAATCACTTTAAACATGCTAATTTTAGCTCTAACACTGATGATCCACCTACAAATGTGAACTGACGTTCAAAAATAAAACATTTGAAAACGGACCATTTTCCACATTTCTGAAGCATGACGTAATGGGGGGGGTGTTATCTCTTTTGTCGAAAATCAGCCGTTTTTGCTCGAACATTAAATGCCTCCAAATGGTATTTAATTAACTTCCCGAGCCCCTGGAAGCATGAAAATCACTTTAAACATGCTAATTTTAGCTCTAACACTGATGATCCACCTACAAATGTGAACTGACGTTCAAAAATAAAACATTTGAAAACGGACCATTTTCCACATTTCTGAAGCATAACGTAATGGGGGGGTGTTATCTCTTTTGTCGAAAATCAGCCGTTTTTGCTCGAACATTAAATGCCTCCAAATGGTATTTAATTAACTTCCCGAGCCCCTGGAAGCATGAAAATCACTTTAAACATGCTAATTTTAGCTCTAACACTGATGATCCACCTACAAATGTGAACTGACGTTCAAAAATAAAACATTTGAAAACGGACCATTTTCCACATTTCTGAAGCATGACGTAATGGGGGGGTGTTATCTCTTTTGTCGAAAATCAGCCGTTTTTGCTCGAACATTAAATGCCTCCAAATGGTATTTAATTAACTTCCCGAGCCCCTGGAAGCATGAAAATCACTTTAAACATGCTAATTTTAGCTCTAACACTGATGATCCACCTACAAATGTGAACTGACGTTCAAAAATAAAACATTTGAAAACTGACCATTTTCCACGTTTCTGAAGCATGACGTAATGGGGGGGTGTTATCTCTTTTGTCGAAAATCAGCCGTTTTTGCTCGAACATTAAATGCCTCCAAATGGTATTTAATTAACTTCCCGGGGTGAAGAAACCCTTTTTGAGAACTCAGAGTGAGTAAATTGGCCATTTTCATGCACTTTTAACCATTCCATAAATCTTGTGTTTTGGGCCCCTGGAAGCATGAAAATCACATTAAACATGCTAATTTTAGCTCTAACACTGATGATCCACCTACAAATGTGAACTGACGTTCAAAAATAAAACATTTGAAAACGGACCATTTTCCACATTTCTGAAGCATGACGTAATGGGGGGGTGTTATCTCTTTTGTCGAAAATCTGCCGTTTTTGCTCGAACATTAAATGCCTCCAAATGGTATTTAATTAACTTCCCCAGCCCCTGGAAGCATGAAAATCACTTTAAACATGCTAATTTTAGCTCTAACACTGATGATCCACCTACAAATGTGAACTGACGTTCAAAAATAAAACATTTGAAAACGGACCATTTTCCACATTTCTGAAGCATGACGTAATGGGGGGGTGTTATCTCTTTTGTCGAAAATCAGCCGTTTTTGCTCGAACATTAAATGCCTCCAAATGGTATTTAATTAACTTCCCGGGGTGAAGAAACCCTTTTTGAGAACTCAGAGTGAGTAAATTGGCCATTTTCATGCACTTTTAACCATTCCATAAATCTTGTGTTTTGGGCCCCTGGAAGCATGAAAATCACTTTAAACATGCTAATTTTAGCTCTAACACTGATGATCCACCTACAAATGTGAACTGACGTTCAAAAATAAAACATTTGAAAACGGACCATTTTCCACATTTCTGAAGCATGACGTAATGGGGGGTGTTATCTCTTTTGTCGAAAATCAGCCGTTTTTGCTCGAACATTAAATGCCTCCAAATGGTATTTATTTCACTTCCCGAGCCCCTGGAAGCATGAAAATCACTTTAAACATGCTAATTTTAGCTCTAACACTGATGATCCACCTACAAATATGAACTGACGTTCAAAAATAAAACATTTGAAAACGGACCATTTTCCACATTTCTGAAGCATGACGTAATGGGGGGGTGTTATCTCTTTTGTCGAAAATCAGCCGTTTTTGCTCGAACATTAAATGCCTCCAAATGGTATTTATTTCACTTCCCGAGCCCCTGGAAGCATGAAAATCACTTTAAACATGCTAATTTTAGCTCTAACACTGATGATCCACCTACAAATGTGAACTGACGTTCAAAAATAAAACATTTGAAAACGGACCATTTTCCACATTTCTGAAGCATGACGTAATGGGGGGGTGTTATCTCTTTTGTCGAAAATCAGCCGTTTTTGCTCGAACATTAAATGCCTCCAAATGGTATTTAATTAACTTCCCCAGCCCCTGGAAGCATGAAAATCACTTTAAACATGCTAATTTTAGCTCTAACACTGATGATCCACCTACAAATGTGAACTGACGTTCAAAAATAAAACATTTGAAAACGGACCATTTTCCACATTTCTGAAGCATGACGTAATGGGGGGGTGTTATCTCTTTTGTCGAAAATCAGCCGTTTTTGCTCGAACATTAAATGCCTCCAAATGGTATTTAATTAACTTCCCGAGCCCCTGGAAGCATGAAAATCACTTTAAACATGCTAATTTTAGCTCTAACACTGATGATCCACCTACAAATGTGAACTGACGTTCAAAAATAAAACATTTGAAAACGGACCATTTTCCACATTTCTGAAGCATGACGTAATGGGGGGGTGTTATCTCTTTTGTCGAAAATCAGCCGTTTTTGCTCGAACATTAAATGCCTCCAAATGGTATTTAATTAACTTCCCGGGGTGAAGAAACCCTTTTTGAGAACTCAGAGTGAGTAAATTGGCCATTTTCATGCACTTTTAACCATTCCATAAATCTTGTGTTTTGGGCCCCTGGAAGCATGAAAATCACTTTAAACATGCTAATTTTAGCTCTAACACTGATGATCCACCTACAAATGTGAACTGACGTTCAAAAATAAAACATTTGAAAACGGACCATTTTCCACATTTCTGAAGCATGACGTAATGGGGGGTGTTATCTCTTTTGTCGAAAATCAGCCGTTTTTGCTCGAACATTAAATGCCTCCAAATGGTATTTATTTCACTTCCCGAGCCCCTGGAAGCATGAAAATCACTTTAAACATGCTAATTTTAGCTCTAACACTGATGATCCACCTACAAATATGAACTGACGTTCAAAAATAAAACATTTGAAAACGGACCATTTTTCACATTTCTGAAGCATGACGTAATGGGGGGGTGTTATCTCTTTTGTCGAAAATCAGCCGTTTTTGCTCGAACATTAAATGCCTCCAAATGGTATTTATTTCACTTCCCGAGCCCCTGGAAGCATGAAAATCACTTTAAACATGCTAATTTTAGCTCTAACACTGATGATCCACCTACAAATGTGAACTGACGTTCAAAAATAAAACATTTGAAAACGGACCATTTTCCACATTTCTGAAGCATGACGTAATGGGGGGGTGTTATCTCTTTTGTCGAAAATCAGCCGTTTTTGCTCGAACATTAAATGCCTCCAAATGGTATTTAATTAACTTCCCCAGCCCCTGGAAGCATGAAAATCACTTTAAACATGCTAATTTTAGCTCTAACACTGATGATCCACCTACAAATGTGAACTGACGTTCAAAAATAAAACATTTGAAAACGGACCATTTTCCACATTTCTGAAGCATGACGTAATGGGGGGGTGTTATCTCTTTTGTCGAAAATCAGCCGTTTTTGCTCGAACATTAAATGCCTCCAAATGGTATTTAATTCACTTCCCGAGCCCCTGGAAGCATGAAAATCACTTTAAACATGCTAATTTTAGCTCTAACACTGATGATCCACCTACAAATGTGAACTGACGTTCAAAAATAAAACATTTGAAAACGGACCATTTTCCACATTTCTGAAGCATGACGTAATGGGGGGGTGTTATCTCTTTTGTCGAAAATCAGCCGTTTTTGCTCGAACATTAAATGCCTCCAAATGGTATTTAATTAACTTCCCGAGCCCCTGGAAGCATGAAAATCACTTTAAACATGCTAATTTTAGCTCTAACACTGATGATCCACCTACAAATGTGAACTGACGTTCAAAAATAAAACATTTGAAAACGGACCATTTTCCACATTTCTGAAGCATGACGTAATGGGGGGGTGTTATCTCTTTTGTCGAAAATCAGCCGTTTTTGCTCGAACATTAAATGCCTCCAAATGGTATTTAATTAACTTCCCGAGCCCCTGGAAGCATGAAAATCACTTTAAACATGCTAATTTTAGCTCTAACACTGATGATCCACCTACAAATGTGAACTGACGTTCAAAAATAAAACATTTGAAAACGGACCATTTTCCACATTTCTGAAGCATGACGTAATGGGGGGGGGTGTTATCTCTTTTGTCGAAAATCAGCCGTTTTTGCTCGAACATTAAATGCCTCCAAATGGTATTTAATTAACTTCCCGAGCCCCTGGAAGCATGAAAATCACTTTAAACATGCTAATTTTAGCTCTAACACTGATGATCCACCTACAAATGTGAACTGACGTTCAAAAATAAAACATTTGAAAACGGACCATTTTCCACATTTCTGAAGCATAACGTAATGGGGGGGTGTTATCTCTTTTGTCGAAAATCAGCCGTTTTTGCTCGAACATTAAATGCCTCCAAATGGTATTTAATTAACTTCCCGAGCCCCTGGAAGCATGAAAATCACTTTAAACATGCTAATTTTAGCTCTAACACTGATGATCCACCTACAAATGTGAACTGACGTTCAAAAATAAAACATTTGAAAACGGACCATTTTCCACATTTCTGAAGCATGACGTAATGGGGGGGTGTTATCTCTTTTGTCGAAAATCAGCCGTTTTTGCTCGAACATTAAATGCCTCCAAATGGTATTTAATTAACTTCCCGAGCCCCTGGAAGCATGAAAATCACTTTAAACATGCTAATTTTAGCTCTAACACTGATGATCCACCTACAAATGTGAACTGACGTTCAAAAATAAAACATTTGAAAACTGACCATTTTCCACGTTTCTGAAGCATGACGTAATGGGGGGGTGTTATCTCTTTTGTCGAAAATCAGCCGTTTTTGCTTGAACATTAAATGCCTCCAAATGGTATTTAATTAACTTCCCGGGGTGAAGAAACCCTTTTTGAGAACTCAGAGTGAGTAAATTGGCCATTTTCATGCACTTTTAACCATTCCATAAATCTTGTGTTTTGGGCCCCTGGAAGCATGAAAATCACATTAAACATGCTAATTTTAGCTCTAACACTGATGATCCACCTACAAATGTGAACTGACGTTCAAAAATAAAACATTTGAAAACGGACCATTTTCCACATTTCTGAAGCATGACGTAATGGGGGGGGTGTTATCTCTTTTGTCGAAAATCAGCCGTTTTTGCTCGAACATTAAATGCCTCCAAATGGTATTTATTTCACTTCCCGAGCCCCTGGAAGCATGAAAATCACTTTAAACATGCTAATTTTAGCTCTAACACTGATGATCCACCTACAAATGTGAACTGACGTTCAAAAATAAAACATTTGAAAACGGACCATTTTCCACATTTCTGAAGCATGACGTAATGGGGGGGTGTTATCTCTTTTGTCGAAAATCAGCCGTTTTTGCTCGAACATTAAATGCCTCCAAATGGTATTTAATTAACTTCCCGAGCCCCTGGAAGCATGAAAATCACTTTAAACATGCTAATTTTAGCTCTAACACTGATGATCCACCTACAAATGTGAACTGACGTTCAAAAATAAAACATTTGAAAACGGACCATTTTCCACATTTCTGAAGCATGACGTAATGGGGGGGTGTTATCTCTTTTGTCGAAAATCAGCCGTTTTTGCTCGAACATTAAATGCCTCCAAATGGTATTTATTTCACTTCCCGAGCCCCTGGAAGCATGAAAATCACTTTAAACATGCTAATTTTAGCTCTAACACTGATGATCCACCTACAAATGTGAACTGACGTTCAAAAATAAAACATTTGAAAACGGACCATTTTCCACATTTCTGAAGCATGACGTAATGGGGGGGTGTTATCTCTTTTGTCGAAAATCAGCCGTTTTTGCTCGAACATTAAATGCCTCCAAATGGTATTTAATTAACTTCCCGAGCCCCTGGAAGCATGAAAATCACTTTAAACATGCTAATTTTAGCTCTAACACTGATGATCCACCTACAAATGTGAACTGACGTTCAAAAATAAAACATTTGAAAACGGACCATTTTCCACATTTCTGAAGCATGACGTAATGGGGGGGTGTTATCTCTTTTGTCGAAAATCAGCCATTTTTGCTCGAACATTGAATGCCTCCAAATGGTATTTAATTAACTTCCCGAGCCAATGGATGCTTGAAAATCACTTTAAACATGCTAATTTTAGCTCTAACACTGATGATCCACCTACAAATGTGAACTGACGTTCAAAAATAAAACATTTGAAAACGGACCATTTTCCACATTTCTGAAGCATGACGTAATGGGGGGGTATTATCTCTTTTGTCGAAAATCAGCCGTTTTTGCTCGAACATTAAATGCCTCCAAATGGTATTTAATTAACTTCCCGGGGTGAAGAAACTCTTTTTGAGAACTCAGAGTGAGTAAATTGGCCATTTTCATGCACTTTTAACCATTCCATAAATCTTGTGTTTTGGGCCCCTGGAAGCATGAAAATCACTTTAAACATGCTAATTTTAGCTCTAACACTGATGATCCACCTACAAATGTGAACTGACGTTCAAAAATAAAACATTTGAAAACGGACCATTTTCCACATTTCTGAAGCATGACGTAATGGGGGGTGTTATCTCTTTTGTCGAAAATCAGCCGTTTTTGCTCGAACATTAAATGCCTCCAAATGGTATTTATTTCACTTCCCGAGCCCCTGGAAGCATGAAAATCACTTTAAACATGCTAATTTTAGCTCTAACACTGATGATCCACCTACAAATGTGAACTGACGTTCAAAAATAAAACATTTGAAAACGGACCATTTTCCACATTTCTGAAGCATGACGTAATGGGGGGGTGTTATCTCTTTTGTCGAAAATCAGCCGTTTTTGCTCGAACATTAAATGCCTCCAAATGGTATTTAATTAACTTCCCGGGGTGAAGAAACCCTTTTTGAGAACTCAGAGTGAGTAAATTGGCCATTTTCATGCACTTTTAACCATTCCATAAATCTTGTGTTTTGGGCCCCTGGAAGCATGAAAATCACTTTAAACATGCTAATTTTAGCTCTAACACTGATGATCCACCTACAAATGTGAACTGACGTTCAAAAATAAAACATTTGAAAACGGACCATTTTCCACATTTCTGAAGCATGACGTAATGGGGGGTGTTATCTCTTTTGTCGAAAATCAGCCGTTTTTGCTCGAACATTAAATGCCTCCAAATGGTATTTATTTCACTTCCCGAGCCCCTGGAAGCATGAAAATCACTTTAAACATGCTAATTTTAGCTCTAACACTGATGATCCACCTACAAATATGAACTGACGTTCAAAAATAAAACATTTGAAAACGGACCATTTTCCACATTTCTGAAGCATGACGTAATGGGGGGTGTTATCTCTTTTGTCGAAAATCAGCCGTTTTTGCTCGAACATTAAATGCCTCCAAATGGTATTTATTTCACTTCCCGAGCCCCTGGAAGCATGAAAATCACTTTAAACATGCTAATTTTAGCTCTAACACTGATGATCCACCTACAAATGTGAACTGACGTTCAAAAATAAAACATTTGAAAACGGACCATTTTCCACATTTCTGAAGCATGACGTAATGGGGGGGTGTTATCTCTTTTGTCGAAAATCAGCCGTTTTTGCTCGAACATTAAATGCCTCCAAATGGTATTTAATTAACTTCCCCAGCCCCTGGAAGCATGAAAATCACTTTAAACATGCTAATTTTAGCTCTAACACTGATGATCCACCTACAAATGTGAACTGACGTTCAAAAATAAAACATTTGAAAACGGACCATTTTCCACATTTCTGAAGCATGACGTAATGGGGGGGTGTTATCTCTTTTGTCGAAAATCAGCCGTTTTTGCTCGAACATTAAATGCCTCCAAATCGTATTTATTTCACTTCCCGAGCCCCTGGAAGCATGAAAATCACTTTAAACATGCTAATTTTAGCTCTAACACTGATGATCCACCTACAAATGTGAACTGACGTTCAAAAATAAAACATTTGAAAACGGACCATTTTCCACATTTCTGAAGCATGACGTAATGGGGGGGTGTTATCTCTTTTGTCGAAAATCAGCCGTTTTTGCTCGAACATTAAATGCCTCCAAATGGTATTTAATTAACTTCCCCAGCCCCTGGAAGCATGAAAATCACTTTAAACATGCTAATTTTAGCTCTAACACTGATGATCCACCTACAAATGTGAACTGACGTTCAAAAATAAAACATTTGAAAACGGACCATTTTCCACATTTCTGAAGCATGACGTAATGGGGGGGTGTTATCTCTTTTGTCGAAAATCAGCCGTTTTTGCTCGAACATTAAATGCCTCCAAATGGTATTTAATTAACTTCCCGAGCCCCTGGAAGCATGAAAATCACTTTAAACATGCTAATTTTAGCTCTAACACTGATGATCCACCTACAAATGTGAACTGACGTTCAAAAATAAAACATTTGAAAACGGACCATTTTCCACATTTCTGAAGCATGACGTAATGGGGGGGTGTTATCTCTTTTGTCGAAAATCAGCCGTTTTTGCTCGAACATTAAATGCCTCCAAATGGTATTTAATTAACTTCCCGGGGTGAAGAAACCCTTTTTGAGAACTCAGAGTGAGTAAATTGGCCATTTTCATGCACTTTTAACCATTCCATAAATCTTGTGTTTTGGGCCCCTGGAAGCATGAAAATCACTTTAAACATGCTAATTTTAGCTCTAACACTGATGATCCACCTACAAATGTGAACTGACGTTCAAAAATAAAACATTTGAAAACGGACCATTTTCCACATTTCTGAAGCATGACGTAATGGGGGGTGTTATCTCTTTTGTCGAAAATCAGCCGTTTTTGCTCGAACATTAAATGCCTCCAAATGGTATTTATTTCACTTCCCGAGCCCCTGGAAGCATGAAAATCACTTTAAACATGCTAATTTTAGCTCTAACACTGATGATCCACCTACAAATATGAACTGACGTTCAAAAATAAAACATTTGAAAACGGACCATTTTTCACATTTCTGAAGCATGACGTAATGGGGGGGTGTTATCTCTTTTGTCGAAAATCAGCCGTTTTTGCTCGAACATTAAATGCCTCCAAATGGTATTTATTTCACTTCCCGAGCCCCTGGAAGCATGAAAATCACTTTAAACATGCTAATTTTAGCTCTAACACTGATGATCCACCTACAAATGTGAACTGACGTTCAAAAATAAAACATTTGAAAACGGACCATTTTCCACATTTCTGAAGCATGACGTAATGGGGGGGTGTTATCTCTTTTGTCGAAAATCAGCCGTTTTTGCTCGAACATTAAATGCCTCCAAATGGTATTTAATTAACTTCCCCAGCCCCTGGAAGCATGAAAATCACTTTAAACATGCTAATTTTAGCTCTAACACTGATGATCCACCTACAAATGTGAACTGACGTTCAAAAATAAAACATTTGAAAACGGACCATTTTCCACATTTCTGAAGCATGACGTAATGGGGGGGTGTTATCTCTTTTGTCGAAAATCAGCCGTTTTTGCTCGAACATTAAATGCCTCCAAATGGTATTTAATTCACTTCCCGAGCCCCTGGAAGCATGAAAATCACTTTAAACATGCTAATTTTAGCTCTAACACTGATGATCCACCTACAAATGTGAACTGACGTTCAAAAATAAAACATTTGAAAACGGACCATTTTCCACATTTCTGAAGCATGACGTAATGGGGGGGTGTTATCTCTTTTGTCGAAAATCAGCCGTTTTTGCTCGAACATTAAATGCCTCCAAATGGTATTTAATTAACTTCCCGAGCCCCTGGAAGCATGAAAATCACTTTAAACATGCTAATTTTAGCTCTAACACTGATGATCCACCTACAAATGTGAACTGACGTTCAAAAATAAAACATTTGAAAACGGACCATTTTCCACATTTCTGAAGCATGACGTAATGGGGGGGTGTTATCTCTTTTGTCGAAAATCAGCCGTTTTTGCTCGAACATTAAATGCCTCCAAATGGTATTTAATTAACTTCCCGAGCCCCTGGAAGCATGAAAATCACTTTAAACATGCTAATTTTAGCTCTAACACTGATGATCCACCTACAAATGTGAACTGACGTTCAAAAATAAAACATTTGAAAACGGACCATTTTCCACATTTCTGAAGCATGACGTAATGGGGGGGGGTGTTATCTCTTTTGTCGAAAATCAGCCGTTTTTGCTCGAACATTAAATGCCTCCAAATGGTATTTAATTAACTTCCCGAGCCCCTGGAAGCATGAAAATCACTTTAAACATGCTAATTTTAGCTCTAACACTGATGATCCACCTACAAATGTGAACTGACGTTCAAAAATAAAACATTTGAAAACGGACCATTTTCCACATTTCTGAAGCATAACGTAATGGGGGGGTGTTATCTCTTTTGTCGAAAATCAGCCGTTTTTGCTCGAACATTAAATGCCTCCAAATGGTATTTAATTAACTTCCCGAGCCCCTGGAAGCATGAAAATCACTTTAAACATGCTAATTTTAGCTCTAACACTGATGATCCACCTACAAATGTGAACTGACGTTCAAAAATAAAACATTTGAAAACGGACCATTTTCCACATTTCTGAAGCATGACGTAATGGGGGGGTGTTATCTCTTTTGTCGAAAATCAGCCGTTTTTGCTCGAACATTAAATGCCTCCAAATGGTATTTAATTAACTTCCCGAGCCCCTGGAAGCATGAAAATCACTTTAAACATGCTAATTTTAGCTCTAACACTGATGATCCACCTACAAATGTGAACTGACGTTCAAAAATAAAACATTTGAAAACTGACCATTTTCCACGTTTCTGAAGCATGACGTAATGGGGGGGTGTTATCTCTTTTGTCGAAAATCAGCCGTTTTTGCTTGAACATTAAATGCCTCCAAATGGTATTTAATTAACTTCCCGGGGTGAAGAAACCCTTTTTGAGAACTCAGAGTGAGTAAATTGGCCATTTTCATGCACTTTTAACCATTCCATAAATCTTGTGTTTTGGGCCCCTGGAAGCATGAAAATCACATTAAACATGCTAATTTTAGCTCTAACACTGATGATCCACCTACAAATGTGAACTGACGTTCAAAAATAAAACATTTGAAAACGGACCATTTTCCACATTTCTGAAGCATGACGTAATGGGGGGGGTGTTATCTCTTTTGTCGAAAATCAGCCGTTTTTGCTCGAACATTAAATGCCTCCAAATGGTATTTATTTCACTTCCCGAGCCCCTGGAAGCATGAAAATCACTTTAAACATGCTAATTTTAGCTCTAACACTGATGATCCACCTACAAATGTGAACTGACGTTCAAAAATAAAACATTTGAAAACGGACCATTTTCCACATTTCTGAAGCATGACGTAATGGGGGGGTGTTATCTCTTTTGTCGAAAATCAGCCGTTTTTGCTCGAACATTAAATGCCTCCAAATGGTATTTAATTAACTTCCCGAGCCCCTGGAAGCATGAAAATCACTTTAAACATGCTAATTTTAGCTCTAACACTGATGATCCACCTACAAATGTGAACTGACGTTCAAAAATAAAACATTTGAAAACGGACCATTTTCCACATTTCTGAAGCATGACGTAATGGGGGGGTGTTATCTCTTTTGTCGAAAATCAGCCGTTTTTGCTCGAACATTAAATGCCTCCAAATGGTATTTATTTCACTTCCCGAGCCCCTGGAAGCATGAAAATCACTTTAAACATGCTAATTTTAGCTCTAACACTGATGATCCACCTACAAATGTGAACTGACGTTCAAAAATAAAACATTTGAAAACGGACCATTTTCCACATTTCTGAAGCATGACGTAATGGGGGGGTGTTATCTCTTTTGTCGAAAATCAGCCGTTTTTGCTCGAACATTAAATGCCTCCAAATGGTATTTAATTAACTTCCCGAGCCCCTGGAAGCATGAAAATCACTTTAAACATGCTAATTTTAGCTCTAACACTGATGATCCACCTACAAATGTGAACTGACGTTCAAAAATAAAACATTTGAAAACGGACCATTTTCCACATTTCTGAAGCATGACGTAATGGGGGGGTGTTATCTCTTTTGTCGAAAATCAGCCATTTTTGCTCGAACATTGAATGCCTCCAAATGGTATTTAATTAACTTCCCGAGCCAATGGATGCTTGAAAATCACTTTAAACATGCTAATTTTAGCTCTAACACTGATGATCCACCTACAAATGTGAACTGACGTTCAAAAATAAAACATTTGAAAACGGACCATTTTCCACATTTCTGAAGCATGACGTAATGGGGGGGTGTTATCTCTTTTGTCGAAAATCAGCCGTTTTTGCTCGAACATTAAATGCCTCCAAATGGTATTTAATTAACTTCCCGGGGTGAAGAAACTCTTTTTGAGAACTCAGAGTGAGTAAATTGGCCATTTTCATGCACTTTTAACCATTCCATAAATCTTGTGTTTTGGGCCCCTGGAAGCATGAAAATCACTTTAAACATGCTAATTTTAGCTCTAACACTGATGATCCACCTACAAATGTGAACTGACGTTCAAAAATAAAACATTTGAAAACGGACCATTTTCCACATTTCTGAAGCATGACGTAATGGGGGGTGTTATCTCTTTTGTCGAAAATCAGCCGTTTTTGCTCGAACATTAAATGCCTCCAAATGGTATTTATTTCACTTCCCGAGCCCCTGGAAGCATGAAAATCACTTTAAACATGCTAATTTTAGCTCTAACACTGATGATCCACCTACAAATGTGAACTGACGTTCAAAAATAAAACATTTGAAAACGGACCATTTTCCACATTTCTGAAGCATGACGTAATGGGGGGGTGTTATCTCTTTTGTCGAAAATCAGCCGTTTTTGCTCGAACATTAAATGCCTCCAAATGGTATTTAATTAACTTCCCGGGGTGAAGAAACCCTTTTTGAGAACTCAGAGTGAGTAAATTGGCCATTTTCATGCACTTTTAACCATTCCATAAATCTTGTGTTTTGGGCCCCTGGAAGCATGAAAATCACTTTAAACATGCTAATTTTAGCTCTAACACTGATGATCCACCTACAAATGTGAACTGACGTTCAAAAATAAAACATTTGAAAACGGACCATTTTCCACATTTCTGAAGCATGACGTAATGGGGGGTGTTATCTCTTTTGTCGAAAATCAGCCGTTTTTGCTCGAACATTAAATGCCTCCAAATGGTATTTATTTCACTTCCCGAGCCCCTGGAAGCATGAAAATCACTTTAAACATGCTAATTTTAGCTCTAACACTGATGATCCACCTACAAATATGAACTGACGTTCAAAAATAAAACATTTGAAAACGGACCATTTTCCACATTTCTGAAGCATGACGTAATGGGGGGTGTTATCTCTTTTGTCGAAAATCAGCCGTTTTTGCTCGAACATTAAATGCCTCCAAATGGTATTTATTTCACTTCCCGAGCCCCTGGAAGCATGAAAATCACTTTAAACATGCTAATTTTAGCTCTAACACTGATGATCCACCTACAAATGTGAACTGACGTTCAAAAATAAAACATTTGAAAACGGACCATTTTCCACATTTCTGAAGCATGACGTAATGGGGGGGTGTTATCTCTTTTGTCGAAAATCAGCCGTTTTTGCTCGAACATTAAATGCCTCCAAATGGTATTTAATTAACTTCCCCAGCCCCTGGAAGCATGAAAATCACTTTAAACATGCTAATTTTAGCTCTAACACTGATGATCCACCTACAAATGTGAACTGACGTTCAAAAATAAAACATTTGAAAACGGACCATTTTCCACATTTCTGAAGCATGACGTAATGGGGGGGTGTTATCTCTTTTGTCGAAAATCAGCCGTTTTTGCTCGAACATTAAATGCCTCCAAATCGTATTTATTTCACTTCCCGAGCCCCTGGAAGCATGAAAATCACTTTAAACATGCTAATTTTAGCTCTAACACTGATGATCCACCTACAAATGTGAACTGACGTTCAAAAATAAAACATTTGAAAACGGACCATTTTCCACATTTCTGAAGCATGACGTAATGGGGGGGTGTTATCTCTTTTGTCGAAAATCAGCCGTTTTTGCTCGAACATTAAATGCCTCCAAATGGTATTTAATTAACTTCCCCAGCCCCTGGAAGCATGAAAATCACTTTAAACATGCTAATTTTAGCTCTAACACTGATGATCCACCTACAAATGTGAACTGACGTTCAAAAATAAAACATTTGAAAACGGACCATTTTCCACATTTCTGAAGCATGACGTAATGGGGGGGTGTTATCTCTTTTGTCGAAAATCAGCCGTTTTTGCTCGAACATTAAATGCCTCCAAATGGTATTTAATTCACTTCCCGAGCCCCTGGAAGCATGAAAATCACTTTAAACATGCTAATTTTAGCTCTAACACTGATGATCCACCTACAAATGTGAACTGACGTTCAAAAATAAAACATTTGAAAACGGACCATTTTCCACATTTCTGAAGCATGACGTAATGGGGGGGTGTTATCTCTTTTGTCGAAAATCAGCCGTTTTTGCTCGAACATTAAATGCCTCCAAATGGTATTTAATTAACTTCCCGAGCCCCTGGAAGCATGAAAATCACTTTAAACATGCTAATTTTAGCTCTAACACTGATGATCCACCTACAAATGTGAACTGACGTTCAAAAATAAAACATTTGAAAACGGACCATTTTCCACATTTCTGAAGCATGACGTAATGGGGGGGTGTTATCTCTTTTGTCGAAAATCAGCCGTTTTTGCTCGAACATTAAATGCCTCCAAATGGTATTTAATTAACTTCCCGAGCCCCTGGAAGCATGAAAATCACTTTAAACATGCTAATTTTAGCTCTAACACTGATGATCCACCTACAAATGTGAACTGACGTTCAAAAATAAAACATTTGAAAACGGACCATTTTCCACATTTCTGAAGCATAACGTAATGGGGGGGTGTTATCTCTTTTGTCGAAAATCAGCCGTTTTTGCTCGAACATTAAATGCCTCCAAATGGTATTTAATTAACTTCCCGGGGTGAAGAAACCCTTTTTGAGAACTCAGAGTGAGTAAATTGGCCATTTTCATGCACTTTTAACCATTCCATAAATCTTGTGTTTTGGGCCCCTGGAATCATGAAAATCACTTTAAACATGCTAATTTTAGCTCTAACACTGATGATCCACCTACAAATGTGAACTGACGTTCAAAAATAAAACATTTGAAAACGGACCATTTTCCACATTTCTGAAGCATGACGTAATGGGGGGTGTTATCTCTTTTGTCGAAAATCAGCCGTTTTTGCTCGAACATTAAATGCCTCCAAATGGTATTTAATTCACTTCCCGAGCCCCTGGAAGCATGAAAATCACTTCAAAACATGCTTATTTTAGCTCTAACACTGATGATCCACCTACAAATGTGAACTGACGTTCAAAAATAAAACATTTGAAAACGGACCATTTTCCACATTTCTGAAGCATGACGTAATGGGGGGGTGTTATCTCTTTTGTCGAAAATCAGCCGTTTTTGCTCGAACATTAAATGCCTCCAAATGGTATTTAATTAACTTCCCGAGCCCCTGGAAGCATGAAAATCACTTTAAACATGCTAATTTTAGCTCTAACACTGATGATCCACCTACAAATGTGAACTGACGTTCAAAAATAAAACATTTGAAAACGGACCATTTTCCACATTTCTGAAGCATGACGTAATGGGGGGGTGTTATCTCTTTTGTCGAAAATCAGCCGTTTTTGCTCGAACATTAAATGCCTCCAAATGGTATTTAATTAACTTCCCGAGCCCCTGGAAGCATGAAAATCACTTTAAACATGCTAATTTTAGCTCTAACACTGATGATCCACCTACAAATGTGAACTGACGTTCAAAAATAAAACATTTGAAAACGGACCATTTTCCACATTTCTGAAGCATGACGTAATGGGGGGGGTGTTATCTCTTTTGTCGAAAATCAGCCGTTTTTGCTCGAACATTAAATGCCTCCAAATGGTATTTAATTAACTTCCCGAGCCCCTGGAAGCATGAAAATCACTTTAAACATGCTAATTTTAGCTCTAACACTGATGATCCACCTACAAATGTGAACTGACGTTCAAAAATAAAACATTTGAAAACGGACCATTTTCCACATTTCTGAAGCATAACGTAATGGGGGGGTGTTATCTCTTTTGTCGAAAATCAGCCGTTTTTGCTCGAACATTAAATGCCTCCAAATGGTATTTAATTAACTTCCCGAGCCCCTGGAAGCATGAAAATCACTTTAAACATGCTAATTTTAGCTCTAACACTGATGATCCACCTACAAATGTGAACTGACGTTCAAAAATAAAACATTTGAAAACGGACCATTTTCCACATTTCTGAAGCATGACGTAATGGGGGGGTGTTATCTCTTTTGTCGAAAATCAGCCGTTTTTGCTCGAACATTAAATGCCTCCAAATGGTATTTAATTAACTTCCCGAGCCCCTGGAAGCATGAAAATCACTTTAAACATGCTAATTTTAGCTCTAACACTGATGATCCACCTACAAATGTGAACTGACGTTCAAAAATAAAACATTTGAAAACTGACCATTTTCCACGTTTCTGAAGCATGACGTAATGGGGGGGTGTTATCTCTTTTGTCGAAAATCAGCCGTTTTTGCTCGAACATTAAATGCCTCCAAATGGTATTTAATTAACTTCCCGGGGTGAAGAAACCCTTTTTGAGAACTCAGAGTGAGTAAATTGGCCATTTTCATGCACTTTTAACCATTCCATAAATCTTGTGTTTTGGGCCCCTGGAAGCATGAAAATCACATTAAACATGCTAATTTTAGCTCTAACACTGATGATCCACCTACAAATGTGAACTGACGTTCAAAAATAAAACATTTGAAAACGGACCATTTTCCACATTTCTGAAGCATGACGTAATGGGGGGGTGTTATCTCTTTTGTCGAAAATCTGCCGTTTTTGCTCGAACATTAAATGCCTCCAAATGGTATTTAATTAACTTCCCCAGCCCCTGGAAGCATGAAAATCACTTTAAACATGCTAATTTTAGCTCTAACACTGATGATCCACCTACAAATGTGAACTGACGTTCAAAAATAAAACATTTGAAAACGGACCATTTTCCACATTTCTGAAGCATGACGTAATGGGGGGGTGTTATCTCTTTTGTCGAAAATCAGCCGTTTTTGCTCGAACATTAAATGCCTCCAAATGGTATTTAATTAACTTCCCGGGGTGAAGAAACCCTTTTTGAGAACTCAGAGTGAGTAAATTGGCCATTTTCATGCACTTTTAACCATTCCATAAATCTTGTGTTTTGGGCCCCTGGAAGCATGAAAATCACTTTAAACATGCTAATTTTAGCTCTAACACTGATGATCCACCTACAAATGTGAACTGACGTTCAAAAATAAAACATTTGAAAACGGACCATTTTCCACATTTCTGAAGCATGACGTAATGGGGGGTGTTATCTCTTTTGTCGAAAATCAGCCGTTTTTGCTCGAACATTAAATGCCTCCAAATGGTATTTATTTCACTTCCCGAGCCCCTGGAAGCATGAAAATCACTTTAAACATGCTAATTTTAGCTCTAACACTGATGATCCACCTACAAATATGAACTGACGTTCAAAAATAAAACATTTGAAAACGGACCATTTTCCACATTTCTGAAGCATGACGTAATGGGGGGGTGTTATCTCTTTTGTCGAAAATCAGCCGTTTTTGCTCGAACATTAAATGCCTCCAAATGGTATTTATTTCACTTCCCGAGCCCCTGGAAGCATGAAAATCACTTTAAACATGCTAATTTTAGCTCTAACACTGATGATCCACCTACAAATGTGAACTGACGTTCAAAAATAAAACATTTGAAAACGGACCATTTTCCACATTTCTGAAGCATGACGTAATGGGGGGGTGTTATCTCTTTTGTCGAAAATCAGCCGTTTTTGCTCGAACATTAAATGCCTCCAAATGGTATTTAATTAACTTCCCCAGCCCCTGGAAGCATGAAAATCACTTTAAACATGCTAATTTTAGCTCTAACACTGATGATCCACCTACAAATGTGAACTGACGTTCAAAAATAAAACATTTGAAAACGGACCATTTTCCACATTTCTGAAGCATGACGTAATGGGGGGGTGTTATCTCTTTTGTCGAAAATCAGCCGTTTTTGCTCGAACATTAAATGCCTCCAAATGGTATTTAATTAACTTCCCGAGCCCCTGGAAGCATGAAAATCACTTTAAACATGCTAATTTTAGCTCTAACACTGATGATCCACCTACAAATGTGAACTGACGTTCAAAAATAAAACATTTGAAAACGGACCATTTTCCACATTTCTGAAGCATGACGTAATGGGGGGGTGTTATCTCTTTTGTCGAAAATCAGCCGTTTTTGCTCGAACATTAAATGCCTCCAAATGGTATTTAATTAACTTCCCGGGGTGAAGAAACCCTTTTTGAGAACTCAGAGTGAGTAAATTGGCCATTTTCATGCACTTTTAACCATTCCATAAATCTTGTGTTTTGGGCCCCTGGAAGCATGAAAATCACTTTAAACATGCTAATTTTAGCTCTAACACTGATGATCCACCTACAAATGTGAACTGACGTTCAAAAATAAAACATTTGAAAACGGACCATTTTCCACATTTCTGAAGCATGACGTAATGGGGGGTGTTATCTCTTTTGTCGAAAATCAGCCGTTTTTGCTCGAACATTAAATGCCTCCAAATGGTATTTATTTCACTTCCCGAGCCCCTGGAAGCATGAAAATCACTTTAAACATGCTAATTTTAGCTCTAACACTGATGATCCACCTACAAATATGAACTGACGTTCAAAAATAAAACATTTGAAAACGGACCATTTTTCACATTTCTGAAGCATGACGTAATGGGGGGGTGTTATCTCTTTTGTCGAAAATCAGCCGTTTTTGCTCGAACATTAAATGCCTCCAAATCGTATTTATTTCACTTCCCGAGCCCCTGGAAGCATGAAAATCACTTTAAACATGCTAATTTTAGCTCTAACACTGATGATCCACCTACAAATGTGAACTGACGTTCAAAAATAAAACATTTGAAAACGGACCATTTTCCACATTTCTGAAGCATGACGTAATGGGGGGGTGTTATCTCTTTTGTCGAAAATCAGCCGTTTTTGCTCGAACATTAAATGCCTCCAAATGGTATTTAATTAACTTCCCCAGCCCCTGGAAGCATGAAAATCACTTTAAACATGCTAATTTTAGCTCTAACACTGATGATCCACCTACAAATGTGAACTGACGTTCAAAAATAAAACATTTGAAAACGGACCATTTTCCACATTTCTGAAGCATGACGTAATGGGGGGGTGTTATCTCTTTTGTCGAAAATCAGCCGTTTTTGCTCGAACATTAAATGCCTCCAAATGGTATTTAATTCACTTCCCGAGCCCCTGGAAGCATGAAAATCACTTTAAACATGCTAATTTTAGCTCTAACACTGATGATCCACCTACAAATGTGAACTGACGTTCAAAAATAAAACATTTGAAAACGGACCATTTTCCACATTTCTGAAGCATGACGTAATGGGGGGGTGTTATCTCTTTTGTCGAAAATCAGCCGTTTTTGCTCGAACATTAAATGCCTCCAAATGGTATTTAATTAACTTCCCGAGCCCCTGGAAGCATGAAAATCACTTTAAACATGCTAATTTTAGCTCTAACACTGATGATCCACCTACAAATGTGAACTGACGTTCAAAAATAAAACATTTGAAAACGGACCATTTTCCACATTTCTGAAGCATGACGTAATGGGGGGGTGTTATCTCTTTTGTCGAAAATCAGCCGTTTTTGCTCGAACATTAAATGCCTCCAAATGGTATTTAATTAACTTCCCGAGCCCCTGGAAGCATGAAAATCACTTTAAACATGCTAATTTTAGCTCTAACACTGATGATCCACCTACAAATGTGAACTGACGTTCAAAAATAAAACATTTGAAAACGGACCATTTTCCACATTTCTGAAGCATGACGTAATGGGGGGGGGTGTTATCTCTTTTGTCGAAAATCAGCCGTTTTTGCTCGAACATTAAATGCCTCCAAATGGTATTTAATTAACTTCCCGAGCCCCTGGAAGCATGAAAATCACTTTAAACATGCTAATTTTAGCTCTAACACTGATGATCCACCTACAAATGTGAACTGACGTTCAAAAATAAAACATTTGAAAACGGACCATTTTCCACATTTCTGAAGCATAACGTAATGGGGGGGTGTTATCTCTTTTGTCGAAAATCAGCCGTTTTTGCTCGAACATTAAATGCCTCCAAATGGTATTTAATTAACTTCCCGAGCCCCTGGAAGCATGAAAATCACTTTAAACATGCTAATTTTAGCTCTAACACTGATGATCCACCTACAAATGTGAACTGACGTTCAAAAATAAAACATTTGAAAACGGACCATTTTCCACATTTCTGAAGCATGACGTAATGGGGGGGTGTTATCTCTTTTGTCGAAAATCAGCCGTTTTTGCTCGAACATTAAATGCCTCCAAATGGTATTTAATTAACTTCCCGAGCCCCTGGAAGCATGAAAATCACTTTAAACATGCTAATTTTAGCTCTAACACTGATGATCCACCTACAAATGTGAACTGACGTTCAAAAATAAAACATTTGAAAACTGACCATTTTCCACGTTTCTGAAGCATGACGTAATGGGGGGGTGTTATCTCTTTTGTCGAAAATCAGCCGTTTTTGCTTGAACATTAAATGCCTCCAAATGGTATTTAATTAACTTCCCGGGGTGAAGAAACCCTTTTTGAGAACTCAGAGTGAGTAAATTGGCCATTTTCATGCACTTTTAACCATTCCATAAATCTTGTGTTTTGGGCCCCTGGAAGCATGAAAATCACATTAAACATGCTAATTTTAGCTCTAACACTGATGATCCACCTACAAATGTGAACTGACGTTCAAAAATAAAACATTTGAAAACGGACCATTTTCCACATTTCTGAAGCATGACGTAATGGGGGGGGTGTTATCTCTTTTGTCGAAAATCAGCCGTTTTTGCTCGAACATTAAATGCCTCCAAATGGTATTTATTTCACTTCCCGAGCCCCTGGAAGCATGAAAATCACTTTAAACATGCTAATTTTAGCTCTAACACTGATGATCCACCTACAAATGTGAACTGACGTTCAAAAATAAAACATTTGAAAACGGACCATTTTCCACATTTCTGAAGCATGACGTAATGGGGGGGTGTTATCTCTTTTGTCGAAAATCAGCCGTTTTTGCTCGAACATTAAATGCCTCCAAATGGTATTTAATTAACTTCCCGAGCCCCTGGAAGCATGAAAATCACTTTAAACATGCTAATTTTAGCTCTAACACTGATGATCCACCTACAAATGTGAACTGACGTTCAAAAATAAAACATTTGAAAACGGACCATTTTCCACATTTCTGAAGCATGACGTAATGGGGGGGTGTTATCTCTTTTGTCGAAAATCAGCCGTTTTTGCTCGAACATTAAATGCCTCCAAATGGTATTTATTTCACTTCCCGAGCCCCTGGAAGCATGAAAATCACTTTAAACATGCTAATTTTAGCTCTAACACTGATGATCCACCTACAAATGTGAACTGACGTTCAAAAATAAAACATTTGAAAACGGACCATTTTCCACATTTCTGAAGCATGACGTAATGGGGGGGTGTTATCTCTTTTGTCGAAAATCAGCCGTTTTTGCTCGAACATTAAATGCCTCCAAATGGTATTTAATTAACTTCCCGAGCCCCTGGAAGCATGAAAATCACTTTAAACATGCTAATTTTAGCTCTAACACTGATGATCCACCTACAAATGTGAACTGACGTTCAAAAATAAAACATTTGAAAACGGACCATTTTCCACATTTCTGAAGCATGACGTAATGGGGGGGTGTTATCTCTTTTGTCGAAAATCAGCCATTTTTGCTCGAACATTGAATGCCTCCAAATGGTATTTAATTAACTTCCCGAGCCAATGGATGCTTGAAAATCACTTTAAACATGCTAATTTTAGCTCTAACACTGATGATCCACCTACAAATGTGAACTGACGTTCAAAAATAAAACATTTGAAAACGGACCATTTTCCACATTTCTGAAGCATGACGTAATGGGGGGGTGTTATCTCTTTTGTCGAAAATCAGCCGTTTTTGCTCGAACATTAAATGCCTCCAAATGGTATTTAATTAACTTCCCGGGGTGAAGAAACTCTTTTTGAGAACTCAGAGTGAGTAAATTGGCCATTTTCATGCACTTTTAACCATTCCATAAATCTTGTGTTTTGGGCCCCTGGAAGCATGAAAATCACTTTAAACATGCTAATTTTAGCTCTAACACTGATGATCCACCTACAAATGTGAACTGACGTTCAAAAATAAAACATTTGAAAACGGACCATTTTCCACATTTCTGAAGCATGACGTAATGGGGGGTGTTATCTCTTTTGTCGAAAATCAGCCGTTTTTGCTCGAACATTAAATGCCTCCAAATGGTATTTATTTCACTTCCCGAGCCCCTGGAAGCATGAAAATCACTTTAAACATGCTAATTTTAGCTCTAACACTGATGATCCACCTACAAATGTGAACTGACGTTCAAAAATAAAACATTTGAAAACGGACCATTTTCCACATTTCTGAAGCATGACGTAATGGGGGGGTGTTATCTCTTTTGTCGAAAATCAGCCGTTTTTGCTCGAACATTAAATGCCTCCAAATGGTATTTAATTAACTTCCCGGGGTGAAGAAACCCTTTTTGAGAACTCAGAGTGAGTAAATTGGCCATTTTCATGCACTTTTAACCATTCCATAAATCTTGTGTTTTTGGCCCCTGGAAGCATGAAAATCACTTTAAACATGCTAATTTTAGCTCTAACACTGATGATCCACCTACAAATGTGAACTGACGTTCAAAAATAAAACATTTGAAAACGGACCATTTTCCACATTTCTGAAGCATGACGTAATGGGGGGTGTTATCTCTTTTGTCGAAAATCAGCCGTTTTTGCTCGAACATTAAATGCCTCCAAATGGTATTTATTTCACTTCCCGAGCCCCTGGAAGCATGAAAATCACTTTAAACATGCTAATTTTAGCTCTAACACTGATGATCCACCTACAAATATGAACTGACGTTCAAAAATAAAACATTTGAAAACGGACCATTTTCCACATTTCTGAAGCATGACGTAATGGGGGGTGTTATCTCTTTTGTCGAAAATCAGCCGTTTTTGCTCGAACATTAAATGCCTCCAAATGGTATTTATTTCACTTCCCGAGCCCCTGGAAGCATGAAAATCACTTTAAACATGCTAATTTTAGCTCTAACACTGATGATCCACCTACAAATGTGAACTGACGTTCAAAAATAAAACATTTGAAAACGGACCATTTTCCACATTTCTGAAGCATGACGTAATGGGGGGGTGTTATCTCTTTTGTCGAAAATCAGCCGTTTTTGCTCGAACATTAAATGCCTCCAAATGGTATTTAATTAACTTCCCCAGCCCCTGGAAGCATGAAAATCACTTTAAACATGCTAATTTTAGCTCTAACACTGATGATCCACCTACAAATGTGAACTGACGTTCAAAAATAAAACATTTGAAAACGGACCATTTTCCACATTTCTGAAGCATGACGTAATGGGGGGGTGTTATCTCTTTTGTCGAAAATCAGCCGTTTTTGCTCGAACATTAAATGCCTCCAAATCGTATTTATTTCACTTCCCGAGCCCCTGGAAGCATGAAAATCACTTTAAACATGCTAATTTTAGCTCTAACACTGATGATCCACCTACAAATGTGAACTGACGTTCAAAAATAAAACATTTGAAAACGGACCATTTTCCACATTTCTGAAGCATGACGTAATGGGGGGGTGTTATCTCTTTTGTCGAAAATCAGCCGTTTTTGCTCGAACATTAAATGCCTCCAAATGGTATTTAATTAACTTCCCCAGCCCCTGGAAGCATGAAAATCACTTTAAACATGCTAATTTTAGCTCTAACACTGATGATCCACCTACAAATGTGAACTGACGTTCAAAAATAAAACATTTGAAAACGGACCATTTTCCACATTTCTGAAGCATGACGTAATGGGGGGGTGTTATCTCTTTTGTCGAAAATCAGCCGTTTTTGCTCGAACATTAAATGCCTCCAAATGGTATTTAATTCACTTCCCGAGCCCCTGGAAGCATGAAAATCACTTTAAACATGCTAATTTTAGCTCTAACACTGATGATCCACCTACAAATGTGAACTGACGTTCAAAAATAAAACATTTGAAAACGGACCATTTTCCACATTTCTGAAGCATGACGTAATGGGGGGGTGTTATCTCTTTTGTCGAAAATCAGCCGTTTTTGCTCGAACATTAAATGCCTCCAAATGGTATTTAATTAACTTCCCGAGCCCCTGGAAGCATGAAAATCACTTTAAACATGCTAATTTTAGCTCTAACACTGATGATCCACCTACAAATGTGAACTGACGTTCAAAAATAAAACATTTGAAAACGGACCATTTTCCACATTTCTGAAGCATGACGTAATGGGGGGGTGTTATCTCTTTTGTCGAAAATCAGCCGTTTTTGCTCGAACATTAAATGCCTCCAAATGGTATTTAATTAACTTCCCGAGCCCCTGGAAGCATGAAAATCACTTTAAACATGCTAATTTTAGCTCTAACACTGATGATCCACCTACAAATGTGAACTGACGTTCAAAAATAAAACATTTGAAAACGGACCATTTTCCACATTTCTGAAGCATGACTTAATGGGGGGGGTGTTATCTCTTTTGTCGAAAATCAGCCGTTTTTGCTCGAACATTAAATGCCTCCAAATGGTATTTAATTAACTTCCCGAGCCCCTGGTAGCATGAAAATCACTTTAAACATGCTAATTTTAGCTCTAACACTGATGATCCACCTACAAATGTGAACTGACGTTCAAAAATAAAACATTTGAAAACGGACCATTTTCCACATTTCTGAAGCATAACGTAATGGGGGGGTGTTATCTCTTTTGTCGAAAATCAGCCGTTTTTGCTCGAACATTAAATGCCTCCAAATGGTATTTAATTAACTTCCCGAGCCCCTGGAAGCATGAAAATCACTTTAAACATGCTAATTTTAGCTCTAACACTGATGATCCACCTACAAATGTGAACTGACGTTCAAAAATAAAACATTTGAAAACGGACCATTTTCCACATTTCTGAAGCATGACGTAATGGGGGGGTGTTATCTCTTTTGTCGAAAATCAGCCGTTTTTGCTCGAACATTAAATGCCTCCAAATGGTATTTAATTAACTTCCCGAGCCCCTGGAAGCATGAAAATCACTTTAAACATGCTAATTTTAGCTCTAACACTGATGATCCACCTACAAATGTGAACTGACGTTCAAAAATAAAACATTTGAAAACTGACCATTTTCCACGTTTCTGAAGCATGACGTAATGGGGGGGTGTTATCTCTTTTGTCGAAAATCAGCCGTTTTTGCTTGAACATTAAATGCCTCCAAATGGTATTTAATTAACTTCCCGGGGTGAAGAAACCCTTTTTGAGAACTCAGAGTGAGTAAATTGGCCATTTTCATGCACTTTTAACCATTCCATAAATCTTGTGTTTTGGGCCCCTGGAAGCATGAAAATCACATTAAACATGCTAATTTTAGCTCTAACACTGATGATCCACCTACAAATGTGAACTGACGTTCAAAAATAAAACATTTGAAAACGGACCATTTTCCACATTTCTGAAGCATGACGTAATGGGGGGGGTGTTATCTCTTTTGTCGAAAATCAGCCGTTTTTGCTCGAACATTAAATGCCTCCAAATGGTATTTATTTCACTTCCCGAGCCCCTGGAAGCATGAAAATCACTTTAAACATGCTAATTTTAGCTCTAACACTGATGATCCACCTACAAATGTGAACTGACGTTCAAAAATAAAACATTTGAAAACGGACCATTTTCCACATTTCTGAAGCATGACGTAATGGGGGGGTGTTATCTCTTTTGTCGAAAATCAGCCGTTTTTGCTCGAACATTAAATGCCTCCAAATGGTATTTAATTAACTTCCCGAGCCCCTGGAAGCATGAAAATCACTTTAAACATGCTAATTTTAGCTCTAACACTGATGATCCACCTACAAATGTGAACTGACGTTCAAAAATAAAACATTTGAAAACGGACCATTTTCCACATTTCTGAAGCATGACGTAATGGGGGGGTGTTATCTCTTTTGTCGAAAATCAGCCGTTTTTGCTCGAACATTAAATGCCTCCAAATGGTATTTATTTCACTTCCCGAGCCCCTGGAAGCATGAAAATCACTTTAAACATGCTAATTTTAGCTCTAACACTGATGATCCACCTACAAATGTGAACTGACGTTCAAAAATAAAACATTTGAAAACGGACCATTTTCCACATTTCTGAAGCATGACGTAATGGGGGGGTGTTATCTCTTTTGTCGAAAATCAGCCGTTTTTGCTCGAACATTAAATGCCTCCAAATGGTATTTAATTAACTTCCCGAGCCCCTGGAAGCATGAAAATCACTTTAAACATGCTAATTTTAGCTCTAACACTGATGATCCACCTACAAATGTGAACTGACGTTCAAAAATAAAACATTTGAAAACGGACCATTTTCCACATTTCTGAAGCATGACGTAATGGGGGGTGTTATCTCTTTTGTCGAAAATCAGCCATTTTTGCTCGAACATTGAATGCCTCCAAATGGTATTTAATTAACTTCCCGAGCCAATGGAAGCTTGAAAATCACTTTAAACATGCTAATTTTAGCTCTAACACTGATGATCCACCTACAAATGTGAACTGACGTTCAAAAATAAAACATTTGAAAACGGACCATTTTCCACATTTCTGAAGCATGACGTAATGGGGGGGTGTTATCTCTTTTGTCGAAAATCAGCCGTTTTTGCTCGAACATTAAATGCCTCCAAATGGTATTTAATTAACTTCCCGAGCCCCTGGAAGCATGAAAATCACTTTAAACATGCTAATTTTAGCTCTAACACTGATGATCCACCTACAAATGTGAACTGACGTTCAAAAATAAAACATTTGAAAACTGACCATTTTCCACGTTTCTGAAGCATGACGTAATGGGGGGGTGTTATCTCTTTTGTCGAAAATCAGCCGTTTTTGCTTGAACATTAAATGCCTCCAAATGGTATTTAATTAACTTCCCGGGGTGAAGAAACCCTTTTTGAGAACTCAGAGTGAGTAAATTGGCCATTTTCATGCACTTTTAACCATTCCATAAATCTTGTGTTTTGGGCCCCTGGAAGCATGAAAATCACATTAAACATGCTAATTTTAGCTCTAACACTGATGATCCACCTACAAATGTGAACTGACGTTCAAAAATAAAACATTTGAAAACGGACCATTTTCCACATTTCTGAAGCATGACGTAATGGGGGGGGTGTTATCTCTTTTGTCGAAAATCAGCCGTTTTTGCTCGAACATTAAATGCCTCCAAATGGTATTTATTTCACTTCCCGAGCCCCTGGAAGCATGAAAATCACTTTAAACATGCTAATTTTAGCTCTAACACTGATGATCCACCTACAAATGTGAACTGACGTTCAAAAATAAAACATTTGAAAACGGACCATTTTCCACATTTCTGAAGCATGACGTAATGGGGGGGTGTTATCTCTTTTGTCGAAAATCAGCCGTTTTTGCTCGAACATTAAATGCCTCCAAATGGTATTTAATTAACTTCCCGAGCCCCTGGAAGCATGAAAATCACTTTAAACATGCTAATTTTAGCTCTAACACTGATGATCCACCTACAAATGTGAACTGACGTTCAAAAATAAAACATTTGAAAACGGACCATTTTCCACATTTCTGAAGCATGACGTAATGGGGGGGTGTTATCTCTTTTGTCGAAAATCAGCCGTTTTTGCTCGAACATTAAATGCCTCCAAATGGTATTTATTTCACTTCCCGAGCCCCTGGAAGCATGAAAATCACTTTAAACATGCTAATTTTAGCTCTAACACTGATGATCCACCTACAAATGTGAACTGACGTTCAAAAATAAAACATTTGAAAACGGACCATTTTCCACATTTCTGAAGCATGACGTAATGGGGGGGTGTTATCTCTTTTGTCGAAAATCAGCCGTTTTTGCTCGAACATTAAATGCCTCCAAATGGTATTTAATTAACTTCCCGAGCCCCTGGAAGCATGAAAATCACTTTAAACATGCTAATTTTAGCTCTAACACTGATGATCCACCTACAAATGTGAACTGACGTTCAAAAATAAAACATTTGAAAACGGACCATTTTCCACATTTCTGAAGCATGACGTAATGGGGGGTGTTATCTCTTTTGTCGAAAATCAGCCATTTTTGCTCGAACATTGAATGCCTCCAAATGGTATTTAATTAACTTCCCGAGCCAATGGAAGCTTGAAAATCACTTTAAACATGCTAATTTTAGCTCTAACACTGATGATCCACCTACAAATGTGAACTGACGTTCAAAAATAAAACATTTGAAAACGGACCATTTTCCACATTTCTGAAGCATGACGTAATGGGGGGGTGTTATCTCTTTTGTCGAAAATCAGCCGTTTTTGCTCGAACATTAAATGCCTCCAAATGGTATTTAATTAAATTCCCGGGGTGAAGAAACTCTTTTTGAGAACTCAGAGTGAGTAAATTGGCCATTTTCATGCACTTTTAACCATTCCATAAATCTTGTGTTTTGGGCCCCTGGAAGCATGAAAATCACTTTAAACATGCTAATTTTAGCTCTAACACTGATGATCCACCTACAAATGTGAACTGACGTTCAAAAATAAAACATTTGAAAACGGACCATTTTCCACATTTCTGAAGCATGACGTAATGGGGGGTGTTATCTCTTTTGTCGAAAATCAGCCGTTTTTGCTCGAACATTAAATGCCTCCAAATGGTATTTATTTCACTTCCCGAGCCCCTGGAAGCATGAAAATCACTTTAAACATGCTAATTTTAGCTCTAACACTGATGATCCACCTACAAATGTGAACTGACGTTCAAAAATAAAACATTTGAAAACGGACCATTTTCCACATTTCTGAAGCATGACGTAATGGGGGGGTGTTATCTCTTTTGTCGAAAATCAGCCGTTTTTGCTCGAACATTAAATGCCTCCAAATGGTATTTAATTAACTTCCCGGGGTGAAGAAACCCTTTTTGAGAACTCAGAGTGAGTAAATTGGCCATTTTCATGCACTTTTAACCATTCCATAAATCTTGTGTTTTGGGCCCCTGGAAGCATGAAAATCACTTTAAACATGCTAATTTTAGCTCTAACACTGATGATCCACCTACAAATGTGAACTGACGTTCAAAAATAAAACATTTGAAAACGGACCATTTTCCACATTTCTGAAGCATGACGTAATGGGGGGTGTTATCTCTTTTGTCGAAAATCAGCCGTTTTTGCTCGAACATTAAATGCCTCCAAATGGTATTTATTTCACTTCCCGAGCCCCTGGAAGCATGAAAATCACTTTAAACATGCTAATTTTAGCTCTAACACTGATGATCCACCTACAAATATGAACTGACGTTCAAAAATAAAACATTTGAAAACGGACCATTTTCCACATTTCTGAAGCATGACGTAATGGGGGGTGTTATCTCTTTTGTCGAAAATCAGCCGTTTTTGCTCGAACATTAAATGCCTCCAAATGGTATTTATTTCACTTCCCGAGCCCCTGGAAGCATGAAAATCACTTTAAACATGCTAATTTTAGCTCTAACACTGATGATCCACCTACAAATGTGAACTGACGTTCAAAAATAAAACATTTGAAAACGGACCATTTTCCACATTTCTGAAGCATGACGTAATGGGGGGGTGTTATCTCTTTTGTCGAAAATCAGCCGTTTTTGCTCGAACATTAAATGCCTCCAAATGGTATTTAATTAACTTCCCCAGCCCCTGGAAGCATGAAAATCACTTTAAACATGCTAATTTTAGCTCTAACACTGATGATCCACCTACAAATGTGAACTGACGTTCAAAAATAAAACATTTGAAAACGGACCATTTTCCACATTTCTGAAGCATGACGTAATGGGGGGGTGTTATCTCTTTTGTCGAAAATCAGCCGTTTTTGCTCGAACATTAAATGCCTCCAAATGGTATTTAATTAACTTCCCGGGGTGAAGAAACCCTTTTTGAGAACTCAGAGTGAGTAAATTGGCCATTTTCATGCACTTTTAACCATTCCATAAATCTTGTGTTTTGGGCCCCTGGAAGCATGAAAATCACTTTAAACATGCTAATTTTAGCTCTAACACTGATGATCCACCTACAAATGTGAACTGACGTTCAAAAATAAAACATTTGAAAACGGACCATTTTCCACATTTCTGAAGCATGACGTAATGGGGGGTGTTATCTCTTTTGTCGAAAATCAGCCGTTTTTGCTCGAACATTAAATGCCTCCAAATGGTATTTATTTCACTTCCCGAGCCCCTGGAAGCATGAAAATCACTTTAAACATGCTAATTTTAGCTCTAACACTGATGATCCACCTACAAATATGAACTGACGTTCAAAAATAAAACATTTGAAAACGGACCATTTTCCACATTTCCGAAGCATGACGTAATGGGGGGGTGTTATCTCTTTTGTCGAAAATCAGCCGTTTTTGCTCGAACATTAAATGCCTCCAAATGGTATTTATTTCACTTCCCGAGCCCCTGGAAGCATGAAAATCACTTTAAACATGCTAATTTTAGCTCTAACACTGATGATCCACCTACAAATGTGAACTGACGTTCAAAAATAAAACATTTGAAAGCGGACCATTTTCCACATTTCTGAAGCATGACGTAATGGGGGGGTGTTATCTCTTTTGTCGAAAATCAGCCGTTTTTGCTCGAACATTAAATGCCTCCAAATGGTATTTAATTAACTTCCCCAGCCCCTGGAAGCATGAAAATCACTTTAAACATGCTAATTTTAGCTCTAACACTGATGATCCACCTACAAATGTGAACTGACGTTCAAAAATAAAACATTTGAAAACGGACCATTTTCCACATTTCTGAAGCATGACGTAATGGGGGGGTGTTATCTCTTTTGTCGAAAATCAGCCGTTTTTGCTCGAACATTAAATGCCTCCAAATGGTATTTAATTAACTTCCCGAGCCCCTGGAAGCATGAAAATCACTTTAAACATGCTAATTTTAGCTCTAACACTGATGATCCACCTACAAATGTGAACTGACGTTCAAAAATAAAACATTTGAAAACGGACCATTTTCCACATTTCTGAAGCATGACGTAATGGGGGGTGTTATCTCTTTTGTCGAAAATCAGCCGTTTTTGCTCGAACATTAAATGCCTCCAAATGGTATTTATTTCACTTCCCGAGCCCCTGGAAGCATGAAAATCACTTTAAACATGCTAATTTTAGCTCTAACACTGATGATCCACCTACAAATATGAACTGACGTTCAAAAATAAAACATTTGAAAACGGACCATTTTCCACATTTCTGAAGCATGACGTAATGGGGGGGTGTTATCTCTTTTGTCGAAAATCAGCCGTTTTTGCTCGAACATTAAATGCCTCCAAATCGTATTTATTTCACTTCCCGAGCCCCTGGAAGCATGAAAATCACTTTAAACATGCTAATTTTAGCTCTAACACTGATGATCCACCTACAAATGTGAACTGACGTTCAAAAATAAAACATTTAAAAACGGACCATTTTCCACATTTCTGAAGCATGACGTAATGGGGGGGTGTTATCTCTTTTGTCGAAAATCAGCCGTTTTTGCTCAAACATTAAATGCCTCCAAATGGTATTTAATTCACTTCCCGAGCCCCTGGAAGCATGAAAATCACTTTAAACATGCTAATTTTAGCTCTAACACTGATGATCCACCTACAAATGTGAACTGACGTTCAAAAATAAAACATTTGAAAACGGACCATTTTCCACATTTCTGAAGCATGACGTAATGGGGGGGTGTTATCTCTTTTGTCGAAAATCAGCCGTTTTTGCTCGAACATTAAATGCCTCCAAATGGTATTTAATTAACTTCCCGAGCCCCTGGAAGCATGAAAATCACTTTAAACATGCTAATTTTAGCTCTAACACTGATGATCCACCTACAAATGTGAACTGACGTTCAAAAATAAAACATTTGAAAACGGACCATTTTCCACATTTCTGAAGCATGACGTAATGGGGGGGTGTTATCTCTTTTGTCGAAAATCAGCCGTTTTTGCTCGAACATTAAATGCCTCCAAATGGTATTTAATTAACTTCCCGAGCCCCTGGAAGCATGAAAATCACTTTAAACATGCTAATTTTAGCTCTAACACTGATGATCCACCTACAAATGTGAACTGACGTTCAAAAATAAAACATTTGAAAACGGACCATTTTCCACATTTCTGAAGCATGACGTAATGGGGGGGGTGTTATCTCTTTTGTCGAAAATCAGCCGTTTTTGCTCGAACATTAAATGCCTCCAAATGGTATTTAATTAACTTCCCGAGCCCCTGGAAGCATGAAAATCACTTTAAACATGCTAATTTTAGCTCTAACACTGATGATCCACCTACAAATGTGAACTGACGTTCAAAAATAAAACATTTGAAAACGGACCATTTTCCACATTTCTGAAGCATAACGTAATGGGGGGGTGTTATCTCTTTTGTCGAAAATCAGCCGTTTTTGCTCGAACATTAAATGCCTCCAAATGGTATTTAATTAACTTCCCGGGGTGAAGAAACCCTTTTTGAGAACTCAGAGTGAGTAAATTGGCCATTTTCATGCACTTTTAACCATTCCATAAATCTTGTGTTTTGGGCCCCTGGAATCATGAAAATCACTTTAAACATGCTAATTTTAGCTCTAACACTGATGATCCACCTACAAATGTGAACTGACGTTCAAAAATAAAACATTTGAAAACGGACCATTTTCCACATTTCTGAAGCATGACGTAATGGGGGGTGTTATCTCTTTTGTCGAAAATCAGCCGTTTTTGCTCGAACATTAAATGCCTCCAAATGGTATTTAATTCACTTCCCGAGCCCCTGGAAGCATGAAAATCACTTCAAAACATGCTTATTTTAGCTCTAACACTGATGATCCACCTACAAATGTGAACTGACGTTCAAAAATAAAACATTTGAAAACGGACCATTTTCCACATTTCTGAAGCATGACGTAATGGGGGGGTGTTATCTCTTTTGTCGAAAATCAGCCGTTTTTGCTCGAACATTAAATGCCTCCAAATGGTATTAATTTAACTTCCCGAGCCCCTGGAAGCATGAAAATCACTTTAAACATGCTAATTTTAGCTCTAACACTGATGATCCACCTACAAATGTGAACTGACGTTCAAAAATAAAACATTTGAAAACGGACCATTTTCCACATTTCTGAAGCATGACGTAATGGGGGGGTGTTATCTCTTTTGTCGAAAATCAGCCGTTTTTGCTCGAACATTAAATGCCTCCAAATGGTATTTAATTAACTTCCCGAGCCCCTGGAAGCATGAAAATCACTTTAAACATGCTAATTTTAGCTCTAACACTGATGATCCACCTACAAATGTGAACTGACGTTCAAAAATAAAACATTTGAAAACGGACCATTTTCCACATTTCTGAAGCATGACGTAATGGGGGGGGTGTTATCTCTTTTGTCGAAAATCAGCCGTTTTTGCTCGAACATTAAATGCCTCCAAATGGTATTTAATTAACTTCCCGAGCCCCTGGAAGCATGAAAATCACTTTAAACATGCTAATTTTAGCTCTAACACTGATGATCCACCTACAAATGTGAACTGACGTTCAAAAATAAAACATTTGAAAACGGACCATTTTCCACATTTCTGAAGCATAACGTAATGGGGGGGTGTTATCTCTTTTGTCGAAAATCAGCCGTTTTTGCTCGAACATTAAATGCCTCCAAATGGTATTTAATTAACTTCCCGAGCCCCTGGAAGCATGAAAATCACTTTAAACATGCTAATTTTAGCTCTAACACTGATGATCCACCTACAAATGTGAACTGACGTTCAAAAATAAAACATTTGAAAACGGACCATTTTCCACATTTCTGAAGCATGACGTAATGGGGGGGTGTTATCTCTTTTGTCGAAAATCAGCCGTTTTTGCTCGAACATTAAATGCCTCCAAATGGTATTTAATTAACTTCCCGAGCCCCTGGAAGCATGAAAATCACTTTAAACATGCTAATTTTAGCTCTAACACTGATGATCCACCTACAAATGTGAACTGACGTTCAAAAATAAAACATTTGAAAACTGACCATTTTCCACGTTTCTGAAGCATGACGTAATGGGGGGGTGTTATCTCTTTTGTCGAAAATCAGCCGTTTTTGCTCGAACATTAAATGCCTCCAAATGGTATTTAATTAACTTCCCGGGGTGAAGAAACCCTTTTTGAGAACTCAGAGTGAGTAAATTGGCCATTTTCATGCACTTTTAACCATTCCATAAATCTTGTGTTTTGGGCCCCTGGAAGCATGAAAATCACATTAAACATGCTAATTTTAGCTCTAACACTGATGATCCACCTACAAATGTGAACTGACGTTCAAAAATAAAACATTTGAAAACGGACCATTTTCCACATTTCTGAAGCATGACGTAATGGGGGGGTGTTATCTCTTTTGTCGAAAATCTGCCGTTTTTGCTCGAACATTAAATGCCTCCAAATGGTATTTAATTAACTTCCCCAGCCCCTGGAAGCATGAAAATCACTTTAAACATGCTAATTTTAGCTCTAACACTGATGATCCACCTACAAATGTGAACTGACGTTCAAAAATAAAACATTTGAAAACGGACCATTTTCCACATTTCTGAAGCATGACGTAATGGGGGGGTGTTATCTCTTTTGTCGAAAATCAGCCGTTTTTGCTCGAACATTAAATGCCTCCAAATGGTATTTAATTAACTTCCCGGGGTGAAGAAACCCTTTTTGAGAACTCAGAGTGAGTAAATTGGCCATTTTCATGCACTTTTAACCATTCCATAAATCTTGTGTTTTGGGCCCCTGGAAGCATGAAAATCACTTTAAACATGCTAATTTTAGCTCTAACACTGATGATCCACCTACAAATGTGAACTGACGTTCAAAAATAAAACATTTGAAAACGGACCATTTTCCACATTTCTGAAGCATGACGTAATGGGGGGTGTTATCTCTTTTGTCGAAAATCAGCCGTTTTTGCTCGAACATTAAATGCCTCCAAATGGTATTTATTTCACTTCCCCAGCCCCTGGAAGCATGAAAATCACTTTAAACATGCTAATTTTAGCTCTAACACTGATGATCCACCTACAAATATGAACTGACGTTCAAAAATAAAACATTTGAAAACGGACCATTTTCCACATTTCTGAAGCATGACGTAATGGGGGGGTGTTATCTCTTTTGTCGAAAATCAGCCGTTTTTGCTCGAACATTAAATGCCTCCAAATGGTATTTATTTCACTTCCCGAGCCCCTGGAAGCATGAAAATCACTTTAAACATGCTAATTTTAGCTCTAACACTGATGATCCACCTACAAATGTGAACTGACGTTCAAAAATAAAACATTTGAAAACGGACCATTTTCCACATTTCTGAAGCATGACGTAATGGGGGGGTGTTATCTCTTTTGTCGAAAATCAGCCGTTTTTGCTCGAACATTAAATGCCTCCAAATGGTATTTAATTAACTTCCCCAGCCCCTGGAAGCATGAAAATCACTTTAAACATGCTAATTTTAGCTCTAACACTGATGATCCACCTACAAATGTGAACTGACGTTCAAAAATAAAACATTTGAAAACGGACCATTTTCCACATTTCTGAAGCATGACGTAATGGGGGGGTGTTATCTCTTTTGTCGAAAATCAGCCGTTTTTGCTCGAACATTAAATGCCTCCAAATGGTATTTAATTAACTTCCCGAGCCCCTGGAAGCATGAAAATCACTTTAAACATGCTAATTTTAGCTCTAACACTGATGATCCACCTACAAATGTGAACTGACGTTCAAAAATAAAACATTTGAAAACGGACCATTTTCCACATTTCTGAAGCATGACGTAATGGGGGGGTGTTATCTCTTTTGTCGAAAATCAGCCGTTTTTGCTCGAACATTAAATGCCTCCAAATGGTATTTAATTAACTTCCCGGGGTGAAGAAACCCTTTTTGAGAACTCAGAGTGAGTAAATTGGCCATTTTCATGCACTTTTAACCATTCCATAAATCTTGTGTTTTGGGCCCCTGGAAGCATGAAAATCACTTTAAACATGCTAATTTTAGCTCTAACACTGATGATCCACCTACAAATGTGAACTGACGTTCAAAAATAAAACATTTGAAAACGGACCATTTTCCACATTTCTGAAGCATGACGTAATGGGGGGTGTTATCTCTTTTGTCGAAAATCAGCCGTTTTTGCTCGAACATTAAATGCCTCCAAATGGTATTTATTTCACTTCCCGAGCCCCTGGAAGCATGAAAATCACTTTAAACATGCTAATTTTAGCTCTAACACTGATGATCCACCTACAAATATGAACTGACGTTCAAAAATAAAACATTTGAAAACGGACCATTTTCCACATTTCTGAAGCATGACGTAATGGGGGGGTGTTATCTCTTTTGTCGAAAATCAGCCGTTTTTGCTCGAACATTAAATGCCTCCAAATCGTATTTATTTCACTTCCCGAGCCCCTGGAAGCATGAAAATCACTTTAAACATGCTAATTTTAGCTCTAACACTGATGATCCACCTACAAATGTGAACTGACGTTCAAAAATAAAACATTTGAAAACGGACCATTTTCCACATTTCTGAAGCATGACGTAATGGGGGGGTGTTATCTCTTTTGTCGAAAATCAGCCGTTTTTGCTCGAACATTAAATGCCTCCAAATGGTATTTAATTAACTTCCCCAGCCCCTGGAAGCATGAAAATCACTTTAAACATGCTAATTTTAGCTCTAACACTGATGATCCACCTACAAATGTGAACTGACGTTCAAAAATAAAACATTTGAAAACGGACCATTTTCCACATTTCTGAAGCATGACGTAATGGGGGGGTGTTATCTCTTTTGTCGAAAATCAGCCGTTTTTGCTCGAACATTAAATGCCTCCAAATGGTATTTAATTCACTTCCCGAGCCCCTGGAAGCATGAAAATCACTTTAAACATGCTAATTTTAGCTCTAACACTGATGATCCACCTACAAATGTGAACTGACGTTCAAAAATAAAACATTTGAAAACGGACCATTTTCCACATTTCTGAAGCATGACGTAATGGGGGGGTGTTATCTCTTTTGTCGAAAATCAGCCGTTTTTGCTCGAACATTAAATGCCTCCAAATGGTATTTAATTAACTTCCCGAGCCCCTGGAAGCATGAAAATCACTTTAAACATGCTAATTTTAGCTCTAACACTGATGATCCACCTACAAATGTGAACTGACGTTCAAAAATAAAACATTTGAAAACGGACCATTTTCCACATTTCTGAAGCATGACGTAATGGGGGGGTGTTATCTCTTTTGTCGAAAATCAGCCGTTTTTGCTCGAACATTAAATGCCTCCAAATGGTATTTAATTAACTTCCCGAGCCCCTGGAAGCATGAAAATCACTTTAAACATGCTAATTTTAGCTCTAACACTGATGATCCACCTACAAATGTGAACTGACGTTCAAAAATAAAACATTTGAAAACGGACCATTTTCCACATTTCTGAAGCATGACGTAATGGGGGGGGGTGTTATCTCTTTTGTCGAAAATCAGCCGTTTTTGCTCGAACATTAAATGCCTCCAAATGGTATTTAATTAACTTCCCGAGCCCCTGGAAGCATGAAAATCACTTTAAACATGCTAATTTTAGCTCTAACACTGATGATCCACCTACAAATGTGAACTGACGTTCAAAAATAAAACATTTGAAAACGGACCATTTTCCACATTTCTGAAGCATAACGTAATGGGGGGGTGTTATCTCTTTTGTCGAAAATCAGCCGTTTTTGCTCGAACATTAAATGCCTCCAAATGGTATTTAATTAACTTCCCGAGCCCCTGGAAGCATGAAAATCACTTTAAACATGCTAATTTTAGCTCTAACACTGATGATCCACCTACAAATGTGAACTGACGTTCAAAAATAAAACATTTGAAAACGGACCATTTTCCACATTTCTGAAGCATGACGTAATGGGGGGGTGTTATCTCTTTTGTCGAAAATCAGCCGTTTTTGCTCGAACATTAAATGCCTCCAAATGGTATTTAATTAACTTCCCGAGCCCCTGGAAGCATGAAAATCACTTTAAACATGCTAATTTTAGCTCTAACACTGATGATCCACCTACAAATGTGAACTGACGTTCAAAAATAAAACATTTGAAAACTGACCATTTTCCACGTTTCTGAAGCATGACGTAATGGGGGGGTGTTATCTCTTTTGTCGAAAATCAGCCGTTTTTGCTTGAACATTAAATGCCTCCAAATGGTATTTAATTAACTTCCCGGGGTGAAGAAACCCTTTTTGAGAACTCAGAGTGAGTAAATTGGCCATTTTCATGCACTTTTAACCATTCCATAAATCTTGTGTTTTGGGCCCCTGGAAGCATGAAAATCACATTAAACATGCTAATTTTAGCTCTAACACTGATGATCCACCTACAAATGTGAACTGACGTTCAAAAATAAAACATTTGAAAACGGACCATTTTCCACATTTCTGAAGCATGACGTAATGGGGGGGGTGTTATCTCTTTTGTCGAAAATCAGCCGTTTTTGCTCGAACATTAAATGCCTCCAAATGGTATTTATTTCACTTCCCGAGCCCCTGGAAGCATGAAAATCACTTTAAACATGCTAATTTTAGCTCTAACACTGATGATCCACCTACAAATGTGAACTGACGTTCAAAAATAAAACATTTGAAAACGGACCATTTTCCACATTTCTGAAGCATGACGTAATGGGGGGGTGTTATCTCTTTTGTCGAAAATCAGCCGTTTTTGCTCGAACATTAAATGCCTCCAAATGGTATTTAATTAACTTCCCGAGCCCCTGGAAGCATGAAAATCACTTTAAACATGCTAATTTTAGCTCTAACACTGATGATCCACCTACAAATGTGAACTGACGTTCAAAAATAAAACATTTGAAAACGGACCATTTTCCACATTTCTGAAGCATGACGTAATGGGGGGGTGTTATCTCTTTTGTCGAAAATCAGCCGTTTTTGCTCGAACATTAAATGCCTCCAAATGGTATTTAATTAACTTCCCGAGCCCCTGGAAGCATGAAAATCACTTTAAACATGCTAATTTTAGCTCTAACACTGATGATCCACCTACAAATGTGAACTGACGTTCAAAAATAAAACATTTGAAAACGGACCATTTTCCACATTTCTGAAGCATGACGTAATGGGGGGGTGTTATCTCTTTTGTCGAAAATCAGCCGTTTTTGCTCGAACATTGAATGCCTCCAAATGGTATTTAATTAACTTCCCGAGCCAATGGAAGCTTGAAAATCACTTTAAACATGCTAATTTTAGCTCTAACACTGATGATCCACCTACAAATGTGAACTGACGTTCAAAAATAAAACATTTGAAAACTGACCATTTTCCACGTTTCTGAAGCATGACGTAATGGGGGGGTGTTATCTCTTTTGTCGAAAATCAGCCGTTTTTGCTTGAACATTAAATGCCTCCAAATGGTATTTAATTAACTTCCCGGGGTGAAGAAACCCTTTTTGAGAACTCAGAGTGAGTAAATTGGCCATTTTCATGCACTTTTAACCATTCCATAAATCTTGTGTTTTGGGCCCCTGGAAGCATGAAAATCACATTAAACATGCTAATTTTAGCTCTAACACTGATGATCCACCTACAAATGTGAACTGACGTTCAAAAATAAAACATTTGAAAACGGACCATTTTCCACATTTCTGAAGCATGACGTAATGGGGGGGGGTGTTATCTCTTTTGTCGAAAATCAGCCGTTTTTGCTCGAACATTAAATGCCTCCAAATGGTATTTATTTCACTTCCCGAGCCCCTGGAAGCATGAAAATCACTTTAAACATGCTAATTTTAGCTCTAACACTGATGATCCACCTACAAATGTGAACTGACGTTCAAAAATAAAACATTTGAAAACGGACCATTTTCCACATTTCTGAAGCATGACGTAATGGGGGGGTGTTATCTCTTTTGTCGAAAATCAGCCGTTTTTGCTCGAACATTAAATGCCTCCAAATGGTATTTAATTAACTTCCCGAGCCCCTGGAAGCATGAAAATCACTTTAAACATGCTAATTTTAGCTCTAACACTGATGATCCACCTACAAATGTGAACTGACGTTCAAAAATAAAACATTTGAAAACGGACCATTTTCCACATTTCTGAAGCATGACGTAATGGGGGGGTGTTATCTCTTTTGTCGAAAATCAGCCGTTTTTGCTCGAACATTAAATGCCTCCAAATGGTATTTAATTAACTTCCCGAGCCCCTGGAAGCATGAAAATCACTTTAAACATGCTAATTTTAGCTCTAACACTGATGATCCACCTACAAATGTGAACTGACGTTCAAAAATAAAACATTTGAAAACGGACCATTTTCCACATTTCTGAAGCATGACGTAATGGGGGGGTGTTATCTCTTTTGTCGAAAATCAGCCGTTTTTGCTCGAACATTGAATGCCTCCAAATGGTATTTAATTAACTTCCCGAGCCAATGGAAGCTTGAAAATCACTTTAAACATGCTAATTTTAGCTCTAACACTGATGATCCACCTACAAATGTGAACTGACGTTCAAAAATAAAACATTTGAAAACGGACCATTTTCCACATTTCTGAAGCATGACGTAATGGGGGGGTGTTATCTCTTTTGTCGAAAATCAGCCGTTTTTGCTCGAACATTAAATGCCTCCAAATGGTATTTAATTAACTTCCCGGGGTGAAGAAACCCTTTTTGAGAACTCAGAGTGAGTAAATTGGCCATTTTCATGCACTTTTAACCATTCCATAAATCTTGTGTTTTGGGCCCCTGGAAGCATGAAAATCACTTTAAACATGCTAATTTTAGCTCTAACACTGATGATCCACCTACAAATGTGAACTGACGTTCAAAAATAAAACATTTGAAAACGGACCATTTTCCACATTTCTGAAGCATGACGTAATGGGGGGTGTTATCTCTTTTGTCGAAAATCAGCCGTTTTTGCTCGAACATTAAATGCCTCCAAATGGTATTTATTTCACTTCCCGAGCCCCTGGAAGCATGAAAATCACTTTAAACATGCTAATTTTAGCTCTAACACTGATGATCCACCTACAAATGTGAACTGACGTTCAAAAATAAAACATTTGAAAACGGACCATTTTCCACATTTCTGAAGCATGACGTAATGGGGGGGTGTTATCTCTTTTGTCGAAAATCAGCCGTTTTTGCTCGAACATTAAATGCCTCCAAATGGTATTTAATTAACTTCCCGGGGTGAAGAAACCCTTTTTGAGAACTCAGAGTGAGTAAATTGGCCATTTTCATGCACTTTTAACCATTCCATAAATCTTGTGTTTTGGGCCCCTGGAAGCATGAAAATCACTTTAAACATGCTAATTTTAGCTCTAACACTGATGATCCACCTACAAATGTGAACTGACGTTCAAAAATAAAACATTTGAAAACGGACCATTTTCCACATTTCTGAAGCATGACGTAATGGGGGGTGTTATCTCTTTTGTCGAAAATCAGCCGTTTTTGCTCGAACATTAAATGCCTCCAAATGGTATTTATTTCACTTCCCGAGCCCCTGGAAGCATGAAAATCACTTTAAACATGCTAATTTTAGCTCTAACACTGATGATCCACCTACAAATATGAACTGACGTTCAAAAATAAAACATTTGAAAACGGACCATTTTCCACATTTCTGAAGCATGACGTAATGGGGGGGTGTTATCTCTTTTGTCGAAAATCAGCCGTTTTTGCTCGAACATTAAATGCCTCCAAATGGTATTTATTTCACTTCCCGAGCCCCTGGAAGCATGAAAATCACTTTAAACATGCTAATTTTAGCTCTAACACTGATGATCCACCTACAAATGTGAACTGACGTTCAAAAATAAAACATTTGAAAACGGACCATTTTCCACATTTCTGAAGCATGACGTAATGGGGGGGTGTTATCTCTTTTGTCGAAAATCAGCCGTTTTTGCTCGAACATTAAATGCCTCCAAATGGTATTTAATTAACTTCCCCAGCCCCTGGAAGCATGAAAATCACTTTAAACATGCTAATTTTAGCTCTAACACTGATGATCCACCTACAAATGTGAACTGACGTTCAAAAATAAAACATTTGAAAACGGACCATTTTCCACATTTCTGAAGCATGACGTAATGGGGGGGTGTTATCTCTTTTGTCGAAAATCAGCCGTTTTTGCTCGAACATTAAATGCCTCCAAATGGTATTTAATTAACTTCCCGGGGTGAAGAAACCCTTTTTGAGAACTCAGAGTGAGTAAATTGGCCATTTTCATGCACTTTTAACCATTCCATAAATCTTGTGTTTTGGGCCCCTGGAAGCATGAAAATCACTTTAAACATGCTAATTTTAGCTCTAACACTGATGATCCACCTACAAATGTGAACTGACGTTCAAAAATAAAACATTTGAAAACGGACCATTTTCCACATTTCTGAAGCATGACGTAATGGGGGGTGTTATCTCTTTTGTCGAAAATCAGCCGTTTTTGCTCGAACATTAAATGCCTCCAAATGGTATTTATTTCACTTCCCGAGCCCCTGGAAGCATGAAAATCACTTTAAACATGCTAATTTTAGCTCTAACACTGATGATCCACCTACAAATATGAACTGACGTTCAAAAATAAAACATTTGAAAACGGACCATTTTCCACATTTCTGAAGCATGACGTAATGGGGGGGTGTTATCTCTTTTGACGAAAATCAGCCGTTTTTGCTCGAACATTAAATGCCTCCAAATGGTATTTATTTCACTTCCCGAGCCCCTGGAAGCATGAAAATCACTTTAAACATGCTAATTTTAGCTCTAACACTGATGATCCACCTACAAATGTGAACTGACGTTCAAAAATAAAACATTTGAAAACGGACCATTTTCCACATTTCTGAAGCATGACGTAATGGGGGGGTGTTATCTCTTTTGTCGAAAATCAGCCGTTTTTGCTCGAACATTAAATGCCTCCAAATGGTATTTAATTAACTTCCCCAGCCCCTGGAAGCATGAAAATCACTTTAAACATGCTAATTTTAGCTCTAACACTGATGATCCACCTACAAATGTGAACTGACGTTCAAAAATAAAACCTTTGAAAACGGACCATTTTCCACATTTCTGAAGCATGACGTAATGGGGGGGTGTTATCTCTTTTGTCGAAAATCAGCCGTTTTTGCTCGAACATTAAATGCCTCCAAATGGTATTTAATTAACTTCCCGGGGTGAAGAAACCCTTTTTGAGAACTCAGAGTGAGTAAATTGGCCATTTTCATGCACTTTTAACCATTCCATAAATCTTGTGTTTTGGGCCCCTGGAAGCATGAAAATCACTTTAAACATGCTAATTTTAGCTCTAACACTGATGATCCACCTACAAATGTGAACTGACGTTCAAAAATAAAACATTTGAAAACGGACCATTTTCCACATTTCTGAAGCATGACGTAATGGGGGGTGTTATCTCTTTTGTCGAAAATCAGCCGTTTTTGCTCGAACATTAAATGCCTCCAAATGGTATTTATTTCACTTCCCGAGCCCCTGGAAGCATGAAAATCACTTTAAACATGCTAATTTTAGCTCTAACACTGATGATCCACCTACAAATATGAACTGACGTTCAAAAATAAAACATTTGAAAACGGACCATTTTCCACATTTCTGAAGCATGACGTAATGGGGGGGTGTTATCTCTTTTGTCGAAAATCAGCCGTTTTTGCTCGAACATTAAATGCCTCCAAATGGTATTTAATTAACTTCCCGAGCCCCTGGAAGCATGAAAATCACTTTAAACATGCTAATTTTAGCTCTAACACTGATGATCCACCTACAAATGTGAACTGACGTTCAAAAATAAAACATTTGAAAACGGACCATTTTCCACATTTCTGAAGCATGACGTAATGGGGGGGTGTTATCTCTTTTGTCGAAAATCAGCCGTTTTTGCTCGAACATTGAATGCCTCCAAATGGTATTTAATTAACTTCCCGAGCCAATGGAAGCTTGAAAATCACTTTAAACATGCTAATTTTAGCTCTAACACTGATGATCCACCTACAAATGTGAACTGACGTTCAAAAATAAAACATTTGAAAACGGACCATTTTCCACATTTCTGAAGCATGACGTAATGGGGGGGTGTTATCTCTTTTGTCGAAAATCAGCCGTTTTTGCTCGAACATTAAATGCCTCCAAATGGTATTTAATTAACTTCCCGGGGTGAAGAAACTCTTTTTGAGAACTCAGAGTGAGTAAATTGGCCATTTTCATGCACTTTTAACCATTCCATAAATCTTGTGTTTTGGGCCCCTGGAAGCATGAAAATCACTTTAAACATGCTAATTTTAGCTCTAACACTGATGATCCACCTACAAATGTGAACTGACGTTCAAAAATAAAACATTTGAAAACGGACCATTTTCCACATTTCTGAAGCATGACGTAATGGGGGGTGTTATCTCTTTTGTCGAAAATCAGCCATTTTTGCTCGAACATTAAATGCCTCCAAATGGTATTTATTTCACTTCCCGAGCCCCTGGAAGCATGAAAATCACTTTAAACATGCTAATTTTAGCTCTAACACTGATGATCCACCTACAAATGTGAACTGACGTTCAAAAATAAAACATTTGAAAACGGACCATTTTCCACATTTCTGAAGCATGACGTAATGGGGGGGTGTTATCTCTTTTGTCGAAAATCAGCCGTTTTTGCTCGAACATTAAATGCCTCCAAATGGTATTTAATTAACTTCCCGGGGTGAAGAAACCCTTTTTGAGAACTCAGAGTGAGTAAATTGGCCATTTTCATGCACTTTTAACCATTCCATAAATCTTGTGTTTTGGGCCCCTGGAAGCATGAAAATCACTTTAAACATGCTAATTTTAGCTCTAACACTGATGATCCACCTACAAATGTGAACTGACGTTCAAAAATAAAACATTTGAAAACGGACCATTTTCCACATTTCTGAAGCATGACGTAATGGGGGGTGTTATCTCTTTTGTCGAAAATCAGCCGTTTTTGCTCGAACATTAAATGCCTCCAAATGGTATTTATTTCACTTCCCGAGCACCTGGAAGCATGAAAATCACTTTAAACATGCTAATTTTAGCTCTAACACTGATGATCCACCTACAAATATGAACTGACGTTCAAAAATAAAACATTTGAAAACGGACCATTTTCCACATTTCTGAAGCATGACGTAATGGGGGGGTGTTATCTCTTTTGTCGAAAATCAGCCGTTTTTGCTCGAACATTAAATGCCTCCAAATGGTATTTATTTCACTTCCCGAGCCCCTGGAAGCATGAAAATCACTTTAAACATGCTAATTTTAGCTCTAACACTGATGATCCACCTACAAATGTGAACTGACGTTCAAAAATAAAACATTTGAAAACGGACCATTTTCCACATTTCTGAAGCATGACGTAATGGGGGGGTGTTATCTCTTTTGTCGAAAATCAGCCGTTTTTGCTCGAACATTAAATGCCTCCAAATGGTATTTAATTAACTTCCCCAGCCCCTGGAAGCATGAAAATCACTTTAAACATGCTAATTTTAGCTCTAACACTGATGATCCACCTACAAATGTGAACTGACGTTCAAAAATAAAACATTTGAAAACGGACCATTTTCCACATTTCTGAAGCATGACGTAATGGGGGGGTGTTATCTCTTTTGTCGAAAATCAGCCGTTTTTGCTCGAACATTAAATGCCTCCAAATGGTATTTAATTAACTTCCCGGGGTGAAGAAACCCTTTTTGAGAACTCAGAGTGAGTAAATTGGCCATTTTCATGCACTTTTAACCATTCCATAAATCTTGTGTTTTGGGCCCCTGGAAGCATGAAAATCACTTTAAACATGCTAATTTTAGCTCTAACACTGATGATCCACCTACAAATGTGAACTGACGTTCAAAAATAAAACATTTGAAAACGGACCATTTTCCACATTTCTGAAGCATGACGTAATGGGGGGTGTTATCTCTTTTGTCGAAAATCAGCCGTTTTTGCTTGAACATTAAATGCCTCCAAATGGTATTTATTTCACTTCCCGAGCCCCTGGAAGCATGAAAATCACTTTAAACATGCTAATTTTAGCTCTAACACTGATGATCCACCTACAAATATGAACTGACGTTCAAAAATAAAACATTTGAAAACGGACCATTTTCCACATTTCCGAAGCATGACGTAATGGGGGGGTGTTATCTCTTTTGTCGAAAATCAGCCGTTTTTGCTCGAACATTAAATGCCTCCAAATGGTATTTATTTCACTTCCCGAGCCCCTGGAAGCATGAAAATCACTTTAAACATGCTAATTTTAGCTCTAACACTGATGATCCACCTACAAATGTGAACTGACGTTCAAAAATAAAACATTTGAAAACGGACCATTTTCCACATTTCTGAAGCATGACGTAATGGGGGGGTGTTATCTCTTTTGTCGAAAATCAGCCGTTTTTGCTCGAACATTAAATGCCTCCAAATGGTATTTAATTAACTTCCCCAGCCCCTGGAAGCATGAAAATCACTTTAAACATGCTAATTTTAGCTCTAACACTGATGATCCACCTACAAATGTGAACTGACGTTCAAAAATAAAACATTTGAAAACGGACCATTTTCCACATTTCTGAAGCATGACGTAATGGGGGGGTGTTATCTCTTTTGTCGAAAATCAGCCGTTTTTGCTCGAACATTAAATGCCTCCAAATGGTATTTAATTAACTTCCCGAGCCCCTGGAAGCATGAAAATCACTTTAAACATGCTAATTTTAGCTCTAACACTGATGATCCACCTACAAATGTGAACTGACGTTCAAAAATAAAACATTTGAAAACGGACCATTTTCCACATTTCTGAAGCATGACGTAATGGGGGGTGTTATCTCTTTTGTCGAAAATCAGCCGTTTTTGCTCGAACATTAAATGCCTCCAAATGGTATTTATTTCACTTCCCGAGCCCCTGGAAGCATGAAAATCACTTTAAACATGCTAATTTTAGCTCTAACACTGATGATCCACCTACAAATATGAACTGACGTTCAAAAATAAAACATTTGAAAACGGACCATTTTCCACATTTCTGAAGCATGACGTAATGGGGGGGTGTTATCTCTTTTGTCGAAAATCAGCCGTTTTTGCTCGAACATTAAATGCCTCCAAATCGTATTTATTTCACTTCCCGAGCCCCTGGAAGCATGAAAATCACTTTAAACATGCTAATTTTAGCTCTAACACTGATGATCCACCTACAAATGTGAACTGACGTTCAAAAATAAAACATTTGAAAACGGACCATTTTCCACATTTCTGAAGCATGACGTAATGGGGGGGTGTTATCTCTTTTGTCGAAAATCAGCCGTTTTTGCTCGAACATTAAATGCCTCCAAATGGTATTTAATTAACTTCCCCAGCCCCTGGAAGCATGAAAATCACTTTAAACATGCTAATTTTAGCTCTAACACTGATGATCCACCTACAAATGTGAACTGACGTTCAAAAATAAAACATTTGAAAACGGACCATTTTCCACATTTCTGAAGCATGACGTAATGGGGGGGTGTTATCTCTTTTGTCGAAAATCAGCCGTTTTTGCTCGAACATTAAATGCCTCCAAATGGTATTTAATTCACTTCCCGAGCCCCTGGAAGCATGAAAATCACTTTAAACATGCTAATTTTAGCTCTAACACTGATGATCCACCTACAAATGTGAACTGACGTTCAAAAATAAAACATTTGAAAACGGACCATTTTCCACATTTCTGAAGCATGACGTAATGGGGGGGTGTTATCTCTTTTGTCGAAAATCAGCCGTTTTTGCTCGAACATTAAATGCCTCCAAATGGTATTTAATTAACTTCCCGAGCCCCTGGAAGCATGAAAATCACTTTAAACATGCTAATTTTAGCTCTAACACTGATGATCCACCTACAAATGTGAACTGACGTTCAAAAATAAAACATTTGAAAACGGACCATTTTCCACATTTCTGAAGCATGACGTAATGGGGGGTGTTATCTCTTTTGTCCAAAATCAGCCGTTTTTGCTCGAACATTAAATGCCTCCAAATGGTATTTAATTAACTTCCCGAGCCCCTGGAAGCATGAAAATCACTTTAAACATGCTAATTTTAGCTCTAACACTGATGATCCACCTACAAATGTGAACTGACGTTCAAAAATAAAACATTTGAAAACGGACCATTTTCCACATTTCTGAAGCATGACGTAATGGGGGGGGGTGTTATCTCTTTTGTCGAAAATCAGCCGTTTTTGCTCGAACATTAAATGCCTCCAAATGGTATTTAATTAACTTCCCGAGCCCCTGGAAGCATGAAAATCACTTTAAACATGCTAATTTTAGCTCTAACACTGATGATCCACCTACAAATGTGAACTGACGTTCAAAAATAAAACATTTGAAAACGGACCATTTTCCACATTTCTGAAGCATAACGTAATGGGGGGTGTTATCTCTTTTGTCGAAAATCAGCCGTTTTTGCTCGAACATTAAATGCCTCCAAATGGTATTTAATTAACTTCCCGGGGTGAAGAAACCCTTTTTGAGAACTCAGAGTGAGTAAATTGGCCATTTTCATGCACTTTTAACCATTCCATAAATCTTGTGTTTTGGGCCCCTGGAATCATGAAAATCACTTTAAACATGCTAATTTTAGCTCTAACACTGATGATCCACCTACAAATGTGAACTGACGTTCAAAAATAAAACATTTGAAAACGGACCATTTTCCACATTTCTGAAGCATGACGTAATGGGGGGGTGTTATCTCTTTTGTCGAAAATCTGCCGTTTTTGCTCGAACATTAAATGCCTCCAAATGGTATTTAATTAACTTCCCCAGCCCCTGGAAGCATGAAAATCACTTTAAACATGCTAATTTTAGCTCTAACACTGATGATCCACCTACAAATGTGAACTGACGTTCAAAAATAAAACATTTGAAAACGGACCATTTTCCACATTTCTGAAGCATGACGTAATGGGGGGGTGTTATCTCTTTTGTCGAAAATCAGCCGTTTTTGCTCGAACATTAAATGCCTCCAAATGGTATTTAATTAACTTCCCGGGGTGAAGAAACCCTTTTTGAGAACTCAGAGTGAGTAAATTGGCCATTTTCATGCACTTTTAACCATTCCATAAATCTTGTGTTTTGGGCCCCTGGAAGCATGAAAATCACTTTAAACATGCTAATTTTAGCTCTAACACTGATGATCCACCTACAAATGTGAACTGACGTTCAAAAATAAAACATTTGAAAACGGACCATTTTCCACATTTCTGAAGCATGACGTAATGGGGGGTGTTATCTCTTTTGTCGAAAATCAGCCGTTTTTGCTCGAACATTAAATGCCTCCAAATGGTATTTATTTCACTTCCCCAGCCCCTGGAAGCATGAAAATCACTTTAAACATGCTAATTTTAGCTCTAACACTGATGATCCACCTACAAATATGAACTGACGTTCAAAAATAAAACATTTGAAAACGGACCATTTTCCACATTTCTGAAGCATGACGTAATGGGGGGGTGTTATCTCTTTTGTCGAAAATCAGCCGTTTTTGCTCGAACATTAAATGCCTCCAAATGGTATTTATTTCACTTCCCGAGGCCCCTGGAAGCATGAAAATCACTTTAAACATGCTAATTTTAGCTCTAACACTGATGATCCACCTACAAATGTGAACTGACGTTCAAAAATAAAACATTTGAAAACGGACCATTTTCCACATTTCTGAAGCATGACGTAATGGGGGGGTGTTATCTCTTTTGTCGAAAATCAGCCGTTTTTGCTCGAACATTAAATGCCTCCAAATGGTATTTAATTAACTTCCCCAGCCCCTGGAAGCATGAAAATCACTTTAAACATGCTAATTTTAGCTCTAACACTGATGATCCACCTACAAATGTGAACTGACGTTCAAAAATAAAACATTTGAAAACGGACCATTTTCCACATTTCTGAAGCATGACGTAATGGGGGGGTGTTATCTCTTTTGTCGAAAATCAGCCGTTTTTGCTCGAACATTAAATGCCTCCAAATGGTATTTAATTAACTTCCCGAGCCCCTGGAAGCATGAAAATCACTTTAAACATGCTAATTTTAGCTCTAACACTGATGATCCACCTACAAATGTGAACTGACGTTCAAAAATAAAACATTTGAAAACGGACCATTTTCCACATTTCTGAAGCATGACGTAATGGGGGGGTGTTATCTCTTTTGTCGAAAATCAGCCGTTTTTGCTCGAACATTAAATGCCTCCAAATGGTATTTAATTAACTTCCCGGGGTGAAGAAACCCTTTTTGAGAACTCAGAGTGAGTAAATTGGCCATTTTCATGCACTTTTAACCATTCCATAAATCTTGTGTTTTGGGCCCCTGGAAGCATGAAAATCACTTTAAACATGCTAATTTTAGCTCTAACACTGATGATCCACCTACAAATGTGAACTGACGTTCAAAAATAAAACATTTGAAAACGGACCATTTTCCACATTTCTGAAGCATGACGTAATGGGGGGTGTTATCTCTTTTGTCGAAAATCAGCCGTTTTTGCTCGAACATTAAATGCCTCCAAATGGTATTTATTTCACTTCCCGAGCCCCTGGAAGCATGAAAATCACTTTAAACATGCTAATTTTAGCTCTAACACTGATGATCCACCTACAAATATGAACTGACGTTCAAAAATAAAACATTTGAAAACGGACCATTTTCCACATTTCTGAAGCATGACGTAATGGGGGGGTGTTATCTCTTTTGTCGAAAATCAGCCGTTTTTGCTCGAACATTAAATGCCTCCAAATCGTATTTATTTCACTTCCCGAGCCCCTGGAAGCATGAAAATCACTTTAAACATGCTAATTTTAGCTCTAACACTGATGATCCACCTACAAATGTGAACTGACGTTCAAAAATAAAACATTTGAAAACGGACCATTTTCCACATTTCTGAAGCATGACGTAATGGGGGGGTGTTATCTCTTTTGTCGAAAATCAGCCGTTTTTGCTCGAACATTAAATGCCTCCAAATGGTATTTAATTAACTTCCCCAGCCCCTGGAAGCATGAAAATCACTTTAAACATGCTAATTTTAGCTCTAACACTGATGATCCACCTACAAATGTGAACTGACGTTCAAAAATAAAACATTTGAAAACGGACCATTTTCCACATTTCTGAAGCATGACGTAATGGGGGGGTGTTATCTCTTTTGTCGAAAATCAGCCGTTTTTGCTCGAACATTAAATGCCTCCAAATGGTATTTAATTCACTTCCCGAGCCCCTGGAAGCATGAAAATCACTTTAAACATGCTAATTTTAGCTCTAACACTGATGATCCACCTACAAATGTGAACTGACGTTCAAAAATAAAACATTTGAAAACGGACCATTTTCCACATTTCTGAAGCATGACGTAATGGGGGGGTGTTATCTCTTTTGTCGAAAATCAGCCGTTTTTGCTCGAACATTAAATGCCTCCAAATGGTATTTAATTAACTTCCCGAGCCCCTGGAAGCATGAAAATCACTTTAAACATGCTAATTTTAGCTCTAACACTGATGATCCACCTACAAATGTGAACTGACGTTCAAAAATAAAACATTTGAAAACGGACCATTTTCCACATTTCTGAAGCATGACGTAATGGGGGGGTGTTATCTCTTTTGTCGAAAATCAGCCGTTTTTGCTCGAACATTAAATGCCTCCAAATGGTATTTAATTAACTTCCCGAGCCCCTGGAAGCATGAAAATCACTTTAAACATGCTAATTTTAGCTCTAACACTGATGATCCACCTACAAATGTGAACTGACGTTCAAAAATAAAACATTTGAAAACGGACCATTTTCCACATTTCTGAAGCATGACGTAATGGGGGGGGGTGTTATCTCTTTTGTCGAAAATCAGCCGTTTTTGCTCGAACATTAAATGCCTCCAAATGGTATTTAATTAACTTCCCGAGCCCCTGGAAGCATGAAAATCACTTTAAACATGCTAATTTTAGCTCTAACACTGATGATCCACCTACAAATGTGAACTGACGTTCAAAAATAAAACATTTGAAAACGGACCATTTTCCACATTTCTGAAGCATAACGTAATGGGGGGGTGTTATCTCTTTTGTCGAAAATCAGCCGTTTTTGCTCGAACATTAAATGCCTCCAAATGGTATTTAATTAACTTCCCGAGCCCCTGGAAGCATGAAAATCACTTTAAACATGCTAATTTTAGCTCTAACACTGATGATCCACCTACAAATGTGAACTGACGTTCAAAAATAAAACATTTGAAAACGGACCATTTTCCACATTTCTGAAGCATGACGTAATGGGGGGGTGTTATCTCTTTTGTCGAAAATCAGCCGTTTTTGCTCGAACATTAAATGCCTCCAAATGGTATTTAATTAACTTCCCGAGCCCCTGGAAGCATGAAAATCACTTTAAACATGCTAATTTTAGCTCTAACACTGATGATCCACCTACAAATGTGAACTGACGTTCAAAAATAAAACATTTGAAAACTGACCATTTTCCACGTTTCTGAAGCATGACGTAATGGGGGGGTGTTATCTCTTTTGTCGAAAATCAGCCGTTTTTGCTTGAACATTAAATGCCTCCAAATGGTATTTAATTAACTTCCCGGGGTGAAGAAACCCTTTTTGAGAACTCAGAGTGAGTAAATTGGCCATTTTCATGCACTTTTAACCATTCCATAAATCTTGTGTTTTGGGCCCCTGGAAGCATGAAAATCACATTAAACATGCTAATTTTAGCTCTAACACTGATGATCCACCTACAAATGTGAACTGACGTTCAAAAATAAAACATTTGAAAACGGACCATTTTCCACATTTCTGAAGCATGACGTAATGGGGGGGGTGTTATCTCTTTTGTCGAAAATCAGCCGTTTTTGCTCGAACATTAAATGCCTCCAAATGGTATTTATTTCACTTCCCGAGCCCCTGGAAGCATGAAAATCACTTTAAACATGCTAATTTTAGCTCTAACACTGATGATCCACCTACAAATGTGAACTGACGTTCAAAAATAAAACATTTGAAAACGGACCATTTTCCACATTTCTGAAGCATGACGTAATGGGGGGGTGTTATCTCTTTTGTCGAAAATCAGCCGTTTTTGCTCGAACATTAAATGCCTCCAAATGGTATTTAATTAACTTCCCGAGCCCCTGGAAGCATGAAAATCACTTTAAACATGCTAATTTTAGCTCTAACACTGATGATCCACCTACAAATGTGAACTGACGTTCAAAAATAAAACATTTGAAAACGGACCATTTTCCACATTTCTGAAGCATGACGTAATGGGGGGGTGTTATCTCTTTTGTCGAAAATCAGCCGTTTTTGCTCGAACATTAAATGCCTCCAAATGGTATTTAATTAACTTCCCGAGCCCCTGGAAGCATGAAAATCACTTTAAACATGCTAATTTTAGCTCTAACACTGATGATCCACCTACAAATGTGAACTGACGTTCAAAAATAAAACATTTGAAAACGGACCATTTTCCACATTTCTGAAGCATGACGTAATGGGGGGGTGTTATCTCTTTTGTCGAAAATCAGCCGTTTTTGCTCGAACATTGAATGCCTCCAAATGGTATTTAATTAACTTCCCGAGCCAATGGAAGCTTGAAAATCACTTTAAACATGCTAATTTTAGCTCTAACACTGATGATCCACCTACAAATGTGAACTGACGTTCAAAAATAAAACATTTGAAAACTGACCATTTTCCACGTTTCTGAAGCATGACGTAATGGGGGGGTGTTATCTCTTTTGTCGAAAATCAGCCGTTTTTGCTTGAACATTAAATGCCTCCAAATGGTATTTAATTAACTTCCCGGGGTGAAGAAACCCTTTTTGAGAACTCAGAGTGAGTAAATTGGCCATTTTCATGCACTTTTAACCATTCCATAAATCTTGTGTTTTGGGCCCCTGGAAGCATGAAAATCACATTAAACATGCTAATTTTAGCTCTAACACTGATGATCCACCTACAAATGTGAACTGACGTTCAAAAATAAAACATTTGAAAACGGACCATTTTCCACATTTCTGAAGCATGACGTAATGGGGGGGGGTGTTATCTCTTTTGTCGAAAATCAGCCGTTTTTGCTCGAACATTAAATGCCTCCAAATGGTATTTATTTCACTTCCCGAGCCCCTGGAAGCATGAAAATCACTTTAAACATGCTAATTTTAGCTCTAACACTGATGATCCACCTACAAATGTGAACTGACGTTCAAAAATAAAACATTTGAAAACGGACCATTTTCCACATTTCTGAAGCATGACGTAATGGGGGGGTGTTATCTCTTTTGTCGAAAATCAGCCGTTTTTGCTCGAACATTAAATGCCTCCAAATGGTATTTAATTAACTTCCCGAGCCCCTGGAAGCATGAAAATCACTTTAAACATGCTAATTTTAGCTCTAACACTGATGATCCACCTACAAATGTGAACTGACGTTCAAAAATAAAACATTTGAAAACGGACCATTTTCCACATTTCTGAAGCATGACGTAATGGGGGGGTGTTATCTCTTTTGTCGAAAATCAGCCGTTTTTGCTCGAACATTAAATGCCTCCAAATGGTATTTAATTAACTTCCCGAGCCCCTGGAAGCATGAAAATCACTTTAAACATGCTAATTTTAGCTCTAACACTGATGATCCACCTACAAATGTGAACTGACGTTCAAAAATAAAACATTTGAAAACGGACCATTTTCCACATTTCTGAAGCATGACGTAATGGGGGGGTGTTATCTCTTTTGTCGAAAATCAGCCGTTTTTGCTCGAACATTGAATGCCTCCAAATGGTATTTAATTAACTTCCCGAGCCAATGGAAGCTTGAAAATCACTTTAAACATGCTAATTTTAGCTCTAACACTGATGATCCACCTACAAATGTGAACTGACGTTCAAAAATAAAACATTTGAAAACGGACCATTTTCCACATTTCTGAAGCATGACGTAATGGGGGGGTGTTATCTCTTTTGTCGAAAATCAGCCGTTTTTGCTCGAACATTAAATGCCTCCAAATGGTATTTAATTAACTTCCCGGGGTGAAGAAACCCTTTTTGAGAACTCAGAGTGAGTAAATTGGCCATTTTCATGCACTTTTAACCATTCCATAAATCTTGTGTTTTGGGCCCCTGGAAGCATGAAAATCACTTTAAACATGCTAATTTTAGCTCTAACACTGATGATCCACCTACAAATGTGAACTGACGTTCAAAAATAAAACATTTGAAAACGGACCATTTTCCACATTTCTGAAGCATGACGTAATGGGGGGTGTTATCTCTTTTGTCGAAAATCAGCCGTTTTTGCTCGAACATTAAATGCCTCCAAATGGTATTTATTTCACTTCCCGAGCCCCTGGAAGCATGAAAATCACTTTAAACATGCTAATTTTAGCTCTAACACTGATGATCCACCTACAAATGTGAACTGACGTTCAAAAATAAAACATTTGAAAACGGACCATTTTCCACATTTCTGAAGCATGACGTAATGGGGGGGTGTTATCTCTTTTGTCGAAAATCAGCCGTTTTTGCTCGAACATTAAATGCCTCCAAATGGTATTTAATTAACTTCCCGGGGTGAAGAAACCCTTTTTGAGAACTCAGAGTGAGTAAATTGGCCATTTTCATGCACTTTTAACCATTCCATAAATCTTGTGTTTTGGGCCCCTGGAAGCATGAAAATCACTTTAAACATGCTAATTTTAGCTCTAACACTGATGATCCACCTACAAATGTGAACTGACGTTCAAAAATAAAACATTTGAAAACGGACCATTTTCCACATTTCTGAAGCATGACGTAATGGGGGGTGTTATCTCTTTTGTCGAAAATCAGCCGTTTTTGCTCGAACATTAAATGCCTCCAAATGGTATTTATTTCACTTCCCGAGCCCCTGGAAGCATGAAAATCACTTTAAACATGCTAATTTTAGCTCTAACACTGATGATCCACCTACAAATATGAACTGACGTTCAAAAATAAAACATTTGAAAACGGACCATTTTCCACATTTCTGAAGCATGACGTAATGGGGGGGTGTTATCTCTTTTGTCGAAAATCAGCCGTTTTTGCTCGAACATTAAATGCCTCCAAATGGTATTTATTTCACTTCCCGAGCCCCTGGAAGCATGAAAATCACTTTAAACATGCTAATTTTAGCTCTAACACTGATGATCCACCTACAAATGTGAACTGACGTTCAAAAATAAAACATTTGAAAACGGACCATTTTCCACATTTCTGAAGCATGACGTAATGGGGGGGTGTTATCTCTTTTGTCGAAAATCAGCCGTTTTTGCTCGAACATTAAATGCCTCCAAATGGTATTTAATTAACTTCCCCAGCCCCTGGAAGCATGAAAATCACTTTAAACATGCTAATTTTAGCTCTAACACTGATGATCCACCTACAAATGTGAACTGACGTTCAAAAATAAAACATTTGAAAACGGACCATTTTCCACATTTCTGAAGCATGACGTAATGGGGGGGTGTTATCTCTTTTGTCGAAAATCAGCCGTTTTTGCTCGAACATTAAATGCCTCCAAATGGTATTTAATTAACTTCCCGGGGTGAAGAAACCCTTTTTGAGAACTCAGAGTGAGTAAATTGGCCATTTTCATGCACTTTTAACCATTCCATAAATCTTGTGTTTTGGGCCCCTGGAAGCATGAAAATCACTTTAAACATGCTAATTTTAGCTCTAACACTGATGATCCACCTACAAATGTGAACTGACGTTCAAAAATAAAACATTTGAAAACGGACCATTTTCCACATTTCTGAAGCATGACGTAATGGGGGGTGTTATCTCTTTTGTCGAAAATCAGCCGTTTTTGCTCGAACATTAAATGCCTCCAAATGGTATTTATTTCACTTCCCGAGCCCCTGGAAGCATGAAAATCACTTTAAACATGCTAATTTTAGCTCTAACACTGATGATCCACCTACAAATATGAACTGACGTTCAAAAATAAAACATTTGAAAACGGACCATTTTCCACATTTCTGAAGCATGACGTAATGGGGGGGTGTTATCTCTTTTGACGAAAATCAGCCGTTTTTGCTCGAACATTAAATGCCTCCAAATGGTATTTATTTCACTTCCCGAGCCCCTGGAAGCATGAAAATCACTTTAAACATGCTAATTTTAGCTCTAACACTGATGATCCACCTACAAATGTGAACTGACGTTCAAAAATAAAACATTTGAAAACGGACCATTTTCCACATTTCTGAAGCATGACGTAATGGGGGGGTGTTATCTCTTTTGTCGAAAATCAGCCGTTTTTGCTCGAACATTAAATGCCTCCAAATGGTATTTAATTAACTTCCCCAGCCCCTGGAAGCATGAAAATCACTTTAAACATGCTAATTTTAGCTCTAACACTGATGATCCACCTACAAATGTGAACTGACGTTCAAAAATAAAACCTTTGAAAACGGACCATTTTCCACATTTCTGAAGCATGACGTAATGGGGGGGTGTTATCTCTTTTGTCGAAAATCAGCCGTTTTTGCTCGAACATTAAATGCCTCCAAATGGTATTTAATTAACTTCCCGGGGTGAAGAAACCCTTTTTGAGAACTCAGAGTGAGTAAATTGGCCATTTTCATGCACTTTTAACCATTCCATAAATCTTGTGTTTTGGGCCCCTGGAAGCATGAAAATCACTTTAAACATGCTAATTTTAGCTCTAACACTGATGATCCACCTACAAATGTGAACTGACGTTCAAAAATAAAACATTTGAAAACGGACCATTTTCCACATTTCTGAAGCATGACGTAATGGGGGGTGTTATCTCTTTTGTCGAAAATCAGCCGTTTTTGCTCGAACATTAAATGCCTCCAAATGGTATTTATTTCACTTCCCGAGCCCCTGGAAGCATGAAAATCACTTTAAACATGCTAATTTTAGCTCTAACACTGATGATCCACCTACAAATATGAACTGACGTTCAAAAATAAAACATTTGAAAACGGACCATTTTCCACATTTCTGAAGCATGACGTAATGGGGGGGTGTTATCTCTTTTGTCGAAAATCAGCCGTTTTTGCTCGAACATTAAATGCCTCCAAATGGTATTTAATTAACTTCCCGAGCCCCTGGAAGCATGAAAATCACTTTAAACATGCTAATTTTAGCTCTAACACTGATGATCCACCTACAAATGTGAACTGACGTTCAAAAATAAAACATTTGAAAACGGACCATTTTCCACATTTCTGAAGCATGACGTAATGGGGGGGTGTTATCTCTTTTGTCGAAAATCAGCCGTTTTTGCTCGAACATTGAATGCCTCCAAATGGTATTTAATTAACTTCCCGAGCCAATGGAAGCTTGAAAATCACTTTAAACATGCTAATTTTAGCTCTAACACTGATGATCCACCTACAAATGTGAACTGACGTTCAAAAATAAAACATTTGAAAACGGACCATTTTCCACATTTCTGAAGCATGACGTAATGGGGGGGTGTTATCTCTTTTGTCGAAAATCAGCCGTTTTTGCTCGAACATTAAATGCCTCCAAATGGTATTTAATTAACTTCCCGGGGTGAAGAAACTCTTTTTGAGAACTCAGAGTGAGTAAATTGGCCATTTTCATGCACTTTTAACCATTCCATAAATCTTGTGTTTTGGGCCCCTGGAAGCATGAAAATCACTTTAAACATGCTAATTTTAGCTCTAACACTGATGATCCACCTACAAATGTGAACTGACGTTCAAAAATAAAACATTTGAAAACGGACCATTTTCCACATTTCTGAAGCATGACGTAATGGGGGGTGTTATCTCTTTTGTCGAAAATCAGCCATTTTTGCTCGAACATTAAATGCCTCCAAATGGTATTTATTTCACTTCCCGAGCCCCTGGAAGCATGAAAATCACTTTAAACATGCTAATTTTAGCTCTAACACTGATGATCCACCTACAAATGTGAACTGACGTTCAAAAATAAAACATTTGAAAACGGACCATTTTCCACATTTCTGAAGCATGACGTAATGGGGGGGTGTTATCTCTTTTGTCGAAAATCAGCCGTTTTTGCTCGAACATTAAATGCCTCCAAATGGTATTTAATTAACTTCCCGGGGTGAAGAAACCCTTTTTGAGAACTCAGAGTGAGTAAATTGGCCATTTTCATGCACTTTTAACCATTCCATAAATCTTGTGTTTTGGGCCCCTGGAAGCATGAAAATCACTTTAAACATGCTAATTTTAGCTCTAACACTGATGATCCACCTACAAATGTGAACTGACGTTCAAAAATAAAACATTTGAAAACGGACCATTTTCCACATTTCTGAAGCATGACGTAATGGGGGGTGTTATCTCTTTTGTCGAAAATCAGCCGTTTTTGCTCGAACATTAAATGCCTCCAAATGGTATTTATTTCACTTCCCGAGCACCTGGAAGCATGAAAATCACTTTAAACATGCTAATTTTAGCTCTAACACTGATGATCCACCTACAAATATGAACTGACGTTCAAAAATAAAACATTTGAAAACGGACCATTTTCCACATTTCTGAAGCATGACGTAATGGGGGGGTGTTATCTCTTTTGTCGAAAATCAGCCGTTTTTGCTCGAACATTAAATGCCTCCAAATGGTATTTATTTCACTTCCCGAGCCCCTGGAAGCATGAAAATCACTTTAAACATGCTAATTTTAGCTCTAACACTGATGATCCACCTACAAATGTGAACTGACGTTCAAAAATAAAACATTTGAAAACGGACCATTTTCCACATTTCTGAAGCATGACGTAATGGGGGGGTGTTATCTCTTTTGTCGAAAATCAGCCGTTTTTGCTCGAACATTAAATGCCTCCAAATGGTATTTAATTAACTTCCCCAGCCCCTGGAAGCATGAAAATCACTTTAAACATGCTAATTTTAGCTCTAACACTGATGATCCACCTACAAATGTGAACTGACGTTCAAAAATAAAACATTTGAAAACGGACCATTTTCCACATTTCTGAAGCATGACGTAATGGGGGGGTGTTATCTCTTTTGTCGAAAATCAGCCGTTTTTGCTCGAACATTAAATGCCTCCAAATGGTATTTAATTAACTTCCCGGGGTGAAGAAACCCTTTTTGAGAACTCAGAGTGAGTAAATTGGCCATTTTCATGCACTTTTAACCATTCCATAAATCTTGTGTTTTGGGCCCCTGGAAGCATGAAAATCACTTTAAACATGCTAATTTTAGCTCTAACACTGATGATCCACCTACAAATGTGAACTGACGTTCAAAAATAAAACATTTGAAAACGGACCATTTTCCACATTTCTGAAGCATGACGTAATGGGGGGTGTTATCTCTTTTGTCGAAAATCAGCCGTTTTTGCTTGAACATTAAATGCCTCCAAATGGTATTTATTTCACTTCCCGAGCCCCTGGAAGCATGAAAATCACTTTAAACATGCTAATTTTAGCTCTAACACTGATGATCCACCTACAAATATGAACTGACGTTCAAAAATAAAACATTTGAAAACGGACCATTTTCCACATTTCCGAAGCATGACGTAATGGGGGGGTGTTATCTCTTTTGTCGAAAATCAGCCGTTTTTGCTCGAACATTAAATGCCTCCAAATGGTATTTATTTCACTTCCCGAGCCCCTGGAAGCATGAAAATCACTTTAAACATGCTAATTTTAGCTCTAACACTGATGATCCACCTACAAATGTGAACTGACGTTCAAAAATAAAACATTTGAAAACGGACCATTTTCCACATTTCTGAAGCATGACGTAATGGGGGGGTGTTATCTCTTTTGTCGAAAATCAGCCGTTTTTGCTCGAACATTAAATGCCTCCAAATGGTATTTAATTAACTTCCCCAGCCCCTGGAAGCATGAAAATCACTTTAAACATGCTAATTTTAGCTCTAACACTGATGATCCACCTACAAATGTGAACTGACGTTCAAAAATAAAACATTTGAAAACGGACCATTTTCCACATTTCTGAAGCATGACGTAATGGGGGGGTGTTATCTCTTTTGTCGAAAATCAGCCGTTTTTGCTCGAACATTAAATGCCTCCAAATGGTATTTAATTAACTTCCCGAGCCCCTGGAAGCATGAAAATCACTTTAAACATGCTAATTTTAGCTCTAACACTGATGATCCACCTACAAATGTGAACTGACGTTCAAAAATAAAACATTTGAAAACGGACCATTTTCCACATTTCTGAAGCATGACGTAATGGGGGGTGTTATCTCTTTTGTCGAAAATCAGCCGTTTTTGCTCGAACATTAAATGCCTCCAAATGGTATTTATTTCACTTCCCGAGCCCCTGGAAGCATGAAAATCACTTTAAACATGCTAATTTTAGCTCTAACACTGATGATCCACCTACAAATATGAACTGACGTTCAAAAATAAAACATTTGAAAACGGACCATTTTCCACATTTCTGAAGCATGACGTAATGGGGGGGTGTTATCTCTTTTGTCGAAAATCAGCCGTTTTTGCTCGAACATTAAATGCCTCCAAATCGTATTTATTTCACTTCCCGAGCCCCTGGAAGCATGAAAATCACTTTAAACATGCTAATTTTAGCTCTAACACTGATGATCCACCTACAAATGTGAACTGACGTTCAAAAATAAAACATTTGAAAACGGACCATTTTCCACATTTCTGAAGCATGACGTAATGGGGGGGTGTTATCTCTTTTGTCGAAAATCAGCCGTTTTTGCTCGAACATTAAATGCCTCCAAATGGTATTTAATTAACTTCCCCAGCCCCTGGAAGCATGAAAATCACTTTAAACATGCTAATTTTAGCTCTAACACTGATGATCCACCTACAAATGTGAACTGACGTTCAAAAATAAAACATTTGAAAACGGACCATTTTCCACATTTCTGAAGCATGACGTAATGGGGGGGTGTTATCTCTTTTGTCGAAAATCAGCCGTTTTTGCTCGAACATTAAATGCCTCCAAATGGTATTTAATTCACTTCCCGAGCCCCTGGAAGCATGAAAATCACTTTAAACATGCTAATTTTAGCTCTAACACTGATGATCCACCTACAAATGTGAACTGACGTTCAAAAATAAAACATTTGAAAACGGACCATTTTCCACATTTCTGAAGCATGACGTAATGGGGGGGTGTTATCTCTTTTGTCGAAAATCAGCCGTTTTTGCTCGAACATTAAATGCCTCCAAATGGTATTTAATTAACTTCCCGAGCCCCTGGAAGCATGAAAATCACTTTAAACATGCTAATTTTAGCTCTAACACTGATGATCCACCTACAAATGTGAACTGACGTTCAAAAATAAAACATTTGAAAACGGACCATTTTCCACATTTCTGAAGCATGACGTAATGGGGGGGTGTTATCTCTTTTGTCCAAAATCAGCCGTTTTTGCTCGAACATTAAATGCCTCCAAATGGTATTTAATTAACTTCCCGAGCCCCTGGAAGCATGAAAATCACTTTAAACATGCTAATTTTAGCTCTAACACTGATGATCCACCTACAAATGTGAACTGACGTTCAAAAATAAAACATTTGAAAACGGACCATTTTCCACATTTCTGAAGCATGACGTAATGGGGGGGGGTGTTATCTCTTTTGTCGAAAATCAGCCGTTTTTGCTCGAACATTAAATGCCTCCAAATGGTATTTAATTAACTTCCCGAGCCCCTGGAAGCATGAAAATCACTTTAAACATGCTAATTTTAGCTCTAACACTGATGATCCACCTACAAATGTGAACTGACGTTCAAAAATAAAACATTTGAAAACGGACCATTTTCCACATTTCTGAAGCATAACGTAATGGGGGGGTGTTATCTCTTTTGTCGAAAATCAGCCGTTTTTGCTCGAACATTAAATGCCTCCAAATGGTATTTAATTAACTTCCCGGGGTGAAGAAACCCTTTTTGAGAACTCAGAGTGAGTAAATTGGCCATTTTCATGCACTTTTAACCATTCCATAAATCTTGTGTTTTGGGCCCCTGGAATCATGAAAATCACTTTAAACATGCTAATTTTAGCTCTAACACTGATGATCCACCTACAAATGTGAACTGACGTTCAAAAATAAAACATTTGAAAACGGACCATTTTCCACATTTCTGAAGCATGACGTAATGGGGGGTGTTATCTCTTTTGTCGAAAATCAGCCGTTTTTGCTCGAACATTAAATGCCTCCAAATGGTATTTAATTCACTTCCCGAGCCCCTGGAAGCATGAAAATCACTTCAAAACATGCTTATTTTAGCTCTAACACTGATGATCCACCTACAAATGTGAACTGACGTTCAAAAATAAAACATTTGAAAACGGACCATTTTCCACATTTCTGAAGCATGACGTAATGGGGGGGTGTTATCTCTTTTGTCGAAAATCAGCCGTTTTTGCTCGAACATTAAATGCCTCCAAATGGTATTTAATTAACTTCCCGAGCCCCTGGAAGCATGAAAATCACTTTAAACATGCTAATTTTAGCTCTAACACTGATGATCCACCTACAAATGTGAACTGACGTTCAAAAATAAAACATTTGAAAACGGACCATTTTCCACATTTCTGAAGCATGACGTAATGGGGGGGTGTTATCTCTTTTGTCGAAAATCAGCCGTTTTTGCTCGAACATTAAATGCCTCCAAATGGTATTTAATTAACTTCCCGAGCCCCTGGAAGCATGAAAATCACTTTAAACATGCTAATTTTAGCTCTAACACTGATGATCCACCTACAAATGTGAACTGACGTTCAAAAATAAAACATTTGAAAACGGACCATTTTCCACATTTCTGAAGCATGACGTAATGGGGGGGGTGTTATCTCTTTTGTCGAAAATCAGCCGTTTTTGCTCGAACATTAAATGCCTCCAAATGGTATTTAATTAACTTCCCGAGCCCCTGGAAGCATGAAAATCACTTTAAACATGCTAATTTTAGCTCTAACACTGATGATCCACCTACAAATGTGAACTGACGTTCAAAAATAAAACATTTGAAAACGGACCATTTTCCACATTTCTGAAGCATAACGTAATGGGGGGGTGTTATCTCTTTTGTCGAAAATCAGCCGTTTTTGCTCGAACATTAAATGCCTCCAAATGGTATTTAATTAACTTCCCGAGCCCCTGGAAGCATGAAAATCACTTTAAACATGCTAATTTTAGCTCTAACACTGATGATCCACCTACAAATGTGAACTGACGTTCAAAAATAAAACATTTGAAAACGGACCATTTTCCACATTTCTGAAGCATGACGTAATGGGGGGGTGTTATCTCTTTTGTCGAAAATCAGCCATTTTTGCTCGAACATTAAATGCCTCCAAATGGTATTTAATTAACTTCCCGAGCCCCTGGAAGCATGAAAATCACTTTAAACATGCTAATTTTAGCTCTAACACTGATGATCCACCTACAAATGTGAACTGACGTTCAAAAATAAAACATTTGAAAACTGACCATTTTCCACGTTTCTGAAGCATGACGTAATGGGGGGGTGTTATCTCTTTTGTCGAAAATCAGCCGTTTTTGCTCGAACATTAAATGCCTCCAAATGGTATTTAATTAACTTCCCGGGGTGAAGAAACCCTTTTTGAGAACTCAGAGTGAGTAAATTGGCCATTTTCATGCACTTTTAACCATTCCATAAATCTTGTGTTTTGGGCCCCTGGAAGCATGAAAATCACATTAAACATGCTAATTTTAGCTCTAACACTGATGATCCACCTACAAATGTGAACTGACGTTCAAAAATAAAACATTTGAAAACGGACCATTTTCCACATTTCTGAAGCATGACGTAATGGGGGGGGTGTTATCTCTTTTGTCGAAAATCAGCCGTTTTTGCTCGAACATTAAATGCCTCCAAATGGTATTTATTTCACTTCCCGAGCCCCTGGAAGCATGAAAATCACTTTAAACATGCTAATTTTAGCTCTAACACTGATGATCCACCTACAAATGTGAACTGACGTTCAAAAATAAAACATTTGAAAACGGACCATTTTCCACATTTCTGAAGCATGACGTAATGGGGGGGTGTTATCTCTTTTGTCGAAAATCAGCCGTTTTTGCTCGAACATTAAATGCCTCCAAATGGTATTTAATTAACTTCCCGAGCCCCTGGAAGCATGAAAATCACTTTAAACATGCTAATTTTAGCTCTAACACTGATGATCCACCTACAAATGTGAACTGACGTTCAAAAATAAAACATTTGAAAACGGACCATTTTCTACATTTCTGAAGCATGACGTAATGGGGGGGTGTTATCTCTTTTGTCGAAAATCAGCCGTTTTTGCTCGAACATTAAATGCCTCCAAATGGTATTTAATTAACTTCCCGAGCCCCTGGAAGCATGAAAATCATTTTAAACATGCTAATTTTAGCTCTAACACTGATGATCCACCTACAAATGTGAACTGACGTTCAAAAATAAAACATTTGAAAACGGACCATTTTCCACATTTCTGAAGCATGACGTAATGGGGGGGTGTTATCTCTTTTGTCGAAAATCAGCTGTTTTTGCTCGAACATTGAATGCCTCCAAATGGTATTTAATTAACATCCCGAGCCAATGGAAGCTTGAAAATCACTTTAAACATGCTAATTTTAGCTCTAACACTGATGATCCACCTACAAATGTGAACTGACGTTCAAAAATAAAACATTTGAAAACGGACCATTTTCCACATTTCTGAAGCATGACGTAATGGGGGGGTGTTATCTCTTTTGTCGAAAATCAGCCGTTTTTGCTCGAACATTAAATGCCTCCAAATGGTATTTAATTAACTTCCCGGGGTGAAGAAACCCTTTTTGAGAACTCAGAGTGAGTAAATTGGCCATTTTCATGCACTTTTAACCATTCCATAAATCTTGTGTTTTGGGCCCCTGGAAGCATGAAAATCACTTTAAACATGCTAATTTTAGCTCTAACACTGATGATCCACCTACAAATGTGAACTGACGTTCAAAAATAAAACATTTGAAAACGGACCATTTTCCACATTTCTGAAGCATGACGTAATGGGGGGTGTTATCTCTTTTGTCGAAAATCAGCCGTTTTTGCTCGAACATTAAATGCCTCCAAATGGTATTTATTTCACTTCCCGAGCCCCTGGAAGCATGAAAATCACTTTAAACATGCTAATTTTAGCTCTAACACTGATGATCCACCTACAAATGTGAACTGACGTTCAAAAATAAAACATTTGAAAACGGACCATTTTCCACATTTCTGAAGCATGACGTAATGGGGGGGTGTTATCTCTTTTGTCGAAAATCAGCCGTTTTTGCTCGAACATTAAATGCCTCCAAATGGTATTTAATTAACTTCCCGGGGTGAAGAAACCCTTTTTGAGAACTCAGAGTGAGTAAATTGGCCATTTTCATGCACTTTTAACCATTCCATAAATCTTGTGTTTTGGGCCCCTGGAAGCATGAAAATCACTTTAAACATGCTAATTTTAGCTCTAACACTGATAATCCACCTACAAATGTGAACTGACGTTCAAAAATAAAACATTTGAAAATGGACCATTTTCCACATTTCTGAAGCATGACGTAATGGGGGGGTGTTATCTCTTTTGTCGAAAATCAGCCGTTTTTGCTCGAACATTAAATGCCTCCAAATGGTATTTATTTCACTTCCCGAGCCCCTGGAAGCATGAAAATCACTTTAAACATGCTAATTTTAGCTCTAACACTGATGATCCACCTACAAATGTGAACTGACGTTCAAAAATAAAACATTTGAAAACGGACCATTTTCCACATTTCTGAAGCATGACGTAATGGGGGGGTGTTATCTCTTTTGTCGAAAATCAGCCGTTTTTGCTCGAACATTAAATGCCTCCAAATGGTATTTAATTAACTTCCCCAGCCCCTGGAAGCATGAAAATCACTTTAAACATGCTAATTTTAGCTCTAACACTGATGATCCACCTACAAATGTGAACTGACGTTCAAAAATAAAACATTTGAAAACGGACCATTTTCCACATTTCTGAAGCATGACGTAATGGGGGGGTGTTATCTCTTTTGTCGAAAATCAGCCGTTTTTGCTCGAACATTAAATGCCTCCAAATGGTATTTAATTCACTTCCCGAGCCCCTGGAAGCATGAAAATCACTTTAAACATGCTAATTTTAGCTCTAACACTGATGATCCACCTACAAATGTGAACTGACGTTCAAAAATAAAACATTTGAAAACGGACCATTTTCCACATTTCTGAAGCATGACGTAATGGGGGGGGTGTTATCTCTTTTGTCGAAAATCAGCCGTTTTTGCTCGAACATTAAATGCCTCCAAATGGTATTTAATTAACTTCCCGAGCCCCTGGAAGCATGAAAATCACTTTAAACATGCTAATTTTAGCTCTAACACTGATGATCCACCTACAAATGTGAACTGACGTTCAAAAATAAAACATTTGAAAACGGACCATTTTCCACATTTCTGAAGCATGACGTAATGGGGGGGGTGTTATCTCTTTTGTCGAAAATCAGCCGTTTTTGCTCGAACATTAAATGCCTCCAAATGGTATTTAATTAACTTCCCGAGCCCCTGGAAGCATGAAAATCACTTTAAACATGCTAATTTTAGCTCTAACACTGATGATCCACCTACAAATGTGAACTGACGTTCAAAAATAAAACATTTGAAAACGGACCATTTTCCACATTTCTGAAGCATAACGTAATGGGGGGGTGTTATCTCTTTTGTCGAAAATCAGCCGTTTTTGCTCGAACATTAAATGCCTCCAAATGGTATTTAATTAACTTCCCGAGCCCCTGGAAGCATGAAAATCACTTTAAACATGCTAATTTTAGCTCTAACACTGATGATCCACCTACAAATGTGAACTGACGTTCAAAAATAAAACATTTGAAAACGGACCATTTTCCACATTTCTGAAGCATGACGTAATGGGGGGGTGTTATCTCTTTTGTCGAAAATCAGCCATTTTTGCTCGAACATTAAATGCCTCCAAATGGTATTTAATTAACTTCCCGAGCCCCTGGAAGCATGAAAATCACTTTAAACATGCTAATTTTAGCTCTAACACTGATGATCCACCTACAAATGTGAACTGACGTTCAAAAATAAAACATTTGAAAACTGACCATTTTCCACGTTTCTGAAGCATGACGTAATGGGGGGGTGTTATCTCTTTTGTCGAAAATCAGCCGTTTTTGCTCGAACATTAAATGCCTCCAAATGGTATTTAATTAACTTCCCGGGGTGAAGAAACCCTTTTTGAGAACTCAGAGTGAGTAAATTGGCCATTTTCATGCACTTTTAACCATTCCATAAATCTTGTGTTTTGGGCCCCTGGAAGCATGAAAATCACATTAAACATGCTAATTTTAGCTCTAACACTGATGATCCACCTACAAATGTGAACTGACGTTCAAAAATAAAACATTTGAAAACGGACCATTTTCCACATTTCTGAAGCATGACGTAATGGGGGGGGTGTTATCTCTTTTGTCGAAAATCAGCCGTTTTTGCTCGAACATTAAATGCCTCCAAATGGTATTTATTTCACTTCCCGAGCCCCTGGAAGCATGAAAATCACTTTAAACATGCTAATTTTAGCTCTAACACTGATGATCCACCTACAAATGTGAACTGACGTTCAAAAATAAAACATTTGAAAACGGACCATTTTCCACATTTCTGAAGCATGACGTAATGGGGGGGTGTTATCTCTTTTGTCGAAAATCAGCCGTTTTTGCTCGAACATTAAATGCCTCCAAATGGTATTTAATTAACTTCCCGAGCCCCTGGAAGCATGAAAATCACTTTAAACATGCTAATTTTAGCTCTAACACTGATGATCCACCTACAAATGTGAACTGACGTTCAAAAATAAAACATTTGAAAACGGACCATTTTCCACATTTCTGAAGCATGACGTAATGGGGGGGTGTTATCTCTTTTGTCGAAAATCAGCCGTTTTTGCTCGAACATTAAATGCCTCCAAATGGTATTTAATTAACTTCCCGAGCCCCTGGAAGCATGAAAATCATTTTAAACATGCTAATTTTAGCTCTAACACTGATGATCCACCTACAAATGTGAACTGACGTTCAAAAATAAAACATTTGAAAACGGACCATTTTCCACATTTCTGAAGCATGACGTAATGGGGGGGTGTTATCTCTTTTGTCGAAAATCAGCTGTTTTTGCTCGAACATTGAATGCCTCCAAATGGTATTTAATTAACATCCCGAGCCAATGGAAGCTTGAAAATCACTTTAAACATGCTAATTTTAGCTCTAACACTGATGATCCACCTACAAATGTGAACTGACGTTCAAAAATAAAACATTTGAAAACGGACCATTTTCCACATTTCTGAAGCATGACGTAATGGGGGGGTGTTATCTCTTTTGTCGAAAATCAGCCGTTTTTGCTCGAACATTAAATGCCTCCAAATGGTATTTAATTAACTTCCCGGGGTGAAGAAACCCTTTTTGAGAACTCAGAGTGAGTAAATTGGCCATTTTCATGCACTTTTAACCATTCCATAAATCTTGTGTTTTGGGCCCCTGGAAGCATGAAAATCACTTTAAACATGCTAATTTTAGCTCTAACACTGATGATCCACCTACAAATGTGAACTGACGTTCAAAAATAAAACATTTGAAAACGGACCATTTTCCACATTTCTGAAGCATGACGTAATGGGGGGTGTTATCTCTTTTGTCGAAAATCAGCCGTTTTTGCTCGAACATTAAATGCCTCCAAATGGTATTTATTTCACTTCCCGAGCCCCTGGAAGCATGAAAATCACTTTAAACATGCTAATTTTAGCTCTAACACTGATGATCCACCTACAAATGTGAACTGACGTTCAAAAATAAAACATTTGAAAACGGACCATTTTCCACATTTCTGAAGCATGACGTAATGGGGGGGTGTTATCTCTTTTGTCGAAAATCAGCCGTTTTTGCTCGAACATTAAATGCCTCCAAATGGTATTTAATTAACTTCCCGGGGTGAAGAAACCCTTTTTGAGAACTCAGAGTGAGTAAATTGGCCATTTTCATGCACTTTTAACCATTCCATAAATCTTGTGTTTTGGGCCCCTGGAAGCATGAAAATCACTTTAAACATGCTAATTTTAGCTCTAACACTGATAATCCACCTACAAATGTGAACTGACGTTCAAAAATAAAACATTTGAAAATGGACCATTTTCCACATTTCTGAAGCATGACGTAATGGGGGGGTGTTATCTCTTTTGTCGAAAATCAGCCGTTTTTGCTCGAACATTAAATGCCTCCAAATGGTATTTATTTCACTTCCCGAGCCCCTGGAAGCATGAAAATCACTTTAAACATGCTAATTTTAGCTCTAACACTGATGATCCACCTACAAATGTGAACTGACGTTCAAAAATAAAACATTTGAAAACGGACCATTTTCCACATTTCTGAAGCATGACGTAATGGGGGGGTGTTATCTCTTTTGTCGAAAATCAGCCGTTTTTGCTCGAACATTAAATGCCTCCAAATGGTATTTAATTAACTTCCCCAGCCCCTGGAAGCATGAAAATCACTTTAAACATGCTAATTTTAGCTCTAACACTGATGATCCACCTACAAATGTGAACTGACGTTCAAAAATAAAACATTTGAAAACGGACCATTTTCCACATTTCTGAAGCATGACGTAATGGGGGGGTGTTATCTCTTTTGTCGAAAATCAGCCGTTTTTGCTCGAACATTAAATGCCTCCAAATGGTATTTAATTCACTTCCCGAGCCCCTGGAAGCATGAAAATCACTTTAAACATGCTAATTTTAGCTCTAACACTGATGATCCACCTACAAATGTGAACTGACGTTCAAAAATAAAACATTTGAAAACGGACCATTTTCCACATTTCTGAAGCATGACGTAATGGGGGGGGTGTTATCTCTTTTGTCGAAAATCAGCCGTTTTTGCTCGAACATTAAATGCCTCCAAATGGTATTTAATTAACTTCCCGAGCCCCTGGAAGCATGAAAATCACTTTAAACATGCTAATTTTAGCTCTAACACTGATGATCCACCTACAAATGTGAACTGACGTTCAAAAATAAAACATTTGAAAACGGACCATTTTCCACATTTCTGAAGCATGACGTAATGGGGGGGTGTTATCTCTTTTGTCGAAAATCAGCCGTTTTTGCTCGAACATTAAATGCCTCCAAATGGTATTTAATTAACTTCCCGGGGTGAAGAAACCCTTTTTGAGAACTCAGAGTGAGTAAATTGGCCATTTTCATGCACTTTTAACCATTCCATAAATCTTGTGTTTTGGGCCCCTGGAAGCATGAAAATCACTTTAAACATGCTAATTTTAGCTCTAACACTGATGATCCACCTACAAATGTGAACTGACGTTCAAAAATAAAACATTTGAAAACGGACCATTTTCCACATTTCTGAAGCATGACGTAATGGGGGGTGTTATCTCTTTTGTCGAAAATCAGCCGTTTTTGCTCGAACATTAAATGCCTCCAAATGGTATTTATTTCACTTCCCGAGCCCCTGGAAGCATGAAAATCACTTTAAACATGCTAATTTTAGCTCTAACACTGATGATCCACCTACAAATATGAACTGACGTTCAAAAATAAAACATTTGAAAACGGACCATTTTCCACATTTCTGAAGCATGACGTAATGGGGGGGTGTTATCTCTTTTGTCGAAAATCAGCCGTTTTTGCTCGAACATTAAATGCCTCCAAATGGTATTTATTTCACTTCCCGAGCCCCTGGAAGCATGAAAATCACTTTAAACATGCTAATTTTAGCTCTAACACTGATGATCCACCTACAAATGTGAACTGACGTTCAAAAATAAAACATTTGAAAACGGACCATTTTCCACATTTCTGAAGCATGACGTAATGGGGGGGTGTTATCTCTTTTGTCGAAAATCAGCCGTTTTTGCTCGAACATTAAATGCCTCCAAATGGTATTTAATTAACTTCCCCAGCCCCTGGAAGCATGAAAATCACTTTAAACATGCTAATTTTAGCTCTAACACTGATGATCCACCTACAAATGTGAACTGACGTTCAAAAATAAAACATTTGAAAACGGACCATTTTCCACATTTCTGAAGCATGACGTAATGGGGGGGTGTTATCTCTTTTGTCGAAAATCAGCCGTTTTTGCTCGAACATTAAATGCCTCCAAATGGTATTTAATTCACTTCCCGAGCCCCTGGAAGCATGAAAATCACTTTAAACATGCTAATTTTAGCTCTAACACTGATGATCCACCTACAAATGTGAACTGACGTTCAAAAATAAAACATTTGAAAACGGACCATTTTCCACATTTCTGAAGCATGACGTAATGGGGGGGTGTTATCTCTTTTGTCGAAAATCAGCCGTTTTTGCTGGAACATTAAATGCCTCCAAATGGTATTTAATTAACTTCCCGGGGTGAAGAAACCCTCTTTGAGAACTCAGAGTGAGTAAATTGGCCATTTTCATGCACTTTTAACCATTCCATAAATCTTGTGTTTTGGGCCCCTGGAATCATGAAAATCACTTTAAACATGCTAATTTTAGCTCTAACACTGATGATCCACCTACAAATGTGAACTGACGTTCAAAAATAAAACATTTGAAAACGGACCATTTTCCACATTTCTGAAGCATGACGTAATGGGGGGGTGTTATCTCTTTTGTCGAAAATCAGCCGTTTTTGCTCGAACATTAAATGCCTCCAAATGGTATTTAATTCACTTCCCGAGCCCCTGGAAGCATGAAAATCACTTTAAACATGCTAATTTTAGCTCTAACACTGATGATCCACCTACAAATGTGAACTGACGTTCAAAAATAAAACATTTGAAAACGGACCATTTTCCACATTTCTGAAGCATGACGTAATGGGGGGGTGTTATCTCTTTTGTCGAAAATCAGCCGTTTTTGCTCGAACATTAAATGCCTCCAAATGGTATTTAATTAACTTCCCGAGCCCCTGGAAGCATGAAAATCACTTTAAACATGCTAATTTTAGTTCTAACACTGATGATCCACCTACAAATGTGAACTGACGTTCAAAAATAAAACATTTGAAAACGGACCATTTTCCACATTTCTGAAGCATGACGTAATGGGGGGGGTGTTATCTCTTTTGTCGAAAATCAGCCGTTTTTGCTCGAACATTAAATGCCTCCAAATGGTATTTAATTAACTTCCCGAGCCCCTGGAAGCATGAAAATCACTTTAAACATGCTAATTTTAGCTCTAACACTGATGATCCACCTACAAATGTGAACTGACGTTCAAAAATAAAACATTTGAAAACGGACCATTTTCCACATTTCTGAAGCATGACGTAATGGGGGGGTGTTATCTCTTTTGTCGAAAATCAGCCGTTTTTGCTCGAACATTAAATGCCTCCAAATGGTATTTAATTAACTTCCCGAGCCCCTGGAAGCATGAAAATCACTTTAAACATGCTAATTTTAGCTCTAACACTGATGATCCACCTACAAATGTGAACTGACGTTCAAAAATAAAAATTTGAAAACGGACCATTTTCCACATTTCTGAAGCATGACGTAATGGGGGGGTGTTATCTCTTTTGTCGAAAATCAGCCGTTTTTGCTCGAACATTAAATGCCTCCAAATGGTATTTAATTAACTTCCCGAGCCCCTGGAAGCATGAAAATCACTTTAAACATGCTAATTTTAGCTCTAACACTGATGATCCACCTACAAATGTGAACTGACGTTCAAAAATAAAACATTTGAAAACTGACCATTTTCCACATTTCTGAAGCATGACGTAATGGGGGGGTGTTATCTCTTTTGTCGAAAATCAGCCGTTTTTGCTCGAACATTAAATGCCTCCAAATGGTATTTAATTAACTTCCCGGGGTGAAGAAACCCTTTTTGAGAACTCAGAGTGAGTAAATTGGCCATTTTCATGCACTTTTAACCATTCCATAAATCTTGTGTTTTGGGCCCCTGGAAGCATGAAAATCACTTTAAACATGCTAATTTTAGCTCTAACACTGATGATCCACCTACAAATGTGAACTGACGTTCAAAAATAAAACATTTGAAAACGGACCATTTTCCACATTTCTGAAGCATGACGTAATGGGGGGGGTGTTATCTCTTTTGTCGAAAATCAGTCGTTTTTGCTCGAACATTAAATGCCTCCAAATGGTATTTATTTCACTTCCCGAGCCCCTGGAAGCATGAAAATCACTTTAAACATGCTAATTTTAGCTCTAACACTGATGATCCACCTACAAATGTGAACTGACGTTCAAAAATAAAACATTTGAAAACGGACAATTTTCCACATTTCTGAAGCATGACGTAATGGGGGGGTGTTATCTCTTTTGTCGAAAATCAGCCGTTTTTGCTCGAACATTAAATGCCTCCAAATGGTATTTAATTCACTTCCCGAGCCCCTGGAAGCATGAAAATCACTTCAAAACATGCTTATTTTAGCTCTAACACTGATGATCCACCTACAAATGTGAACTGACGTTCAAAAATAAAACATTTGAAAACGGACCATTTTCCACATTTCTGAAGCATGACGTAATGGGGGGGTGTTATCTCTTTTGTCGAAAATCAGCCGTTTTTGCTCGAACATTAAATGCCTCCAAATGGTATTTAATTAACTTCCCGAGCCCCTGGAAGCATGAAAATCACTTTAAACATGCTAATTTTAGCTCTAACACTGATGATCCACCTACAAATGTGAACTGACGTTCAAAAATAAAACATTTGAAAACGGACCATTTTCCACATTTCTGAAGCATGACGTAATGGGGGGGTGTTATCTCTTTTGTCGAAAATCAGCCGTTTTTGCTCGAACATTAAATGCCTCCAAATGGTATTTAATTAACTTCCCGAGCCCCTGGAAGCATGAAAATCACTTTAAACATGCTAATTTTAGCTCTAACACTGATGATCCACCTACAAATGTGAACTGACGTTCAAAAATAAAACATTTGAAAACGGACCATTTTCCACATTTCTGAAGCATGACGTAATGGGGGGGGGTGTTATCTCTTTTGTCGAAAATCAGCCGTTTTTGCTCGAACATTAAATGCCTCCAAATGGTATTTAATTAACTTCCCGAGCCCCTGGAAGCATGAAAATCACTTTAAACATGCTAATTTTAGCTCTAACACTGATGATCCACCTACAAATGTGAACTGACGTTCAAAAATAAAACATTTGAAAACGGACCATTTTCCACATTTCTGAAGCATGACGTAATGGGGGGGTGTTATCTCTTTTGTCGAAAATCAGCCGTTTTTGCTCGAACATTAAATGCCTCCAAATGGTATTTAATTAACTTTCCGAGCCCCTGGAAGCATGAAAATCACTTTAAACATGCTAATTTTAGCTCTAACACTGATGATCCACCTACAAATGTGAACTGACGTTCAAAAATAAAAATTTGAAAACGGACCATTTTCCACATTTCTGAAGCATGACGTAATGGGGGGGTGTTATCTCTTTTGTCGAAAATCAGCCGTTTTTGCTCGAACATTAAATGCCTCCAAATGGTATTTAATTAACTTCCCGAGCCCCTGGAAGCATGAAAATCACTTTAAACATGCTAATTTTAGCTCTAACACTGATGATCCACCTACAAATGTGAACTGACGTTCAAAAATAAAACATTTGAAAACTGACCATTTTCCACATTTCTGAAGCATGACATAATGGGGGGTGTTATCTCTTTTGTCGAAAATCAGCCGTTTTTGCTCGAACATTAAATGCCTCCAAATGGTATTTAATTAACTTCCCGGGGTGAAGAAACCCTTTTTGAGAACTCAGAGTGAGTAAATTGGCCATTTTCATGCACTTTTAACCATTCCATAAATCTTGTGTTTTGGGCCCCTGGAAGCATGAAAATCACTTTAAACATGCTAATTTTAGCTCTAACACTGATGATCCACCTACAAATGTGAACTGACGTTCAAAAATAAAACATTTGAAAACGGACCATTTTCCACATTTCTGAAGCATGACGTAATGGGGGGGGTGTTATCTCTTTTGTCGAAAATCAGCCGTTTTTGCTCGAACATTAAATGCCTCCAAATGGTATTTATTTCACTTCCCGAGCCCCTGGAAGCATGAAAATCACTTTAAACATGCTAATTTTAGCTCTAACACTGATGATCCACCTACAAATGTGAACTGACGTTCAAAAATAAAACATTTGAAAACGGACCATTTTCCACATTTCTGAAGCATGACGTAATGGGGGGGGTGTTATCTCTTTTGTCGAAAATCAGCCGTTTTTGCTCGAACATTGAATGCCTCCAAATGGTATTTAATTAACTTCCCGAGCCAATGGAAGCATGAAAATCACTTTAAACATGCTAATTTTAGCTCTAACACTGATGATCCACCTACAAATGTGAACTGACGTTCAAAAATAAAACATTTGAAAACGGACCATTTTCCACATTTCTGAAGCATGACGTAATGGGGGGGTGTTATCTCTTTTGTCGAAAATCAGCCGTTTTTGCTCGAACATTAAATGCCTCCAAATGGTATTTAATTAACTTCCCGGGGTGAAGAAACCCTTTTTGAGAACTCAGAGTGAGTAAATTGGCCATTTTCATGCACTTTTAACCATTCCATAAATCTTGTGTTTTGGGCCCCTGGAAGCATGAAAATCACTTTAAACATGCTAATTTTAGCTCTAACACTGATGATCCACCTACAAATGTGAACTGACGTTCAAAAATAAAACATTTGAAAACGGACCATTTTCCACATTTCTGAAGCATGACCTAATGGGGGGTGTTATCTCTTTTGTCGAAAATCAGCCGTTTTTGCTCGAACATTAAATGCCTCCAAATGGTATTTATTTCACTTCCCGAGCCCCTGGAAGCATGAAAATCACTTTAAACATGCTAATTTTAGCTCTAACACTGATGATCCACCTACAAATGTGAACTGACGTTCAAAAATAAAACATTTGAAAACGGACCATTTTCCACATTTCTGAAGCATGACGTAATGGGGGGGTGTTATCTCTTTTGTCGAAAATCAGCCGTTTTTGCTCGAACATTAAATGCCTCCAAATGGTATTTAATCAACTTCCCGGGGTGAAGAAACCCTTTTTGAGAACTCAGAGTGAGTAAATTGGCCATTTTCATGCACTTTTAACCATTCCATAAATCTTGTGTTTTGGGCACCTGGAAGCATGAAAATCACTTTAAACATGCTAATTTTAGCTCTAACACTGATGATCCACCTACAAATGTGAACTGACGTTAAAAAATAAAACATTTGAAAACGGACCATTTTCCACATTTCTGAAGCATGACGTAATGGGGGGGTGTTATCTCTTTTGTCGAAAATCAGCCGTTTTTGCTCGAACATTAAATGCCTCCAAATGGTATTTAATTAACTTCCCGGGGTGAAGAAACCCTTTTTGAGAACTCAGAGTGAGTAAATTGGCCATTTTCATGCACTTTTAACCATTCCATAAATCTTGTGTTTTGGGCCCCTGGAAGCATGAAAATCACTTTAAACATGCTAATTTTAGCTCTAACACTGATGATCGACCTACAAATGTGAACTGACGTTCAAAAATAAAACATTTGAAAACGGACCATTTTCCACATTTCTGAAGCATGACGTAATGGGGGGGTGTTATCTCTTTTGTCGAAAATCAGCCGTTTTTGCTCGAACATTAAATGCCTCCAAATGGTATTTAATTAACTTCCCGAGCCCCTGGAAGCATGAAAATCACTTTAAACATGCTAATTTTAGCTCTAACACTGATGATCCACCTACAAATGTGAACTGACGTTCAAAAATAAAACATTTGAAAACGGACCATTTTCCACATTTCTGAAGCATGACGTAATGGGGGGGTGTTATCTCTTTTGTCGAAAATCAGCCGTTTTTGCTGGAACATTAAATGCCTCCAAATGGTATTTAATTAACTTCCCGGGGTGAAGAAACCCTTTTTGAGAACTCAGAGTGAGTAAATTGGCCATTTTCATGCACTTTTAACCATTCCATAAATCTTGTGTTTTGGGCCCCTGGAATCATGAAAATCACTTTAAACATGCTAATTTTAGCTCTAACACTGATGATCCACCTACAAATGTGAACTGACGTTCAAAAATAAAACATTTGAAAACGGACAATTTTCCACATTTCTGAAGCATGACGTAATGGGGGGGGTGTTATCTCTTTTGTCGAAAATCAGCCGTTTTTGCTCGAACATTAAATGCCTCCAAATGGTATTTAATTAACTTCCCGAGCCCCTGGAAGCATGAAAATCACTTTAAACATGCTAATTTTAGCTCTAACACTGATGATCCACCTACAAATGTGAACTGACGTTCAAAAATAAAACATTTGAAAACGGACCATTTTCCACATTTCTGAAGCATGACGTAATGGGGGGGTGTTATCTCTTTTGTCGAAAATCAGCCGTTTTTGCTCGAACATTAAATGCCTCCAAATGGTATTTAATTAACTTCCCGAGCCCCTGGAAGCATGAAAATCACTTTAAACATGCTAATTTTAGCTCTAACACTGATGATCCACCTACAAATGTGAACTGACGTTCAAAAATAAAACATTTGAAAACGGACCATTTTCCACATTTCTGAAGCATGACGTAATGGGGGGGTGTTATCTCTTTTGTCGAAAATCAGCCGTTTTTGCTCGAACATTGAATGCCTCCAAATGGTATTTAATTAACTTCCCGAGCCAATGGAAGCATGAAAATCACTTTAAACATGCTAATTTTAGCTCTAACACTGATGATCCACCTACAAATGTGAACTGACGTTCAAAAATAAAACATTTGAAAACGGACCATTTTCCACATTTCTGAAGCATGACGTAATGGGGGGGTGTTATCTCTTTTGTCGAAAATCAGCCGTTTTTGCTCGAACATTAAATGCCTCCAAATGGTATTTAATTAACTTCCCGGGGTGAAGAAACCCTTTTTGAGAACTCAGAGTGAGAAAATTGGCCATTTTCATGCACTTTTAACCATTCCATAAATCTTGTGTTTTGGGCCCCTGGAAGCATGAAAATCACTTTAAACATGCTAATTTTAGCTCTAACACTGATGATCCACCTACAAATGTGAACTGACGTTCAAAAATAAAACATTTGAAAACGGACCATTTTCCACATTTCTGAAGCATGACCTAATGGGGGGTGTTATCTCTTTTGTCGAAAATCAGCCGTTTTTGCTCGAACATTAAATGCCTCCAAATGGTATTTATTTCACTTCCCGAGCCCCTGGAAGCATGAAAATCACTTTAAACATGCTAATTTTAGCTCTAACACTGATGATCCACCTACAAATGTGAACTGACGTTCAAAAATAAAACATTTGAAAACGGACCATTTTCCACATTTCTGAAGCATGACGTAATGGGGGGGTGTTATCTCTTTTGTCGAAAATCAGCCGTTTTTGCTCGAACATTAAATGCCTCCAAATGGTATTTATTTCACTTCCCGAGCCCCTGGAAGCATGAAAATCACTTTAAACATGCTAATTTTAGCTCTAACACTGATGATCCACCTACAAATGTGAACTGACGTTCAAAAATAAAACATTTGAAAACGGACCATTTTCCACATTTCTGAAGCATGACGTAATGGGGGGGTGTTATCTCTTTTGTCGAAAATCAGCCGTTTTTGCTCGAACATTAAATGCCTCCAAATGGTATTTAATCAACTTCCCGGGGTGAAGAAACCCTTTTTGAGAACTCAGAGTGAGTAAATTGGCCATTTTCATGCACTTTTAACCATTCCATAAATCTTGTGTTTTGGACACCTGGAAGCATGAAAATCACTTTAAACATGCTAATTTTAGCTCTAACACTGATGATCCACCTACAAATGTGAACTGACGTTCAAAAATAAAACATTTGAAAACGGACCATTTTCCACATTTCTGAAGCATGACGTAATGGGGGGGTGTTATCTCTTTTGTCGAAAATCAGCCGTTTTTGCTCGAACATTAAATGCCTCCAAATGGTATTTAATTAACTTCCCGGGGTGAAGAAACCCTTTTTGAGAACTCAGAGTGAGTAAATTGGCCATTTTCATGCACTTTTAACCATTCCATAAATCTTGTGTTTTGGGCCCCTGGAAGCATGAAAATCACTTTAAACATGCTAATTTTAGCTCTAACACTGATGATCGACCTACAAATGTGAACTGACGTTCAAAAATAAAACATTTGAAAACGGACCATTTTCCACATTTCTGAAGCATGACGTAATGGGGGGGTGTTATCTCTTTTGTCGAAAATCAGCCGTTTTTGCTCGAACATTAAATGCCTCCAAATGGTATTTAATTAACTTCCCGAGCCCCTGGAAGCATGAAAATCACTTTAAACATGCTAATTTTAGCTCTAACACTGATGATCCACCTACAAATGTGAACTGACGTTCAAAAATAAAACATTTGAAAACGGACCATTTTCCACATTTCTGAAGCATGACGTAATGGGGGGGTGTTATCTCTTTTGTCGAAAATCAGCCGTTTTTGCTGGAACATTAAATGCCTCCAAATGGTATTTAATTAACTTCCCGGGGTGAAGAAACCCTTTTTGAGAACTCAGAGTGAGTAAATTGGCCATTTTCATGCACTTTTAACCATTCCATAAATCTTGTGTTTTGGGCCCCTGGAATCATGAAAATCACTTTAAACATGCTAATTTTAGCTCTAACACTGATGATCCACCTACAAATGTGAACTGACGTTCAAAAATAAAACATTTGAAAACGGACCATTTTCCACATTTCTGAAGCATGACGTAATGGGGGGGTGTTATCTCTTTTGTCGAAAATCAGCCGTTTTTGCTTGAACATTAAATGCCTCCAAATGGTATTTAATTCACTTCCCGAGCCCCTGGAAGCATGAAAATCACTTCAAAACATGCTTATTTTAGCTCTAACACTGATGATCCACCTACAAATGTGAACTGACGTTCAAAAATAAAACATTTGAAAACGGACCATTTTCCACATTTCTGAAGCATGACGTAATGGGGGGGTGTTATCTCTTTTGTCGAAAATCAGCCGTTTTTGCTCGAACATTAAATGCCTCCAAATGGTATTTAATTAACTTCCCGAGCCCCTGGAAGCATGAAAATCACTTTAAACATGCTAATTTTAGCTCTAACACTGATGATCCACCTACAAATGTGAACTGATGTTCAAAAATAAAACATTTGAAAACGGACCATTTTCCACATTTCTGAAGCATGACGTAATGGGGGGGTGTTATCTCTTTTGTCGAAAATCAGCCGTTTTTGCTCGAACATTAAATGCCTCCAAATGGTATTTAATTAACTTCCCGAGCCCCTGGAAGCATGAAAATCACTTTAAACATGCTAATTTTAGCTCTAACACTGATGATCCACCTACAAATGTGAACTGACGTTCAAAAATAAAACATTTGAAAACGGACCATTTTCCACATTTCTGAAGCATGACGTAATGGGGGGGGTGTTATCTCTTTTGTCGAAAATCAGCCGTTTTTGCTCGAACATTAAATGCCTCCAAATGGTATTTAATTAACTTCCCGAGCCCCTGGAAGCATGAAAATCACTTTAAACGTGCTAATTTTAGCTCTAACACTGATGATCCACCTACAAATGTGAACTGACGTTCAAAATTAAAACATTTGAAAACGGACCATTTTCCACATTTCTGAAGCATAACGTAATGGGGGGGTGTTATCTCTTTTGTCGAAAATCAGCCGTTTTTGCTCGAACATTAAATGCCTCCAAATGATATTTAATTAACTTCCCGAGCCCCTGGAAGCATGAAAATCACTTTAAACATGCTAATTTTAGCTCTAACACTGATGATCCACCTACAAATGTGAACTGACGTTCAAAAATAAAACATTTGAAAACGGACCATTTTCCACATTTCTGAAGCATGACGTAATGGGGGGGTGTTATCTCTTTTGTCGAAAATCAGCCGTTTTTGCTCGAACATTAAATGCCTCCAAATGGTATTTAATTAACTTCCCGAGCCCCTGGAAGCATGAAAATCACTTTAAACATGCTAATTTTAGCTCTAACACTGATGATCCACCTACAAATGTGAACTGACGTTCAAAAATAAAACATTTGAAAACTGACCATTTTCCACGTTTCTGAAGCATGACGTAATGGGGGGGTATTATCTCTTTTGTCGAAAATCAGCCGTTTTTGCTCGAACATTAAATGCCTCCAAATGGTATTTAATTAACTTCCCGGGGTGAAGAAACCCTTTTTGAGAACTCAGAGTGAGTAAATTGGCCATTTTCATGCACTTTTAACCATTCCATAAATCTTGTGTTTTGGGCCCCTGGAAGCATGAAAATCACTTTAAACATGCTAATTTTAGCTCTAACACTGATGATCCACCTACAAATGTGAACTGACGTTCAAAAATAAAACATTTGAAAACGGACCATTTTCCACATTTCTGAAGCATGACGTAATGGGGGGGTGTTATCTCTTTTGTCGAAAATCAGCCGTTTTTGCTCGAACATTAAATGCCTCCAAATGGTATTTAATTAACTTCCCGAGCCCCTGGAAGCATGAAAATCACTTTAAACATGCTAATTTTAGCTCTAACACTGATGATCCACCTACAAATGTGGAACTGACGTTCAAAAATAAAACATTTGAAAACGGACCATTTTCCACATTTCTGAAGCATGACGTAATGGGGGGGTGTTATCTCTTTTGTCGAAAATCAGCCGTTTTTGCTCGAACATTGAATGCCTCCAAATGGTATTTAATTAACTTCCCGAGCCAATGGAAGCATGAAAATCACTTTAAACATGCTAATTTTAGCTCTAACACTGATGATCCACCTACAAATGTGAACTGACGTTCAAAAATAAAACATTTGAAAACGGACCATTTTCCACATTTCTGAAGCATGACGTAATGGGGGGGTGTTATCTCTTTTGTCGAAAATCAGCCGTTTTTGCTCGAACATTAAATGCCTCCAAATGGTATTTAATTAACTTCCCGGGGTGAAGAAACCCTTTTTGAGAACTCAGAGTGAGTAAATTGGCCATTTTCATGCACTTTTAACCATTCCATAAATCTTGTGTTTTGGGCCCCTGGAAGCATGAAAATCACTTTAAACATGCTAATTTTAGCTCTAACACTGATGATCCACCTACAAATGTGAACTGACGTTCAAAAATAAAACATTTGAAAACGGACCATTTTCCACATTTCTGAAGCATGACGTAATGGGGGGTGTTATCTCTTTTGTCGAAAATCAGCCGTTTTTGCTCGAACATTAAATGCCTCCAAATGGTATTTATTTCACTTCCCGAGCCCCTGGAAGCATGAAAATCACTTTAAACATGCTAATTTTAGCTCTAACACTGATGATCCACCTACAAATGTGAACTGACGTTCAAAAATAAAACATTTGAAAACGGACCATTTTCCACATTTCTGAAGCATGACGTAATGGGGGGGTGTTATCTCTTTTGTCGAAAATCAGCCGTTTTTGCTCGAACATTAAATGCCTCCAAATGGTATTTATTTCACTTCCCGAGCCCCTGGAAGCATGAAAATCACTTTAAACATGCTAATTTTAGCTCTAACACTGATGATCCACCTACAAATGTGAACTGACGTTCAAAAATAAAACATTTGAAAACGGACCATTTTCCACATTTCTGAAGCATGACGTAATGGGGGGGTGTTATCTCTTTTGTCGAAAATCAGCCGTTTTTGCTCGAACATTAAATGCCTCCAAATGGTATTTAATTAACTTCCCCAGCCCCTGGAAGCATGAAAATCACTTTAAACATGCTAATTTTAGCTCTAACACTGATGATCCACCTACAAATGTGAACTGACGTTCAAAAATAAAACATTTGAAAACGGACCATTTTCCACATTTCTGAAGCATGACGTAATGGGGGGTGTTATCTCTTTTGTCAAAAATCAGCCGTTTTTGCTCGAACATTAAATGCCTCCAAATGGTATTTAATTAACTTCCCGAGCCCCTGGAAGCATGAAAATCACTTTAAACATGCTAATTTTAGCTCTAACACTGATGATCCACCTACAAATGTGAACTGACGTTCAAAAATAAAAATTTGATAACGGACCATTTGCCACATTTCTGAAGCATGACGTAATGGGGGGGTGTTATCTCTTTTGTCAAAAATCAGCCGTTTTTGCTCGAACATTAAATGCCTCCAAATGGTATTTAATTAACTTCCCGAGCCCCTGGAAGCATGAAAATCACTTTAAACATGCTAATTTTAGCTCTAACACTGATGATCCACCTACAAATGTGAACTGACGTTCAAAAATAAAACATTTGAAAACTGACCATTTTCCACATTTCTGAAGCATGACGTAATGGGGGGGTGTTATCTCTTTTGTCGAAAATCAGCCGTTTTTGCTCGAACATTAAATGCCTCCAAATGGTATTTAATTAACTTCCCGGGGTGAAGAAACCCTTTTTGAGAACTCAGAGTGAGTAAATTGGCCATTTTCATGCACTTTTAACCATTCCATAAATCTTGTGTTTTGGGCCCCTGGAAGCATGAAAATCACTTTAAACATGCTAATTTTAGCTCTAACACTGATGATCCACCTACAAATGTGAACTGACGTTCAAAAATAAAACATTTGAAAACGGACCATTTTCCACATTTCTGAAGCATGACGTAATGGGGGGTGTTATCTCTTTTGTCGAAAATCAGCCGTTTTTGCTCGAACATTAAATGCCTCCAAATGGTATTTATTTCACTTCCCGAGCCCCTGGAAGCATGAAAATCACTTTAAACATGCTAATTTTAGCTCTAACACTGATGATCCACCTACAAATGTGAACTGACGTTCAAAAATAAAACATTTGAAAACGGACCATTTTCCACATTTCTGAAGCATGACGTAATGGGGGGGTGTTATCTCTTTTGTCGAAAATCAGCCGTTTTTGCTCGAACATTAAATGCCTCCAAATGGTATTTATTTCACTTCCCGAGCCCCTGGAAGCATGAAAATCACTTTAAACATGCTAATTTTAGCTCTAACACTGATGATCCACCTACAAATGTGAACTGACGTTCAAAAATAAAACATTTGAAAACGGACCATTTTCCACATTTCTGAAGCATGACGTAATGGGGGGGTGTTATCTCTTTTGTCGAAAATCAGCCGTTTTTGCTCGAACATTAAATGCCTCCAAATGGTATTTAATTAACTTCCACAGCCCCTGGAAGCATGAAAATCACTTTAAACATGCTAATTTTAGCTCTAACACTGATGATCCACCTACAAATGTGAACTGACGTTCAAAAATAAAACATTTGAAAACGGACCATTTTCCACATTTCTGAAGCATGACGTAATGGGGGGTGTTATCTCTTTTGTCAAAAATCAGCCGTTTTTGCTCGAACATTAAATGCCTCCAAATGGTATTTAATTAACTTCCCGAGCCCCTGGAAGCATGAAAATCACTTTAAACATGCTAATTTTAGCTCTAACACTGATGATCCACCTACAAATGTGAACTGACGTTCAAAAATAAAAATTTGATAACGGACCATTTGCCACATTTCTGAAGCATGACGTAATGGGGGGGTGTTATCTCTTTTGTCAAAAATCAGCCGTTTTTGCTCGAACATTAAATGCCTCCAAATGGTATTTAATTAACTTCCCGAGCCCCTGGAAGCATGAAAATCACTTTAAACATGCTAATTTTAGCTCTAACACTGATGATCCACCTACAAATGTGAACTGACGTTCAAAAATAAAACATTTGAAAACTGACCATTTTCCACATTTCTGAAGCATGACGTAATGGGGGGGTGTTATCTCTTTTGTCGAAAATCAGCCGTTTTTGCTCGAACATTAAATGCCTCCAAATGGTATTTAATTAACTTCCCGGGGTGAAGAAACCCTTTTTGAGAACTCAGAGTGAGTAAATTGGCCATTTTCATGCACTTTTAACCATTCCATAAATCTTGTGTTTTGGGCCCCTGGAAGCATGAAAATCACTTTAAACATGCTAATTTTAGCTCTAACACTGATGATCCACCTACAAATGTGAACTGACGTTCAAAAATAAAACATTTGAAAACGGACCATTTTCCACATTTCTGAAGCATGACGTAATGGGGGGGGTGTTATCTCTTTTGTCGAAAATCAGCCGTTTTTGCTCGAACATTAAATGCCTCCAAATGGTATTTATTTCACTTCCCGAGCCCCTGGAAGCATGAAAATCACTTTAAACATGCTAATTTTAGCTCTAACACTGATGATCCACCTACAAATGTGAACTGACGTTCAAAAATAAAACATTTAAAAACGGACAATTTTCCACATTTCTGAAGCATGACGTAATGGGGGGGTGTTATCTCTTTTGTCGAAAATCAGCCGTTTTTGCTCGAACATTAAATGCCTCCAAATGGTATTTAATTAACTTCCCGAGCCCCTGGAAGCATGAAAATCACTTTAAACATGCTAATTTTAGCTCTAACACTGATGATCCACCTACAAATGTGAACTGACGTTCAAAAATAAAACATTTGAAAACGGACCATTTTCCACATTTCTGAAGCATGACGTAATGGGGGGGGTGTTATCTCTTTTGTCGAAAATCAGCCGTTTTTGCTCGAACATTAAATGCCTCCAAATGGTATTTAATTAACTTCCCGAGCCCCTGGAAGCATGAAAATCACTTTAAACATGCTAATTTTAGCTCTAACACTGATGATCCACCTACAAATGTGAACTGACGTTCAAAAATAAAACATTTGAAAACGGACCATTTTCCACATTTCTGAAGCATGACGTAATGGGGGGTGTTATCTCTTTTGTCGAAAATCAGCCGTTTTTGCTCGAACATTGAATGCCTCCAAATGGTATTTAATTAACTTCCCGAGCCAATGGAAGCATGAAAATCACTTTAAACATGCTAATTTTAGCTCTAACACTGATGATCCACCTACAAATGTGAACTGACGTTCAAAAATAAAACATTTGAAAACGGACCATTTTCCACATTTCTGAAGCATGACGTAATGGGGGGGTGTTATCTCTTTTGTCGAAAATCAGCCGTTTTTGCTCGAACATTAAATGCCTCCAAATGGTATTTAATTAACTTCCCGAGCCCCTGGAAGCATGAAAATCACTTTAAACATGCTAATTTTAGCTCTAACACTGATGATCCACCTACAAATGTGAACTGACGTTCAAAAATAAAACATTTGAAAACGGACCATTTTCCACATTTCTGAAGCATGACGTAATGGGGGGGTGTTATCTCTTTTGTCGAAAATCAGCCGTTTTTGCTGGAACATTAAATGCCTCCAAATGGTATTTAATTAACTTCCCGGGGTGAAGAAACCCTTTTTGAGAACTCAGAGTGAGTAAATTGGCCATTTTCATGCACTTTTAACCATTCCATAAATCTTGTGTTTTGGGCCCCTGGAATCATGAAAATCACTTTAAACATGCTAATTTTAGCTCTAACACTGATGATCCACCTACAAATGTGAACTGACGTTCAAAAATAAAACATTTGAAAACGGACAATTTTCCACATTTCTGAAGCATGACGTAATGGGGGGGTGTTATCTCTTTTGTCGAAAATCAGCCGTTTTTGCTCGAACATTAAATGCCTCCAAATGGTATTTAATTAACTTCCCGAGCCCCTGGAAGCATGAAAATCACTTTAAACATGCTAATTTTAGCTCTAACACTGATGATCCACCTACAAATGTGAACTGACGTTCAAAAATAAAACATTTGAAAACGGACCATTTTCCACATTTCTGAAGCATGACGTAATGGGGGGGTGTTATCTCTTTTGTCGAAAATCAGCCGTTTTTGCTCGAACATTAAATGCCTCCAAATGGTATTTAATTAACTTCCCGAGCCCCTGGAAGCATGAAAATCACTTTAAACATGCTAATTTTAGCTCTAACACTGATGATCCACCTACAAATGTGAACTGACGTTCAAAAATAAAACATTTGAAAACGGACCATTTTCCACATTTCTGAAGCATGACGTAATGGGGGGGTGTTATCTCTTTTGTCGAAAATCAGCCGTTTTTGCTCGAACATTTAATGCCTCCAAATGGTATTTAATTAACTTCCCGGGGTGAAGAAACCCTTTTTGAGAACTCAGAGTGAGTAAATTGGCCATTTTCATGCACTTTTAACCATTCCATAAATCTTGTGTTTTGGGCCCCTGGAAGCATGAAAATCACTTTAAACATGCTAATTTTAGCTCTAACACTGATGATCCACCTACAAATGTGAACTGACGTTCAAAAATAAAACATTTGAAAACGGACCATTTTCCACATTTCTGAAGCATGACGTAATGGGGGGTGTTATCTCTTTTGTCGAAAATCAGCCGTTTTTGCTCGAACATTAAATGCCTCCAAATGGTATTTATTTCACTTCCCGAGCCCCTGGAAGCATGAAAATCACTTTAAACATGCTAATTTTAGCTCTAACACTGATGATCCACCTACAAATGTGAACTGACGTTCAAAAATAAAACATTTGAAAACGGACCATTTTCCACATTTCTGAAGCATGACGTAATGGGGGGGTGTTATCTCTTTTGTCGAAAATCAGCCGTTTTTGCTCGAACATTAAATGCCTCCAAATGGTATTTATTTCACTTCCCGAGCCCCTGGAAGCATGAAAATCACTTTAAACATGCTAATTTTAGCTCTAACACTGATGATCCACCTACAAATGTGAACTGACGTTCAAAAATAAAACATTTGAAAACGGACCATTTTCCACATTTCTGAAGCATGACGTAATGGGGGGGTGTTATCTCTTTTGTCGAAAATCAGCCGTTTTTGCTCGAACATTAAATGCCTCCAAATGGTATTTAATTAACTTCCCCAGCCCCTGGAAGCATGAAAATCACTTTAAACATGCTAATTTTAGCTCTAACACTGATGATCCACCTACAAATGTGAACTGACGTTCAAAAATAAAACATTTGAAAACGGACCATTTTCCACATTTCTGAAGCATGACGTAATGGGGGGTGTTATCTCTTTTGTCAAAAATCAGCCGTTTTTGCTCGAACATTAAATGCCTCCAAATGGTATTTAATTAACTTCCCGAGCCCCTGGAAGCATGAAAATCACTTTAAACATGCTAATTTTAGCTCTAACACTGATGATCCACCTACAAATGTGAACTGACGTTCAAAAATAAAAATTTGATAACGGACCATTTGCCACATTTCTGAAGCATGACGTAATGGGGGGGTGTTATCTCTTTTGTCAAAAATCAGCCGTTTTTGCTCGAACATTAAATGCCTCCAAATGGTATTTAATTAACTTCCCGAGCCCCTGGAAGCATGAAAATCACTTTAAACATGCTAATTTTAGCTCTAACACTGATGATCCACCTACAAATGTGAACTGACGTTCAAAAATAAAACATTTGAAAACTGACCATTTTCCACATTTCTGAAGCATGACGTAATGGGGGGGTGTTATCTCTTTTGTCGAAAATCAGCCGTTTTTGCTCGAACATTAAATGCCTCCAAATGGTATTTAATTAACTTCCCGGGGTGAAGAAACCCTTTTTGAGAACTCAGAGTGAGTAAATTGGCCATTTTCATGCACTTTTAACCATTCCATAAATCTTGTGTTTTGGGCCCCTGGAAGCATGAAAATCACTTTAAACATGCTAATTTTAGCTCTAACACTGATGATCCACCTACAAATGTGAACTGACGTTCAAAAATAAAACATTTGAAAACGGACCATTTTCCACATTTCTGAAGCATGACGTAATGGGGGGGGTGTTATCTCTTTTGTCGAAAATCAGCCGTTTTTGCTCGAACATTAAATGCCTCCAAATGGTATTTATTTCACTTCCCGAGCCCCTGGAAGCATGAAAATCACTTTAAACATGCTAATTTTAGCTCTAACACTGATGATCCACCTACAAATGTGAACTGACGTTCAAAAATAAAACATTTAAAAACGGACAATTTTCCACATTTCTGAAGCATGACGTAATGGGGGGGTGTTATCTCTTTTGTCGAAAATCAGCCGTTTTTGCTCGAACATTAAATGCCTCCAAATGGTATTTAATTAACTTCCCGAGCCCCTGGAAGCATGAAAATCACTTTAAACATGCTAATTTTAGCTCTAACACTGATGATCCACCTACAAATGTGAACTGACGTTCAAAAATAAAACATTTGAAAACGGACCATTTTCCACATTTCTGAAGCATGACGTAATGGGGGGGGTGTTATCTCTTTTGTCGAAAATCAGCCGTTTTTGCTCGAACATTAAATGCCTCCAAATGGTATTTAATTAACTTCCCGAGCCCCTGGAAGCATGAAAATCACTTTAAACATGCTAATTTTAGCTCTAACACTGATGATCCACCTACAAATGTGAACTGACGTTCAAAAATAAAACATTTGAAAACGGACCATTTTCCACATTTCTGAAGCATGACGTAATGGGGGGTGTTATCTCTTTTGTCGAAAATCAGCCGTTTTTGCTCGAACATTGAATGCCTCCAAATGGTATTTAATTAACTTCCCGAGCCAATGGAAGCATGAAAATCACTTTAAACATGCTAATTTTAGCTCTAACACTGATGATCCACCTACAAATGTGAACTGACGTTCAAAAATAAAACATTTGAAAACGGACCATTTTCCACATTTCTGAAGCATGACGTAATGGGGGGGTGTTATCTCTTTTGTCGAAAATCAGCCGTTTTTGCTCGAACATTAAATGCCTCCAAATGGTATTTAATTAACTTCCCGAGCCCCTGGAAGCATGAAAATCACTTTAAACATGCTAATTTTAGCTCTAACACTGATGATCCACCTACAAATGTGAACTGACGTTCAAAAATAAAACATTTGAAAACGGACCATTTTCCACATTTCTGAAGCATGACGTAATGGGGGGGTGTTATCTCTTTTGTCGAAAATCAGCCGTTTTTGCTGGAACATTAAATGCCTCCAAATGGTATTTAATTAACTTCCCGGGGTGAAGAAACCCTTTTTGAGAACTCAGAGTGAGTAAATTGGCCATTTTCATGCACTTTTAACCATTCCATAAATCTTGTGTTTTGGGCCCCTGGAATCATGAAAATCACTTTAAACATGCTAATTGTAGCTCTAACACTGATGATCCACCTACAAATGTGAACTGACGTTCAAAAATAAAACATTTGAAAACGGACAATTTTCCACATTTCTGAAGCATGACGTAATGGGGGGGTGTTATCTCTTTTGTCGAAAATCAGCCGTTTTTGCTCGAACATTAAATGCCTCCAAATGGTATTTAATTAACTTCCCGAGCCCCTGGAAGCATGAAAATCACTTTAAACATGCTAATTTTAGCTCTAACACTGATGATCCACCTACAAATGTGAACTGACGTTCAAAAATAAAACATTTGAAAACGGACCATTTTCCACATTTCTGAAGCATGACGTAATGGGGGGGTGTTATCTCTTTTGTCGAAAATCAGCCGTTTTTGCTCGAACATTAAATGCCTCCAAATGGTATTTAATTAACTTCCCGAGCCCCTGGAAGCATGAAAATCACTTTAAACATGCTAATTTTAGCTCTAACACTGATGATCCACCTACAAATGTGAACTGACGTTCAAAAATAAAACATTTGAAAACGGACCATTTTCCACATTTCTGAAGCATGACGTAATGGGGGGGTGTTATCTCTTTTGTCGAAAATCAGCCGTTTTTGCTCGAACATTGAATGCCTCCAAATGGTATTTAATTAACTTCCCGAGCCAATGGATGCATGAAAATCACTTTAAACATGCTAATTTTAGCTCTAACACTGATGATCCACCTACAAATGTGAACTGACGTTCAAAAATAAAACATTTGAAAACGGACCATTTTCCACATTTCTGAAGCATGACGTAATGGGGGGGTGTTATCTCTTTTGTCGAAAATCAGCCGTTTTTGCTCGAACATTAAATGCCTCCAAATGGTATTTAATTAACTTCCCGGGGTGAAGAAACCCTTTTTGAGAACTCAGAGTGAGAAAATTGGCCATTTTCATGCACTTTTAACCATTCCATAAATCTTGTGTTTTGGGCCCCTGGAAGCATGAAAATCACTTTAAACATGCTAATTTTAGCTCTAACACTGATGATCCACCTACAAATGTGAACTGACGTTCAAAAATAAAACATTTGAAAACGGACCATTTTCCACATTTCTGAAGCATGACCTAATGGGGGGTGTTATCTCTTTTGTCGAAAATCAGCCGTTTTTGCTCGAACATTAAATGCCTCCAAATGGTATTTATTTCACTTCCCGAGCCCCTGGAAGCATGAAAATCACTTTAAACATGCTAATTTTAGCTCTAACACTGATGATCCACCTACAAATGTGAACTGACGTTCAAAAATAAAACATTTGAAAACGGACCATTTTCCACATTTCTGAAGCATGACGTAATGGGGGGGTGTTATCTCTTTTGTCGAAAATCAGCCGTTTTTGCTCGAACATTAAATGCCTCCAAATGGTATTTATTTCACTTCCCGAGCCCCTGGAAGCATGAAAATCACTTTAAACATGCTAATTTTAGCTCTAACACTGATGATCCACCTACAAATGTGAACTGACGTTCAAAAATAAAACATTTGAAAACGGACCATTTTCCACATTTCTGAAGCATGACGTAATGGGGGGGTGTTATCTCTTTTGTCGAAAATCAGCCGTTTTTGCTCGAACATTAAATGCCTCCAAATGGTATTTAATCAACTTCCCGGGGTGAAGAAACCCTTTTTGAGAACTCAGAGTGAGTAAATTGGCCATTTTCATGCACTTTTAACCATTCCATAAATCTTGTGTTTTGGGCACCTGGAAGCATGAAAATCACTTTAAACATGCTAATTTTAGCTCTAACACTGATGATCCACCTACAAATGTGAACTGACGTTCAAAAATAAAACATTTGAAAACGGACCATTTTCCACATTTCTGAAGCATGACGTAATGGGGGGGTGTTATCTCTTTTGTCGAAAATCAGCCGTTTTTGCTCGAACATTAAATGCCTCCAAATGGTATTTAATTAACTTCCCGGGGTGAAGAAACCCTTTTTGAGAACTCAGAGTGAGTAAATTGGCCATTTTCAAGCACTTTTAACCATTCCATAAATCTTGTGTTTTGGGCCCCTGGAAGCATGAAAATCACTTTAAACATGCTAATTTTAGCTCTAACACTGATGATCGACCTACAAATGTGAACTGACGTTCAAAAATAAAACATTTGAAAACGGACCATTTTCCACATTTCTGAAGCATGACGTAATGGGGGGGTGTTATCTCTTTTGTCGAAAATCAGCCGTTTTTGCTCGAACATTAAATGCCTCCAAATGGTATTTAATTAACTTCCCGAGCCCCTGGAAGCATGAAAATCACTTTAAACATGCTAATTTTAGCTCTAACACTGATGATCCACCTACAAATGTGAACTGACGTTCAAAAATAAAACATTTGAAAACGGACCATTTTCCACATTTCTGAAGCATGACGTAATGGGGGGGTGTTATCTCTTTTGTCGAAAATCAGCCGTTTTTGCTGGAACATTAAATGCCTCCAAATGGTATTTAATTAACTTCCCGGGGTGAAGAAACCCTTTTTGAGAACTCAGAGTGAGTAAATTGGCCATTTTCATGCACTTTTAACCATTCCATAAATCTTGTGTTTTGGGCCCCTGGAATCATGAAAATCACTTTAAACATGCTAATTTTAGCTCTAACACTGATGATCCACCTACAAATGTGAACTGACGTTCAAAAATAAAACATTTGAAAACGGACCATTTTCCACATTTCTGAAGCATGACGTAATGGGGGGGTGTTATCTCTTTTGTCGAAAATCAGCCGTTTTTGCTTGAACATTAAATGCCTCCAAATGGTATTTAATTCACTTCCCGAGCCCCTGGAAGCATGAAAATCACTTCAAAACATGCTTATTTTAGCTCTAACACTGATGATCCACCTACAAATGTGAACTGACGTTCAAAAATAAAACATTTGAAAACGGACCATTTTCCACATTTCTGAAGCATGACGTAATGGGGGGGTGTTATCTCTTTTGTCGAAAATCAGCCGTTTTTGCTCGAACATTAAATGCCTCCAAATGGTATTTAATTAACTTCCCGAGCCCCTGGAAGCATGAAAATCACTTTAAACATGCTAATTTTAGCTCTAACACTGATGATCCACCTACAAATGTGAACTGATGTTCAAAAATAAAACATTTGAAAACGGACCATTTTCCACATTTCTGAAGCATGACGTAATGGGGGGGTGTTATCTCTTTTGTCGAAAATCAGCCGTTTTTGCTCGAACATTAAATGCCTCCAAATGGTATTTAATTAACTTCCCGAGCCCCTGGAAGCATGAAAATCACTTTAAACATGCTAATTTTAGCTCTAACACTGATGATCCACCTACAAATGTGAACTGACGTTCAAAAATAAAACATTTGAAAACGGACAATTTTCCACATTTCTGAAGCATGACGTAATGGGGGGGGTGTTATCTCTTTTGTCGAAAATCAGCCGTTTTTGCTCGAACATTAAATGCCTCCAAATGGTATTTAATTAACTTCCCGAGCCCCTGGAAGCATGAAAATCACTTTAAACGTGCTAATTTTAGCTCTAACACTGATGATCCACCTACAAATGTGAACTGACGTTCAAAATTAAAACATTTGAAAACGGACCATTTTCCACATTTCTGAAGCATAACGTAATGGGGGGGTGTTATCTCTTTTGTCGAAAATCAGCCGTTTTTGCTCGAACATTAAATGCCTCCAAATGATATTTAATTAACTTCCCGAGCCCCTGGAAGCATGAAAATCACTTTAAACATGCTAATTTTAGCTCTAACACTGATGATCCACCTACAAATGTGAACTGACGTTCAAAAATAAAACATTTGAAAACGGACCATTTTCCACATTTCTGAAGCATGACGTAATGGGGGGGTGTTATCTCTTTTGTCGAAAATCAGCCGTTTTTGCTCGAACATTAAATGCCTCCAAATGGTATTTAATTAACTTCCCGAGCCCCTGGAAGCATGAAAATCACTTTAAACATGCTAATTTTAGCTCTAACACTGATGATCCACCTACAAATGTGAACTGACGTTCAAAAATAAAACATTTGAAAACTGACCATTTTCCACGTTTCTGAAGCATGACGTAATGGGGGGGTATTATCTCTTTTGTCGAAAATCAGCCGTTTTTGCTCGAACATTAAATGCCTCCAAATGGTATTTAATTAACTTCCCGGGGTGAAGAAACCCTTTTTGAGAACTCAGAGTGAGTAAATTGGCCATTTTCATGCACTTTTAACCATTCCATAAATCTTGTGTTTTGGGCCCCTGGAAGCATGAAAATCACTTTAAACATGCTAATTTTAGCTCTAACACTGATGATCCACCTACAAATGTGAACTGACGTTCAAAAATAAAACATTTGAAAACGGACCATTTTCCACATTTCTGAAGCATGACGTAATGGGGGGGGTGTTATCTCTTTTGTCGAAAATCAGCCGTTTTTGCTCGAACATTAAATGCCTCCAAATGGTATTTATTTCACTTCCCGAGCCCCTGGAAGCATGAAAATCACTTTAAACATGCTAATTTTAGCTCTAACACTGATGATCCACCTACAAATGTGAACTGACGTTCAAAAATAAAACATTTGAAAACGGACCATTTTCCACATTTCTGAAGCATGACGTAATGGGGGGGTGTTATCTCTTTTGTCGAAAATCAGCCGTTTTTGCTCGAACATTAAATGCCTCCAAATGGTATTTAATTAACTTCCCGAGCCCCTGGAAGCATGAAAATCACTTTAAACATGCTAATTTTAGCTCTAACACTGATGATCCACCTACAAATGTGAACTGACGTTCAAAAATAAAACATTTGAAAACGGACCATTTTCCACATTTCTGAAGCATGACGTAATGGGGGGGTGTTATCTCTTTTGTCGAAAATCAGCCGTTTTTGCTCGAACATTAAATGCCTCCAAATGGTATTTATTTCACTTCCCGAGCCCCTGGAAGCATGAAAATCACTTTAAACATGCTAATTTTAGCTCTAACACTGATGATCCACCTACAAATGTGAACTGACGTTCAAAAATAAAACATTTGAAAACGGACCATTTTCCACATTTCTGAAGCATGACGTAATGGGGGGGTGTTATCTCTTTTGTCGAAAATCAGCCGTTTTTGCTCGAACATTAAATGCCTCCAAATGGTATTTAATTAACTTCCCCAGCCCCTGGAAGCATGAAAATCACTTTAAACATGCTAATTTTAGCTCTAACACTGATGATCCACCTACAAATGTGAACTGACGTTCAAAAATAAAACATTTGAAAACGGACCATTTTCCACATTTCTGAAGCATGACGTAATGGGGGGTGTTATCTCTTTTGTCAAAAATCAGCCGTTTTTGCTCGAACATTAAATGCCTCCAAATGGTATTTAATTAACTTCCCGAGCCCCTGGAAGCATGAAAATCACTTTAAACATGCTAATTTTAGCTCTAACACTGATGATCCACCTACAAATGTGAACTGACGTTCAAAAATAAAACATTTGAAAACGGACCATTTTCCACATTTCTGAAGCATGACGTAATGGGGGGGTGTTATCTCTTTTGTCGAAAATCAGCCGTTTTTGCTCGAACATTAAATGCCTCCAAATGGTATTTAATTAACTTCCCGAGCCCCTGGAAGCATGAAAATCACTTTAAACATGCTAATTTTAGCTCTAACACTGATGATCCACCTACAAATGTGAACTGACGTTCAAAAATAAAAATTTGATAACGGACCATTTGCCACATTTCTGAAGCATGACGTAATGGGGGGGTGTTATCTCTTTTGTCAAAAATCAGCCGTTTTTGCTCGAACATTAAATGCCTCCAAATGGTATTTAATTAACTTCCCGAGCCCCTGGAAGCATGAAAATCACTTTAAACATGCTAATTTTAGCTCTAACACTGATGATCCACCTACAAATGTGAACTGACGTTCAAAAATAAAACATTTGAAAACTGACCATTTTCCACATTTCTGAAGCATGACGTAATGGGGGGGTGTTATCTCTTTTGTCGAAAATCAGCCGTTTTTGCTCGAACATTAAATGCCTCCAAATGGTATTTAATTAACTTCCCGGGGTGAAGAAACCCTTTTTGAGAACTCAGAGTGAGTAAATTGGCCATTTTCATGCACTTTTAACCATTCCATAAATCTTGTTTTTTGGGCCCCTGGAAGCATGAAAATCACTTTAAACATGCTAATTTTAGCTCTAACACTGATGATCCACCTACAAATGTGAACTGACGTTCAAAAATAAAACATTTGAAAACGGACCATTTTCCACATTTCTGAAGCATGACGTAATGGGGGGGGTGTTATCTCTTTTGTCGAAAATCAGCCGTTTTTGCTCGAACATTAAATGCCTCCAAATGGTATTTATTTCACTTCCCGAGCCCCTGGAAGCATGAAAATCACTTTAAACATGCTAATTTTAGCTCTAACACTGATGATCCACCTACAAATGTGAACTGACGTTCAAAAATAAAACATTTGAAAACGGACCATTTTCCACATTTCTGAAGCATGACGTAATGGGGGGGTGTTATCTCTTTTGTCGAAAATCAGCCGTTTTTGCTGGAACATTAAATGCCTCCAAATGGTATTTAATTAACTTCCCGGGGTGAAGAAACCCTTTTTGAGAACTCAGAGTGAGTAAATTGGCCATTTTCATGCACTTTTAACCATTCCATAAATCTTGTGTTTTGGGCCCCTGGAATCATGAAAATCACTTTAAACATGCTAATTTTAGCTCTAACACTGATGATCCACCTACAAATGTGAACTGACGTTCAAAAATAAAACATTTGAAAACGGACAATTTTCCACATTTCTGAAGCATGACGTAATGGGGGGGTGTTATCTCTTTTGTCGAAAATCAGCCGTTTTTGCTCGAACATTAAATGCCTCCAAATGGTATTTAATTAACTTCCCGAGCCCCTGGAAGCATGAAAATCACTTTAAACATGCTAATTTTAGCTCTAACACTGATGATCCACCTACAAATGTGAACTGACGTTCAAAAATAAAACATTTGAAAACGGACCATTTTCCACATTTCTGAAGCATGACGTAATGGGGGGGTGTTATCTCTTTTGTCGAAAATCAGCCGTTTTTGCTCGAACATTAAATGCCTCCAAATGGTATTTAATTAACTTCCCGAGCCCCTGGAAGCATGAAAATCACTTTAAACATGCTAATTTTAGCTCTAACACTGATGATCCACCTACAAATGTGAACTGACGTTCAAAAATAAAACATTTGAAAACGGACCATTTTCCACATTTCTGAAGCATGACGTAATGGGGGGGTGTTATCTCTTTTGTCGAAAATCAGCCGTTTTTGCTCGAACATTGAATGCCTCCAAATGGTATTTAATTAACTTCCCGAGCCAATGGAAGCATGAAAATCACTTTAAACATGCTAATTTTAGCTCTAACACTGATGATCCACCTACAAATGTGAACTGACGTTCAAAAATAAAACATTTGAAAACGGACCATTTTCCACATTTCTGAAGCATGACGTAATGGGGGGGTGTTATCTCTTTTGTCGAAAATCAGCCGTTTTTGCTCGAACATTAAATGCCTCCAAATGGTATTTAATTAACTTCCCCAGCCCCTGGAAGCATGAAAATCACTTTAAACATGCTAATTTTAGCTCTAACACTGATGATCCACCTACAAATGTGAACTGACGTTCAAAAATAAAACATTTGAAAACGGACCATTTTCCACATTTCTGAAGCATGACGTAATGGGGGGTGTTATCTCTTTTGTCAAAAATCAGCCGTTTTTGCTCGAACATTAAATGCCTCCAAATGGTATTTAATTAACTTCCCGAGCCCCTGGAAGCATGAAAATCACTTTAAACATGCTAATTTTAGCTCTAACACTGATGATCCACCTACAAATGTGAACTGACGTTCAAAAATAAAACATTTGAAAACGGACCATTTTCCACATTTCTGAAGCATGACGTAATGGGGGGGTGTTATCTCTTTTGTCGAAAATCAGCCGTTTTTGCTCGAACATTAAATGCCTCCAAATGGTATTTAATTAACTTCCCGAGCCCCTGGAAGCATGAAAATCACTTTAAACATGCTAATTTTAGCTCTAACACTGATGATCCACCTACAAATGTGAACTGACGTTCAAAAATAAAACATTTGAAAACGGACCATTTTCCACATTTCTGAAGCATGACGTAATGGTGGGGTGTTATCTCTTTTGTCGAAAATCAGCCGTTTTTGCTCGAACATTGAATGCCTCCAAATGGTATTTAATTAACTTCCCGAGCCAATGGAAGCATGAAAATCACTTTAAACATGCTAATTTTAGCTCTAACACTGATGATCCACCTACAAATGTGAACTGACGTTCAAAAATAAAACATTTGAAAACGGACCATTTTCCACATTTCTGAAGCATGACGTAATTGGGGGGGTGTTATCTCTTTTGTCGAAAATCAGCCGTTTTTGCTCGAACATTAAATGCCTCCAAATGGTATTTAATTAACTTCCCGGGGAGAAGAAACCCTTTTTGAGAACTCAGAGTGAGTAAATTGGCCATTTTCATGCACTTTTAACCATTCCATAAATCTTGTGTTTTGGGCCCCTGGAAGCATGAAAAACACTTTAAACATGCTAATTTTAGCTCTAACACTGATGATCCACCTACAAATGTGAACTGACGTTCAAAAATAAAACATTTGAAAACGGACCATTTTCCACATTTCTGAAGCATGACGTAATGGGGGGTGTTATCTCTTTTGTCGAAAATCAGCCGTTTTTGCTCGAACATTAAATGCCTCCAAATGGTATTTATTTCACTTCCCGAGCCCCTGGAAGCATGAAAATCACTTTAAACATGCTAATTTTAGCTCTAACACTGATGATCCACCTACAAATGTGAACTGACGTTCAAAAATAAAACATTTGAAAACGGACCATTTTCCACATTTCTGAAGCATGACGTAATGGGGGGGTGTTATCTCTTTTGTCGAAAATCAGCCATTTTTGCTCGAACATTAAATGCCTCCAAATGGTATTTAATTAACTTCCCCAGCCCCTGGAAGCATGAAAATCACTTTAAACATGCTAATTTTAGCTTTAACACTGATGATCCACCTACAAATGTGAACTGACGTTCAAAAATAAAACATTTGAAAACGGACCATTTTCCACATTTCTGAAGCATGACGTAATGGGGGGTGTTATCTCTTTTGTCGAAAATCAGCCGTTTTTGCTCGAACATTAAATGCCTCCAAATGGTATTTAATTCACTTCCCGAGCCCCTGGAAGCATGAAAATCACTTTAAACATGCTAATTTTAGCTCTAACACTGATGATCCACCTACAAATGTGAACTGACGTTCAAAAATAAAACATTTGAAAATGGACCATTTTCCACATTTCTGAAGCATGACGTAATGGGGGGGTGTTATCTCTTTTGTCGAAAATCAGCCGTTTTTGCTCGAACATTAAATGCCTCCAAATGGTATTTAATTCACTTCCCGAGCCCCTGGAAGCATGAAAATCACTTTAAACATGCTCATTTTAGCTCTAACACTGATGATCCACCTACAAATGTGAACTGACGTTCAAAAATAAAACATTTGAAAACGGACCATTTTCCACATTTCTGAAGCATGACGTAATGGGGGGGTGTTATCTCTTTTGTCGAAAATCAGCCGTTTTTGCTCGAACATTAAATGCCTCCAAATGGTATTTAATTAACTTCCCGAGCCCCTGGAAGCATGAAAATCACTTTAAACATGCTAATTTTAGCTCTAACACTGATGATCCACCTACAAATGTGAACTGACGTTCAAAAATAAAACATTTGAAAACGGACCATTTTCCACATTTCTGAAGCATGACGTAATGGGGGGGTGTTATCTCTTTTGTCGAAAATCAGCCGTTTTTGCTCGAACATTAAATGCCTCCAAATGGTATTTAATTAACTTCCCGGGGTGAAGAAACCCTTTTTGAGAACTCAGAGTGAGTAAATTGGCCATTTTCATGCACTTTTAACCATTCCATAAATCTTGTGTTTTGGGCCCCTGGAAGCATGAAAATCACTTTAAACATGCTAATTTTAGCTCTAACACTGATGATCCACCTACAAATGTGAACTGACGTTCAAAAATAAAACATTTGAAAACGGACCATTTTCCACATTTCTGAAGCATGACGTAATGGGGGGTGTTATCTCTTTTGTCGAAAATCAGCCGTTTTTGCTCGAACATTAAATGCCTCCAAATGGTATTTATTTCACTTCCCGAGCCCCTGGAAGCATGAAAATCACTTTAAACATGCTAATTTTAGCTCTAACACTGATGATCCACCTACAAATGTGAACTGACGTTCAAAAATAAAACATTTCAAAACGGACCATTTTCCACATTTCTGAAGCATGACGTAATGGGGGGGTGTTATCTCTTTTGTCGAAAATCAGCCGTTTTTGCTCGAACATTAAATGCCTCCAAATGGTATTTAATTCACTTCCCGAGCCCCTGGAAGCATGAAAATCACTTTAAACATGCTAATTTTAGCTCTAACACTGATGATCCACCTACAAATGTGAACTGACGTTCAAAAATAAAACATTTGAAAACGGACCATTTTCCACATTTCTGAAGCATGACGTAATGGGGGGGTGTTATCTCTTTTGTCGAAAATCAGCCGTTTTTGCTCGAACATTAAATGCCTCCAAATGGTATTTAATTCACTTCCCGAGCCACTGGAAGCATGAAAATCACTTTAAACATGCTAATTTTAGCTCTAACACTGATGATCCACCTACAAATGTGAACTGACGTTCAAAAATAAAACATTTGAAAACGGACCATTTTCCACATTTCTGAAGCATGACGTAATGGGGGGGTGTTATCTCTTTTGTCGAAAATCTGCCGTTTTTGCTCGAACATTAAATGCCTCCAAATGGTATTTAATTAACTTCCCGGGGTGAAGAAACCCTTTTTGAGAACTCAGAGTGAGTAAATTGGCCATTTTCATGCACTTTTAACCATTCCATAAATCTTGTGTTTTGGGCCCCTGGAAGCATGAAAATCACTTTAAACATGCTAATTTTAGCTCTAACACTGATGATCCACCTACAAATGTGAACTGACGTTCAAAAATAAAACATTTGAAAACGGACCATTTTTCACATTTCTGAAGCATGACGTAATGGGGGGTGTTATCTCTTTTGTCGAAAATCAGCCGTTTTTGCTCGAACATTAAATGCCTCCAAATGGTATTTATTTCACTTCCCGAGCCCCTGGAAGCATGAAAATCACTTTAAACATGCTAATTTTAGCTCTAACACTGATGATCCACCTACAAATATGAACTGACGTTCAAAAATAAAACATTTGAAAACGGACCATTTTCCACATTTCTGAAGCATGACGTAATGGGGGGGTGTTATCTCTTTTGTCGAAAATCAGCCGTTTTTGCTCGAACATTAAATGCCTCCAAATGGTATTTATTTCACTTCCCGAGCCCCTGGAAGCATGAAAATCACTTTAAACATGCTAATTTTAGCTCTAACACTGATGATCCACCTACAAATATGAACTGACGTTCAAAAATAAAACATTTGAAAACGGACCATTTTCCACATTTCTGAAGCATGACGTAATGGGGGGGTGTTATCTCTTTTGTCGAAAATCAGCCGTTTTTGCTCGAACATTAAATGCCTCCAAATGGTATTTATTTCACTTCCCGAGCCCCTGGAAGCATGAAAATCACTTTAAACATGCAAATTTTAGCTCTAACACTGATGATCCACCTACAAATGTGAACTGACGTTCAAAAATAAAACATTTGAAAACGGACCATTTTCCACATTTCTGAAGCATGACGTAATGGGGGGGTGTTATCTCTTTTGTCGAAAATCAGCCGTTTTTGCTCGAACATTAAATGCCTCCAAATGGTATTTAATTAACTTCCCCAGCCCCTGGAAGCATGAAAATCACTTTAAACATGCTAATTTTAGCTCTAACACTGATGATCCACCTACAAATGTGAACTGACGTTCAAAAATAAAACATTTGAAAACGGACCATTTTCCACATTTCTGAAGCATGACGTAATGGGGGGGTGTTATCTCTTTTGTCGAAAATCAGCCGTTTTTGCTCGAACATTAAATGCCTCCAAATGGTATTTATTTCACTTCCCGAGCCCCTGGAAGCATGAAAATCACTTTAAACATGCTAATTTTAGCTCTAACACTGATGATCCACCTACAAATGTGAACTGACGTTCAAAAATAAAACATTTGAAAACGGACCATTTTCCACATTTCTGAAGCATGACGTAATGGGGGGGTGTTATCTCTTTTGTCGAAAATCAGCCGTTTTTGCTCGAACATTAAATGCCTCCAAATGGTATTTAATTAACTTCCCGAGCCCCTGGAAGCATGAAAATCACTTTAAACATGCTAATTTTAGCTCTAACACTGATGATCCACCTACAAATGTGAACTGACGTTCAAAAATAAAACATTTGAAAACGGACCATTTTCCACATTTCTGAAGCATGACGTAATGGGGGGGGTGTTATCTCTTTTGTCGAAAATCAGCCGTTTTTGCTCGAACATTAAATGCCTCCAAATGGTATTTAATTAACTTCCCGAGCCCCTGGAAGCATGAAAATCACTTTAAACATGCTAATTTTAGCTCTAACACTGATGATCCACCTACAAATGTGAACTGACGTTCAAAAATAAAACATTTGAAAACGGACCATTTTCCACATTTCTGAAGCATGACGTAATGGGGGGGTGTTATCTCTTTTGTCGAAAATCAGCCGTTTTTGCTCGAACATTAAATGCCTCCAAATGGTATTTAATTAACTTCCCGAGCCCCTGGAAGCATGAAAATCACTTTAAACATGCTAATTTTAGCTCTAACACTGATGATCCACCTACAAATGTGAACTGACGTTCAAAAATAAAACATTTGAAAACTGACCATTTTCCACATTTCTGAAGCATGACGTAATGGGGGGGTGTTATCTCTTTTGTCGAAAATCAGCCGTTTTTGCTCGAACATTAAATGCCTCCAAATGGTATTTAATTAACTTCCCGGGGTGAAGAAACCCTTTTTGAGAACTCAGAGTGAGTAAATTGGCCATTTTCATGCACTTTTAACCATTCCATAAATCTTGTGTTTTGGGCCCCTGGAAGCATGAAAATCACTTTAAACATGCTAATTTTAGCTCTAACACTGATGATCCACCTACAAATGTGAACTGACGTTCAAAAATAAAACATTTGAAAACGGACCATTTTCCACATTTCTGAAGCATGACGTAATGGGGGGGAGTGTTATCTCTTTTGTCGAAAATCAGCCGTTTTTGCTCGAACATTAAATGCCTCCAAATGGTATTTATTTCACTTCCCGAGCCCCTGGAAGCATGAAAATCACTTTAAACATGCTAATTTTAGCTCTAACACTGATGATCCACCTACAAATGTGAACTGACGTTCAAAAATAAAACATTTGAAAACGGACCATTTTCCACATTTCTGAAGCATGACGTAATGGGGGGGTGTTATCTCTTTTGTCGAAAATCAGCCGTTTTTGCTCGAACATTAAATGCCTCCAAATGGTATTTAATTAACTTCCCGAGCCCCTGGAAGCATGAAAATCACTTTAAACATGCTAATTTTAGCTCTAACACTGATGATCCACCTACAAATGTGAACTGACGTTCAAAAATAAAACATTTGAAAACGGACCATTTTCCACATTTCTGAAGCATGACGTAATGGGGGGGTGTTATCTCTTTTGTCGAAAATCAGCCGTTTTTGCTCGAACATTAAATGCCTCCAAATGGTATTTAATTAACTTCCCGAGCCCCTGGAAGCATGAAAATCACTTTAAACATGCTAATTTTAGCTCTTACACTGATGATCCACCTACAAATGTGAACTGACGTTCAAAAATAAAACATTTGAAAACGGACCATTTTCCACATTTCTGAAGCATGACGTAATGGGGGGGTGTTATCTCTTTTGTCGAAAATCAGCCGTTTTTGCTCGAACATTGAATGCCTCCAAATGGTATTTAATTAACTTCCCGAGCCAATGGAAGCATGAAAATCACTTTAAACATGCTAATTTTAGCTCTAACACTGATGATCCACCTACAAATGTGAACTGACGTTCAAAAATAAAACATTTGAAAACGGACCATTTTCCACATTTCTGAAGCATGACGTAATGGGGGGGTGTTATCTCTTTTGTCGAAAATCAGCCGTTTTTGCTCGAACATTAAATGCCTCCAAATGGTATTTAATTAACTTCCCGGGGTGAACAAACCCTTTTTGAGAACTCAGAGTGAGTAAATTGGCCATTTTCATGCACTTTTAACCATTCCATAAATCTTGTGTTTTGGGCCCCTGGAAGCATGAAAATCACTTTAAACATGCTAATTTTAGCTCTAACACTGATGATCCACCTACAAATGTGAACTGACGTTCAAAAATAAAACATTTGAAAACGGACCATTTTCCACATTTCTGAAGCATGACGTAATGGGGGGTGTTATCTCTTTTGTCGAAAATCAGCCGTTTTTGCTCGAACATTAAATGCCTCCAAATGGTATTTATTTCACTTCCCGAGCCCCTGGAAGCATGAAAATCACTTTAAAGATGCTAATTTTAGCTCTAACACTGATGATCCACCTACAAATGTGAACTGACGTTCAAAAATAAAACATTTGAAAACGGACCATTTTCCACATTTCTGAAGCATGACGTAATGGGGGGGTGTTATCTCTTTTGTCGAAAATCAGCCGTTTTTGCTCGAACATTAAATGCCTCCAAATGGTATTTAATTCACTTCCCGAGCCCCTGGAAGCATGAAAATCACTTTAAACATGCTAATTTTAGCTCTAACACTGATGATCCACCTACAAATGTGAACTGACGTTCAAAAATAAAACATTTGAAAACGGACCATTTTCCACATTTCTGAAGCATGACGTAATGGGGGGGTGTTATCTCTTTTGTCGAAAATCAGCCGTTTTTGCTCGAACATTAAATGCCTCCAAATGGTATTTAATTAACTTCCCGAGCCCCTGGAAGCATGAAAATCACTTTAAACATGCTAATTTTAGCTCTAACACTGATGATCCACCTACAAATGTGAACTGACGTTCAAAAATAAAACATTTGAAAACGGACCATTTTCCACATTTCTGAAGCATGACGTAATGGGGGGGTGTTATCTCTTTTGTCGAAAATCAGCCGTTTTTGCTCGAACATTAAATGCCTCCAAATGGTATTTAATTAACTTCCCGGGGTGAAGAAACCCTTTTTGAGAACTCAGAGTGAGTAAATTGGCCATTTTCATGCACTTTTAACCATTCCATAAATCTTGTGTTTTGGGCCCCCAGAAGCATGAAAATCACTTTAAACATGCTAATTTTAGCTCTAACACTGATGATCCACCTACAAATGTGAACTGACGTTCAAAAATAAAACATTTGAAAACGGACCATTTTCCACATTTCTGAAGCATGACGTAATGGGGGGTGTTATCTCTTTTGTCGAAAATCAGCCGTTTTTGCTCGAACATTAAATGCCTCCAAATGGTATTTATTTCACTTCCCGAGCCCCTGGAAGCATGAAAATCACTTTAAACATGCTAATTTTAGCTCTAACACTGATGATCCACCTACAAATGTGAACTGACGTTCAAAAATAAAACATTTGAAAACGGACCATTTTCCACATTTCTGAAGCATGACGTAATGGGGGGGTGTTATCTCTTTTGTCGAAAATCAGCCGTTTTTGCTCGAACATTAAATGCCTCCAAATGGTATTTAATTCACTTCCCGAGCCCCTGGAAGCATGAAAATCACTTTAAACATGCTAATTTTAGCTCTAACACTGATGATCCACCTACAAATGTGAACTGACGTTCAAAAATAAAACATTTGAAAACGGACCATTTTCCACATTTCTGAAGCATGACGTAATGGGGGGGTGTTATCTCTTTTGTCGAAAATCAGCCGTTTTTGCTCGAACATTAAATGCCTCCAAATGGTATTTAATTCACTTCCCGAGCCACTGGAAGCATGAAAATCACTTTAAACATGCTAATTTTAGCTCTAACACTGATGATCCACCTACAAATGTGAACTGACGTTCAAAAATAAAACATTTGAAAACGGACCATTTTCCACATTTCTGAAGCATGACGTAATGGGGGGGTGTTATCTCTTTTGTCGAAAATCTGCCGTTTTTGCTCGAACATTAAATGCCTCCAAATGGTATTTAATTAACTTCCCGGGGTGAAGAAACCCTTTTTGAGAACTCAGAGTGAGTAAATTGGCCATTTTCATGCACTTTTAACCATTCCATAAATCTTGTGTTTTGGGCCCCTGGAAGCATGAAAATCACTTTAAACATGCTAATTTTAGCTCTAACACTGATGATCCACCTACAAATGTGAACTGACGTTCAAAAATAAAACATTTGAAAACGGACCATTTTTCACATTTCTGAAGCATGACGTAATGGGGGGTGTTATCTCTTTTGTCGAAAATCAGCCGTTTTTGCTCGAACATTAAATGCCTCCAAATGGTATTTATTTCACTTCCCGAGCCCCTGGAAGCATGAAAATCACTTTAAACATGCTAATTTTAGCTCTAACACTGATGATCCACCTACAAATATGAACTGACGTTCAAAAATAAAACATTTGAAAACGGACCATTTTCCACATTTCTGAAGCATGACGTAATGGGGGGGTGTTATCTCTTTTGTCGAAAATCAGCCGTTTTTGCTCGAACATTAAATGCCTCCAAATGGTATTTATTTCACTTCCCGAGCCCCTGGAAGCATGAAAATCACTTTAAACATGCTAATTTTAGCTCTAACACTGATGATCCACCTACAAATATGAACTGACGTTCAAAAATAAAACATTTGAAAACGGACCATTTTCCACATTTCTGAAGCATGACGTAATGGGGGGGTGTTATCTCTTTTGTCGAAAATCAGCCGTTTTTGCTCGAACATTAAATGCCTCCAAATGGTATTTATTTCACTTCCCGAGCCCCTGGAAGCATGAAAATCACTTTAAACATGCAAATTTTAGCTCTAACACTGATGATCCACCTACAAATGTGAACTGACGTTCAAAAATAAAACATTTGAAAACGGACCATTTTCCACATTTCTGAAGCATGACGTAATGGGGGGGTGTTATCTCTTTTGTCGAAAATCAGCCGTTTTTGCTCAAACATTAAATGCCTCCAAATGGTATTTAATTAACTTCCCCAGCCCCTGGAAGCATGAAAATCACTTTAAACATGCTAATTTTAGCTCTAACACTGATGATCCACCTACAAATGTGAACTGACGTTCAAAAATAAAACATTTGAAAACGGACCATTTTCCACATTTCTGAAGCATGACGTAATGGGGGGGTGTTATCTCTTTTGTCGAAAATCAGCCGTTTTTGCTCGAACATTAAATGCCTCCAAATGGTATTTATTTCACTTCCCGAGCCCCTGGAAGCATGAAAATCACTTTAAACATGCTAATTTTAGCTCTAACACTGATGATCCACCTACAAATGTGAACTGACGTTCAAAAATAAAACATTTGAAAACGGACCATTTTCCACATTTCTGAAGCATGACGTAATGGGGGGGTGTTATCTCTTTTGTCGAAAATCAGCCGTTTTTGCTCGAACATTAAATGCCTCCAAATGGTATTTAATTAACTTCCCGAGCCCCTGGAAGCATGAAAATCACTTTAAACATGCTAATTTTAGCTCTAACACTGATGATCCACCTACAAATGTGAACTGATGTTCAAAAATAAAACATTTGAAAACGGACCATTTTCCACATTTCTGAAGCATGACGTAATGGGGGGGTGTTATCTCTTTTGTCGAAAATCAGCCGTTTTTGCTCGAACATTAAATGCCTCCAAATGGTATTTAATTAACTTCCCGAGCCCCTGGAAGCATGAAAATCACTTTAAACATGCTAATTTTAGCTCTAACACTGATGATCCACCTACAAATGTGAACTGACGTTCAAAAATAAAACATTTGAAAACGGACCATTTTCCACATTTCTGAAGCATGACGTAATGGGGGGGTGTTATCTCTTTTGTCGAAAATCAGCCGTTTTTGCTCGAACATTAAATGCCTCCAAATGGTATTTAATTAACTTCCCGAGCCCTTGGAAGCATGAAAATCACTTTAAACATGCTAATTTTAGCTCTAACACTGATGATCCACCTACAAATGTGAACTGACGTTCAAAAATAAAACATTTGAAAACTGACCATTTTCCACATTTCTGAAGCATGACGTAATGGGGGGGTGTTATCTCTTTTGTCGAAAATCAGCCGTTTTTGCTCGAACATTAAATGCCTCCAAATGGTATTTAATTAACTTCCCGGGGTGAAGAAACCCTTTTTGAGAACTCAGAGTGAGTAAATTGGCCATTTTCATGCACTTTTAACCATTCCATAAATCTTGTGTTTTGGGCCCCTGGAAGCATGAAAATCACTTTAAACATGCTAATTTTAGCTCTAACACTGATGATCCACCTACAAATGTGAACTGACGTTCAAAAATAAAACATTTGAAAACGGACCATTTTCCACATTTCTGAAGCATGACGTAATGGGGGGGAGTGTTATCTCTTTTGTCGAAAATCAGCCGTTTTTGCTCGAACATTAAATGCCTCCAAATGGTATTTATTTCACTTCCCGAGCCCCTGGAAGCATGAAAATCACTTTAAACATGCTAATTTTAGCTCTAACACTGATGATCCACCTACAAATGTGAACTGACGTTCAAAAATAAAACATTTGAAAACGGACCATTTTCCACATTTCTGAAGCATGACGTAATGGGGGGGTGTTATCTCTTTTGTCGAAAATCAGCCGTTTTTGCTCGAACATTAAATGCCTCCAAATGGTATTTAATTAACTTCCCGAGCCCCTGGAAGCATGAAAATCACTTTAAACATGCTAATTTTAGCTCTAACACTGATGATCCACCTACAAATGTGAACTGACGTTCAAAAATAAAACATTTGAAAACGGACCATTTTCCACATTTCTGAAGCATGACGTAATGGGGGGGTGTTATCTCTTTTGTCGAAAATCAGCCGTTTTTGCTCGAACATTAAATGCCTCCAAATGGTATTTAATTAACTTCCCGAGCCCCTGGAAGCATGAAAATCACTTTAAACATGCTAATTTTAGCTCTAACACTGATGATCCACCTACAAATGTGAACTGACGTTCAAAAATAAAACATTTGAAAACGGACCATTTTCCACATTTCTGAAGCATGACGTAATGGGGGGGTGTTATCTCTTTTGTCGAAAATCAGCCGTTTTTGCTCGAACATTGAATGCCTCCAAATGGTATTTAATTAACTTCCCGAGCCAATGGAAGCATGAAAATCACTTTAAACATGCTAATTTTAGCTCTAACACTGATGATCCACCTACAAATGTGAACTGACGTTCAAAAATAAAACATTTGAAAACGGACCATTTTCCACATTTCTGAAGCATGACGTAATGGGGGGGTGTTATCTCTTTTGTCGAAAATCAGCCGTTTTTGCTCGAACATTAAATGCCTCCAAATGGTATTTAATTAACTTCCCGGGGTGAACAAACCCTTTTTGAGAACTCAGAGTGAGTAAATTGGCCATTTTCATGCACTTTTAACCATTCCATAAATCTTGTGTTTTGGGCCCCTGGAAGCATGAAAATCACTTTAAACATGCTAATTTTAGCTCTAACACTGATGATCCACCTACAAATGTGAACTGACGTTCAAAAATAAAACATTTGAAAACGGACCATTTTCCACATTTCTGAAGCATGACGTAATGGGGGGTGTTATCTCTTTTGTCGAAAATCAGCCGTTTTTGCTCGAACATTAAATGCCTCCAAATGGTATTTATTTCACTTCCCGAGCCCCTGGAAGCATGAAAATCACTTTAAAGATGCTAATTTTAGCTCTAACACTGATGATCCACCTACAAATGTGAACTGACGTTCAAAAATAAAACATTTGAAAACGGACCATTTTCCACATTTCTGAAGCATGACGTAATGGGGGGTGTTATCTCTTTTGTCGAAAATCAGCCGTTTTTGCTCGAACATTAAATGCCTCCAAATGGTATTTATTTCACTTCCCGAGCCCCTGGAAGCATGAAAATCACTTTAAACATGCTAATTTTAGCTCTAACACTGATGATCCACCTACAAATGTGAACTGACGTTCAAAAATAAAACATTTGAAAACGGACCATTTTCCACATTTCTGAAGCATGACGTAATGGGGGGGTGTTATCTCTTTTGTCGAAAATCAGCCGTTTTTGCTCGAACATTAAATGCCTCCAAATGGTATTTAATTAACTTCCCGGGGTGAAGAAACCCTTTTTGAGAACTCAGAGTGAGTAAATTGGCCATTTTCATGCACTTTTAACCATTCCATAAATCTTGTGTTTTGGGCCCCTGGAAGCATGAAAATCACTTTAAACATGCTAATTTTAGCTCTAACACTGATGATCCACCTACAAATGTGAACTGACGTTCAAAAATAAAACATTTGAAAACGGACCATTTTCCACATTTCTGAAGCATGACGTAATGGGGGGGTGTTATCTCTTTTGTCGAAAATCAGCCGTTTTTGCTCGAACATTAAATCCCTCCAAATGGTATTTATTTCACTTCCCGAGCCCCTGGAAGCATGAAAATCACTTTAAACATGCTAATTTTAGCTCTAACACTGATGATCCACCTACAAATGTGAACTGACGTTCAAAAATAAAACATTTGAAAACGGACCATTTTCCACATTTCTGAAGCATGACGTAATGGGGGGGTGTTATCTCTTTTGTCGAAAATCAGCCGTTTTTGCTGGAACATTAAATGCCTCCAAATGGTATTTATTTCACTTCCCGAGCCCCTGGAAGCATGAAAATCACTTTAAACTTGCTAATTTTAGCTCTAACACTGATGATCCACCTACAAATGTGAACTGACGTTCAAAAATAAAACATTTGAAAACGGACCATTTTCCACATTTCTGAAGCATGACGTAATGGGGGGGTGTTATCTCTTTTGTCGAAAATCAGCCGTTTTTGCTCGAACATTAAATGCCTCCAAATGGTATTTAATTAACTTCCCGAGCCCCTGGAAGCATGAAAATCACTTTAAACATGCTAATTTTAGCTCTAACACTGATGATCCACCTACAAATGTGAACTGACGTTCAAAAATAAAACATTTGAAAACGGACCATTTTCCACATTTCTGAAGCATGACGTAATGGGGGGGGTGTTATCTCTTTTGTCGAAAATCAGCCGTTTTTGCTCGAACATTAAATGCCTCCAAATGGTATTTAATTAACTTCCCGAGCCCCTGGAAGCATGAAAATCACTTTAAACATGCTAATTTTAGCTCTAACACTGATGATCCACCTACAAATGTGAACTGACGTTCAAAAATAAAACATTTGAAAACGGACCATTTTCCACATTTCTGAAGCATGACGTAATGGGGGGGTGTTATCTCTTTTGTCGAAAATCAGCCGTTTTTGCTCGAACATTAAATGCCTCCAAATGGTATTTAATTAACTTCCCGAGCCCCTGGAAGCATGAAAATCACTTTAAACATGCTAATTTTAGCTCTAACACTGATGATCCACCTACAAATGTGAACTGACGTTCAAAAATAAAACATTTGAAAACTGACCATTTTCCACATTTCTGAAGCATGACGTAATGGGGGGGGTGTTATCTCTTTTGTCGAAAATCAGCCGTTTTTGCTCGAACATTAAATGCCTCCAAATGGTATTTAATTAACTTCCCGGGGTGAAGAAACCCTTTTTGAGAACTCAGAGTGAGTAAATTGGCCATTTTCATGCACTTTTAACCATTCCATAAATCTTGTGTTTTGGGCCCCTGGAAGCATGAAAATCACTTTAAACATGCTAATTTTAGCTCTAACACTGATGATCCACCTACAAATGTGAACTGACGTTCAAAAATAAAACATTTGAAAACGGACCATTTTCCACATTTCTGAAGCATGACGTAATGGGGGGGAGTGTTATCTCTTTTGTCGAAAATCAGCCGTTTTTGCTCGAACATTAAATGCCTCCAAATGGTATTTATTTCACTTCCCGAGCCCCTGGAAGCATGAAAATCACTTTAAACATGCTAATTTTAGCTCTAACACTGATGATCCACCTACAAATGTGAACTGACGTTCAAAAATAAAACATTTGAAAACGGACCATTTTCCACATTTCTGAAGCATGACGTAATGGGGGGGTGTTATCTCTTTTGTCGAAAATCAGCCGTTTTTGCTCGAACATTAAATGCCTCCAAATGGTATTTAATTAACTTCCCGAGCCCCTGGAAGCATGAAAATCACTTTAAACATGCTAATTTTAGCTCTAACACTGATGATCCACCTACAAATGTGAACTGACGTTCAAAAATAAAACATTTGAAAACGGACCATTTTCCACATTTCTGAAGCATGACGTAATGGGGGGGTGTTATCTCTTTTGTCGAAAATCAGCCGTTTTTGCTCGAACATTAAATGCCTCCAAATGGTATTTAATTAACTTCCCGAGCCCCTGGAAGCATGAAAATCACTTTAAACATGCTAATTTTAGCTCTAACACTGATGATCCACCTACAAATGTGAACTGACGTTCAAAAATAAAACATTTGAAAACGGACCATTTTCCACATTTCTGAAGCATGACGTAATGGGGGGGTGTTATCTCTTTTGTCGAAAATCAGCCGTTTTTGCTCGAACATTGAATGCCTCCAAATGGTATTTAATTAACTTCCCGAGCCAATGGAAGCATGAAAATCACTTTAAACATGCTAATTTTAGCTCTAACACTGATGATCCACCTACAAATGTGAACTGACGTTCAAAAATAAAACATTTGAAAACGGACCATTTTCCACATTTCTGAAGCATGACGTAATGGGGGGGTGTTATCTCTTTTGTCGAAAATCAGCCGTTTTTGCTCGAACATTAAATGCCTCCAAATGGTATTTAATTAACTTCCCGGGGTGAACAAACCCTTTTTGAGAACTCAGAGTGAGTAAATTGGCCATTTTCATGCACTTTTAACCATTCCATAAATCTTGTGTTTTGGGCCCCTGGAAGCATGAAAATCACTTTAAACATGCTAATTTTAGCTCTAACACTGATGATCCACCTACAAATGTGAACTGACGTTCAAAAATAAAACATTTGAAAACGGACCATTTTCCACATTTCTGAAGCATGACGTAATGGGGGGTGTTATCTCTTTTGTCGAAAATCAGCCGTTTTTGCTCGAACATTAAATGCCTCCAAATGGTATTTATTTCACTTCCCGAGCCCCTGGAAGCATGAAAATCACTTTAAAGATGCTAATTTTAGCTCTAACACTGATGATCCACCTACAAATGTGAACTGACGTTCAAAAATAAAACATTTGAAAACGGACCATTTTCCACATTTCTGAAGCATGACGTAATGGGGGGGTGTTATCTCTTTTGTCGAAAATCAGCCGTTTTTGCTCGAACATTAAATGCCTCCAAATGGTATTTATTTCACTTCCCGAGCCCCTGGAAGCATGAAAATCACTTTAAACATGCTAATTTTAGCTCTAACACTGATGATCCACCTACAAATGTGAACTGACGTTCAAAAATAAAACATTTGAAAACGGACCATTTTCCACATTTCTGAAGCATGACGTAATGGGGGGGTGTTATCTCTTTTGTCGAAAATCAGCCGTTTTTGCTCGAACATTAAATGCCTCCAAATGGTATTTAATTAACTTCCCGGGGTGAAGAAACCCTTTTTGAGAACTCAGAGTGAGTAAATTGGCCATTTTCATGCACTTTTAACCATTCCATAAATCTTGTGTTTTGGGCCCCTGGAAGCATGAAAGTCACTTTAAACATGCTAATTTTAGCTCTAACACTGATGATCCACCTACAAATGTGAACTGACGTTCAAAAATAAAACATTTGAAAACGGACCATTTTCCACATTTCTGAAGCATGACGTAATGGGGGGGTGTTATCTCTTTTGTCGAAAATCAGCCGTTTTTGCTCGAACATTAAATGCCTCCAAATGGTATTTAATTAACTTCCCGAGCCCCTGGAAGCATGAAAATCACTTTAAACATGCAAATTTTAGCTCTAACACTGATGATCCACCTACAAATGTGAACTGACGTTCAAAAATAAAACATTTGAAAACGGACCATTTTCCACATTTCTGAAGCATGACGTAATGGGGGGGTGTTATCTCTTTTGTCGAAAATCAGCCGTTTTTGCTCGAACATTAAATGCCTCCAAATGGTATTTAATTAACTTCCCGGGGTGAAGAAACCCTTTTTGAGAACTCAGAGTGAGTAAATTGGCCATTTTCATGCACTTTTAACCATTCCATAAATCTTGTGTTTTGGGCCCCTGGAAGCATGAAAATCACTTTAAACATGCTAATTTTAGCTCTAACACTGATGATCCACCTACAAATGTGAACTGACGTTCAAAAATAAAACATTTGAAAACGGACCATTTTCCACATTTCTGAAGCATGACGTAATGGGGGGGTGTTATCTCTTTTGTCGAAAATCAGCCGTTTTTGCTCGAACATTAAATGCCTCCAAATGGTATTTAATTAACTTCCCGGGGTGAAGAAACCCTTTTTGAGAACTCAGAGTGAGTAAATTGGCCATTTTCATGCACTTTTAACCATTCCATAAATCTTGTGTTTTGGGCCCCTGGAAGCATGAAAATCACTTTAAACATGCTAATTTTAGCTCTAACACTGATGATCCACCTACAAATGTGAACTGACGTTCAAAAATAAAACATTTGAAAACGGACCATTTTCCACATTTCTGAAGCATGACGTAATGGGGGGGTGTTATCTCTTTTGTCGAAAATCAGCCGTTTTTGCTCGAACATTAAATGCCTCCAAATGGTATTTAATTAACTTCCCGAGCCCCTGGAAGCATGAAAATCACTTTAAACATGCTAATTTTAGCTCTAACACTGATGATCCACCTACAAATGTGAACTGACGTTCTAAAATAAAACATTTGAAAACGGACCATTTTCCACATTTCTGAAGCATGACGTAATGGGGGGGTGTTATCTCTTTTGTCGAAAATCAGCCGTTTTTGCTCGAACATTAAATGCCTCCAAATGGTATTTAATTAACTTCCCGAGCCCCTGGAAGCATGAAAATCACTTTAAACATGCTAATTTTAGCTCTAACACTGATGATCCACCTACAAATGTGAACTGACGTTCAAAAATAAAACATTTGAAAACGGACCATTTTCCACATTTCTGAAGCATGACGTAACGGGGGGGGGGTGTTATCTCTTTTGTCGAAAATCAGCCGTTTTTGCTGGAACATTAAATGCCTCCAAATGGTATTTAATTAACTTCCCGGGGTGAAGAAACCCTTTTTGAGAACTCAGAGTGAGTAAATTGGCCATTGTCATGCACTTTTAACCATTCCATAAATCTTGTGTTTTGGGCCCCTGGAAGCATGAAAATCACTTTAAACATGCTAATTTTAGCTCTAACACTGATGATCCACCTACAAATGTGAACTGACGTTCAAAAATAAAACATTTGAAAACGGACCATTTTCCACATTTCTGAAGCATGACGTAATGGGGGGGTGTTATCTCTTTTGTCGAAAATCAGCCGTTTTTGCTCGAACATTAAATGCCTCCAAATGGTATTTAATTAACTTCCCGAGCCCCTGGAAGCATGAAAATCACTTTAAACATGCTAATTTTAGCTCTAACACTGATGATCCACCTACAAATGTGAACTGACGTTCAAAAATAAAACATTTGAAAACGGACCATTTTCCACATTTCTGAAGCATGACGTAATGGGGGGGTGTTATCTCTTTTGTCGAAAATCAGCCGTTTTTGCTCGAACATTAAATGCCTCCAAATGGTACTTAATTAACTTCCCGAGCCCCTGGAAGCATGAAAATCACTTTAAACATGCTAATTTTAGCTCTAACACTGATGATCCACCTACAAATGTGAACTGACGTTCAAAAATAAAACATTTGAAAACGGACCATTTTCCACATTTCTGAAGCATGACGTAATGGGGGGGTGTTATCTCTTTTGTCGAAAATCAGCCGTTTTTGCTCGAACATTAAATGCCTCCAAATGGTATTTAATTAACTTCCCGAGCCCCTGGAAGCATGAAAATCACTTTAAACATGCTAATTTTAGCTCTAACACTGATGATCCACCTACAAATGTGAACTGACGTTCAAAAATAAAACATTTGAAAACGGACCATTTTCCACATTTCTGAAGCATGACGTAATGGGGGGGTGTTATCTCTTTTGTCGAAAATCAGCCGTTTTTGCTCGAACATTAAATGCCTCCAAATGGTATTTAATTAACTTCCCGAGCCCCTGGAAGCATGAAAATCACTTTAAACATGCTAATTTTAGCTCTAACACTGATGATCCACCTACAAATGTGAACTGACGTTCAAAAATAAAACATTTGAAAACTGACCATTTTCCACATTTCTGAAGCATGACGTAATGGGGGGGTGTTATCTCTTTTGTCGAAAATCAGCCGTTTTTGCTCGAACATTAAATGCCTCCAAATGGTATTTAATTAACTTCCCGGGGTGAAGAAACCCTTTTTGAGAACTCAGAGTGAGTAAATTGGCCATTTTCATGCACTTTTAACCATTCCATAAATCTTGTGTTTTGGGCCCCTGGAAGCATGAAAATCACTTTAAACATGCTAATTTTAGCTCTAACACTGATGATCCACCTACAAATGTGAACTGACGTTCAAAAATAAAACATTTGAAAACGGACCATTTTCCACATTTCTGAAGCATGACGTAATGGGGGGGGGTGTTATCTCTTTTGTCGAAAATCAGCCGTTTTTGCTCGAACATTAAATGCCTCCAAATGGTATTTATTTCACTTCCCGAGCCCCTGGAAGCATGAAAATCACTTTAAACATGCTAATTTTAGCTCTAACACTGATGATCCACCTACAAATGTGAACTGACGTTCAAAAATAAAACATTTGAAAACGGACCATTTTCCACATTTCTGAAGCATGACGTAATGGGGGGGTGTTATCTCTTTTGTCGAAAATCAGCCGTTTTTGCTCGAACATTAAATGCCTCCAAATGGTATTTAATTAACTTCCCGGGGTGAAGAAACCCTTTTTGAGAACTCAGAGTGAGTAAATTGGCCATTTTCATGCACTTTTAACCATTCCATAAATCTTGTGTTTTGGGCCCCTGGAAGCATGAAAATCACTTTAAACATGCTAATTTTAGCTCTAACACTGATGATCCACCTACAAATGTGAACTGACGTTCAAAAATAAAACATTTGAAAACGGACCATTTTCCACATTTCTGAAGCATGACGTAATGGGGGGGTGTTATCTCTTTTGTCGAAAATCAGCCGTTTTTGCTCGAACATTAAATCCCTCCAAATGGTATTTATTTCACTTCCCGAGCCCCTGGAAGCATGAAAATCACTTTAAACATGCTAATTTTAGCTCTAACACTGATGATCCACCTACAAATGTGAACTGACGTTCAAAAATAAAACATTTGAAAACGGACCATTTTCCACATTTCTGAAGCATGACGTAATGGGGGGGTGTTATCTCTTTTGTCGAAAATCAGCCGTTTTTGCTGGAACATTAAATGCCTCCAAATGGTATTTATTTCACTTCCCGAGCCCCTGGAAGCATGAAAATCACTTTAAACTTGCTAATTTTAGCTCTAACACTGATGATCCACCTACAAATGTGAACTGACGTTCAAAAATAAAACATTTGAAAACGGACCATTTTCCACATTTCTGAAGCATGACGTAATGGGGGGGTGTTATCTCTTTTGTCGAAAATCAGCCGTTTTTGCTCGAACATTAAATGCCTCCAAATGGTATTTAATTAACTTCCCGAGCCCCTGGAAGCATGAAAATCACTTTAAACATGCTAATTTTAGCTCTAACACTGATGATCCACCTACAAATGTGAACTGACGTTCAAAAATAAAACATTTGAAAACGGACCATTTTCCACATTTCTGAAGCATGACGTAATGGGGGGGTGTTATCTCTTTTGTCGAAAATCAGCCGTTTTTGCTCGAACATTAAATGCCTCCAAATGGTATTTAATTAACTTCCCGGGGTGAAGAAACCCTTTTTGAGAACTCAGAGTGAGTAAATTGGCCATTTTCATGCACTTTTAACCATTCCATAAATCTTGTGTTTTGGGCCCCTGGAAGCATGAAAGTCACTTTAAACATGCTAATTTTAGCTCTAACACTGATGATCCACCTACAAATGTGAACTGACGTTCAAAAATAAAACATTTGAAAACGGACCATTTTCCACATTTCTGAAGCATGACGTAATGGGGGGGTGTTATCTCTTTTGTCGAAAATCAGCCGTTTTTGCTCGAACATTAAATGCCTCCAAATGGTATTTAATTAACTTCCCGAGCCCCTGGAAGCATGAAAATCACTTTAAACATGCAAATTTTAGCTCTAACACTGATGATCCACCTACAAATGTGAACTGACGTTCAAAAATAAAACATTTGAAAACGGACCATTTTCCACATTTCTGAAGCATGACGTAATGGGGGGGTGTTATCTCTTTTGTCGAAAATCAGCCGTTTTTGCTCGAACATTAAATGCCTCCAAATGGTATTTAATTAACTTCCCGGGGTGAAGAAACCCTTTTTGAGAACTCAGAGTGAGTAAATTGGCCATTTTCATGCACTTTTAACCATTCCATAAATCTTGTGTTTTGGGCCCCTGGATGCATGAAAATCACTTTAAACATGCTAATTTTAGCTCTAACACTGATGATCCACCTACAAATGTGAACTGACGTTCAAAAATAAAAACATTTGAAAACGGACCATTTTCCACATTTCTGAAGCATGACGTAATGGGGGGGTGTTATCTCTTTTGTCGAAAATCAGCCGTTTTTGCTCGAACATTAAATGCCTCCAAATGGTATTTAATTAACTTCCCGGGGTGAAGAAACCCTTTTTGAGAACTCAGAGTAAGTAAATTGGCCATTTTCATGCACTTTTAACCATTCCATAAATCTTGTGTTTTGGGCCCCTGGAAGCATGAAAATCACTTTAAACATGCTAATTTTAGCTCTAACACTGATGATCCACCTACAAATGTGAACTGACGTTCAAAAATAAAACATTTGAAAACGGACCATTTTCCACATTTCTGAAGCATGACGTAATGGGGGGGTGTTATCTCTTTTGTCGAAAATCAGCCGTTTTTGCTCGAACATTAAATGCCTCCAAATGGTATTTAATTAACTTCCCGAGCCCCTGGAAGCATGAAAATCACTTTAAACATGCTAATTTTAGCTCTAACACTGATGATCCACCTACAAATGTGAACTGACGTTCAAAAATAAAACATTTGAAAACGGACCATTTTCCACATTTCTGAAGCATGACGTAATGGGGGGGTGTTATCTCTTTTGTCGAAAATCAGCCGTTTTTGCTCGAACATTAAATGCCTCCAAATGGTATTTAATTAACTTCCCGAGCCCCTGGAAGCATGAAAATCACTTTAAACATGCTAATTTTAGCTTTAACACTGATGATCCACCTACAAATGTGAACTGACGTTCAAAAATAAAACATTTGAAAACTGACCATTTTCCACATTTCTGAAGCATGACGTAATGGGGGGGTGTTATCTCTTTTGTCGAAAATCAGCCGTTTTTGCTCGAACATTAAATGCCTCCAAATGGTATTTAATTAACTTCCCGAGCCCCTGGAAGCATGAAAATCACTTTAAACATGCTAATTTTAGCTCTAACACTGATGATCCACCTACAAATGTGAACTGACGTTCAAAAATAAAACATTTGAAAACGGACCATTTTCCACATTTCTGAAGCATGACGTAATGGGGGGGTGTTATCTCTTTTGTCGAAAATCAGCCGTTTTTGCTCGAACATTAAATGCCTCCAAATGGTATTTAATTAACTTCCCGAGCCCCTGGAAGCATGAAAATCACTTTAAACATGCTAATTTTAGCTCTAACACTGATGATCCACCTACAAATGTGAACTGACGTTCAAAAATAAAACATTTGAAAACGGACCATTTTCCACATTTCTGAAGCATGACGTAATGGGGGGGTGTTATCTCTTTTGTCGAAAATCAGCCGTTTTTGCTCGAACATTAAATGCCTCCAAATGGTATTTAATTAACTTCCCGAGCCCCTGGAAGCATGAAAATCACTTTAAACATGCTAATTTTAGCTCTAACACTGATGATCCACCTACAAATGTGAACTGACGTTCAAAAATAAAACATTTGAAAACTGACCATTTTCCACATTTCTGAAGCATGACGTAATGGGGGGGTGTTATCTCTTTTGTCGAAAATCAGCCGTTTTTGCTCGAACATTAAATGCCTCCAAATGGTATTTAATTAACTTCCCGGGGTGAAGAAACCCTTTTTGAGAACTCAGAGTGAGTAAATTGGCCATTTTCATGCACTTTTAACCATTCCATAAATCTTGTGTTTTGGGCCCCTGGAAGCATGAAAATCACTTTAAACATGCTAATTTTAGCTCTAACACTGATGATCCACCTACAAATGTGAACTGACGTTCAAAAATAAAACATTTGAAAACGGACCATTTTCCACATTTCTGAAGCATGACGTAATGGGGGGGGGTGTTATCTCTTTTGTCGAAAATCAGCCGTTTTTGCTCGAACATTAAATGCCTCCAAATGGTATTTATTTCACTTCCCGAGCCCCTGGAAGCATGAAAATCACTTTAAACATGCTAATTTTAGCTCTAACACTGATGATCCACCTACAAATGTGAACTGACGTTCAAAAATAAAACATTTGAAAACGGACCATTTTCCACATTTCTGAAGCATGACGTAATGGGGGGGTGTTATCTCTTTTGTCGAAAATCAGCCGTTTTTGCTCGAACATTAAATGCCTCCAAATGGTATTTAATTAACTTCCCGAGCCCCTGGAAGCATGAAAATCACTTTAAACATGCTAATTTTAGCTCTAACACTGATGATCCACCTACAAATGTGAACTGACGTTCAAAAATAAAACATTTGAAAACGGACCATTTTCCACATTTCTGAAGCATGACGTAACGGGGGGGGGTGTTATCTCTTTTGTCGAAAATCAGCCGTTTTTGCTGGAACATTAAATGCCTCCAAATGGTATTTAATTAACTTCCCGGGGTGAAGAAACCCTTTCCGAGAACTCAGAGTGAGTAAATTGGCCATTGTCATGCACTTTTAACCATTCCATAAATCTTGTGTTTTGGGCCCCTGGAAGCATGAAAATCACTTTAAACATGCTAATTTTAGCTCTAACACTGATGATCCACCTACAAATGTGAACTGACGTTCAAAAATAAAACATTTGAAAACGGACCATTTTCCACATTTCTGAAGCATGACGTAATGGGGGGGTGTTATCTCTTTTGTCGAAAATCAGCCGTTTTTGCTCGAACATTAAATGCCTCCAAATGGTATTTAATTAACTTCCAGAGCCCCTGGAAGCATGAAAATCACTTTAAACATGCTAATTTTAGCTCTAACACTGATGATCCACCTACAAATGTGAACTGACGTTCAAAAATAAAACATTTGAAAACGGACCATTTTCCACATTTCTGAAGCATGACGTAATGGGGGGGTGTTATCTCTTTTGTCGAAAATCAGCCGTTTTTGCTCGAACATTAAATGCCTCCAAATGGTATTTAATTAACTTCCCGAGCCCCTGGAAGCATGAAAATCACTTTAAACATGCTAATTTTAGCTCTAACACTGATGATCCACCTACAAATGTGAACTGACGTTCAAAAATAAAACATTTGAAAACGGACCATTTTCCACATTTCTGAAGCATGACGTAATGGGGGGGTGTTATCTCTTTTGTCGAAAATCAGCCGTTTTTGCTCGAACATTAAATGCCTCCAAATGGTATTTAATTAACTTCCCGAGCCCCTGGAAGCATGAAAATCACTTTAAACATGCTAATTTTAGCTCTAACACTGATGATCCACCTACAAATGTGAACTGACGTTAAAAAATAAAACATTTGAAAACGGACCATTTTCCACATTTCTGAAGCATGACGTAATGGGGGGGTGTTATCTCTTTTGTCGAAAATCAGCCGTTTTTGCTCGAACATTAAATGCCTCCAAATGGTATTTAATTAACTTCCCGAGCCCCTGGAAGCATGAAAATCACTTTAAACATGCTAATTTTAGCTCTAACACTGATGATCCACCTACAAATGTGAACTGACGTTCAAAAATAAAACATTTGAAAACGGACCATTTTCCACATTTCTGAAGCATGACGTAATGGGGGGGTGTTATCTCTTTTGTCGAAAATCAGCCGTTTTTGCTCGAACATTAAATGCCTCCAAATGGTATTTAATTAACTTCCCGGGGTGAAGAAACCCTTTTTGAGAACTCAGAGTGAGTAAATTGGCCATTTTCATGGACTTTTAACCATTCCATAAATCTTGTGTTTTGGGCCCCTGGAAGCATGAAAATCACTTTAAACATGCTAATTTTAGCTCTAACACTGATGATCCACCTACAAATGTGAACTGACGTTCAAAAATAAAACATTTGAAAACGGACCATTTTCCACATTTCTGAAGCATGACGTAATGGGGGGGGGGTGTTATCTCTTTTGTCGAAAATCAGCCGTTTTTGCTCGAACATTAAATGCCTCCAAATGGTATTTATTTCACTTCCCGAGCCCCTGGAAGCATGAAAATCACTTTAAACATGCTAATTTTAGCTCTAACACTGATGATCCACCTACAAATGTGAACTGACGTTCAAAAATAAAACATTTGAAAACGGACCATTTTCCACATTTCTGAAGCATGACGTAATGGGGGGGTGTTATCTCTTTTGTCGAAAATCAGCCGTTTTTGCTCGAACATTAAATGCCTCCAAATGGTATTTAATTAACTTCCCGAGCCCCTGGAAGCATGAAAATCACTTTAAACATGCTAATTTTAGCTCTAACACTGATGATCCACCTACAAATGTGAACTGACGTTCAAAAATAAAACATTTGAAAACGGACCATTTTCCACATTTCTGAAGCATGACGTAATGGGGGGGTGTTATCTCTTTTGTCGAAAATCAGCCGTTTTTGCTCGAACATTGAATGCCTCCAAATGGTATTTAATTAACTTCCCGAGCCAATGGAAGCATGAAAATCACTTTAAACATGCTAATTTTAGCTCTAACACTGATGATCCACCTACAAATGTGAACTGACGTTCAAAAATAAAACATTTGAAAACGGACCATTTTCCACATTTCTGAAGCATGACGTAATGGGGGGGTGTTATCTCTTTTGTCGAAAATCAGCCGTTTTTGCTCGAACATTAAATGCCTCCAAATGGTATTTAATTAACTTCCCGAGCCCCTGGAAGCATGAAAATCACTTTAAACATGCTAATTTTAGCTCTAACACTGATGATCCACCTACAAATGTGAACTGACGTTCAAAAATAAAACATTTGAAAACGGACCATTTTCCACATTTCTGAAGCATGACGTAATGGGGGGGTGTTATCTCTTTTGTCGAAAATCAGCCGTTTTTGCTCGAACATTGAATGCCTCCAAATGGTATTTAATTAACTTCCCGAGCCAATGGAAGCATGAAAATCACTTTAAACATGCTAATTTTAGCTCTAACACTGATGATCCACCTACAAATGTGAACTGACGTTCAAAAATAAAACATTTGAAAACGGACCATTTTCCACATTTCTGAAGCATGACGTAATGGGGGGGTGTTATCTCTTTTGTCGAAAATCAGCCGTTTTTGCTCGAACATTAAATGCCTCCAAATGGTATTTAATTAACTTCCCGGGGTGAAGAAACCCTTTTTGAGAACTCAGAGTGAGTAAATTGGCCATTTTCATGCACTTTTAACCATTCCATAAATCTTGTGTTTTGGGCCCCTGGAAGCATGAAAATCACTTTAAACATGCTAATTTTAGCTCTAACACTGATGATCCACCTACAAATGTGAACTGACGTTCAAAAATAAAACATTTGAAAACGGACCATTTTCCACATTTCTGAAGCATGACGTAATGGGGGGGTGTTATCTCTTTTGTCGAAAATCAGCCGTTTTTGCTCGAACATTAAATGCCTCCAAATGGTATTTAATTAACTTCCCGAGCCCCTGGAAGCATGAAAATCACTTTAAACATGCTAATTTTAGCTCTAACACTGATGATCCACCTACAAATGTGAACTGACGTTCAAAAATAAAACATTTGAAAACGGACCATTTTCCACATTTCTGAAGCATGACGTAATGGGGGGGTGTTATCTCTTTTGTCGAAAATCAGCCGTTTTTGCTCGAACATTAAATGCCTCCAAATGGTATTTAATTAACTTCCCGAGCCCCTGGAAGCATGAAAATCACTTTAAACATGCTAATTTTAGCTCTAACACTGATGATCCACCTACAAATGTGAACTGACGTTCAAAAATAAAACATTTGAAAACTGACCATTTTCCACATTTCTGAAGCATGACGTAATGGGGGGGTGTTATCTCTTTTGTCGAAAATCAGCCGTTTTTGCTCGAACATTAAATGCCTCCAAATGGTATTTAATTAACTTCCCGAGCCCCTGGAAGCATGAAAATCACTTTAAACATGCTAATTTTAGCTCTAACACTGATGATCCACCTACAAATGTGAACTGACGTTCAAAAATAAAACATTTGAAAACGGACCATTTTCCACATTTCTGAAGCATGACGTAATGGGGGGGTGTTATCTCTTTTGTCGAAAATCAGCCGTTTTTGCTCGAACATTAAATGCCTCCAAATGGTATTTAATTAACTTCCCGAGCCCCTGGAAGCATGAAAATCACTTTAAACATGCTAATTTTAGCTCTAACACTGATGATCCACCTACAAATGTGAACTGACGTTCAAAAATAAAACATTTGAAAACGGACCATTTTCCACATTTCTGAAGCATGACGTAATGGGGGGGTGTTATCTCTTTTGTCGAAAATCAGCCGTTTTTGCTCGAACATTAAATGCCTCCAAATGGTATTTAATTAACTTCCCGAGCCCCTGGAAGCATGAAAATCACTTTAAACATGCTAATTTTAGCTCTAACACTGATGATCCACCTACAAATGTGAACTGACGTTCAAAAATAAAACATTTGAAAACTGACCATTTTCCACATTTCTGAAGCATGACGTAATGGGGGGGTGTTATCTCTTTTGTCGAAAATCAGCCGTTTTTGCTCGAACATTAAATGCCTCCAAATGGTATTTAATTAACTTCCCGGGGTGAAGAAACCCTTTTTGAGAACTCAGAGTGAGTAAATTGGCCATTTTCATGCACTTTTAACCATTCCATAAATCTTGTGTTTTGGGCCCCTGGAAGCATGAAAATCACTTTAAACATGCTAATTTTAGCTCTAACACTGATGATCCACCTACAAATGTGAACTGACGTTCAAAAATAAAACATTTGAAAACGGACCATTTTCCACATTTCTGAAGCATGACGTAATGGGGGGGGGGTGTTATCTCTTTTGTCGAAAATCAGCCGTTTTTGCTCGAACATTAAATGCCTCCAAATGGTATTTATTTCACTTCCCGAGCCCCTGGAAGCATGAAAATCACTTTAAACATGCTAATTTTAGCTCTAACACTGATGATCCACCTACAAATGTGAACTGACGTTCAAAAATAAAACATTTGAAAACGGACCATTTTCCACATTTCTGAAGCATGACGTAATGGGGGGGTGTTATCTCTTTTGTCGAAAATCAGCCGTTTTTGCTCGAACATTAAATGCCTCCAAATGGTATTTAATTAACTTCCCGAGCCCCTGGAAGCATGAAAATCACTTTAAACATGCTAATTTTAGCTCTAACACTGATGATCCACCTACAAATGTGAACTGACGTTCAAAAATAAAACATTTGAAAACGGACCATTTTCCACATTTCTGAAGCATGACGTAACGGGGGGGGGTGTTATCTCTTTTGTCGAAAATCAGCCGTTTTTGCTGGAACATTAAATGCCTCCAAATGGTATTTAATTAACTTCCCGGGGTGAAGAAACCCTTTCCGAGAACTCAGAGTGAGTAAATTGGCCATTGTCATGCACTTTTAACCATTCCATAAATCTTGTGTTTTGGGCCCCTGGAAGCATGAAAATCACTTTAAACATGCTAATTTTAGCTCTAACACTGATGATCCACCTACAAATGTGAACTGACGTTCAAAAATAAAACATTTGAAAACGGACCATTTTCCACATTTCTGAAGCATGACGTAATGGGGGGGTGTTATCTCTTTTGTCGAAAATCAGCCGTTTTTGCTCGAACATTAAATGCCTCCAAATGGTATTTAATTAACTTCCAGAGCCCCTGGAAGCATGAAAATCACTTTAAACATGCTAATTTTAGCTCTAACACTGATGATCCACCTACAAATGTGAACTGACGTTCAAAAATAAAACATTTGAAAACGGACCATTTTCCACATTTCTGAAGCATGACGTAATGGGGGGGTGTTATCTCTTTTGTCGAAAATCAGCCGTTTTTGCTCGAACATTAAATGCCTCCAAATGGTATTTAATTAACTTCCCGAGCCCCTGGAAGCATGAAAATCACTTTAAACATGCTAATTTTAGCTCTAACACTGATGATCCACCTACAAATGTGAACTGACGTTCAAAAATAAAACATTTGAAAACGGACCATTTTCCACATTTCTGAAGCATGACGTAATGGGGGGGTGTTATCTCTTTTGTCGAAAATCAGCCGTTTTTGCTCGAACATTAAATGCCTCCAAATGGTATTTAATTAACTTCCCGAGCCCCTGGAAGCATGAAAATCACTTTAAACATGCTAATTTTAGCTCTAACACTGATGATCCACCTACAAATGTGAACTGACGTTAAAAAATAAAACATTTGAAAACGGACCATTTTCCACATTTCTGAAGCATGACGTAATGGGGGGGTGTTATCTCTTTTGTCGAAAATCAGCCGTTTTTGCTCGAACATTAAATGCCTCCAAATGGTATTTAATTAACTTCCCGAGCCCCTGGAAGCATGAAAATCACTTTAAACATGCTAATTTTAGCTCTAACACTGATGATCCACCTACAAATGTGAACTGACGTTCAAAAATAAAACATTTGAAAACGGACCATTTTCCACATTTCTGAAGCATGACGTAATGGGGGGGTGTTATCTCTTTTGTCGAAAATCAGCCGTTTTTGCTCGAACATTAAATGCCTCCAAATGGTATTTAATTAACTTCCCGGGGTGAAGAAACCCTTTTTGAGAACTCAGAGTGAGTAAATTGGCCATTTTCATGGACTTTTAACCATTCCATAAATCTTGTGTTTTGGGCCCCTGGAAGCATGAAAATCACTTTAAACATGCTAATTTTAGCTCTAACACTGATGATCCACCTACAAATGTGAACTGACGTTCAAAAATAAAACATTTGAAAACGGACCATTTTCCACATTTCTGAAGCATGACGTAATGGGGGGGGGGTGTTATCTCTTTTGTCGAAAATCAGCCGTTTTTGCTCGAACATTAAATGCCTCCAAATGGTATTTATTTCACTTCCCGAGCCCCTGGAAGCATGAAAATCACTTTAAACATGCTAATTTTAGCTCTAACACTGATGATCCACCTACAAATGTGAACTGACGTTCAAAAATAAAACATTTGAAAACGGACCATTTTCCACATTTCTGAAGCATGACGTAATGGGGGGGTGTTATCTCTTTTGTCGAAAATCAGCCGTTTTTGCTCGAACATTAAATGCCTCCAAATGGTATTTAATTAACTTCCCGAGCCCCTGGAAGCATGAAAATCACTTTAAACATGCTAATTTTAGCTCTAACACTGATGATCCACCTACAAATGTGAACTGACGTTCAAAAAAAAAACATTTGAAAACGGACCATTTTCCACATTTCTGAAGCATGACGTAATGGGGGGGTGTTATCTCTTTTGTCGAAAATCAGCCGTTTTTGCTCGAACATTGAATGCCTCCAAATGGTATTTAATTAACTTCCCGAGCCAATGGAAGCATGAAAATCACTTTAAACATGCTAATTTTAGCTCTAACACTGATGATCCACCTACAAATGTGAACTGACGTTCAAAAATAAAACATTTGAAAACGGACCATTTTCCACATTTCTGAAGCATGACGTAATGGGGGGGTGTTATCTCTTTTGTCGAAAATCAGCCGTTTTTGCTCGAACATTAAATGCCTCCAAATGGTATTTAATTAACTTCCCGAGCCCCTGGAAGCATGAAAATCACTTTAAACATGCTAATTTTAGCTCTAACACTGATGATCCACCTACAAATGTGAACTGACGTTCAAAAATAAAACATTTGAAAACGGACCATTTTCCACATTTCTGAAGCATGACGTAATGGGGGGGTGTTATCTCTTTTGTCGAAAATCAGCCGTTTTTGCTCGAACATTGAATGCCTCCAAATGGTATTTAATTAACTTCCCGAGCCAATGGAAGCATGAAAATCACTTTAAACATGCTAATTTTAGCTCTAACACTGATGATCCACCTACAAATGTGAACTGACGTTCAAAAATAAAACATTTGAAAACGGACCATTTTCCACATTTCTGAAGCATGACGTAATGGGGGGGTGTTATCTCTTTTGTCGAAAATCAGCCGTTTTTGCTCGAACATTAAATGCCTCCAAATGGTATTTAATTAACTTCCCGGGGTGAAGAAACCCTTTTTGAGAACTCAGAGTGAGTAAATTGGCCATTTTCATGCACTTTTAACCATTCCATAAATCTTGTGTTTTGGGCCCCTGGAAGCATGAAAATCACTTTAAACATGCTAATTTTAGCTCTAACACTGATGATCCACCTACAAATGTGAACTGACGTTCAAAATTAAAACATTTGAAAACGGACCATTTTCCACATTTCTGAAGCATGACGTAATGGGGGGTGTTATCTCTTTTGTCGAAAATCAGCCGTTTTTGCTCGAACATTAAATGCCTCCAAATGATATTTATTTCACTTCCCGAGCCCCTGGAAGCATGAAAATCACTTTAAACATGCTAATTTTAGCTCTAACACTGATGATCCACCTACAAATGTGAACTGACGTTCAAAAATAAAACATTTGAAAACGGACCATTTTCCACATTTCTGAAGCATGACGTAATGGGGGTTGTTATCTCTTTTGTCGAAAATCAGCCGTTTTTGCTCGAACATTAAATGCCTCCAAATGGTATTTATTTCACTTCCCGAGCCCCTGGAAGCATGAAAATCACTTTAAACATGCTAATTTTAGCTCTAACACTGATGATCCACCTACAAATGTGAACTGACGTTCAAAAATAAAACATTTGAAAACGGACCATTTTCCACATTTCTGAAGCATGACGTAATGGGGGGGTGTTATCTCTTTTGTCGAAAATCAGCCGTTTTTGCTCGAACATTAAATGCCTCCAAATGGTATTTAATCAACTTCCCGGGGTGAAGAAACCCTTTTTGAGAACTCAGAGTGAGTAAATTGGCCATTTTCATGCACTTTTAACCATTCCATAAATCTTGTGTTTTGGGCACCTGGAAGCATGAAAATCACTTTAAACATGCTAATTTTAGCTCTAACACTGATGATCCACCTACAAATGTGAACTGACGTTCAAAAATAAAACATTTGAAAACGGACCATTTTCCACATTTCTGAAGCATGACGTAATGGGGGGGTGTTATCTCTTTTGTCGAAAATCAGCCGTTTTTGCTCGAACATTAAATGCCTCCAAATGGTATTTAATTAACTTCCCGGGGTGAAGAAACCCTTTTTGAGAACTCAGAGTGAGTAAATTGGCCATTTTCATGCACTTTTAACCATTCCATAAATCTTGTGTTTTGGGCCCCTGGAAGCATGAAAATCACTTTAAACATGCTAATTTCAGCTCTAACACTGATGATCCACCTACAAATGTGAACTGACGTTCAAAAATAAAACATTTGAAAACGGACCATTTTCCACATTTCTGAAGCATGACGTAATGGGGGGGTGTTATCTCTTTTGTCGAAAATCAGCCGTTTTTGCTCGAACATTAAATGCCTCCAAATGGTATTTAATTAACTTCCCGAGCCCCTGGAAGCATGAAAATCACTTTAAACATGCTAATTTTAGCTCTAACACTGATGATCCACCTACAAATGTGAACTGACGTTCAAAAATAAAACATTTGAAAACGGACCATTTTCCACATTTCTGAAGCATGACGTAATGGGGGGGTGTTATCTCTTTTGTCGAAAATCAGCCGTTTTTGCTCGAACATTAAATGCCTCCAAATGGTATTTAATTAACTTCCCGAGCCCCTGGAAGCATGAAAATCACTTTAAACATGCTAATTTTAGCTCTAACACTGATGATCCACCTACAAATGTGAACTGACGTTCAAAAATAAAACATTTGAAAACGGACCATTTTCCACATTTCTGAAGCATGACGTAATGGGGGGGTGTTATCTCTTTTGTCGAAAATCAGCCGTTTTTGCTCGAACATTAAATGCCTCCAAATGGTATTTAATTAACTTCCCGGGGTGAAGAAACCCTTTTTGAGAACTCAGAGTGAGTAAATTGGCCATTTTCATGCACTTTTAACCATTCCATAAATCTTGTGTTTTGGGCCCCTGGAAGCATGAAAATCACTTTAAACATGCTAATTTTAGCTCTAACATTGATGATCCACCTACAAATGTGAACTGACGTTCAAAAATAAAACATTTGAAAACGGACCATTTTCCACATTTCTGAAGCATGACGTAATGGGGGGGTGTTATCTCTTTTGTCGAAAATCAGCCGTTTTTGCTCGAACATTAAATGCCTCCAAATGGTATTTAATTAACTTCCCGGGGTGAAGAAACCCTTTTTGAGAACTCAGAGTGAGTAAATTGGCCATTTTCATGCACTTTTAACCATTCCATAAATCTTGTGTTTTGGGCCCCTGGAAGCATGAAAATCACTTTAAACATGCTAATTTTAGCTCTAACACTGATGATCCACCTACAAATGTGAACTGACGTTCAAAAATAAAACATTTGAAAACGGACCATTTTCCACATTTCTGAAGCATGACGTAATGGGGGGGTGTTATCTCTTTTGTCGAAAATCAGCCGTTTTTGCTCGAACATTAAATGCCTCCAAATGGTATTTAATTAACTTCCCGGGGTGAAGAAACCCTTTTTGAGTACTCAGAGTGAGTAAATTGGCCATTTTCATGCACTTTTAACCATTCCATAAATCTTGTGTTTTGGGCCCCTGGAAGCATGAAAATCACTTTAAACATGCTAATTTTAGCTCTAACACTGATGATCCACCTACAAATGTGAACTGACGTTCAAAAATAAAACATTTGAAAACGGACCATTTTCCACATTTCTGAAGCATGACGTAATGGGGGGGTGTTATCTCTTTTGTCGAAAATCAGCCGTTTTTGCTCGAACATTAAATGCCTCCAAATGGTATTTAATTAACTTCCCGAGCCCCTGGAAGCATGAAAATCACTTTAAACATGCTAATTTTAGCTCTAACACTGATGGTTCACCTACAAATGTGAACTGACGTTCAAAAATAAAACATTTGAAAACGGACCATTTTCCACATTTCTGAAGCATGACGTAATGGGGGGGTGTTATCTCTTTTGTCGAAAATCAGCCGTTTTTGCTCGAACATTAAATGCCTCCAAATGGTATTTATTTCACTTCCCGAACCCCTGGAAGCATGAAAATCACTTTAAACATGCTAATTTTAGCTCTAACACTGATGATCCACCTACAAATGTGAACTGACGTTCAAAAATATAACATTTGAAAACGGACCTTTTTCCACATTTCTGAAGCATGACGTAATGGGGGGGTGTTATCTCTTTTGTCGAAAATCAGCCGTTTTTGCTCGAACATTAAATGCCTCCAAATGGTATTTAATTAACTTCCCGGGGTGAAGAAACCCTTTTTGAGAACTCAGAGTGAGTAAATTGGCCATTTTCAAGCACTTTTAACCATTCCATAAATCTTGTGTTTAGGGCCCCTGGAAGCATGAAAATCACTTTAAAGATGCTAATTTTAGCTCTAACACTGATGATCCACCTACAAATGTGAACTGACGTTCAAAAATAAAACATTTGAAAACGGACCATTTTCCACATTTCTGAAGCATGACGTAATGGGGGGGTGTTATCTCTTTTGTCGAAAATCAGCCATTTTTGCTCGAACATTAAATGCCTCCAAATGGTATTTAATTAACTTCCCGAGCCCCTGGAAGCATGAAAATCACTTTAAACATGCTAATTTTAGCTCTAACACTGATGATCCACCTACAAATGTGAACTGACGTTCAAAAATAAAACATTTGAAAACGGACCATTTTCCACATTTCTGAAGCATGACGTAATGGGGGGGTGTTATCTCTTTTGTCGAAAATCAGCCGTTTTTGCTCGAACATTAAATGCCTCCAAATGGTATTTATTTAACTTCCCGAGCCCCTGGAAGCATGAAAATCACTTTAAACATGCTAATTTTAGCTCTAACACTGATGATCCACCTACAAATGTGAACTGACGTTCAAAAATAAAACATTTGAAAACGGACCATTTTCCACATTTCTGAAGCATGACGTAATGGGGGGGTGTTATCTCTTTTGTCGAAAATCAGCCGTTTTTGCTCGAACATTAAATGCCTCCAAATGGTATTTAATTAACTTCCCGAGCCCCTGGAAGCATGAAAATCACTTTAAACATGCTAATTTTAGCTCTAACACTGATGATCCACCTACAAATGTGAACTGACGTTCAAAAATAAAACATTTGAAAACAGACCATTTTCCACATTTCTGAAGCATGACGTAATGGGGGGGTGTTATCTTTTTTGTCGAAAATCAGCCGTTTTTGCTCGAACATTAAATGCCTCCAAATGGTATTTAATTAACTTCCCGAGCCCCTGGAAGCATGAAAATCACTTTAAACATGCTAATTTTAGCTCTAACACTGATGATCCACCTACAAATGTGAACTGACGTTCAAAAATAAAACATTTGAAAACGGACCATTTTCCACATTTCTGAAGCATGACGTAATGGGGGGGTGTTATCTCTTTTGTCGAAAATCAGCCGTTTTTGCTCGAACATTAAATGCCTCCAAATGGTATTTAATTAACTTCCCGGGGTGAAGAAACCCTTTTTGAGAACTCAGAGTGAGTAAATTGGCCATTTTCATGCACTTTTAACCATTCCATAAATCTTGTGTTTTGGGCCCCTGGAAGCATGAAAATCACTTTAAACATGCTAATTTTAGCTCTAACACTGATGATCCACCTACAAATGTGAACTGACGTTCAAAAATAAAACATTTGAAAACGGACCATTTTCCAAATTTCTGAAGCATGACGTAATGGGGGGGTGTTATCTCTTTTCTCGAAAATCAGCCGTTTTTGCTCGAACATTAAATGCCTCCAAATGGTATTTAATTAACTTCCCGAGCCCCTGGAAGCATGAAAATCACTTTAAACATGCTAATTTTAGCTCTAACACTGATGATCCACCTACAAATGTGAACTGACGTTCAAAAATAAAACATTTGAAAACGGACCATTTTCCACATTTCTGAAGCATGACGTAATGGGGGGGTGTTATCTCTTTTGTCGAAAATCAGCCGTTTTTGCTCGAACATTAAATGCCTCCAAATGGTATTTAATTAACTTCCCGAGCCCCTGGAAGCATGAAAATCACTTTAAACATGCTAATTTTAGCTCTAACACTGATGATCCACCTACAAATGTGAACTGACGTTCAAAAATAAAACATTTGAAAACGGACCATTTTCCACATTTCTGAAGCATGACGTAATGGGGGGGTGTTATCTCTTTTGCCGAAAATCAGCCGTTTTTGCTCGAACATTAAATGCCTCCAAATGGTATTTATTTCACTTCCCGAGCCCCTGGAAGCATGAAAATCACTTTAAACATGCTAATTTTAGCTCTAACACTGATGATCCACCTACAAATGTGAACTGACGTTCAAAAATAAAACATTTGAAAACGGACCATTTTCCACATTTCTGAAGCATGACGTAATGGGGGGGTGTTATCTCTTTTGTTGAAAATCAGCCGTTTTTGCTCGAACATTAAATGCCTCCAAATGGTATTTAATTAACTTCCCGAGCCCCTGGAAGCATGAAAATCACTTCAAACATGCTAATTTTAGCTCTAACACTGATGATCCACCTACAAATGTGAACTGACGTTCAAAAATAAAACATTTGAAAACGGACCATTTTCCACATTTCTGAAGCATGACGTAATGGGGGGGTGTTATCTCTTTTGTCGAAAATCAGCCGTTTTTGCTCGAACATTAAATGCCTCCAAATGGTATTTAATTAACTTCCCGGGGTGAAGAAACCCTTTTTGAGAACTCAGAGTGAGTAAATTGGCCATTTTCATGCACTTTTAACCATTCCATAAATCTTGTGTTTTGGGCCCCTGGAAGCATGAAAATCACTTTAAACATGCTAATTTTAGCTCTAACACTGATGATCCACCTACAAATGTGAACTGACGTTCAAAAATAAAACATTTGAAAACGGACCATTTTCCACATTTCTGAAGCATGACGTAATGGGGGGGTGTTATCTCTTTTGTCGAAAATCAGCCGTTTTTGCTCGAACATTAAATGCCTCCAAATGGTATTTAATTAACTTCCCGAGCCCCTGGAAGCATGAAAATCACTTTAAACATGCTAATTTTAGCTCTAACACTGATGATCCACCTACAAATGTGAACTGACGTTCAAAAATAAAACATTTAAAAACGGACCATTTTCCACATTTCTGAAGCATGACGTAATGGGGGGGTGTTATCTCTTTTGTCGAAAATCAGCCGTTTTTGCTCGAACATTAAATGCCTCCAAATGGTATTTAATTAACTTCCCGGGGTGAAGAAACCCTTTTTGAGAACTCAGAGTGAGTAAATTGGCCATTTTCATGCACTTTTAACCATTCCATAAATCTTGTGTTTTGGGCCCCTGGAAGCATGAAAATCACTTTAAACATGCTAATTTTAGCTCTAACACTGATGATCCACCTACAAATGTGAACTGACGTTCAAAAATAAAACATTTGAAAACGGACCATTTTCCACATTTCTGAAGCATGACGTAATGGGGGGGTGTTATCTCTTTTGTCGAAAATCAGCAGTTTTTGCTCGAACATTAAATGCCTCCAAATGGTATTTATTTACCTTCCCGGGGTGAAGAAACCCTTTTTGAGTACTCAGAGTGAGTAAATTGGCCATTTTCATGCACTTTTAACCATTCCATAAATCTTGTGTTTTGGGCCCCTGGAAGCATGAAAATCACTTTAAACAGGCTAATTTTAGCTCTAACACTGATGATCCACCTACAAATGTGAACTGACGTTCAAAAATAAAACATTTGAAAACGGACAATTTTCCACATTTCTGAAGCATGACGTAATGGGGGGGTGTTATCTCTTTTGTCGAAAATCAGCCGTTTTTGCTCGAACATTAAATGCCTCCAAATGGTATTTAATTAACTTCCCGAGCCCCTGGAAGCATGAAAATCACTTTAAACATGCTAATTTTAGCTCTAACACTGATGATCCACCTACAAATGTGAACTGACGTTCAAAAATAAAACATTTGAAAACGGACCATTTTCCACATTTCTGAAGCATGACGTAATGGGGGGGTGTTATCTCTTTTGTCGAAAATCAGCCGTTTTTGCTCGAACATTAAATGCCTCCAAATGGTATTTAATTAACTTCCCGGGGTGAAGAAACCCTTTTTGAGAACTCAGAGTGAGTAAATTGGCCATTTTCATGCACTTTTAACCATTCCATAAATCTTGTGTTTTGGGCCCCTGGAAGCATGAAAATCACTTTAAACATGCTAATTTTAGCTCTAACACTGATGATCCACCTACAAATGTGAACTAACGTTCAAAAATAAAACATTTGAAAACGGACCATTTTCCACATTTCTGAAGCATGACGTAATGGGAGGGTTTGTTATCTCTTTTGTCGAAAATCAGCCGTTTTTGCTCGAACATTAAATGCCTCCAAACAGTATTTAATTAACTTCCCGGGGTGAAGAAACCCTTTTTGAGTACTCAGAGTGAGTAAATTGGCCATTTTCATGCACTTTTAACCATTCCATAAATCTTGTGTTTTGGGCCCCTGGAAGCATGAAAATCACTTTAAACATGCTAATTTTAGCTCTAACACTGATGATCCACCTACAAATGTGAACTGACGTTCAAAAATAAAACATTTGAAAACGGACCATTTTCCACATTTCTGAAGCATGACGTAATGGGGGGGTGTTATCTCTTTTGTCGAAAATCAGCCGTTTTTGCTCGAACATTAAATGCCTCCAAATGGTATTTAATTAACTTCCCGGGGTGAAGAAACCCTTTTTGAGAACTCAGAGTGAGTAAATTGGCCATTTTCATGCACTTTTAACCATTCCATAAATCTTGTGTTTTGGGCCCCTGGAAGCATGAAAATCACTTTAAACATGCTAATTTTAGCTCTAACACTGATGATCCACCTACAAATGTGAACTGACGTTCAAAAATAAAACATTTGAAAACGGACCATTTTCCACATTTCTGAAGCATGACGTAATGGGGGGGTGTTATCTCTTTTGTCGAAAATCAGCCGTTTTTGCTCGAACATTAAATGCCTCCAAATGGTATTTAATTAACTTCCCGAGCCCCTGGAAGCATGAAAATCACTTTAAACATGCTAATTTTAGCTCTAACACTGATGATCCACCTACAAATGTGAACTGACGTTCAAAAATAAAACATTTGAAAACGGACCATTTTCCACATTTCTGAAGCATGACGTAATGGGGGGGTGTTATCTCTTTTGTCGAAAATCAGCAGTTTTTGCTCGAACATTAAAGGCCTCCAAATGGTATTTAATTAACTTCCCGAGCCCCTGGAAGCATGAAAATCACTTTAAACATGCTAATTTTAGCTCTAACACTGATGATCCACCTACAAATGTGAACTGACGTTCAAAAATAAAACATTTGAAAACGGACCATTTTCCACATTTCTGAAGCATGACGTAATGGGGGGGTGTTATCTCTTTTGTCGAAAATCAGCCGTTTTTGCTCGAACATTAAATGCCTCCAAATGGTATTTAATTAACTTCCCGAGCCCCTGGAAGCATGAAAATCACTTTAAACATGCTAATTTTAGCTCTAACACTGATGATCCACCTACAAATGTGAACTGACGTTCAAAAATAAAACATTTGAAAACGGACCATTTTCCACATTTCTGAAGCATGACGTAATGGGGGGGTGTTATCTCTTTTGTCGAAAATCAGCCGTTTTTGCTCGAACATTAAATGCCTCCAAATGGTATTTAATTAACTTCCCGAGCCCCTGGAAGCATGAAAATCACTTTAAACATGCTAATTTTAGCTCTAAGATTGATGATCCACCTACAAATGTGAACTGACGTTCAAAAATAAAACATTTGAAAACGGACCATTTTCCACATTTCTGAAGCATGACGTAATGGGGGGGTGTTATCTCTTTTGTCGAAAATCAGCCGTTTTTGCTGGAACATTAAATGCCTCCAAATGGTATTTAATTAACTTCCCGGGGTGAAGAAACCCTTTTTGAGAACTCAGAGTGAGTAAATTGGCCATTTTCATGCACTTTTAACCATTCCATAAATCTTGTATTTTGGGCCCCTGGAAGCATGAAAATCACTTTAAACATGCTAATTTTAGCTCTAACACTGATGATCCACCTACAAATGTGAACTGACGTTCAAAAATAAAACATTTGAAAACGGACCATTTTCCACATTTCTGAAGCATGACGTAATGGGGGGGTGTTATCTCTTTTGTCGAAAATCAGCCGTTTTTGCTCGAACATTAAATGCCTCCAAATGGTATTTAATTAACTTCCCGAGCCCCTGGAAGCATGAAAATCACTTTAAACATGCTAATTTTAGCTCTAACACTGATGATCCACCTACAAATGTGAACTGACGTTCAAAAATAAAACATTTGAAAATGGACCATTTTCCACATTTCTGAAGCATGACGTAATGGGGGGGTGTTATCTCTTTTGTCGAAAATCAGCCGTTTTTGCTCGAACATTAAATGCCTCCAAATGGTATTTAATTAACTTCCCGGGGTGAAGAAACCCTTTTTGAGAACTCAGAGTGAGTAAATTGGCCATTTTCATGCACTTTTAACCATTCCATAAATCTTGTGTTTTGGGCCCCTGGAAGCATGAAAATCACTTTAAACATGCTAATTTTAGCTCTAACACTGATGATCCACCTACAAATGTGAACTGACGTTCAAAAATAAAACATTTGAAAACTGACCATTTTCCACATTTCTGAAGCATGACGTAATGGGGGGGTGTTATCTCTTTTGTCGAAAATCAGCCGTTTTTGCTCGAACATTAAATGCCTCCAAATGGTATTTAATTAAGTTCCCGAGCCCCTGGAAGCATGAAAATCACTTTAAACATGCTAATTTTAGCTCTAACACTGATGATCCACCTACAAATGTGAACTGACGTTCAAAAATAAAACATTTGAAAACGGACCATTTTCCACATTTCTGAAGCATGACGTAATGGGGGGGTGTTATCTCTTTTGTCGAAAATCAGCATTTTTTGCTCGAACATTAAATGCCTCCAAATGGTATTTAATTAACTTCCCGAGCCCCTGGAAGCATGAAAATCACTTTAAACATGCTAATTTTAGCTCTAACACTGATGATCCACCTACAAATGTGAACTGACGTTCAAAAATAAAACATTTGAAAACGGACCATTTTCCACATTTCTGAAGCATGACGTAATGGGGGGGTGTTATCTCTTTTGTCGAAAATCAGCCGTTTTTGCTCGAACATTAAATGCCTCCAAATGGTATTTAATTAACTTCCCGAGCCCCTGGAAGCATGAAAATCACTTTAAACATGCTAATTTTAGCTCTAACACTGATGATCCACCTACAAATGTGAACTGACGTTCAAAAATAAAACATTTGAAAACGGACCATTTTCCACATTTCTGAAGCATGACGCAATGGGGGGGTAATATCTCTTTTGTCGAAAATCAGCCGTTTTTGCTCGAACATTAAATGCCTCCAAATGGTATTTAATTAACTTCCCGAGCCCCTGGAAGCATGAAAATCACTTTAAACATGCTAATTTTAGCTCTAACACTGATGATCCACCTACAAATGTGAACTGACGTTCAAAAATAAAACATTTGAAAACGGACCATTTTCCACATTTCTGAAGCATGACGTAATGGGGGGGTGTTATCTCTTTTGTCGAAAATCAGCCGTTTTTGCTCGAACATTCAATGCCTCCAAATGGTATTTAATTAACTTCCCGGGGTGAAGAAACCCTTTTTGAGAACTCAGAGTGAGTAAATTGGCCATTTTCATGCACTTTTAACCATTCCATAAATCTTGTGTTTTGGGCCCCTGGAAGCATGAAAATCACTTTAAACATGCTAATTTCAGCTCTAACACTGATGATCCACCTACAAATGTGAACTGACGTTCAAAAATAAAACATTTGAAAACGGACCATTTTCCACATTTCTGAAGCATGACGTAATGGGGGGGTGTTATCTCTTTTGTCGAAAATCAGCCGTTTTTGCTCGAACATTAAATGCCTCCAAATGGTATTTAATTAACTTCCCGGGGTGAAGAAACCCTTTTTGAGTACTCAGAGTGAGTAAATTGGCCATTTTCATGCACTTTTAACCATTCCATAAATCTTGTGTTTTGGGCCCCTGGAAGCATGAAAATCACTTTAAACATGCTAATTTTAGCTCTAACACTGATGATCCACCTACAAATGTGAACTGACGTTCAAAAATAAAACATTTGAAAACGGACCATTTTCCACATTTCTGAAGCATGACGTAATGGGGGGGTGTTATCTCTTTTGTCGAAAATCAGCCGTTTTTGCTCGAACATTAAATGCCTCCAAATGGTATTTAATTAACTTCCCGAGCCCCTGGAAGCATGAAAATCACTTTAAACATGCTAATTTTAGCTCTAACACTGATGATCCACCTACAAATGTGAACTGACGTTCAAAAATAAAACATTTGAAAACGGACCATTTTCCACATTTCTGAAGCATGACGTAATGGGGGGGTGTTATCTCTTTTGTCGAAAATCAGCCGTTTTTGCTCGAACATTAAATGCCTCCCAATGGTATTTAATTAACTTCCCGGGGTGAAGAAACCCTTTTTGAGAACTCAGAGTGAGTAAATTGGCCATTTTCATGCACTTTTAACCATTCCATAAATCTTGTGTTTAGAGCCCCTGGAAGCATGAAAATCACTTTAAACATGCTAATTTTAGCTCTAACACTGATGATCCACCTACAAATGTGAACTGACGTTCAAAAATAAAACATTTGAAAACGGACCATTTTCCACATTTCTGAAGCATGACGTAATTGGGGGGTGTTATCTCTTTTGTCGAAAATCAGCCGTTTTTGCTCGAACATTAAATGCCTCCAAATGGTATTTAATTAACTGCCCGAGCCCCTGGAAGCATGAAAATCACTTTAAACATGCTAATTTTAGCTCTAACACTGATGATCCACCTACAAATGTGAACTGACGTTCAAAAATAAAACATTTGAAAACGGACCATTTTCCACATTTCTGAAGCATGACGTAATGGGGGGGTGTTATCTCTTTTGTCGAAAATCAGCCGTTTTTGCTCGAACATTAAATGCCTCCAAATGGTATTTAATTAACTTCCCGGGGTGAAGAAACCCTTTTTGAGTACTCAGAGTGAGTAAATTGGCCATTTTCATGCACTTTTAACCATTCCATAAATCTTGTGTTTTGGGCCCCTGGAAGCATGAAAATCACTTTAAACATGCTAATTTTAGCTCTAACACTGATGATCCACCTACAAATGTGAACTGACGTTCAAAAATAAAACATTTGAAAACGGACCATTTTCCACATTTCTGTAGCATGACGTAATGGGGGGGTGTTATCTCTTTTGTCGAAAATCAGCCGTTTTTGCTCGAACATTAAATGCCTCCAAATGGTATTTAATTAACTTCCCGGGGTGAAGAAACCCTTTTTGAGTACTCAGAGTGAGTAAATTGGCCATTTGCATGCACTTTTAACCATTCCATAAATCTTGTGTTTTGGGCCCCTGGAAGCATGAAAATCACTTTAAACATGCTAATTTTAGCTCTAATACTGATGATCCACCTACAAATGTTAACTGACGTTCAAAAATAAAACATTTGAAAACGGACCATTTTCCACATTTCTGAAGCATGACGTAATGGGGGGGTGTTATCTCTTTTGTCGAAAATCAGCCGTTTTTGCTCGAACATTAAATGCCTCCAAATGGTATTTAATTAACTTCCCGGGGTGAAGAAACCCTTTTTGAGAACTCAGAGTGAGTAAATTGGCCATTTTCATGCACTTTTAACCATTCCATAAATCTTGTGTTTAGGGCCCCTGGAAGCATGAAAATCACTTTAAACATGCTAATTTTAGCTCTAACACTGATGATCCACCTACAAATGTGAACTGACGTTCAAAAATAAAACATTTGAAAACGGACCATTTTCCACATTTCTGAAGCATGACGTAATGGGGGGGTGTTATCTCTTTTGTCGAAAATCAGCCGTTTTTGCTCGAACATTAAATGCCTCCAAATGGTATTTAATTAACTGCCCGAGCCCCTGGAAGCATGAAAATCACTTTAAACATGCTAATTTTAGCTCTAACACTGATGATCCACCTACAAATGTGAACTGACGTTCAAAAATAAAACATTTGAAAACGGACCATTTTCCACATTTCTGAAGCATGACGTAATGGGGGGGTGTTATCTCTTTTGTCGAAAATCAGCCGTTTTTGCTCGAACATTAAATGCCTCCAAATGGTATTTAATTAACTTCCCGAGCCCATGGAAGCATGAAAATCACTTTAAACATGCTAATTTTAGCTCTAACACTGATGATCCACCTACAAATGTGAACTGACGTTCAAAAATAAAACATTTGAAAACGGACCATTTTCCACATTTCTGAAGCATGACGTAATGGGGGGGGTGTTATCTCTTTGGTCGAAAATCAGCTGTTTTTGCTCGAACATTAAATGCCTCCAAATGGTATTTAATTAACTTCCCGGGGTGAAGAAACCCTTTTTGAGAACTCAGAGTGAGTAAATTGGCCATTTTCATGCACTTTTAACCATTCCATAAATCTTGTGTTTTGGGCCACTGGAAGCATGAAAATCACTTTAAACATGCTAATTTTAGCTCTAACACTGATGATCCACCTACAAATGTGAACTGACGTTCAAAAATAAAACATTTGAAAACGGACCATTTTCCACATTTCTGAAGCATGACGTAATGGGGGGGTGTTATCTCTTTTGTCGAAAATCAGCCGTTTTTGCTCGAACATTAAATGCCTCCAAATGGAATTTAATTAACTTCCCGGGGTGAAGAAACCCTTTTTGAGTACTCAGAGTGAGTAAATTGGCCATTTTCATGCACTTTTAACCATTCCATAAATCTTGTGTTTTGGGCCCCTGGAAGCATGAAAATCACTTTAAACATGCTAATTTTAGCTCTAACACTGATGATCCACCTACAAATGTGAACTGACGTTCAAAAATAAAACATTTGAAAACGGACCATTTTCCACATTTCTGAAGCATGACGTAATGGGGGGGTGTTATCTCTTTTGTCGAAAATCAGCCGTTTTTGCTCGAACATTAAATGCCTCCAAATGGTATTTAATTAACTTCCCGAGCCCCTGGAAGCATGAAAATCACTTTAAACATGCTAATTTTAGCTCTAACACTGATGATCCACCTACAAATGTGAACTGACGTTCAAAAATAAAACATTTGAAAACGGACCATTTTCCACATTTCTGAAGCATGACGTAATGGGGCGGGGTGTTATCTCTTTTGTCGAAAATCAGCCATTTTTGCTCGAACATTAAATGCCTCCAAATGGTATTTATTTCACTTCCTGAGCCCCTGGAAGCATGAAAATCACTTTAAACATGCTAATTTTAGCTCTAACACTGATGATCCACCTACAAATGTGAACTGACGTTCAAAAATAAAACATTTGAAAACGGACCATTTTCCACATTTCTGAAGCATGACGTAATGGGGGGGTGTTATCTCTTTTGTCGAAAATCAGCCGTTTTTGCTCGAACATTAAATGCCTCCAAATGGTATTTAATTAACTTCCTGGGGTGAAGAAACCCTTTTTGAGAACTCAGAGTGAGTAAATTGGCCATTTTCATGCACTTTTAACCATTCCATAAATCTTGTGTTTAGGGCCCCTGGAAGCATGAAAATCACTTTAAACATGCTAATTTTAGCTCTAACACTGATGATCCACCTACAAATGTGAACTGACGTTCAAAAATAAAACATTTGAAAACGGACCATTTTCCACATTTCTGAAGCATGACGTAATTGGGGGGTGTTATCTCTTTTGTCGAAAATCAGCCGTTTTTGCTCGAACATTAAATGCCTCCAAATGGTATTTAATTAACTTCCCGAGCCCCTGGAAGCATGAAAATCACTTTAAACATGCTAATTTTAGCTCTAACACTGATGATCCATCTACAAATGTGAACTGACGTTCAAAAATAAAACATTTGAAAACGGACCATTTTCCACATTTCTGAAGCATGACGTAATGGGGGGGTGTTATCTCTTTTGTCGAAAATCAGCCGTTTTTGCTCGAACATTAAATGCCTCCAAATGGTATTTAATTAACTTCCCGAGCCCCTGGAAGCATGAAAATCACTTTAAACATGCTAATTTTAGCTCTAACACTGATGATCCACCTACAAATGTGAACTGACGTTCAAAAATAAAACATTTGAAAATGGACCATTTTCCACATTTCTGAAGCATGACGTAATGGGGGGTGTTATCTCTTTTGTCGAAAATCAGCCGTTTTTGCTCGAACATTAAATGCCTCCAAATGGTATTTAATTAACTTCCCGAGCCCCTGGAAGCATGAAAATCACTTTAAACATGCTAATTTTAGCTCTAACACTGATGATCCACCTACAAATGTGAACTGACATTCAAAAATAAAACATTTGAAAACTGACCATTTTCCACATTTCTGAAGCATGACGTAATGGGGGGGTGTTATCTCTTTTGTCGAAAATCAGCCGTTTTTGTTCGAACATTAAATGCCTCCAAATGGTATTTAATTAACTTCCCGAGCCCCTGGAAGCATGAAAATCACTTTAAACATGCTAATTTTAGCTCTAACACTGATGATCCACCTACAAATGTGAACTGACGTTCAAAAATAAAACATTTGAAAACGGACCATTTTCCACATTTCTGAAGCATGACGTAATGGGGGGGTGTTATCTCTTTTGTCGAAAATCAGCCGTTTTTGCTCGAACATTAAATGCCTCCAAATGGTATTTAATTAACTTCCCGAGCCCCTGGAAGCATGAAAATCACTTTAAACATGCTAATTTTAGCTCTAAGACTGATGATCCACCTACAAATGTGAACTGACGTTCAAAAATAAAACATTTGAAAACGGACCATTTTCCACATTTCTGAAGCATGACGTAATGGGGGGGTGTTATCTCTTTTGTCGAAAATCAGCAGTTTTTGCTGGAACATTAAATGCCTCCAAATGGTATTTAATTAACTTCCCGGGGTGAAGAAACCCTTTTTGAGAACTCAGAGTGAGTAAATTGGCCATTTTCATGCACTTTTAACCATTCCATAAATCTTGTATTTTGGGCCCCTGGAAGCATGAAAATCACTTTAAACATGCTAATTTTAGCTCTAACACTGATGATCCACCTACAAATGTGAACTGACGTTCAAAAATAAAACATTTGAAAACGGACCATTTTCCACATTTCTGAAGCATGACGTAATGGGGGGTGTTATCTCTTTTGTCGAAAATCAGCCGTTTTTGCTCGAACATTAAATGCCTCCAAATGGTATTTAATTAACTTCCCGAGCCCCTGGAAGCATGAAAATCACTTTAAACATGCTAATTTTAGCTCTAACACTGATGATCCACCTACAAATGTGAACTGACGTTCAAAAATAAAACATTTGAAAACGGACCATTTTCCACATTTCTGAAGCATGACGTAATGGGGGGGTGTTATCTCTTTTGTCGAAAATCAGCCGTTTTTGCTCGAACATTAAATGCCTCCAAATGGTATTTAATTAACTTCCCGAGCCCCTGGAAGCATGAAAATCACTTTAAACATGCTAATTTTAGCTCTAACACTGATGATCCACCTACAAATGTGAACTGACGTTCAAAAATAAAACATTTGAAAACGGACCATTTTCCACATTTCTGAAGCATGACGTAATGGGGGGGTGTTATCTCTTTTGTCGAAAATCAGCCGTTTTTGCTCGAACATTCAATGCCTCCAAATGGTATTTAATTAACTTCCCGGGGTGAAGAAACCCTTTTTGAGAACTCAGAGTGAGTAAATTGGCCATTTTCATGCACTTTTAACCATTCCATAAATCTTGTGTTTTGGGCCCCTGGAAGCATGAAAATCACTTTAAACATGCTAATTTTAGCTCTAACACTGATGATCCACCTACAAATGTGAACTGACGTTCAAAAATAAAACATTTGAAAACGGACCATTTTCCACATTTCTGAAGCATGACGTAATGGGGGGGTGTTATCTCTTTTGTCAAAAATCAGCCGTTTTTGCTCGAACATTAAATGCCTCCAAATGGTATTTAATTAACTTCCCGGGGTGAAGAAACCCTTTTTGAGTACTCAGAGTGAGTAAATTGGCCATTTTCATGCACTTTTAACCATTCCATAAATCTTGTGTTTTGGGCCCCTGGAAGCATGAAAATCACTTTAAACATGCTAATTTTAGCTCTAACACTGATGATCCACCTACAAATGTGAACTGACGTTCAAAAATAAAACATTTGAAAACGGACCATTTTCCACATTTCTGAAGCATGACGTAATGGGGGGGTGTTATCTCTTTTGTCGAAAATCAGCCGTTTTTGCTCGAACATTAAATGCCTCCAAATGGTATTTAATTAACTTCCCGAGCCCCTGGAAGCATGAAAATCACTTTAAACATGCTAATTTTAGCTCTAACACTGATGATCCACCTACAAATGTGAACTGACGTTCAAAAATAAAACATTTGAAAACGGACCATTTTCCACATTTCTGAAGCATGACGTAATGGGGGGGTGTTATCTCTTTTGTCGAAAATCAGCCGTTTTTGCTCGAACATTAAATGCCTCCAAATGGAATTTAATTAACTTCCCGGGGTGAAGAAACCCTTTTTGAGTACTCAGAGTGAGTAAATTGGCCATTTTCATGCACTTTTAACCATTCCATAAATCTTGTGTTTTGGGCCCCTGGAAGCATGAAAATCACTTTAAACATGCTAATTTTAGCTCTAACACTGATGATCCACCTACAAATGTGAACTGACGTTCAAAAATAAAACATTTGAAAACGGACCATTTTCCACATTTCTGAAGCATGACGTAATGGGGGGGTGTTATCTCTTTTGTCGAAAATCAGCCGTTTTTGCTCGAACATTAAATGCCTCCAAATGGTATTTAATTAACTTCCCGAGCCCCTGGAAGCATGAAAATCACTTTAAACATGCTAATTTTAGCTCTAACACTGATGATCCACCTACAAATGTGAACTGACGTTCAAAAATAAAACATTTGAAAACGGACCATTTTCCACATTTCTGAAGCATGACGTAATGGGGGGGGGTGTTATCTCTTTTGTCGAAAATCAGCCATTTTTGCTCGAACATTAAATGCCTCCAAATGGTATTTATTTCACTTCCCGAGCCCCTGGAAGCATGAAAATCACTTTAAACATGCTAATTTTAGCTCTAACACTGATGATCCACCTACAAATGTGAACTGACGTTCAAAAATATAACATTTGAAAACGGACCATTTTCCACATTTCTGAAGCATGACGTAATTGGGGGGTGTTATCTCTTTTGTCGAAAATCAGCCGTTTTTGCTCGAACATTAAATGCCTCCAAATGGTATTTAATTAACTTCCTGGGGTGAAGAAACCCTTTTTGAGAACTCAGAGTGAGTAAATTGGCCATTTTCATGCACTTTTAACCATTCCATAAATCTTGTGTTTAGGGCCCCTGGAAGCATGAAAATCACTTTAAACATGCTAATTTTAGCTCTAACACTGATGATCCACCTACAAATGTGAACTGACGTTCAAAAATAAAACATTTGAAAACGGACCATTTTCCACATTTCTGAAGCATGACGTAATGGGGGGGTGTTATCTCTTTTGTCGAAAATCAGCCGTTTTTGCTCGAACATTAAATGCCTCCAAATGGTATTTAATTAACTTCCCGAGCCCCTGGAAGCATGAAAATCACTTTAAACATGCTAATTTTAGCTCTAACACTGATGATCCACCTACAAATGTGAACTGACGTTCAAAAATAAAACATTTGAAAACGGACCATTTTCCACATTTCTGAAGCATGACGTAATGGGGGGGGTGTTATCTCTTTTGTCGAAAATCAGCCGTTTTTGCTCGAACATTAAATGCCTCCAAATGGTATTTAATTAACTTCCCGAGCCCCTGGAAGCATGAAAATCACTTTAAACATGCTAATTTTAGCTCTAACACTGATGATCCACCTACAAATGTGAACTGACGTTCAAAAATAAAACATTTGAAAACGGACCATTTTCCACATTTCTGAAGCATGACGTAATGGGGGGGTGTTATCTCTTTTGTCGAAAATCAGCCGTTTTTGTTCGAACATTAAATGCCTCCAAATGGTATTTAATTAACTTCCCGAGCCCCTGGAAGCATGAAAATCACTTTAAACATGCTAATTTTAGCTCTAACACTGATGATCCACCTACAAATGTGAACTGACGTTCAAAAATAAAACATTTGAAAACGGACCATTTTCCACATTTCTGAAGCATGACGTAATGGGGGGGTGTTATCTCTTTTGTCGAAAATCAGCCGTTTTTGCTGGAACATTAAATGCCTCCAAATGGTATTTAATTAACTTCCCGGGGTGAAGAAACCCTTTTTGAGAACTCAGAGTGAGTAAATTGGCCATTTTCATGCACTTTTAACCATTCCATAAATCTTGTATTTTGGGCCCCTGGAAGCATGAAAATAACTTTAAACATGCTAATTTTAGCTCTAACACTGATGATCCACCTACAAATGTGAACTGACGTTCAAAAATAAAACATTTGAAAACGGACCATTTTCCACATTTCTGAAGCATGACGTAATGGGGGGTGTTATCTCTTTTGTCGAAAATCAGCCGTTTTTGCTCGAACATTAAATGCCTCCAAATGGTATTTAATTAACTTCCCGAGCCCCTGGAAGCATGAAAATCACTTTAAACATGCTAATTTTAGCTCTAACACTGATGATCCACCTACAAATGTGAACTGACGTTCAAAAATAAAACATTTGAAAACGGACCATTTTCCACATTTCTGAAGCATGACGTAATGGGGGGGTGTTATCTCTTTTGTCGAAAATCAGCAATTTTTGCTCGAACATTAAATGCCTCCAAATGGTATTTAATTAACTTCCCGAGCCCCTGGAAGCATGAAAATCACTTTAAACATGCTAATTTTAGCTCTAACACTGATGATCCACCTACAAATGTGAACTGACGTTCAAAAATAAAACATTTGAAAACGGACCATTTTCCACATTTCTGAAGCATGACGTAATGGGGGGGTGTTATCTCTTTTGTCGAAAATCAGCCGTTTTTGCTCGAACATTAAATGCCTCCAAATGGTATTTAATTAACTTCCCGAGCCCCTGGAAGCATGAAAATCACTTTAAACATGCTAATTTTAGCTCTAACACTGATGATCCACCTACAAATGTGAACTGACGTTCAAAAATAAAACATTTGAAAACGGACCATTTTCCACATTTCTGAAGCATGACGTAATGGGGGGGTGTTATCTCTTTTGTCGAAAATCAGCCGTTTTTGCTCGAACATTAAATGCCTCCAAATGGTATTTAATTAACTTCCCGAGCCCCTGGAAGCATGAAAATCACTTTAAACATGCTAATTTTAGCTCTAAGATTGATGATCCACCTACAAATGTGAACTGACGTTCAAAAATCAAACATTTGAAAACGGACCATTTTCCACATTTCTGAAGCATGACGTAATGGGGGGGTGTTATCTCTTTTGTCGAAAATCAGCCGTTTTTGCTGGAACATTAAATGCCTCCAAATGGTATTTAATTAACTTCCCGGGGTGAAGAAACCCTTTTTGAGAACTCAGAGTGAGTAAATTGGCCATTTTCATGCACTTTTAACCATTCCATAAATCTTGTATTTTGGGCCCCTGGAAGCATGAAAATCACTTTAAACATGCTAATTTTAGCTCTAACACTGATGATCCACCTACAAATGTGAACTGACGTTCAAAAATAAAACATTTGAAAACGGACCATTTTCCACATTTCTGAAGCATGACGTAATGGGGGGGTGTTATCTCTTTTGTCGAAAATCAGCCGTTTTTGCTCGAACATTAAATGCCTCCAAATGGTATTTAATTAACTTCCCGAGCCCCTGGAAGCATGAAAATCACTTTAAACATGCTAATTTTAGCTCTAACACTGATGATCCACCTACAAATGTGAACTGACGTTCAAAAATAAAACATTTGAAAACAGACCATTTTCCACATTTCTGAAGCATGACGTAATGGGGGGGGGGTGTTATCTCTTTTGTCGAAAATCAGCCGTTTTTGCTCGAACATTAAATGCCTCCAAATGGTATTTAATTAACTTCCCGGGGTGAAGAAACCCTTTTTGAGAACTCAGAGTGAGTAAATTGGCCATTTTCATGCACTTTTAACCATTCCATAAATCTTGTGTTTTGGGCCCCTGGAAGCATGAAAATCACTTTAAACATGCTAATTTTAGCTCTAACACTGATGATCCACCTACAAATGTGAACTGACGTTCAAAAATAAAACATTTGAAAACGGACCATTTTCCACATTTCTGAAGCATGACGTAATGGGGGGTGTTATCTCTTTTGTCGAAAATCAGCCGTTTTTGCTCGAACATTAAATGCCTCCAAATGGTATTTAATTAACTTCCCGAGCCCCTGGAAGCATGAAAATCACTTTAAACATGCTAATTTTAGCTCTAACACTGATGATCCACCTACAAATGTGAACTGACGTTCAAAAATAAAACATTTGAAAACGGACCATTTTCCACATTTCTGAAGCATGACGTAATGGGGGGGTGTTATCTCTTTTGTCGAAAATCAGCCGTTTTTGCTCGAACATTAAATGCCTCCAAATGGTATTTAATTAACTTCCCGAGCCCCTGGAAGCATGAAAATCACTTTAAACATGCTAATTTTAGCTCTAAGACTGATGATCCACCTACAAATGTGAACTGACGTTCAAAAATAAAACATTTGAAAACGGACCATTTTCCACATTTCTGAAGCATGACGTAATGGGGGGGTGTTATCTCTTTTGTCGAAAATCAGCCGTTTTTGCTGGAACATTAAATGCCTCCAAATGGTATTTAATTAACTTCCCGGGGTGAAGAAACCCTTTTTGAGAACTCAGAGTGAGTAAATTGGCCATTTTCATGCACTTTTAACCATTCCATAAATCTTGTATTTTGGGCCCCTGGAAGCATGAAAATCACTTTAAACATGCTAATTTTAGCTCTAACACTGATGATCCACCTACAAATGTGAACTGACGTTCAAAAATAAAACATTTGAAAACGGACCATTTTCCACATTTATGAAGCATGACGTAATGGGGGGTGTTATCTCTTTTGTCGAAAATCAGCCATTTTTGCTCGAACATTAAATGCCTCCAAATGGTATTTAATTAACTTCCCGAGCCCCTGGAAGCATGAAAATCACTTTAAACATGCTAATTTTAGCTCTAACACTGATGATCCACCTACAAATGTGAACTGACGTTCAAAAATAAAACATTTGAAAACGGACCATTTTCCACATTTCTGAAGCATGACGTAATGGGGGGTGTTATCTCTTTTGTCGAAAATCAGCCGTTTTTGCTCGAACATTAAATGCCTCCAAATGGTATTTAATTAACTTCCCGAGCCCCTGGAAGCATGAAAATCACTTTAAACATGCTAATTTTAGCTCTAACACTGATGATCCACCTACAAATGTGAACTGACGTTCAAAAATAAAACATTTGAAAACGGACCATTTTCCACATTTCTGAAGCATGACGTAATGGGGGGGTGTTATCTCTTTTGTCGAAAATTAGCCGTTTTTGCTCGAACATTCAATGCCTCCAAATGGTATTTAATTAACTTCCCGGGGTGAAGAAACCCTTTTTGAGAACTCAGAGTGAGTAAATTGGCCATTTTCATGCACTTTTAACCATTCCATAAATCTTGTGTTTTGGGCCCCTGGAAGCATGAAAATCACTTTAAACATGCTAATTTTAGCTCTAACACTGATGATCCACCTACAAATGTGAACTGACGTTCAAAAATAAAACATTTGAAAACGGACCATTTTCCACATTTCTGAAGCATGACGTAATGGGGGGGTGTTATCTCTTTTGTCGAAAATCAGCCGTTTTTGCTCGAACATTAAATGCCTCCAAATGGTATTTAATTAACTTCCCGGGGTGAAGAAACCCTTTTTGAGTACTCAGAGTGAGTAAATTGGCCATTTTCATGCACTTTAACCATTCCATAAATCTTGTGTTTTGGGCCCCTGGAAGCATGAAAATCACTTTAAACATGCTAATTTTAGCTCTAACACTGATGATCCACCTACAAATGTGAACTGACTTTCAAAAATAAAACATTTGAAAACGGACCATTTTCCACATTTCTGAAGCATGACGTAATGGGGGGGTGTTATCTCTTTTGTCGAAAATCAGCCGTTTTTGCTCGAACATTAAATGCCTCCAAATGGTATTTAATTAACTTCCCGAGCCCCTGGAAGCATGATAATCACTTTAAACATTCTAATTTTAGCTCTAACACTGATGATCCACCTACAAATGTGAACTGACGTTCAAAAATAAAACATTTGAAAACGGACCATTTTCCACATTTCTGAAGCATGACGTAATGGGGGGGGGTGTTATCTCTTTTGTCGAAAATCAGCCGTTTTTGCTCGAACATTAAATGCCTCCAAATGGTATTTAATTAACTTCCTGGGGTGAAGAAACCCTTTTTGAGTACTCAGAGTGAGTAAATTGGCCATTTGCATGCACTTTTAACCATTCCATAAATCTTGTGTTTTGGGCCCCTGGAAGCATGAAAATCACTTTAAACATGCTAATTTTAGCTCTAATACTGATGATCCACCTACAAATGTGAACTGACGTTCAAAAATAAAACATTTGAAAACGGACCATTTTCCACATTTCTGAAGCATGACGTAATGGGGGGGTGTTATCTCTTTTGTCGAAAATCAGCCGTTTTTGCTCGAACATTAAATGCCTCCAAATGGTATTTAATTAACTTCCCGGGGTGAAGAAACCCTTTTTGAGAACTCAGAGTGAGTAAATTGGCCATTTTCATGCACTTTTAACCATTCCATAAATCTTGTGTTTAGGGCCCCTGGAAGCATGAAAATCACTTTAAACATGCTAATTTTAGCTCTAACACTGATGATCCACCTACAAATGTGAACTGACGTTCAAAAATAAAACATTTGAAAACGGACCATTTTCCACATTTCTGAAGCATGACGTAATGGGGAGGTGTTATCTCTTTTGTCGAAAATCAGCCGTTTTTGCTCGAACATTAAATGCCTCCAAATGGTATTTAATTAACTGCCCGAGCCCCTGGAAGCATGAAAATCACTTTAAACATGCTAATTTTAGCTCTAACACTGATGATCCACCTACAAATGTGAACTGACGTTCAAAAATAAAACATTTGAAAACGGACCATTTTCCACATTTCTGAAGCATGACGTAATGGGGGGGTGTTATCTCTTTTGTCGAAAATCAGCCGTTTTTGCTCGAACATTAAATGCCTCCAAATGGTATTTAATTAACTTCCCGAGCCCCTGGAAGCATGAAAATCACTTTAAACATGCTAATTTTAGCTCTAACACTGATGATCCACCTACAAATGTGAACTGACGTTCAAAAATAAAACATTTGAAAACGGACCATTTTCCACATTTTTGAAGCATGACGTAATGGGGGGGTGTTATCTCTTTTGTCGAAAATCAGCAGTTTTTGCTCGAACATTAAATGCCTCCAAATGGTATTTAATTAACTTCCCGAGCCCCTGGAAGCATGAAAATCACTTTAAACATGCTAATTTTAGCTCTAACACTGATGATCCACCTACAAATGTGAACTGACGTTCAAAAATAAAACATTTGAAAACGGACCATTTTCCACATTTCTGAAGCATGACGTAATGGGGGGGTGTTATCTCTTTTGTCGAAAATCAGCCGTTTTTGCTCGAACATTAAATGCCTCCAAATGGTATTTAATTAACTTCCCGAGCCCCTGGAAGCATGAAAATCACTTTAAACATGCTAATTTTAGCTCTAACACTGATGATCCACCTACAAATGTGAACTGACGTTCAAAAATAAAACATTTGAAAACGGACCATTTTCCACATTTCTGAAGCATGACGTAATGGGGGGGTGTTATCTCTTTTGTCGAAAATCAGCCGTTTTTGCTCGAACATTAAATGCCTCCAAATGGTATTGAATTAACTTCCCGAGCCCCTGGAAGCATGAAAATCACTTTAAACATGCTAATTTTAGCTCTAAGATTGATGATCCACCTACAAATGTGAACTGACGTTCAAAAATAAAACATTTGAAAACGGACCATTTTCCACATTTCTGAAGCATGACGTAATGGGGGGGTGTTATCTCTTTTGTCGAAAATCAGCCGTTTTTGCTGGAACATTAAATGCCTCCAAATGGTATTTAATTAACTTCCCGGGGTGAAGAAACCCTTTTTGAGAACTCAGAGTGAGTAAATTGGCCATTTTCATGCACTTTTAACCATTCCATAAATCTTGTATTTTGGGCCCCTGGAAGCATGAAAATCACTTTAAACATGCTAATTTTAGCTCTAACACTGATGATCCACCTACAAATGTGAACTGACGTTCAAAAATAAAACATTTGAAAACGGACCATTTTCCACATTTCTGAAGCATGACGTAATGGGGGGGTGTTATCTCTTTTGTCGAAAATCAGCCGTTTTTGCTCGAACATTAAATGCCTCCAAATGGTATTTAATTAACTTCCCGGGGTGAAGAAACCCTTTTTGAGAACTCAGAGTGAGTAAATTGGCCATTTTCATGCACTTTTAACCATTCCATAAATCTTGTGTTTTGGGCCCCTGGAAGCATGAAAATCACTTTAAACATGCTAATTTTAGGTCTAACACTGATGATCCACCTACAAATGTGAACTGACGTTCAAAAATAAAACATTTGAAAACGGACCATTTTCCACATTTCTGAAGCATGACGTAATGGGGGGGTGTTATCTCTTTTGTCGAAAATCAGCCGTTTTTGCTCGAACATTAAATGCCTCCAAATGGTATTTAATTAACTTCCCGAGCCCCTGGAAGCATGAAAATCACTTTAAACATGCTAATTTTAGCTCTAACACTGATGATCCACCTACAAATGTGAACTGACGTTCAAAAATAAAACATTTGAAAACGGACCATTTTCCACATTTCTGAAGCATGACGTAATGGGGGGGTGTTATCTCTTTTGTCGAAAATCAGCCGTTTTTGCTCGAACATTAAATGCCTCCAAATGGTATTTAATTAAGTTCCCGAGCACCTGGAAGCATGAAAATCACTTTAAACATGCTAATTTTAGCTCTAACACTGATGATCCACCTACAAATGTGAACTGACGTTCAAAAATAAAACATTTGAAAACGGACCATTTTCCACATTTCTGAAGCATGACGTAATGGGGGGGGTGTTATCTCTTTTGTCGAAAATCAGCATTTTTTGCTCGAACATTAAATGCCTCCAAATGGTATTTAATTAACTTCCCGAGCCCCTGGAAGCATGAAAATCACTTTAAACATGCTAATTTTAGCTCTAACACTGATGATCCACCTACAAATGTGAACTGACGTTCAAAAATAAAACATTTGAAAACGGACCATTTTCCACATTTCTGAAGCATGACGTAATGGGGGGGTGTTATCTCTTTTGTCGAAAATCAGCCGTTTTTGCTCGAACATTAAATGCCTCCAAATGGTATTTAATTAACTTCCCGAGCCCCTGGAAGCATGAAAATCACTTTAAACATGCTACTTTTAGCTCTAAGACTGATGATCCACCTACAAATGTGAACTGACGTTCAAAAATAAAACATTTGAAAACGGACCATTTTCCACATTTCTGAAGCATGACGTAATGGGGGGGTGTTATCTCTTTTGTCGAAAATCAGCCGTTTTTGCTGGAACATTAAATGCCTTCAAATGGTATTTAATTAACTTCCCGGGGTGAAGAAACCCTTTTTGAGAACTCAGAGTGAGTAAATTGGCCATTTTCATGCACTTTTAACCATTCCATAAATCTTGTATTTTGGGCCCCTGGAAGCATGAAAATCACTTTAAACATGCTAATTTTAGCTCTAACACTGATGATCCACCTACAAATGTGAACTGACGTTCAAAAATAAAACATTTGAAAACGGACCATTTTCCACATTTCTGAAGCATGACGTAATGGGGGGTGTTATCTCTTTTGTCGAAAATCTGCCGTTTTTGCTCGAACATTAAATGCCTCCAAATGGTATTTAATTAACTTCCCGAGCCCCTGGAAGCATGAAAATCACTTTAAACATGCTAATTTTAGCTCTAACACTGATGATCCACCTACAAATGTGAACTGACGTTCAAAAATAAAACATTTGAAAACGGACCATTTTCCACATTTCTGAAGCATGACGTAATGGGGGGGTAATATCTCTTTTGTCGAAAATCAGCCGTTTTTGCTCGAACATTAAATGCCTCCAAATGGTATTTAATTAACTTCCCAAGCCCCTGGAAGCATGAAAATCACTTTAAACATGCTAATTTTAGCTCTAACACTGATGATCCACCTACAAATGTGAACTGACGTTTAAAAATAAAACATTTGAAAACGGACCATTTTCCACATTTCTGAAGCATGACGTAATGGGGGGGTGTTATCTCTTTTGTCGAAAATCAGCCGTTTTTGCTCGAACATTCAATGCCTCCAAATGGTATTTAATTAACTTCCCGGGGTGAAGAAACCCTTTTTGAGAACTCAGAGTGAGTAAATTGGCCATTTTCATGCACTTTTAACCAGTCCATAAATCTTGTGTTTTGGGCCCCTGGAAGCATGAAAATCACTTTAAACATGCTAATTTTAGCTCTAACACTGATGATCCACCTACAAATGTGAACTGACGTTCAAAAATAAAACATTTGAAAACGGACCATTTTCCACATTTCTGAAGCATGACGTAATGGGGGGGTGTTATCTCTTTTGTCGAAAATCAGCCGTTTTTGCTCGAACATTAAATGCCTCCAAATGGTATTTAATTAACTTCCCGGGGTGAAGAAACCCTTTTTGAGTACTCAGAGTGAGTAAATTGGCCATTTTCATGCACTTTTAACCATTCCATAAATCTTGTGTTTTGGGCCCCTGGAAGCATGAAAATCACTTTAAACATGCTAATTTTAGCTCTAACACTGATGATCCACCTACAAATGTGAACTGACGTTCAAAAATAAAACATTTGAAAATGGACCATTTTCCACATTTCTGAAGCATGACGTAATGGGGGGGTGTTATCTCTTTTGTCGAAAATCAGCCGTTTTTGCTCGAACATTAAATGCCTCCAAATGGTATTTAATTAACTTCCCGAGCCCCTGGAAGCATGAAAATCACTTTAAACATGCTAATTTTAGCTCTAACACTGATGATCCACCTACAAATGTGAACTGACGTTCAAAAATAAAACATTTGAAAACGGACCATTTTCCACATTTCTGAAGCATGACGTAATGGGGGGGTGTTATCTCTTTTGTCGAAAATCAGCCGTTTTTGCTCGAACATTAAATGCCTCCAAATGGTATTTAATTAACTTCCCGGGGTGAAGAAACCCTTTTTGAGTACTCAGAGTGAGTAAATTGGCCATTTGCATGCACTTTTAACCATTCCATAAATCTTGTGTTTTGGGCCCCTGGAAGCATGAAAATCACTTTAAACATGCTAATTTTAGCTCTAATACTGATGATCCACCTACAAATGTGAACTGACGTTCAAAAATAAAACATTTGAAAACGGACCATTTTCCACATTTCTGAAGCATGACGTAATGGGGGGGTGTTATCTCTTTTGTCGAAAATCAGCCGTTTTTGCTCGAACATTAAATGCCTCCAAATGGTATTTAATTAACTTCCCGGGGTGAAGAAACCCTTTTTGAGAACTCAGAGTGAGTAAATTGGCCATTTTCATGCACTTTTAACCATTCCATAAATCTTGTGTTTAGAGCCCCTGGAAGCATGAAAATCACTTTAAACATGCTAATTTTAGCTCTAACACTGATGATCCACCTACAAATGTGAACTGACGTTCAAAAATAAAACATTTGAAAACGGACCATTTTCCACATTTCTGAAGCATGACGTTATTGGGGGGTGTTATCTCTTTTGTCGAAAATCAGCCGTTTTTGCTCGAACATTAAATGCCTCCAAATGGTATTTAATTAACTGCCCGAGCCCCTGGAAGCATGAAAATCACTTTAAACATGCTAATTTTAGCTCTAACACTGATGATCCACCTACAAATGTGAACTGACGTTCAAAAATAAAACATTTGAAAACGGACCATTTTCCACATTTCTGAAGCATGACGTAATGGGGGGGGTGTTACCTCTTTTGTCGAAAATCAGCCGTTTTTGCTCGAACATTAAATGCCTCCAAATGGTATTTAATTAACTTCCCGGGGTGAAGAAACCCTTTTTGAGTACTCAGAGTGAGTAAATTGGCCATTTTCATGCACTTTTAACCATTCCATAAATCTTGTGTTTTGGGCCCCAGGAAGCATGAAAATCACTTTAAACATGCTAATTTTAGCTCTAACACTGATGATCCACCTACAAATGTGAACTGACGTTCAAAAATAAAACATTTGAAAACGGACCATTTTCCACATTTCTGAAGCATGACGTAATGGGGGGGTGTTATCTCTTTTGTCGAAAATCAGCCGTTTTTGCTCGAACATTAAATGCCTCCAAATGGTATTTAATTAACTTCCCGGGGTGAAGAAACCCTTTTTGAGTACTCAGAGTGAGTAAATTGGCCATTTGCATGCACTTTTAACCATTCCATAAATCTTGTGTTTTGGGCCCCTGGAAGCATGAAAATCACTTTAAACATGCTAATTTTAGCTCTAATACTGATGATCCACCTACAAATGTGAACTGACGTTCAAAAATAAAACATTTGAAAACGGACCATTTTCCACATTTCTGAAGCATGACGTAATGGGGGGGTGTTATCTCTTTTGTCGAAAATCAGCCGTTTTTGCTCGAACATTAAATGCCTCCAAATGGTATTTAATTAACTTCCCGGGGTGAAGAAACCCTTTTTGAGAACTCAGAGTGAGTAAATTGGCCATTTTCATGCACTTTTAACCATTCCATAAATCTTGTGTTTAGGGCCCCTGGAAGCATGAAAATCACTTTAAACATGCTAATTTTAGCTCTAACACTGATGATCCACCTACAAATGTGAACTGACGTTCAAAAATAAAACATTTGAAAACGGACCATTTTCCACATTTCTGAAGCATGACGTAATGGGGGGGTGTTATCTCTTTTGTCGAAAATCAGCCGTTTTTGCTCGAACATTAAATGCCTCCAAATGGTATTTAATTAACTTCCCGAGCCCCTGGAAGCATGAAAATCACTTTAAACATGCTAATTTTAGCTCTAACACTGATGATCCACCTACAAATGTGAACTGACGTTCAAAAATAAAACATTTGAAAACGGACCATTTTCCACATTTCTGAAGCATGACGTAATGGGGGGGTGTTATCTCTTTTGTCGAAAATCAGCCGTTTTTGCTCGAACATTAAATGCCTCCAAATGGTATTTAATTAACTTCCCGGGGTGAAGAAACCCTTTTTGAGAACTCAGAGTGAGTAAATTGGCCATTTTCATGCACTTTTAACCATTCCATAAATCTTGTGTTTTGGGCCCCTGGAAGCATGAAAATCACTTTAAACATGCTAATTTTAGGTCTAACACTGATGATCCACCTACAAATGTGAACTGACGTTCAAAAATAAAACATTTGAAAACGGACCATTTTCCACATTTCTGAAGCATGACGTAATGGGGGGGTGTTATCTCTTTTGTTGAAAATCAGCCGTTTTTGCTCGAACATTAAATGCCTCCAAATGGTATTTAATTAACTTCCCGAGCCCCTGGAAGCATGAAAATCACTTTAAACATGCTAATTTTAGCTCTAACACTGATGATCCACCTACAAATGTGAACTGACGTTCAAAAATAAAACATTTGAAAACGGACCATTTTCCACATTTCTGAAGCATGACGTAATGGGGGGGTGTTATCTCTTTTGTTGAAAATCAGCCGTTTTTGCTCGAACATTAAATGCCTCCAAATGGTATTTAATTAACTTCCCGAGCCCCTGGAAGCATGAAAATCACTTTAAACATGCTAATTTTAGCTCTAACACTGATGATCCACCTACAAATGTGAACTGACGTTCAAAAATAAAACATTTGAAAACGGACCATTTTCCACATTTCTGAAGCATGACGTAATGGGGGGGTGTTATCTCTTTTGTCGAAAATCAGCTGTTTTTGCTCGAACATTAAATACCTCCAAATGGTATTTAATTAAGTTCCCGAGCCCCTGGAAGCATGAAAATCACTTTAAACATGCTAATTTTAGCTCTAACACTGATGATCCACCTACAAATGTGAACTGACGTTCAAAAATAAAACATTTGAAAACGGACCATTTTCCACATTTCTGAAGCATGACGTAATGGGGGGGTGTTATCTCTTTTGTCGAAAATCAGCATTTTTTGCTCGAACATTAAATGCCTCCAAATGGTATTTAATTAACTTCCCGAGCCCCTGGAAGCATGAAAATCACTTTAAACATGCTAATTTTAGCTCTAACACTGATGATCCACCTACAAATGTGAACTGACGTTCAAAAATAAAACATTTGAAAACGGACCATTTTCCACATTTCTGAAGCATGACGTAATGGGGGGGTGTTATCTCTTTTGTCGAAAATCAGCCGTTTTTGCTCGAACATTAAATGCCTCCAAATGGTATTTAATTAACTTCCCGAGCCCCTGGAAGCATGAAAATCACTTTAAACATGCTACTTTTAGCTCTAAGACTGATGATCCACCTACAAATGTGAACTGACGTTCAAAAATAAAACATTTGAAAACGAACCATTTTCCACATTTCTGAAGCATGACGTAATGGGGGGGTGTTATCTCTTTTGTCGAAAATCAGCCGTTTTTGCTCGAACATTAAATGCCTCCAAATGGTATTTAATTAACTTCCCGAGCCCCTGGAAGCATGAAAATCACTTTAAACATGCTAATTTTAGCTCTAACACTGATGATCCACCTACAAATGTGAACTGACGTTCAAAAATAAAACATTTGAAAACGGACCATTTTCCACATTTCTGAAGCATGACGTAATGGGGGGTAATATCTCTTTTGTCGAAAATCAGCCGTTTTTGCTCGAACATTAAATGCCTCCAAATGGTATTTAATTAACTTCCCGAGCCCCTGGAAGCATGAAAATCACTTTAAACATGCTAATTTTAGCTCTAACACTGATGATCCACCTACAAATGTGAACTGATGTTCAAAAATAAAACATTTGAAAACGGACCATTTTCCACATTTCTGAAGCATGACGTAATGGGGGGGTGTTATCTCTTTTGTCGAAAATCAGCCGTTTTTGCTCGAACATTCAATGCCTCCAAATGGTATTTAATTAACTTCCCGGGGTGAAGAAACCCTTTTTGAGAACTCAGAGTGAGTAAATTGGCCATTTTCATGCACTTTTAACCATTCCATAAATCTTGTGTTTTGGGCCCCTGGAAGCATGAAAATCACTTTAAACATGCTAATTTTAGCTCTAACACTGATGATCCACCTACAAATGTGAACTGACGTTCAAAAATAAAACATTTGAAAACGGACCATTTTCCACATTTCTGAAGCATGACGTAATGGGGGGGTGTTATCTCTTTTGTCGAAAATCAGCCGTTTTTGCTCGAACATTAAATGCCTCCAAATGGTATTTAATTAACTTCCCGGGGTGAAGAAACCCTTTTTGAGTACTCAGAGTGAGTAAATTGGCCATTTTCATGCACTTTTAACCATTCCATAAATCTTGTGTTTTGGGCCCTTGGAAGCATGAAAATCACTTTAAACATGCTAATTTTAGCTCTAACACTGATGATCCACCTACAAATGTGAACTGACGTTCAAAAATAAAACATTTGAAAACGGACCATTTTCCACATTTCTGAAGCATGACGTAATGGGGGGGTGTTATCTCTTTTGTCGAAAATCAGCCGTTTTTGCTCGAACATTAAATGCCTCCAAATGGTATTTAATTAACTTCCCGAGCCCCTGGAAGCATGAAAATCACTTTAAACATGCTAATTTTAGCTCTAACACTGATGATCCACCTACAAATGTGAACTGACGTTCAAAAATAAAACATTTGAAAACGGACCATTTTCCACATTTCTGAAGCATGACGTAATGGGGGGGTGTTATCTCTTTTGTCGAAAATCAGCCGTTTTTGCTCGAACATTAAATGCCTCCAAATGGTATTTAATTAACTTCCCGGGGTGAAGAAACCCTTTTTGAGTACTCAGAGTGAGTAAATTGGCCATTTGCATGCACTTTTAACCATTCCATAAATCTTGTGTTTTGGGCCCCTGGAAGCATGAAAATCACTTTAAACATGCTAATTTTAGCTCTAATACTGATGATCCACCTACAAATGTGAACTGACGTTCAAAAATAAAACATTTGAAAACGGACCATTTTCCACATTTCTGAAGCATGACGTAATGGGGGGGTGTTATCTCTTTTGTCGAAAATCAGCCGTTTTTGCTCGAACATTAAATGCCTCCAAATGGTATTTAATTAACTTCCCGGGGTGAAGAAACCCTTTTTGAGAACTCAGAGTGAGTAAATTGGCCATTTTCATGCACTTTTAACCATTCCATAAATCTTGTGTTTAGAGCCCCTGGAAGCATGAAAATCACTTTAAACATGCTAATTTTAGCTCTAACACTGATGATCCACCTACAAATGTGAACTGACGTTCAAAAATAAAACATTTGAAAACGGACCATTTTCCACATTTCTGAAGCATGACGTAATTGGGGGGTGTTATCTCTTTTGTCGAAAATCAGCCGTTTTTGCTCGAACATTAAATGCCTCCAAATGGTATTTAATTAACTGCCCGAGCCCCTGGAAGCATGAAAATCACTTTAAACATGCTAATTTTAGCTCTAACACTGATGATCCACCTACAAATGTGAACTGACGTTCAAAAATAAAACATTTGAAAACGGACCATTTTCCACATTTCTGAAGCATGACGTAATGGGGGGGTGTTATCTCTTTTGTCGAAAATCAGCCGTTTTTGCTCGAACATTAAATGCCTCCAAATGGTATTTAATTAACTTCCCGGGGTGAAGAAACCCTTTTTGAGTACTCAGAGTGAGTAAATTGGCCATTTTCATGCACTTTTAACCATTCCATAAATCTTGTGTTTTGGGCCCCTGGAAGCATGAAAATCACTTTAAACATGCTAATTTTAGCTCTAACACTGATGATCCACCTACAAATGTGAACTGACGTTCAAAAATAAAACATTTGAAAACGGACCATTTTCCACATTTCTGAAGCATGACGTAATGGGGGGGTGTTATCTCTTTTGTCGAAAATCAGCCGTTTTTGCTCGAACATTAAATGCCTCCAAATGGTATTTAATTAACTTCCCGGGGTGAAGAAACCCTTTTTGAGTACTCAGAGTGAGTAAATTGGCCATTTGCATGCACTTTTAACCATTCCATAAATCTTGTGTTTTGGGCCCCTGGAAGCATGAAAATCACTTTAAACATGCTAATTTTAGCTCTAATACTGATGATCCACCTACAAATGTGAACTGACGTTCAAAAATAAAACATTTGAAAACGGACCATTTTCCACATTTCTGAAGCATGACGTAATGGGGGGGTGTTATCTCTTTTGTCGAAAATCAGCCGTTTTTGCTCGAACATTAAATGCCTCCAAATGGTATTTAATTAACTTCCCGGGGTGAAGAAACCCTTTTTGAGTACTCAGAGTGAGTAAATTGGCCATTTTCATGCACTTTTAACCATTCCATAAATCTTGTGTTTTGGGCCCCAGGAAGCATGAAAATCACTTTAAACATGCTAATTTTAGCTCTAACACTGATGATCCACCTACAAATGTGAACTGACGTTCAAAAATAAAACATTTGAAAACGGACCATTTTCCACATTTCTGAAGCATGACGTAATGGGGGGGTGTTATCTCTTTTGTCGAAAATCAGCCGTTTTTGCTCGAACATTAAATGCCTCCAAATGGTATTTAATTAACTTCCCGGGGTGAAGAAACCCTTTTTGAGTACTCAGAGTGAGTAAATTGGCCATTTGCATGCACTTTTAACCATTCCATAAATCTTGTGTTTTGGGCCCCTGGAAGCATGAAAATCACTTTAAACATGCTAATTTTAGCTCTAATACTGATGATCCACCTACAAATGTGAACTGACGTTCAAAAATAAAACATTTGAAAACGGACCATTTTCCACATTTCTGAAGCATGACGTAATGGGGGGGTGTTATCTCTTTTGTCGAAAATCAGCCGTTTTTGCTCGAACATTAAATGCCTCCAAATGGTATTTAATTAACTTCCCGGGGTGAAGAAACCCTTTTTGAGAACTCAGAGTGAGTAAATTGGCCATTTTCATGCACTTTTAACCATTCCATAAATCTTGTGTTTAGGGCCCCTGGAAGCATGAAAATCACTTTAAACATGCTAATTTTAGCTCTAACACTGATGATCCACCTACAAATGTGAACTGACGTTCAAAAATAAAACATTTGAAAACGGACCATTTTCCACATTTCTGAAGCATGACGTAATGGGGGGGTGTTATCTCTTTTGTCGAAAATCAGCCGTTTTTGCTCGAACATTAAATGCCTCCAAATGGTATTTAATTAACTTCCCGAGCCCCTGGAAGCATGAAAATCACTTTAAACATGCTAATTTTAGCTCTAACACTGATGATCCACCTACAAATGTGAACTGACGTTCAAAAATAAAACATTTGAAAACGGACCATTTTCCACATTTCTGAAGCATGACGTAATGGGGGGGTGTTATCTCTTTTGTCGAAAATCAGCCGTTTTTGCTCGAACATTAAATGCCTCCAAATGGTATTTAATTAACTTCCCGGGGTGAAGAAACCCTTTTTGAGAACTCAGAGTGAGTAAATTGGCCATTTTCATGCACTTTTAACCATTCCATAAATCTTGTGTTTTGGGCCCCTGGAAGCATGAAAATCACTTTAAACATGCTAATTTTAGGTCTAACACTGATGATCCACCTACAAATGTGAACTGACGTTCAAAAATAAAACATTTGAAAACGGACCATTTTCCACATTTCTGAAGCATGACGTAATGGGGGGGTGTTATCTCTTTTGTCGAAAATCAGCCGTTTTTGCTCGAACATTAAATGCCTCCAAATGGTATTTAATTAACTTCCCGAGCCCCTGGAAGCATGAAAATCACTTTAAACATGCTAATTTTAGCTCTAACACTGATGATCCACCTACAAATGTGAACTGACGTTCAAAAATAAAACATTTGAAAACGGACCATTTTCCACATTTCTGAAGCATGACGTAATGGGGGGGTGTTATCTCTTTTGTTGAAAATCAGCCGTTTTTGCTCGAACATTAAATGCCTCCAAATGGTATTTAATTAACTTCCCGAGCCCCTGGAAGCATGAAAATCACTTTAAACATGCTAATTTTAGCTCTAACACTGATGATCCACCTACAAATGTGAACTGACGTTCAAAAATAAAACATTTGAAAACGGACCATTTTCCACATTTCTGAAGCATGACGTAATGGGGGGGTGTTATCTCTTTTGTCGAAAATCAGCTGTTTTTGCTCGAACATTAAATACCTCCAAATGGTATTTAATTAAGTTCCCGAGCCCCTGGAAGCATGAAAATCACTTTAAACATGCTAATTTTAGCTCTAACACTGATGATCCACCTACAAATGTGAACTGACGTTCAAAAATAAAACATTTGAAAACGGACCATTTTCCACATTTCTGAAGCATGACGTAATGGGGGGGTGTTATCTCTTTTGTCGAAAATCAGCATTTTTTGCTCGAACATTAAATGCCTCCAAATGGTATTTAATTAACTTCCCGAGCCCCTGGAAGCATGAAAATCACTTTAAACATGCTAATTTTAGCTCTAACACTGATGATCCACCTACAAATGTGAACTGACGTTCAAAAATAAAACATTTGAAAACGGACCATTTTCCACATTTCTGAAGCATGACGTAATGGGGGGGTGTTATCTCTTTTGTCGAAAATCAGCCGTTTTTGCTCGAACATTAAATGCCTCCAAATGGTATTTAATTAACTTCCCGAGCCCCTGGAAGCATGAAAATCACTTTAAACATGCTACTTTTAGCTCTAAGACTGATGATCCACCTACAAATGTGAACTGACGTTCAAAAATAAAACATTTGAAAACGAACCATTTTCCACATTTCTGAAGCATGACGTAATGGGGGGGTGTTATCTCTTTTGTCGAAAATCAGCCGTTTTTGCTCGAACATTAAATGCCTCCAAATGGTATTTAATTAACTTCCCGAGCCCCTGGAAGCATGAAAATCACTTTAAACATGCTAATTTTAGCTCTAACACTGATGATCCACCTACAAATGTGAACTGACGTTCAAAAATAAAACATTTGAAAACGGACCATTTTCCACATTTCTGAAGCATGACGTAATGGGGGGTAATATCTCTTTTGTCGAAAATCAGCCGTTTTTGCTCGAACATTAAATGCCTCCAAATGGTATTTAATTAACTTCCCGAGCCCCTGGAAGCATGAAAATCACTTTAAACATGCTAATTTTAGCTCTAACACTGATGATCCACCTACAAATGTGAACTGATGTTCAAAAATAAAACATTTGAAAACGGACCATTTTCCACATTTCTGAAGCATGACGTAATGGGGGGGTGTTATCTCTTTTGTCGAAAATCAGCCGTTTTTGCTCGAACATTCAATGCCTCCAAATGGTATTTAATTAACTTCCCGGGGTGAAGAAACCCTTTTTGAGAACTCAGAGTGAGTAAATTGGCCATTTTCATGCACTTTTAACCATTCCATAAATCTTGTGTTTTGGGCCCCTGGAAGCATGAAAATCACTTTAAACATGCTAATTTTAGCTCTAACACTGATGATCCACCTACAAATGTGAACTGACGTTCAAAAATAAAACATTTGAAAACGGACCATTTTCCACATTTCTGAAGCATGACGTAATGGGGGGGTGTTATCTCTTTTGTCGAAAATCAGCCGTTTTTGCTCGAACATTAAATGCCTCCAAATGGTATTTAATTAACTTCCCGGGGTGAAGAAACCCTTTTTGAGTACTCAGAGTGAGTAAATTGGCCATTTTCATGCACTTTTAACCATTCCATAAATCTTGTGTTTTGGGCCCTTGGAAGCATGAAAATCACTTTAAACATGCTAATTTTAGCTCTAACACTGATGATCCACCTACAAATGTGAACTGACGTTCAAAAATAAAACATTTGAAAACGGACCATTTTCCACATTTCTGAAGCATGACGTAATGGGGGGGTGTTATCTCTTTTGTCGAAAATCAGCCGTTTTTGCTCGAACATTAAATGCCTCCAAATGGTATTTAATTAACTTCCCGAGCCCCTGGAAGCATGAAAATCACTTTAAACATGCTAATTTTAGCTCTAACACTGATGATCCACCTACAAATGTGAACTGACGTTCAAAAATAAAACATTTGAAAACGGACCATTTTCCACATTTCTGAAGCATGACGTAATGGGGGGGTGTTATCTCTTTTGTCGAAAATCAGCCGTTTTTGCTCGAACATTAAATGCCTCCAAATGGTATTTAATTAACTTCCCGGGGTGAAGAAACCCTTTTTGAGTACTCAGAGTGAGTAAATTGGCCATTTGCATGCACTTTTAACCATTCCATAAATCTTGTGTTTTGGGCCCCTGGAAGCATGAAAATCACTTTAAACATGCTAATTTTAGCTCTAATACTGATGATCCACCTACAAATGTGAACTGACGTTCAAAAATAAAACATTTGAAAACGGACCATTTTCCACATTTCTGAAGCATGACGTAATGGGGGGGTGTTATCTCTTTTGTCGAAAATCAGCCGTTTTTGCTCGAACATTAAATGCCTCCAAATGGTATTTAATTAACTTCCCGGGGTGAAGAAACCCTTTTTGAGAACTCAGAGTGAGTAAATTGGCCATTTTCATGCACTTTTAACCATTCCATAAATCTTGTGTTTAGAGCCCCTGGAAGCATGAAAATCACTTTAAACATGCTAATTTTAGCTCTAACACTGATGATCCACCTACAAATGTGAACTGACGTTCAAAAATAAAACATTTGAAAACGGACCATTTTCCACATTTCTGAAGCATGACGTAATTGGGGGGTGTTATCTCTTTTGTCGAAAATCAGCCGTTTTTGCTCGAACATTAAATGCCTCCAAATGGTATTTAATTAACTGCCCGAGCCCCTGGAAGCATGAAAATCACTTTAAACATGCTAATTTTAGCTCTAACACTGATGATCCACCTACAAATGTGAACTGACGTTCAAAAATAAAACATTTGAAAACGGACCATTTTCCACATTTCTGAAGCATGACGTAATGGGGGGGTGTTATCTCTTTTGTCGAAAATCAGCCGTTTTTGCTCGAACATTAAATGCCTCCAAATGGTATTTAATTAACTTCCCGGGGTGAAGAAACCCTTTTTGAGTACTCAGAGTGAGTAAATTGGCCATTTTCATGCACTTTTAACCATTCCATAAATCTTGTGTTTTGGGCCCCTGGAAGCATGAAAATCACTTTAAACATGCTAATTTTAGCTCTAACACTGATGATCCACCTACAAATGTGAACTGACGTTCAAAAATAAAACATTTGAAAACGGACCATTTTCCACATTTCTGAAGCATGACGTAATGGGGGGGTGTTATCTCTTTTGTCGAAAATCAGCCGTTTTTGCTCGAACATTAAATGCCTCCAAATGGTATTTAATTAACTTCCCGGGGTGAAGAAACCCTTTTTGAGTACTCAGAGTGAGTAAATTGGCCATTTGCATGCACTTTTAACCATTCCATAAATCTTGTGTTTTGGGCCCCTGGAAGCATGAAAATCACTTTAAACATGCTAATTTTAGCTCTAATACTGATGATCCACCTACAAATGTGAACTGACGTTCAAAAATAAAACATTTGAAAACGGACCATTTTCCACATTTCTGAAGCATGACGTAATGGGGGGGTGTTATCTCTTTTGTCGAAAATCAGCCGTTTTTGCTCGAACATTAAATGCCTCCAAATGGTATTTAATTAACTTCCCGGGGTGAAGAAACCCTTTTTGAGAACTCAGAGTGAGTAAATTGGCCATTTTCATGCACTTTTAACCATTCCATAAATCTTGTGTTTAGGGCCCCTGGAAGCATGAAAATCACTTTAAACATGCTAATTTTAGCTCTAACACTGATGATCCACCTACAAATGTGAACTGACGTTCAAAAATAAAACATTTGAAAACGGACCATTTTCCACATTTCTGAAGCATGACGTAATGGGGGGGTGTTATCTCTTTTGTCGAAAATCAGCCGTTTTTGCTCGAACATTAAATGCCTCCAAATGGTATTTAATTAACTGCCCGAGCCCCTGGAAGCATGAAAATCACTTTAAACATGCTAATTTTAGCTCTAACACTGATGATCCACCTACAAATGTGAACTGACGTTCAAAAATAAAACATTTGAAAACGGACCATTTTCCACATTTCTGAAGCATGACGTAATGGGGGGGTGTTATCTCTTTTGTCGAAAATCAGCCGTTTTTGCTCGAACATTAAATGCCTCCAAATGGTATTTAATTAACTTCCCGAGCCCATGGAAGCATGAAAATCACTTTAAACATGCTAATTTTAGCTCTAACACTGATGATCCACCTACAAATGTGAACTGACGTTCAAAAATAAAACATTTGAAAACGGACCATTTTCCACATTTCTGAAGCATGACGTAATGGGGGGGTGTTATCTCTTTGGTCGAAAATCAGCTGTTTTTGCTCGAACATTAAATGCCTCCAAATGGTATTTAATTAACTTCCCGGGGTGAAGAAACCCTTTTTGAGAACTCAGAGTGAGTAAATTGGCCATTTTCATGCACTTTTAACCATTCCATAAATCTTGTGTTTTGGGCCCCTGGAAGCATGAAAATCACTTTAAACATGCTAATTTTAGCTCTAACACTGATGATCCACCTACAAATGTGAACTGACGTTCAAAAATAAAACATTTGAAAACGGACCATTTTCCACATTTCTGAAGCATGACGTAATGGGGGGGTGTTATCTCTTTTGTCGAAAATCAGCCGTTTTTGCTCGAACATTAAATGCCTCCAAATGGTATTTAATTAACTTCCCGAGCCCCTGGAAGCATGAAAATCACTTTAAACATGCTAATTTTAGCTCTAACACTGATGATCCACCTACAAATGTGAACTGACGTTCAAAAATAAAACATTTGAAAACGGACCATTTTCCACATTTCTGAAGCATGACGTAACGGGGGGGGTGTTATCTCTTTTGTCGAAAATCAGCCATTTTTGCTCGAACATTAAATGCCTCCAAATGGTATTTATTTCACTTCCCGAGCCCCTGGAAGCATGAAAATCACTTTAAACATGCTAATTTTAGCTCTAACACTGATGATCCACCTACAAATGTGAACTGACGTTCAAAAATATAACATTTGAAAACGGACCATTTTCCACATTTCTGAAGCATGACGTAATGGGGGGGGTGTTATCTCTTTTGTCGAAAATCAGCCGTTTTTGCTCGAACATTAAATGCCTCCAAATGGTATTTAATTAACTTCCTGGGGTGAAGAAACCCTTTTTGAGAACTCAGAGTGAGTAAATTGGCCATTTTCATGCACTTTTAACCATTCCATAAATCTTGTGTTTAGGGCCCCTGGAAGCATGAAAATCACTTTAAACATGCTAATTTTAGCTCTAACACTGATGATCCACCTACAAATGTGAACTGACGTTCAAAAATAAAACATTTGAAAACGGACCATTTTCCACATTTCTGAAGCATGACGTAATGGGGGGGTGTTATCTCTTTTGTCGAAAATCAGCCGTTTTTGCTCGAACATTAAATGCCTCCAAATGGTATTTAATTAACTTCCCGAGCCCCTGGAAGCATGAAAATCACTTTAAACATGCTAATTTTAGCTCTAACACTGATGATCCATCTACAAATGTGAACTGACGTTCAAAAATAAAACATTTGAAAACGGACCATTTTCCACATTTCTGAAGCATGACGTAATGGGGGGGTGTTATCTCTTTTGTCGAAAATCAGCCGTTTTTGCTCGAACATTAAATGCCTCCAAATGGTATTTAATTAACTTCCCGAGCCCCTGGAAGCATGAAAATCACTTTAAACATGCTAATTTTAGCTCTAACACTGATGATCCACCTACAAATGTGAACTGACGTTCAAAAATAAAACATTTGAAAATGGACCATTTTCCACATTTCTGAAGCATGACGTAATGGGGGGTGTTATCTCTTTTGTCGAAAATCAGCCGTTTTTGCTCGAACATTAAATGCCTCCAAATGGTATTTAATTAACTTCCCGAGCCCCTGGAAGCATGAAAATCACTTTAAACATGCTAATTTTAGCTCTAACACTGATGATCCACCTACAAATGTGAACTGACGTTCAAAAATAAAACATTTGAAAACGGACCATTTTCCACATTTCTGAAGCATGACGTAATGGGGGGGTGTTATCTCTTTTGTCGAAAATCAGCCGTTTTTGTTCGAACATTAAATGCCTCCAAATGGTATTTAATTAACTTCCCGAGCCCCTGGAAGCATGAAAATCACTTTAAACATGCTAATTTTAGCTCTAACACTGATGATCCACCTACAAATGTGAACTGACGTTCAAAAATAAAACATTTGAAAACGGACCATTTTCCACATTTCTGAAGCATGACGTAATGGGGGGGTGTTATCTCTTTTGTCGAAAATCAGCCGTTTTTGCTCGAACATTAAATGCCTCCAAATGGTATTTAATTAACTTCCCGAGCCCCTGGAAGCATGAAAATCACTTTAAACATGCTAATTTTAGCTCTAAGACTGATGATCCACCTACAAATGTGAACTGACGTTCAAAAATAAAACATTTGAAAACGGACCATTTTCCACATTTCTGAAGCATGACGTAATGGGGGGGTGTTATCTCTTTTGTCGAAAATCAGCAGTTTTTGCTGGAACATTAAATGCCTCCAAATGGTATTTAATTAACTTCCCGGGGTGAAGAAACCCTTTTTGAGAACTCAGAGTGAGTAAATTGGCCATTTTCATGCACTTTTAACCATTCCATAAATCTTGTATTTTGGGCCCCTGGAAGCATGAAAATCACTTTAAACATGCTAATTTTAGCTCTAACACTGATGATCCACCTACAAATGTGAACTGACGTTCAAAAATAAAACATTTGAAAACGGACCATTTTCCACATTTCTGAAGCATGACGTAATGGGGGGTGTTATCTCTTTTGTCGAAAATCAGCCGTTTTTGCTCGAACATTAAATGCCTCCAAATGGTATTTAATTAACTTCCCGAGCCCCTGGAAGCATGAAAATCACTTTAAACATGCTAATTTTAGCTCTAACACTGATGATCCACCTACAAATGTGAACTGACGTTCAAAAATAAAACATTTGAAAACGGACCATTTTCCACATTTCTGAAGCATGACGTAATGGGGGGGTGTTATCTCTTTTGTCGAAAATCAGCCGTTTTTGCTCGAACATTAAATGCCTCCAAATGGTATTTAATTAACTTCCCGAGCCCCTGGAAGCATGAAAATCACTTTAAACATGCTAATTTTAGCTCTAACACTGATGATCCACCTACAAATGTGAACTGACGTTCAAAAATAAAACATTTGAAAACGGACCATTTTCCACATTTCTGAAGCATGACGTAATGGGGGGGTGTTATCTCTTTTGTCGAAAATCAGCCGTTTTTGCTCGAACATTCAATGCCTCCAAATGGTATTTAATTAACTTCCCGGGGTGAAGAAACCCTTTTTGAGAACTCAGAGTGAGTAAATTGGCCATTTTCATGCACTTTTAACCATTCCATAAATCTTGTGTTTTGGGCCCCTGGAAGCATGAAAATCACTTTAAACATGCTAATTTTAGCTCTAACACTGATGATCCACCTACAAATGTGAACTGACGTTCAAAAATAAAACATTTGAAAACGGACCATTTTCCACATTTCTGAAGCATGACGTAATGGGGGGGTGTTATCTCTTTTGTCGAAAATCAGCCGTTTTTGCTCGAACATTAAATGCCTCCAAATGGTATTTAATTAACTTCCCGGGGTGAAGAAACCCTTTTTGAGTACTCAGAGTGAGTAAATTGGCCATTTTCATGCACTTTTAACCATTCCATAAATCTTGTGTTTTGGGCCCCTGGAAGCATGAAAATCACTTTAAACATGCTAATTTTAGCTCTAACACTGATGATCCACCTACAAATGTGAACTGACGTTCAAAAATAAAACATTTGAAAACGGACCATTTTCCACATTTCTGAAGCATGACGTAATGGGGGGGTGTTATCTCTTTTGTCGAAAATCATCCGTTTTTGCTCGAACATTAAATGCCTCCAAATGGTATTTAATGAACTTCCCGAGCCCCTGGAAGCATGAAAATCACTTTAAACATGCTAATTTTAGCTCTAACACTGATGATCCACCTACAAATGTGAACTGACGTTCAAAAATAAAACATTTGAAAACGGACCATTTTCCACATTTCTGAAGCATGACGTAATGGGGGGGTGTTATCTCTTTTGTCGAAAATCAGCCGTTTTTGCTCGAACATTAAATGCCTCCAAATGGAATTTAATTAACTTCCCGGGGTGAAGAAACCCTTTTTGAGTACTCAGAGTGAGTAAATTGGCCATTTTCATGCACTTTTAACCATTCCATAAATCTTGTGTTTTGGGCCCCTGGAAGCATGAAAATCACTTTAAACATGCTAATTTTAGCTCTAACACTGATGATCCACCTACAAATGTGAACTGACGTTCAAAAATAAAACATTTGAAAATGGACCATTTTCCACATTTCTGAAGCATGACGTAATGGGGGGGTGTTATCTCTTTTGTCGAAAATCAGCCGTTTTTGCTCGAACATTAAATGCCTCCAAATGGTATTTAATTAACTTCCCGAGCCCCTGGAAGCATGAAAATCACTTTAAACATGCTAATTTTAGCTCTAACACTGATGATCCACCTACAAATGTGAACTGACGTTCAAAAATAAAACATTTGAAAACGGACCATTTTCCACATTTCTGAAGCATGACGTAATGGGGGGGTGTTATCTCTTTTGTCGAAAATCAGCCGTTTTTGCTCGAACATTAAATGCCTCCAAATGGTATTTAATTAACTTCCCGAGCCCCTGGAAGCATGAAAATCACTTTAAACATGCTAATTTTAGCTCTAACACTGATGATCCACCTACAAATGTGAACTGACGTTCAAAAATAAAACATTTGAAAACGGACCATTTTCCACATTTCTGAAGCATGACGTAATGGGGGGGTGTTATCTCTTTTGTCGAAAATCAGCCGTTTTTGCTCGAACATTAAATGCCTCCAAATGGTATTTAATTAACTTCCCGAGCCCCTGGAAGCATGAAAATCACTTTAAACATGCTAATTTTAGCTCTAACACTGATGATCCACCTACAAATGTGAACTGACGTTCAAAAATAAAACATTTGAAAACGGACCATTTTCCACATTTCTGAAGCATGACGTAATGGGGGGGTGTTATCTCTTTTGTCGAAAATCAGCCGTTTTTGCTCGAACATTCAATGCCTCCAAATGGTATTTAATTAACTTCCCGGGGTGAAGAAACCCTTTTTGAGAACTCAGAGTGAGTAAATTGTCCATTTTCATGCACTTTTAACCATTCCATAAATCTTGTGTTTTGGGCCCCTGGAAGCATGAAAATCACTTTAAACATGCTAATTTTAGCTCTAACACTGATGATCCACCTACAAATGTGAACTGACGTTCAAAAATAAAACATTTGAAAACGGACCATTTTCCACATTTCTGAAGCATGACGTAATGGGGGGGTGTTATCTCTTTTGTCGAAAATCAGCCGTTTTTGCTCGAACATTAAATGCCTCCAAATGGTATTTAATTAACTTCCCGAGCCCCTGGAAGCATGAAAATCACTTTAAACATGCTAATTTTAGCTCTAACACTGATGATCCACCTACAAATGTGAACTGACGTTCAAAAATAAAACATTTGAAAACGGACCATTTTCCACATTTCTGAAGCATGACGTAATGGGGGGGTGTTATCTCTTTTGTCGAAAATCAGCCGTTTTTGTTCGAACATTAAATGCCTCCAAATGGTATTTAATTAACTTCCCGAGCCCCTGGAAGCATGAAAATCACTTTAAACATGCTAATTTTAGCTCTAACACTGATGATCCACCTACAAATGTGAACTGACGTTCAAAAATAAAACATTTGAAAACGGACCATTTTCCACATTTCTGAAGCATGACGTAATGGGGGGGTGTTATCTCTTTTGTCGAAAATCAGCCATTTTTGTTCGAACATTAAATGCCTCCAAATGGTATTTAATTAACTTCCCGAGCCCCTGGAAGCATGAAAATCACTTTAAACATGCTAATTTTAGCTCTAAGACTGATGATCCACCTACAAATGTGAACTGACGTTCAAAAATAAAACATTTGAAAACGGACCATTTTCCACATTTCTGAAGCAAGACGTAATGGGGGGGGTGTTATCTCTTTTGTCGAAAATCAGCCGTTTTTGCTCGAACATTAAATGCCTCCAAATGGTATTTAATTAACTTCCCGGGGTGAAGAAACCCTTTTTGAGAACTCAGAGTGAGTAAATTGGCCATTTTCATGCACTTTTAACCATTCCATAAATCTTGTATTTTGGGCCCCTGGAAGCATGAAAATCACTTTAAACATGCTAATTTTAGCTCTAACACTGATGATCCACCTACAAATGTGAACTGACGTTCAAAAATAAAACATTTGAAAACGGACCATTTTCCACATTTCTGAAGCATGACGTAATGGGGGGTGTTATCTCTTTTGTCGAAAATCAGCCGTTTTTGCTCGAACATTAAATGCCTCCAAATGGTATTTAATTAACTTCCCGAGCCCCTGGAAGCATGAAAATCACTTTAAACATGCTAATTTTAGCTCTAACACTGATGATCCACCTACAAATGTGAACTGACGTTCAAAAATAAAACATTTGAAAACGGACCATTTTCCACATTTCTGAAGCATGACGTAATGGGGGGGTGTTATCTCTTTTGTCGAAAATCAGCCGTTTTTGCTCGAACATTAAATGCCTCCAAATGGTATTTAATTAACTTCCCGAGCCCCTGGAAGCATGAAAATCACTTTAAACATGCTAATTTTAGCTCTAACACTGATGATCCACCTACAAATGTGAACTGACGATCAAAAATAAAACATTTGAAAACGGACCATTTTCCACATTTCTGAAGCATGACGTAATGGGGGGGTGGTATCTCTTTTGTCGAAAATTAGCCGTTTTTGCTCGAACATTCAATGCCTCCAAATGGTATTTAATTAACTTCCCGGGGTGAAGAAACCCTTTTTGAGAACTCAGAGTGAGTAAATTGGCCATTTTCATGCACTTTTAACCATTCCATAAATCTTGTGTTTTGGGCCCCTGGAAGCATGAAAATCACTTTAAACATGCTAATTTTAGCTCTAACACTGATGATCCACCTACAAATGTGAACTGACGTTCAAAAATAAAACATTTGAAAACGGACCATTTTCCACATTTCTGAAGCATGACGTAATGGGGGGGTGTTATCTCTTTTGTCGAAAATCAGCCGTTTTTGCTCGAACATTAAATGCCTCCAAATGGTATTTAATTAACTTCCCGGGGTGAAGAAACCCTTTTTGAGTACTCAGAGTGAGTAAATTGGCCATTTTCATGCACTTTTAACCATTCCATAAATCTTGTGTTTTGGGCCCCTGGAAGCATGAAAATCACTTTAAACATGCTAATTTTAGCTCTAACACTGATGATCCACCTACAAATGTGAACTGACGTTCAAAAATAAAACATTTGAAAACGGACCATTTTCCACATTTCTGAAGCATGACGTAATGGGGGGGTGTTATCTCTTTTGTCGAAAATCAGCCGTTTTTGCTCGAACATTAAATGCCTCCAAATGGTATTTAATTAACTTCCCGAGCCCCTGGAAGCATGATAATCACTTTAAACATTCTAATTTTAGCTCTAACACTGATGATCCACCTACAAATGTGAACTGACGTTCAAAAATAAAACATTTGAAAACGGACCATTTTCCACATTTCTGAAGCATGACGTAATGGGGGGGGTGTTATCTCTTTTGTCGAAAATCAGCCGTTTTTGCTCGAACATTAAATGCCTCCAAATGGTATTTAATTAACTTCCCGGGGTGAAGAAACCCTTTTTGAGTACTCAGAGTGAGTAAATTGGCCATTTGCATGCACTTTTAACCATTCCATAAATCTTGTGTTTTGGGCCCCTGGAAGCATGAAAATCACTTTAAACATGCTAATTTTAGCTCTAATACTGATGATCCACCTACAAATGTGAACTGACGTTCAAAAATAAAACATTTGAAAACGGACCATTTTCCACATTTCTGAAGCATGACGTAATGGGGGGGTGTTATCTCTTTTGTCGAAAATCAGCCGTTTTTGCTCGAACATTAAATGCCTCCAAATGGTATTTAATTAACTTCCCGGGGTGAAGAAACCCTTTTTGAGAACTCAGAGTGAGTAAATTGGCCATTTTCATGCACTTTTAACCATTCCATAAATCTTGTGTTTAGGGCCCCTGGAAGCATGAAAATCACTTTAAACATGCTAATTTTAGCTCTAACACTGATGATCCACCTACAAATGTGAACTGACGTTCAAAAATAAAACATTTGAAAACGGACCATTTTCCACATTTCTGAAGCATGACGTAATGGGGGGGTGTTATCTCTTTTGTCGAAAATCAGCCGTTTTTGCTCGAACATTAAATGCCTCCAAATGGTATTTAATTAACTGCCCGAGCCCCTGGAAGCATGAAAATCACTTTAAACATGCTAATTTTAGCTCTAACACTGATGATCCACCTACAAATGTGAACTGACGTTCAAAAATAAAACATTTGAAAACGGACCATTTTCCACATTTCTGAAGCATGACGTAATGGGGGGTGTTATCTCTTTTGTCGAAAATCAGCCGTTTTTGCTCGAACATTAAATGCCTCCAAATGGTATTTAATTAACTTCCCGGGGTGAAGAAACCCTTTTTGAGTACTCAGAGTGAGTAAATTGGCCATTTTCATGCACTTTTAACCATTCCATAAATCTTGTGTTTTGGGCCCCTGGAAGCATGAAAATCACTTTAAACATGCTAATTTTAGCTCTAACACTGATGATCCACCTACAAATGTGAACTGACGTTCAAAAATAAAACATTTGAAAACGGACCATTTTCCACATTTCTGAAGCATGACGTAATGGGGGGGTGTTATCTCTTTTGTCGAAAATCAGCCGTTTTTGCTCGAACATTAAATGCCTCCAAATGGTATTTAATTAACTTCCCGAGCCCCTGGAAGCATGAAAATCACTTTAAACATGCTAATTTTAGCTCTAACACTGATGATCCACCTACAAATGTGAACTGACGTTCAAAAATAAAACATTTGAAAACGGACCATTTTCCACATTTCTGAAGCATGACATAATGGGGGGGTGTTATCTCTTTTGTCGAAAATCAGCCGTTTTTGCTCGAACATTAAATGCCTCCAAATGGTATTTAATTAACTTCCTGGGGTGAAGAAACCCTTTTTGAGTACTCAGAGTGAGTAAATTGGCCATTTGCATGCACTTTTAACCATTCCATAAATCTTGTGTTTTGGGCCCCTGGAAGCATGAAAATCACTTTAAACATGCTAATTTTAGCTCTAATACTGATGATCCACCTACAAATGTGAACTGACGTTCAAAAATAAAACATTTGAAAACGGACCATTTTCCACATTTCTGAAGCATGACGTAATGGGGGGGTGTTATCTCTTTTGTCGAAAATCAGCCGTTTTTGCTCGAACATTAAATGCCTCCAAATGGTATTTAATTAACTTCCCGGGGTGAAGAAACCCTTTTTGAGAACTCAGAGTGAGTAAATTGGCCATTTTCATGCACTTTTAACCATTCCATAAATCTTGTGTTTAGGGCCCCTGGAAGCATGAAAATCACTTTAAACATGCTAATTTTAGCTCTAACACTGATGATCCACCTACAAATGTGAACTGACGTTCAAAAATAAAACATTTGAAAACGGACCATTTTCCACATTTCTGAAGCATGACGTAATGGGGAGGTGTTATCTCTTTTGTCGAAAATCAGCCGTTTTTGCTCGAACATTAAATGCCTCCAAATGGTATTTAATTAACTGCCCGAGCCCCTGGAAGCATGAAAATCACTTTAAACATGCTAATTTTAGCTCTAACACTGATGATCCACCTACAAATGTGAACTGACGTTCAAAAATAAAACATTTGAAAACGGACCATTTTCCACATTTCTGAAGCATGACGTAATGGGGGGGTGTTATCTCTTTTGTCGAAAATCAGCCGTTTTTGCTCGAACATTAAATGCCTCCAAATGGTATTTAATTAACTTCCCGAGCCCCTGGAAGCATGAAAATCACTTTAAACATGCTAATTTTAGCTCTAACACTGATGATCCACCTACAAATGTGAACTGACGTTCAAAAATAAAACATTTGAAAACGGACCATTTTCCACATTTTTGAAGCATGACGTAATGGGGGGGTGTTATCTCTTTTGTCGAAAATCAGCAGTTTTTGCTCGAACATTAAATGCCTCCAAATGGTATTTAATTAACTTCCCGAGCCCCTGGAAGCATGAAAATCACTTTAAACATGCTAATTTTAGCTCTAACACTGATGATCCACCTACAAATGTGAACTGACGTTCAAAAATAAAACATTTGAAAACGGACCATTTTCCACATTTCTGAAGCATGACGTAATGGGGGGGTGTTATCTCTTTTGTCGAAAATCAGCCGTTTTTGCTCGAACATTAAATGCCTCCAAATGGTATTTAATTAACTTCCCGAGCCCCTGGAAGCATGAAAATCACTTTAAACATGCTAATTTTAGCTCTAACACTGATGATCCACCTACAAATGTGAACTGACGTTCAAAAATAAAACATTTGAAAACGGACCATTTTCCACATTTCTGAAGCATGACGTAATGGGGGGGTGTTATCTCTTTTGTCGAAAATCAGCCGTTTTTGCTCGAACATTAAATGCCTCCAAATGGTATTGAATTAACTTCCCGAGCCCCTGGAAGCATGAAAATCACTTTAAACATGCTAATTTTAGCTCTAAGATTGATGATCCACCTACAAATGTGAACTGACGTTCAAAAATAAAACATTTGAAAACGGACCATTTTCCACATTTCTGAAGCATGACGTAATGGGGGGGTGTTATCTCTTTTGTCGAAAATCAGCCGTTTTTGCTGGAACATTAAATGCCTCCAAATGGTATTTAATTAACTTCCCGGGGTGAAGAAACCCTTTTTGAGAACTCAGAGTGAGTAAATTGGCCATTTTCATGCACTTTTAACCATTCCATAAATCTTGTATTTTGGGCCCCTGGAAGCATGAAAATCACTTTAAACATGCTAATTTTAGCTCTAACACTGATGATCCACCTACAAATGTGAACTGACGTTCAAAAATAAAACATTTGAAAACGGACCATTTTCCACATTTCTGAAGCATGACGTAATGGGGGGGTGTTATCTCTTTTGTCGAAAATCAGCCGTTTTTGCTCGAACATTAAATGCCTCCAAATGGTATTTAATTAACTTCCCGGGGTGAAGAAACCCTTTTTGAGAACTCAGAGTGAGTAAATTGGCCATTTTCATGCACTTTTAACCATTCCATAAATCTTGTGTTTTGGGCCCCTGGAAGCATGAAAATCACTTTAAACATGCTAATTTTAGGTCTAACACTGATGATCCACCTACAAATGTGAACTGACGTTCAAAAATAAAACATTTGAAAACGGACCATTTTCCACATTTCTGAAGCATGACGTAATGGGGGGGTGTTATCTCTTTTGTCGAAAATCAGCCGTTTTTGCTCGAACATTAAATGCCTCCAAATGGTATTTAATTAACTTCCCGAGCCCCTGGAAGCATGAAAATCACTTTAAACATGCTAATTTTAGCTCTAACACTGATGATCCACCTACAAATGTGAACTGACGTTCAAAAATAAAACATTTGAAAACGGACCATTTTCCACATTTCTGAAGCATGACGTAATGGGGGGGTGTTATCTCTTTTGTCGAAAATCAGCCGTTTTTGCTCGAACATTAAATGCCTCCAAATGGTATTTAATTAAGTTCCCGAGCACCTGGAAGCATGAAAATCACTTTAAACATGCTAATTTTAGCTCTAACACTGATGATCCACCTACAAATGTGAACTGACGTTCAAAAATAAAACATTTGAAAACGGACCATTTTCCACATTTCTGAAGCATGACGTAATGGGGGGGGTGTTATCTCTTTTGTCGAAAATCAGCATTTTTTGCTCGAACATTAAATGCCTCCAAATGGTATTTAATTAACTTCCCGAGCCCCTGGAAGCATGAAAATCACTTTAAACATGCTAATTTTAGCTCTAACACTGATGATCCACCTACAAATGTGAACTGACGTTCAAAAATAAAACATTTGAAAACGGACCATTTTCCACATTTCTGAAGCATGACGTAATGGGGGGGTGTTATCTCTTTTGTCGAAAATCAGCCGTTTTTGCTCGAACATTAAATGCCTCCAAATGGTATTTAATTAACTTCCCGAGCCCCTGGAAGCATGAAAATCACTTTAAACATGCTACTTTTAGCTCTAAGACTGATGATCCACCTACAAATGTGAACTGACGTTCAAAAATAAAACATTTGAAAACGGACCATTTTCCACATTTCTGAAGCATGACGTAATGGGGGGGTGTTATCTCTTTTGTCGAAAATCAGCCGTTTTTGCTGGAACATTAAATGCCTTCAAATGGTATTTAATTAACTTCCCGGGGTGAAGAAACCCTTTTTGAGAACTCAGAGTGAGTAAATTGGCCATTTTCATGCACTTTTAACCATTCCATAAATCTTGTATTTTGGGCCCCTGGAAGCATGAAAATCACTTTAAACATGCTAATTTTAGCTCTAACACTGATGATCCACCTACAAATGTGAACTGACGTTCAAAAATAAAACATTTGAAAACGGACCATTTTCCACATTTCTGAAGCATGACGTAATGGGGGGTGTTATCTCTTTTGTCGAAAATCTGCCGTTTTTGCTCGAACATTAAATGCCTCCAAATGGTATTTAATTAACTTCCCGAGCCCCTGGAAGCATGAAAATCACTTTAAACATGCTAATTTTAGCTCTAACACTGATGATCCACCTACAAATGTGAACTGACGTTCAAAAATAAAACATTTGAAAACGGACCATTTTCCACATTTCTGAAGCATGACGTAATGGGGGGGTAATATCTCTTTTGTCGAAAATCAGCCGTTTTTGCTCGAACATTAAATGCCTCCAAATGGTATTTAATTAACTTCCCAAGCCCCTGGAAGCATGAAAATCACTTTAAACATGCTAATTTTAGCTCTAACACTGATGATCCACCTACAAATGTGAACTGACGTTTAAAAATAAAACATTTGAAAACGGACCATTTTCCACATTTCTGAAGCATGACGTAATGGGGGGGTGTTATCTCTTTTGTCGAAAATCAGCCGTTTTTGCTCGAACATTCAATGCCTCCAAATGGTATTTAATTAACTTCCCGGGGTGAAGAAACCCTTTTTGAGAACTCAGAGTGAGTAAATTGGCCATTTTCATGCACTTTTAACCAGTCCATAAATCTTGTGTTTTGGGCCCCTGGAAGCATGAAAATCACTTTAAACATGCTAATTTTAGCTCTAACACTGATGATCCACCTACAAATGTGAACTGACGTTCAAAAATAAAACATTTGAAAACGGACCATTTTCCACATTTCTGAAGCATGACGTAATGGGGGGGTGTTATCTCTTTTGTCGAAAATCAGCCGTTTTTGCTCGAACATTAAATGCCTCCAAATGGTATTTAATTAACTTCCCGGGGTGAAGAAACCCTTTTTGAGTACTCAGAGTGAGTAAATTGGCCATTTTCATGCACTTTTAACCATTCCATAAATCTTGTGTTTTGGGCCCCTGGAAGCATGAAAATCACTTTAAACATGCTAATTTTAGCTCTAACACTGATGATCCACCTACAAATGTGAACTGACGTTCAAAAATAAAACATTTGAAAATGGACCATTTTCCACATTTCTGAAGCATGACGTAATGGGGGGGTGTTATCTCTTTTGTCGAAAATCAGCCGTTTTTGCTCGAACATTAAATGCCTCCAAATGGTATTTAATTAACTTCCCGAGCCCCTGGAAGCATGAAAATCACTTTAAACATGCTAATTTTAGCTCTAACACTGATGATCCACCTACAAATGTGAACTGACGTTCAAAAATAAAACATTTGAAAACGGACCATTTTCCACATTTCTGAAGCATGACGTAATGGGGGGGTGTTATCTCTTTTGTCGAAAATCAGCCGTTTTTGCTCGAACATTAAATGCCTCCAAATGGTATTTAATTAACTTCCCGGGGTGAAGAAACCCTTTTTGAGTACTCAGAGTGAGTAAATTGGCCATTTGCATGCACTTTTAACCATTCCATAAATCTTGTGTTTTGGGCCCCTGGAAGCATGAAAATCACTTTAAACATGCTAATTTTAGCTCTAATACTGATGATCCACCTACAAATGTGAACTGACGTTCAAAAATAAAACATTTGAAAACGGACCATTTTCCACATTTCTGAAGCATGACGTAATGGGGGGGTGTTATCTCTTTTGTCGAAAATCAGCCGTTTTTGCTCGAACATTAAATGCCTCCAAATGGTATTTAATTAACTTCCCGGGGTGAAGAAACCCTTTTTGAGAACTCAGAGTGAGTAAATTGGCCATTTTCATGCACTTTTAACCATTCCATAAATCTTGTGTTTAGAGCCCCTGGAAGCATGAAAATCACTTTAAACATGCTAATTTTAGCTCTAACACTGATGATCCACCTACAAATGTGAACTGACGTTCAAAAATAAAACATTTGAAAACGGACCATTTTCCACATTTCTGAAGCATGACGTTATTGGGGGGTGTTATCTCTTTTGTCGAAAATCAGCCGTTTTTGCTCGAACATTAAATGCCTCCAAATGGTATTTAATTAACTGCCCGAGCCCCTGGAAGCATGAAAATCACTTTAAACATGCTAATTTTAGCTCTAACACTGATGATCCACCTACAAATGTGAACTGACGTTCAAAAATAAAACATTTGAAAACGGACCATTTTCCACATTTCTGAAGCATGACGTAATGGGGGGGGTGTTACCTCTTTTGTCGAAAATCAGCCGTTTTTGCTCGAACATTAAATGCCTCCAAATGGTATTTAATTAACTTCCCGGGGTGAAGAAACCCTTTTTGAGTACTCAGAGTGAGTAAATTGGCCATTTTCATGCACTTTTAACCATTCCATAAATCTTGTGTTTTGGGCCCCAGGAAGCATGAAAATCACTTTAAACATGCTAATTTTAGCTCTAACACTGATGATCCACCTACAAATGTGAACTGACGTTCAAAAATAAAACATTTGAAAACGGACCATTTTCCACATTTCTGAAGCATGACGTAATGGGGGGGTGTTATCTCTTTTGTCGAAAATCAGCCGTTTTTGCTCGAACATTAAATGCCTCCAAATGGTATTTAATTAACTTCCCGGGGTGAAGAAACCCTTTTTGAGTACTCAGAGTGAGTAAATTGGCCATTTGCATGCACTTTTAACCATTCCATAAATCTTGTGTTTTGGGCCCCTGGAAGCATGAAAATCACTTTAAACATGCTAATTTTAGCTCTAATACTGATGATCCACCTACAAATGTGAACTGACGTTCAAAAATAAAACATTTGAAAACGGACCATTTTCCACATTTCTGAAGCATGACGTAATGGGGGGGTGTTATCTCTTTTGTCGAAAATCAGCCGTTTTTGCTCGAACATTAAATGCCTCCAAATGGTATTTAATTAACTTCCCGGGGTGAAGAAACCCTTTTTGAGAACTCAGAGTGAGTAAATTGGCCATTTTCATGCACTTTTAACCATTCCATAAATCTTGTGTTTAGGGCCCCTGGAAGCATGAAAATCACTTTAAACATGCTAATTTTAGCTCTAACACTGATGATCCACCTACAAATGTGAACTGACGTTCAAAAATAAAACATTTGAAAACGGACCATTTTCCACATTTCTGAAGCATGACGTAATGGGGGGGTGTTATCTCTTTTGTCGAAAATCAGCCGTTTTTGCTCGAACATTAAATGCCTCCAAATGGTATTTAATTAACTTCCCGAGCCCCTGGAAGCATGAAAATCACTTTAAACATGCTAATTTTAGCTCTAACACTGATGATCCACCTACAAATGTGAACTGACGTTCAAAAATAAAACATTTGAAAACGGACCATTTTCCACATTTCTGAAGCATGACGTAATGGGGGGGTGTTATCTCTTTTGTCGAAAATCAGCCGTTTTTGCTCGAACATTAAATGCCTCCAAATGGTATTTAATTAACTTCCCGGGGTGAAGAAACCCTTTTTGAGAACTCAGAGTGAGTAAATTGGCCATTTTCATGCACTTTTAACCATTCCATAAATCTTGTGTTTTGGGCCCCTGGAAGCATGAAAATCACTTTAAACATGCTAATTTTAGGTCTAACACTGATGATCCACCTACAAATGTGAACTGACGTTCAAAAATAAAACATTTGAAAACGGACCATTTTCCACATTTCTGAAGCATGACGTAATGGGGGGGTGTTATCTCTTTTGTCGAAAATCAGCCGTTTTTGCTCGAACATTAAATGCCTCCAAATGGTATTTAATTAACTTCCCGAGCCCCTGGAAGCATGAAAATCACTTTAAACATGCTAATTTTAGCTCTAACACTGATGATCCACCTACAAATGTGAACTGACGTTCAAAAATAAAACATTTGAAAACGGACCATTTTCCACATTTCTGAAGCATGACGTAATGGGGGGGTGTTATCTCTTTTGTTGAAAATCAGCCGTTTTTGCTCGAACATTAAATGCCTCCAAATGGTATTTAATTAACTTCCCGAGCCCCTGGAAGCATGAAAATCACTTTAAACATGCTAATTTTAGCTCTAACACTGATGATCCACCTACAAATGTGAACTGACGTTCAAAAATAAAACATTTGAAAACGGACCATTTTCCACATTTCTGAAGCATGACGTAATGGGGGGGTGTTATCTCTTTTGTCGAAAATCAGCTGTTTTTGCTCGAACATTAAATACCTCCAAATGGTATTTAATTAAGTTCCCGAGCCCCTGGAAGCATGAAAATCACTTTAAACATGCTAATTTTAGCTCTAACACTGATGATCCACCTACAAATGTGAACTGACGTTCAAAAATAAAACATTTGAAAACGGACCATTTTCCACATTTCTGAAGCATGACGTAATGGGGGGGTGTTATCTCTTTTGTCGAAAATCAGCATTTTTTGCTCGAACATTAAATGCCTCCAAATGGTATTTAATTAACTTCCCGAGCCCCTGGAAGCATGAAAATCACTTTAAACATGCTAATTTTAGCTCTAACACTGATGATCCACCTACAAATGTGAACTGACGTTCAAAAATAAAACATTTGAAAACGGACCATTTTCCACATTTCTGAAGCATGACGTAATGGGGGGGTGTTATCTCTTTTGTCGAAAATCAGCCGTTTTTGCTCGAACATTAAATGCCTCCAAATGGTATTTAATTAACTTCCCGAGCCCCTGGAAGCATGAAAATCACTTTAAACATGCTACTTTTAGCTCTAAGACTGATGATCCACCTACAAATGTGAACTGACGTTCAAAAATAAAACATTTGAAAACGAACCATTTTCCACATTTCTGAAGCATGACGTAATGGGGGGGTGTTATCTCTTTTGTCGAAAATCAGCCGTTTTTGCTCGAACATTAAATGCCTCCAAATGGTATTTAATTAACTTCCCGAGCCCCTGGAAGCATGAAAATCACTTTAAACATGCTAATTTTAGCTCTAACACTGATGATCCACCTACAAATGTGAACTGACGTTCAAAAATAAAACATTTGAAAACGGACCATTTTCCACATTTCTGAAGCATGACGTAATGGGGGGGTAATATCTCTTTTGTCGAAAATCAGCCGTTTTTGCTCGAACATTAAATGCCTCCAAATGGTATTTAATTAACTTCCCGAGCCCCTGGAAGCATGAAAATCACTTTAAACATGCTAATTTTAGCTCTAACACTGATGATCCACCTACAAATGTGAACTGATGTTCAAAAATAAAACATTTGAAAACGGACCATTTTCCACATTTCTGAAGCATGACGTAATGGGGGGGTGTTATCTCTTTTGTCGAAAATCAGCCGTTTTTGCTCGAACATTCAATGCCTCCAAATGGTATTTAATTAACTTCCCGGGGTGAAGAAACCCTTTTTGAGAACTCAGAGTGAGTAAATTGGCCATTTTCATGCACTTTTAACCATTCCATAAATCTTGTGTTTTGGGCCCCTGGAAGCATGAAAATCACTTTAAACATGCTAATTTTAGCTCTAACACTGATGATCCACCTACAAATGTGAACTGACGTTCAAAAATAAAACATTTGAAAACGGACCATTTTCCACATTTCTGAAGCATGACGTAATGGGGGGGTGTTATCTCTTTTGTCGAAAATCAGCCGTTTTTGCTCGAACATTAAATGCCTCCAAATGGTATTTAATTAACTTCCCGGGGTGAAGAAACCCTTTTTGAGTACTCAGAGTGAGTAAATTGGCCATTTTCATGCACTTTTAACCATTCCATAAATCTTGTGTTTTGGGCCCTTGGAAGCATGAAAATCACTTTAAACATGCTAATTTTAGCTCTAACACTGATGATCCACCTACAAATGTGAACTGACGTTCAAAAATAAAACATTTGAAAACGGACCATTTTCCACATTTCTGAAGCATGACGTAATGGGGGGGTGTTATCTCTTTTGTCGAAAATCAGCCGTTTTTGCTCGAACATTAAATGCCTCCAAATGGTATTTAATTAACTTCCCGAGCCCCTGGAAGCATGAAAATCACTTTAAACATGCTAATTTTAGCTCTAACACTGATGATCCACCTACAAATGTGAACTGACGTTCAAAAATAAAACATTTGAAAACGGACCATTTTCCACATTTCTGAAGCATGACGTAATGGGGGGGTGTTATCTCTTTTGTCGAAAATCAGCCGTTTTTGCTCGAACATTAAATGCCTCCAAATGGTATTTAATTAACTTCCCGGGGTGAAGAAACCCTTTTTGAGTACTCAGAGTGAGTAAATTGGCCATTTGCATGCACTTTTAACCATTCCATAAATCTTGTGTTTTGGGCCCCTGGAAGCATGAAAATCACTTTAAACATGCTAATTTTAGCTCTAATACTGATGATCCACCTACAAATGTGAACTGACGTTCAAAAATAAAACATTTGAAAACGGACCATTTTCCACATTTCTGAAGCATGACGTAATGGGGGGGTGTTATCTCTTTTGTCGAAAATCAGCCGTTTTTGCTCGAACATTAAATGCCTCCAAATGGTATTTAATTAACTTCCCGGGGTGAAGAAACCCTTTTTGAGAACTCAGAGTGAGTAAATTGGCCATTTTCATGCACTTTTAACCATTCCATAAATCTTGTGTTTAGAGCCCCTGGAAGCATGAAAATCACTTTAAACATGCTAATTTTAGCTCTAACACTGATGATCCACCTACAAATGTGAACTGACGTTCAAAAATAAAACATTTGAAAACGGACCATTTTCCACATTTCTGAAGCATGACGTAATTGGGGGGTGTTATCTCTTTTGTCGAAAATCAGCCGTTTTTGCTCGAACATTAAATGCCTCCAAATGGTATTTAATTAACTGCCCGAGCCCCTGGAAGCATGAAAATCACTTTAAACATGCTAATTTTAGCTCTAACACTGATGATCCACCTACAAATGTGAACTGACGTTCAAAAATAAAACATTTGAAAACGGACCATTTTCCACATTTCTGAAGCATGACGTAATGGGGGGGTGTTATCTCTTTTGTCGAAAATCAGCCGTTTTTGCTCGAACATTAAATGCCTCCAAATGGTATTTAATTAACTTCCCGGGGTGAAGAAACCCTTTTTGAGTACTCAGAGTGAGTAAATTGGCCATTTTCATGCACTTTTAACCATTCCATAAATCTTGTGTTTTGGGCCCCTGGAAGCATGAAAATCACTTTAAACATGCTAATTTTAGCTCTAACACTGATGATCCACCTACAAATGTGAACTGACGTTCAAAAATAAAACATTTGAAAACGGACCATTTTCCACATTTCTGAAGCATGACGTAATGGGGGGGTGTTATCTCTTTTGTCGAAAATCAGCCGTTTTTGCTCGAACATTAAATGCCTCCAAATGGTATTTAATTAACTTCCCGGGGTGAAGAAACCCTTTTTGAGTACTCAGAGTGAGTAAATTGGCCATTTGCATGCACTTTTAACCATTCCATAAATCTTGTGTTTTGGGCCCCTGGAAGCATGAAAATCACTTTAAACATGCTAATTTTAGCTCTAATACTGATGATCCACCTACAAATGTGAACTGACGTTCAAAAATAAAACATTTGAAAACGGACCATTTTCCACATTTCTGAAGCATGACGTAATGGGGGGGTGTTATCTCTTTTGTCGAAAATCAGCCGTTTTTGCTCGAACATTAAATGCCTCCAAATGGTATTTAATTAACTTCCCGGGGTGAAGAAACCCTTTTTGAGAACTCAGAGTGAGTAAATTGGCCATTTTCATGCACTTTTAACCATTCCATAAATCTTGTGTTTAGGGCCCCTGGAAGCATGAAAATCACTTTAAACATGCTAATTTTAGCTCTAACACTGATGATCCACCTACAAATGTGAACTGACGTTCAAAAATAAAACATTTGAAAACGGACCATTTTCCACATTTCTGAAGCATGACGTAATGGGGGGGTGTTATCTCTTTTGTCGAAAATCAGCCGTTTTTGCTCGAACATTAAATGCCTCCAAATGGTATTTAATTAACTGCCCGAGCCCCTGGAAGCATGAAAATCACTTTAAACATGCTAATTTTAGCTCTAACACTGATGATCCACCTACAAATGTGAACTGACGTTCAAAAATAAAACATTTGAAAACGGACCATTTTCCACATTTCTGAAGCATGACGTAATGGGGGGGTGTTATCTCTTTTGTCGAAAATCAGCCGTTTTTGCTCGAACATTAAATGCCTCCAAATGGTATTTAATTAACTTCCCGAGCCCATGGAAGCATGAAAATCACTTTAAACATGCTAATTTTAGCTCTAACACTGATGATCCACCTACAAATGTGAACTGACGTTCAAAAATAAAACATTTGAAAACGGACCATTTTCCACATTTCTGAAGCATGACGTAATGGGGGGGTGTTATCTCTTTGGTCGAAAATCAGCTGTTTTTGCTCGAACATTAAATGCCTCCAAATGGTATTTAATTAACTTCCCGGGGTGAAGAAACCCTTTTTGAGAACTCAGAGTGAGTAAATTGGCCATTTTCATGCACTTTTAACCATTCCATAAATCTTGTGTTTTGGGCCCCTGGAAGCATGAAAATCACTTTAAACATGCTAATTTTAGCTCTAACACTGATGATCCACCTACAAATGTGAACTGACGTTCAAAAATAAAACATTTGAAAACGGACCATTTTCCACATTTCTGAAGCATGACGTAATGGGGGGGTGTTATCTCTTTTGTCGAAAATCAGCCGTTTTTGCTCGAACATTAAATGCCTCCAAATGGTATTTAATTAACTTCCCGAGCCCCTGGAAGCATGAAAATCACTTTAAACATGCTAATTTTAGCTCTAACACTGATGATCCACCTACAAATGTGAACTGACGTTCAAAAATAAAACATTTGAAAACGGACCATTTTCCACATTTCTGAAGCATGACGTAACGGGGGGGGTGTTATCTCTTTTGTCGAAAATCAGCCATTTTTGCTCGAACATTAAATGCCTCCAAATGGTATTTATTTCACTTCCCGAGCCCCTGGAAGCATGAAAATCACTTTAAACATGCTAATTTTAGCTCTAACACTGATGATCCACCTACAAATGTGAACTGACGTTCAAAAATATAACATTTGAAAACGGACCATTTTCCACATTTCTGAAGCATGACGTAATGGGGGGGGTGTTATCTCTTTTGTCGAAAATCAGCCGTTTTTGCTCGAACATTAAATGCCTCCAAATGGTATTTAATTAACTTCCTGGGGTGAAGAAACCCTTTTTGAGAACTCAGAGTGAGTAAATTGGCCATTTTCATGCACTTTTAACCATTCCATAAATCTTGTGTTTAGGGCCCCTGGAAGCATGAAAATCACTTTAAACATGCTAATTTTAGCTCTAACACTGATGATCCACCTACAAATGTGAACTGACGTTCAAAAATAAAACATTTGAAAACGGACCATTTTCCACATTTCTGAAGCATGACGTAATGGGGGGGTGTTATCTCTTTTGTCGAAAATCAGCCGTTTTTGCTCGAACATTAAATGCCTCCAAATGGTATTTAATTAACTTCCCGAGCCCCTGGAAGCATGAAAATCACTTTAAACATGCTAATTTTAGCTCTAACACTGATGATCCACCTACAAATGTGAACTGACGTTCAAAAATAAAACATTTGAAAATGGACCATTTTCCACATTTCTGAAGCATGACGTAATGGGGGGTGTTATCTCTTTTGTCGAAAATCAGCCGTTTTTGCTCGAACATTAAATGCCTCCAAATGGTATTTAATTAACTTCCCGAGCCCCTGGAAGCATGAAAATCACTTTAAACATGCTAATTTTAGCTCTAACACTGATGATCCACCTACAAATGTGAACTGACGTTCAAAAATAAAACATTTGAAAACGGACCATTTTCCACATTTCTGAAGCATGACGTAATGGGGGGGTGTTATCTCTTTTGTCGAAAATCAGCCGTTTTTGTTCGAACATTAAATGCCTCCAAATGGTATTTAATTAACTTCCCGAGCCCCTGGAAGCATGAAAATCACTTTAAACATGCTAATTTTAGCTCTAACACTGATGATCCACCTACAAATGTGAACTGACGTTCAAAAATAAAACATTTGAAAACGGACCATTTTCCACATTTCTGAAGCATGACGTAATGGGGGGGTGTTATCTCTTTTGTCGAAAATCAGCCGTTTTTGCTCGAACATTAAATGCCTCCAAATGGTATTTAATTAACTTCCCGAGCCCCTGGAAGCATGAAAATCACTTTAAACATGCTAATTTTAGCTCTAAGACTGATGATCCACCTACAAATGTGAACTGACGTTCAAAAATAAAACATTTGAAAACGGACCATTTTCCACATTTCTGAAGCATGACGTAATGGGGGGGTGTTATCTCTTTTGTCGAAAATCAGCAGTTTTTGCTGGAACATTAAATGCCTCCAAATGGTATTTAATTAACTTCCCGGGGTGAAGAAACCCTTTTTGAGAACTCAGAGTGAGTAAATTGGCCATTTTCATGCACTTTTAACCATTCCATAAATCTTGTATTTTGGGCCCCTGGAAGCATGAAAATCACTTTAAACATGCTAATTTTAGCTCTAACACTGATGATCCACCTACAAATGTGAACTGACGTTCAAAAATAAAACATTTGAAAACGGACCATTTTCCACATTTCTGAAGCATGACGTAATGGGGGGTGTTATCTCTTTTGTCGAAAATCAGCCGTTTTTGCTCGAACATTAAATGCCTCCAAATGGTATTTAATTAACTTCCCGAGCCCCTGGAAGCATGAAAATCACTTTAAACATGCTAATTTTAGCTCTAACACTGATGATCCACCTACAAATGTGAACTGACGTTCAAAAATAAAACATTTGAAAACGGACCATTTTCCACATTTCTGAAGCATGACGTAATGGGGGGGTGTTATCTCTTTTGTCGAAAATCAGCCGTTTTTGCTCGAACATTAAATGCCTCCAAATGGTATTTAATTAACTTCCCGAGCCCCTGGAAGCATGAAAATCACTTTAAACATGCTAATTTTAGCTCTAACACTGATGATCCACCTACAAATGTGAACTGACGTTCAAAAATAAAACATTTGAAAACGGACCATTTTCCACATTTCTGAAGCATGACGTAATGGGGGGGTGTTATCTCTTTTGTCGAAAATCAGCCGTTTTTGCTCGAACATTCAATGCCTCCAAATGGTATTTAATTAACTTCCCGGGGTGAAGAAACCCTTTTTGAGAACTCAGAGTGAGTAAATTGGCCATTTTCATGCACTTTTAACCATTCCATAAATCTTGTGTTTTGGGCCCCTGGAAGCATGAAAATCACTTTAAACATGCTAATTTTAGCTCTAACACTGATGATCCACCTACAAATGTGAACTGACGTTCAAAAATAAAACATTTGAAAACGGACCATTTTCCACATTTCTGAAGCATGACGTAATGGGGGGGTGTTATCTCTTTTGTCGAAAATCAGCCGTTTTTGCTCGAACATTAAATGCCTCCAAATGGTATTTAATTAACTTCCCGGGGTGAAGAAACCCTTTTTGAGTACTCAGAGTGAGTAAATTGGCCATTTTCATGCACTTTTAACCATTCCATAAATCTTGTGTTTTGGGCCCCTGGAAGCATGAAAATCACTTTAAACATGCTAATTTTAGCTCTAACACTGATGATCCACCTACAAATGTGAACTGACGTTCAAAAATAAAACATTTGAAAACGGACCATTTTCCACATTTCTGAAGCATGACGTAATGGGGGGGTGTTATCTCTTTTGTCGAAAATCAGCCGTTTTTGCTCGAACATTAAATGCCTCCAAATGGTATTTAATTAACTTCCCGAGCCCCTGGAAGCATGAAAATCACTTTAAACATGCTAATTTTAGCTCTAACACTGATGATCCACCTACAAATGTGAACTGACGTTCAAAAATAAAACATTTGAAAACGGACCATTTTCCACATTTCTGAAGCATGACGTAATGGGGGGGTGTTATCTCTTTTGTCGAAAATCAGCCGTTTTTGCTCGAACATTAAATGCCTCCAAATGGAATTTAATTAACTTCCCGGGGTGAAGAAACCCTTTTTGAGTACTCAGAGTGAGTAAATTGGCCATTTTCATGCACTTTTAACCATTCCATAAATCTTGTGTTTTGGGCCCCTGGAAGCATGAAAATCACTTTAAACATGCTAATTTTAGCTCTAACACTGATGATCCACCTACAAATGTGAACTGACGTTCAAAAATAAAACATTTGAAAATGGACCATTTTCCACATTTCTGAAGCATGACGTAATGGGGGGGTGTTATCTCTTTTGTCGAAAATCAGCCGTTTTTGCTCGAACATTAAATGCCTCCAAATGGTATTTAATTAACTTCCCGAGCCCCTGGAAGCATGAAAATCACTTTAAACATGCTAATTTTAGCTCTAACACTGATGATCCACCTACAAATGTGAACTGACGTTCAAAAATAAAACATTTGAAAACGGACCATTTTCCACATTTCTGAAGCATGACGTAATGGGGGGGTGTTATCTCTTTTGTCGAAAATCAGCCGTTTTTGCTCGAACATTAAATGCCTCCAAATGGTATTTAATTAACTTCCCGAGCCCCTGGAAGCATGAAAATCACTTTAAACATGCTAATTTTAGCTCTAACACTGATGATCCACCTACAAATGTGAACTGACGTTCAAAAATAAAACATTTGAAAACGGACCATTTTCCACATTTCTGAAGCATGACGTAATGGGGGGGTGTTATCTCTTTTGTCGAAAATCAGCCGTTTTTGCTCGAACATTAAATGCCTCCAAATGGTATTTAATTAACTTCCCGAGCCCCTGGAAGCATGAAAATCACTTTAAACATGCTAATTTTAGCTCTAACACTGATGATCCACCTACAAATGTGAACTGACGTTCAAAAATAAAACATTTGAAAACGGACCATTTTCCACATTTCTGAAGCATGACGTAATGGGGGGGTGTTATCTCTTTTGTCGAAAATCAGCCGTTTTTGCTCGAACATTCAATGCCTCCAAATGGTATTTAATTAACTTCCCGGGGTGAAGAAACCCTTTTTGAGAACTCAGAGTGAGTAAATTGTCCATTTTCATGCACTTTTAACCATTCCATAAATCTTGTGTTTTGGGCCCCTGGAAGCATGAAAATCACTTTAAACATGCTAATTTTAGCTCTAACACTGATGATCCACCTACAAATGTGAACTGACGTTCAAAAATAAAACATTTGAAAACGGACCATTTTCCACATTTCTGAAGCATGACGTAATGGGGGGGTGTTATCTCTTTTGTCGAAAATCAGCCGTTTTTGCTCGAACATTAAATGCCTCCAAATGGTATTTAATTAACTTCCCGAGCCCCTGGAAGCATGAAAATCACTTTAAACATGCTAATTTTAGCTCTAACACTGATGATCCACCTACAAATGTGAACTGACGTTCAAAAATAAAACATTTGAAAACGGACCATTTTCCACATTTCTGAAGCATGACGTAATGGGGGGGTGTTATCTCTTTTGTCGAAAATCAGCCGTTTTTGTTCGAACATTAAATGCCTCCAAATGGTATTTAATTAACTTCCCGAGCCCCTGGAAGCATGAAAATCACTTTAAACATGCTAATTTTAGCTCTAACACTGATGATCCACCTACAAATGTGAACTGACGTTCAAAAATAAAACATTTGAAAACGGACCATTTTCCACATTTCTGAAGCATGACGTAATGGGGGGGTGTTATCTCTTTTGTCGAAAATCAGCCGTTTTTGTTCGAACATTAAATGCCTCCAAATGGTATTTAATTAACTTCCCGAGCCCCTGGAAGCATGAAAATCACTTTAAACATGCTAATTTTAGCTCTAAGACTGATGATCCACCTACAAATGTGAACTGACGTTCAAAAATAAAACATTTGAAAACGGACCATTTTCCACATTTCTGAAGCAAGACGTAATGGGGGGGGTGTTATCTCTTTTGTCGAAAATCAGCCGTTTTTGCTCGAACATTAAATGCCTCCAAATGGTATTTAATTAACTTCCCGGGGTGAAGAAACCCTTTTTGAGAACTCAGAGTGAGTAAATTGGCCATTTTCATGCACTTTTAACCATTCCATAAATCTTGTATTTTGGGCCCCTGGAAGCATGAAAATCACTTTAAACATGCTAATTTTAGCTCTAACACTGATGATCCACCTACAAATGTGAACTGACGTTCAAAAATAAAACATTTGAAAACGGACCATTTTCCACATTTCTGAAGCATGACGTAATGGGGGGTGTTATCTCTTTTGTCGAAAATCAGCCGTTTTTGCTCGAACATTAAATGCCTCCAAATGGTATTTAATTAACTTCCCGAGCCCCTGGAAGCATGAAAATCACTTTAAACATGCTAATTTTAGCTCTAACACTGATGATCCACCTACAAATGTGAACTGACGTTCAAAAATAAAACATTTGAAAACGGACCATTTTCCACATTTCTGAAGCATGACGTAATGGGGGGGTGTTATCTCTTTTGTCGAAAATCAGCCGTTTTTGCTCGAACATTAAATGCCTCCAAATGGTATTTAATTAACTTCCCGAGCCCCTGGAAGCATGAAAATCACTTTAAACATGCTAATTTTAGCTCTAACACTGATGATCCACCTACAAATGTGAACTGACGATCAAAAATAAAACATTTGAAAACGGACCATTTTCCACATTTCTGAAGCATGACGTAATGGGGGGGTGGTATCTCTTTTGTCGAAAATTAGCCGTTTTTGCTCGAACATTCAATGCCTCCAAATGGTATTTAATTAACTTCCCGGGGTGAAGAAACCCTTTTTGAGAACTCAGAGTGAGTAAATTGGCCATTTTCATGCACTTTTAACCATTCCATAAATCTTGTGTTTTGGGCCCCTGGAAGCATGAAAATCACTTTAAACATGCTAATTTTAGCTCTAACACTGATGATCCACCTACAAATGTGAACTGACGTTCAAAAATAAAACATTTGAAAACGGACCATTTTCCACATTTCTGAAGCATGACGTAATGGGGGGGTGTTATCTCTTTTGTCGAAAATCAGCCGTTTTTGCTCGAACATTAAATGCCTCCAAATGGTATTTAATTAACTTCCCGGGGTGAAGAAACCCTTTTTGAGTACTCAGAGTGAGTAAATTGGCCATTTTCATGCACTTTTAACCATTCCATAAATCTTGTGTTTTGGGCCCCTGGAAGCATGAAAATCACTTTAAACATGCTAATTTTAGCTCTAACACTGATGATCCACCTACAAATGTGAACTGACGTTCAAAAATAAAACATTTGAAAACGGACCATTTTCCACATTTCTGAAGCATGACGTAATGGGGGGGTGTTATCTCTTTTGTCGAAAATCAGCCGTTTTTGCTCGAACATTAAATGCCTCCAAATGGTATTTAATTAACTTCCCGAGCCCCTGGAAGCATGATAATCACTTTAAACATTCTAATTTTAGCTCTAACACTGATGATCCACCTACAAATGTGAACTGACGTTCAAAAATAAAACATTTGAAAACGGACCATTTTCCACATTTCTGAAGCATGACGTAATGGGGGGGGTGTTATCTCTTTTGTCGAAAATCAGCCGTTTTTGCTCGAACATTAAATGCCTCCAAATGGTATTTAATTAACTTCCCGGGGTGAAGAAACCCTTTTTGAGTACTCAGAGTGAGTAAATTGGCCATTTGCATGCACTTTTAACCATTCCATAAATCTTGTGTTTTGGGCCCCTGGAAGCATGAAAATCACTTTAAACATGCTAATTTTAGCTCTAATACTGATGATCCACCTACAAATGTGAACTGACGTTCAAAAATAAAACATTTGAAAACGGACCATTTTCCACATTTCTGAAGCATGACGTAATGGGGGGGTGTTATCTCTTTTGTCGAAAATCAGCCGTTTTTGCTCGAACATTAAATGCCTCCAAATGGTATTTAATTAACTTCCCGGGGTGAAGAAACCCTTTTTGAGAACTCAGAGTGAGTAAATTGGCCATTTTCATGCACTTTTAACCATTCCATAAATCTTGTGTTTAGGGCCCCTGGAAGCATGAAAATCACTTTAAACATGCTAATTTTAGCTCTAACACTGATGATCCACCTACAAATGTGAACTGACGTTCAAAAATAAAACATTTGAAAACGGACCATTTTCCACATTTCTGAAGCATGACGTAATGGGGGGGTGTTATCTCTTTTGTCGAAAATCAGCCGTTTTTGCTCGAACATTAAATGCCTCCAAATGGTATTTAATTAACTGCCCGAGCCCCTGGAAGCATGAAAATCACTTTAAACATGCTAATTTTAGCTCTAACACTGATGATCCACCTACAAATGTGAACTGACGTTCAAAAATAAAACATTTGAAAACGGACCATTTTCCACATTTCTGAAGCATGACGTAATGGGGGGTGTTATCTCTTTTGTCGAAAATCAGCCGTTTTTGCTCGAACATTAAATGCCTCCAAATGGTATTTAATTAACTTCCCGGGGTGAAGAAACCCTTTTTGAGTACTCAGAGTGAGTAAATTGGCCATTTTCATGCACTTTTAACCATTCCATAAATCTTGTGTTTTGGGCCCCTGGAAGCATGAAAATCACTTTAAACATGCTAATTTTAGCTCTAACACTGATGATCCACCTACAAATGTGAACTGACGTTCAAAAATAAAACATTTGAAAACGGACCATTTTCCACATTTCTGAAGCATGACGTAATGGGGGGGTGTTATCTCTTTTGTCGAAAATCAGCCGTTTTTGCTCGAACATTAAATGCCTCCAAATGGTATTTAATTAACTTCCCGAGCCCCTGGAAGCATGAAAATCACTTTAAACATGCTAATTTTAGCTCTAACACTGATGATCCACCTACAAATGTGAACTGACGTTCAAAAATAAAACATTTGAAAACGGACCATTTTCCACATTTCTGAAGCATGACATAATGGGGGGGTGTTATCTCTTTTGTCGAAAATCAGCCGTTTTTGCTCGAACATTAAATGCCTCCAAATGGTATTTAATTAACTTCCCGGGGTGAAGAAACCCTTTTTGAGTACTCAGAGTGAGTAAATTGGCCATTTGCATGCACTTTTAACCATTCCATAAATCTTGTGTTTTGGGCCCCTGGAAGCATGAAAATCACTTTAAACATGCTAATTTTAGCTCTAATACTGATGATCAACCTACAAATGTGAACTGACGTTCAAAAATAAAACATTTGAAAACGGACCATTTTCCACATTTCTGAAGCATGACGTAATGGGGGGGTGTTATCTCTTTTGTCGAAAATCAGCCGTTTTTGCTCGAACATTAAATGCCTCCAAATGGTATTTAATTAACTTCCCGGGGTGAAGAAACCCTTTTTGAGAACTCAGAGTGAGTAAATTGGCCATTTTCATGCACTTTTAACCATTCCATAAATCTTGTGTTTAGGGCCCCTGGAAGCATGAAAATCACTTTAAACATGCTAATTTTAGCTCTAACACTGATGATCCACCTACAAATGTGAACTGACGTTCAAAAATAAAACATTTGAAAACGGACCATTTTCCACATTTCTGCAGCATGACGTAATGGGGGGGTGTTATCTCTTTTGTCGAAAATCAGCCGTTTTTGCTCGAACATTAAATGCCTCCAAATGGTATTTAATTAACTGCCCGAGCCCCTGGAAGCATGAAAATCACTTTAAACATGCTAATTTTAGCTCTAACACTGATGATCCACCTACAAATGTGAACTGACGTTCAAAAATAAAACATTTGAAAACGGACCATTTTCCACATTTCTGAAGCATGACGTAATGGGGGGGTGTTATCTCTTTTGTCGAAAATCAGCCGTTTTTGCTCGAACATTAAATGCCTCCAAATGGTATTTAATTAACTTCCCGAGCCCATGGAAGCATGAAAATCACTTTAAACATGCTAATTTTAGCTCTAACACTGATGATCCACCTACAAATGTGAACTGACGTTCAAAAATAAAACATTTGAAAACGGACCATTTTCCACATTTCTGAAGCATGACGTAATGGGGGGGTGTTATCTCTTTTGTCGAAAATCAGCCGTTTTTGCTCGAACATTCAATGCCTCCAAATGGTATTTAATTAACTTCCCGGGGTGAAGAAACCCTTTTTGAGAACTCAGAGTGAGTAAATTGGCCATTTTCATGCACTTTTAACCATTCCATAAATCTTGTGTTTTGGGCCCCTGGAAGCATGAAAATCACTTTAAACATGCTAATTTTAGCTCTAACACTGATGATCCACCTACAAATGTGAACTGACATTCAAAAATAAAACATTTGAAAACGGACCATTTTCCACATTTCTGAAGCATGACGTAATGGGGGGGTGTTATCTCTTTTGTCGAAAATCAGCCGTTTTTGCTCGAACATTAAATGCCTCCAAATGGTATTTAATTAACTTCCCGGGGTGAAGAAACCCTTTTTGAGTACTCAGAGTGAGTAAATTGGCCATTTTCATGCACTTTTAACCATTCCATAAATCTTGTGTTTTGGGCCCCTGGAAGCATGAAAATCACTTTAAACATGCTAATTTTAGCTCTAACACTGATGATCCACCTACAAATGTGAACTGACGTTCAAAAATAAAACATTTGAAAACGGACCATTTTCCACATTTCTGAAGCATGACGTAATGGGGGGGTGTTATCTCTTTTGTCGAAAATCAGCCGTTTTTGCTCGAACATTAAATGCCTCCAAATGGTATTTAATTAACTTCCCGAGCCCCTGGAAGCATGAAAATCACTTTAAACATTCTAATTTTAGCTCTAACACTGATGATCCACCTACAAATGTGAACTGACGTTCAAAAATAAAACATTTGAAAACGGACCATTTTCCACATTTCTGAAGCATGACGTAATGGGGGGGTGTTATCTCTTTTGTCGAAAATCAGCCGTTTTTGCTCGAACATTAAATGCCTCCAAATGGTATTTAATTAACTTCCCGGGGTGAAGAAACCCTTTTTGAGTACTCAGAGTGAGTAAATTGGCCATTTGCATGCACTTTTAACCATTCCATAAATCTTGTGTTTTGGGCCCCTGGAAGCATGAAAATCACTTTAAACATGCTAATTTTAGCTCTAATACTGATGATCCACCTACAAATGTGAACTGACGTTCAAAAATAAAACATTTGAAAACTGACCATTTTCCACATTTCTGAAGCATGACGTAATGGGGGGGTGTTATCTCTTTTGTCGAAAATCAGCCGTTTTTGCTCGAACATTAAATGCCTCCAAATGGTATTTAATTAACTTCCCGGGGTGAAGAAACCCTTTTTGAGAACTCAGAGTGAGTAAATTGGCCATTTTCATGCACTTTTAACCATTCCATAAATCTTGTGTTTAGGGCCCCTGGAAGCATGAAAATCACTTTAAACATGCTAATTTTAGCTCTAACACTGATGATCCACCTACAAATGTGAACTGACGTTCAAAAATAAAACATTTGAAAACGGACCATTTTCCACATTTCTGAAGCATGACGTAATGGGGGGGTGTTATCTCTTTTGTCGAAAATCAGCCGTTTTTGCTCGAACATTAAATGCCTCCAAATGGTATTTAATTAACTGCCCGAGCCCCTGGAAGCATGAAAATCACTTTAAACATGCTAATTTTAGCTCTAACACTGATTATCCACCTACAAATGTGAACTGACGTTCAAAAATAAAACATTTGAAAACGGACCATTTTCCACATTTCTGAAGCATGACGTAATGGGGGGGTGTTATCTCTTTTGTCGAAAATCAGCCGTTTTTGCTCGAACATTAAATGCCTCCAAATGGTATTTAATTAACTTCCCGGGGTGAAGAAACCCTTTTTGAGTACTCAGAGTGAGTAAATTGGCCATTTTCATGCACTTTTAACCATTCCATAAATCTTGTGTTTTGGGCCCCTGGAAGCATGAAAATCACTTTAAACATGCTAATTTTAGCTCTAACACTGATGATCCACCTACAAATGTGAACTGACGTTCAAAAATAAAACATTTGAAAACGGACCATTTTCCACATTTCTGAAGCATGACGTAATGGGGGGGTGTTATCTCTTTTGTCGAAAATCAGCCGTTTTTGCTCGAACATTAAATGCCTCCAAATGGTATTTAATTAACTTCCCGAGCCCCTGGAAGCATGGAAATCACTTTAAACATGCTAATTTTAGCTCTAACACTGATGATCCACCTACAAATGTGAACTGACGTTCAAAAATAAAACATTTGAAAACGGACCATTTTCCACATTTCTGAAGCATGACGTAATGGGGGGGTGTTATCTCTTTTGTCGAAAATCAGCCGTTTTTGCTCGAACATTAAATGCCTCCAAATGGTATTTAATTAACTTCCCGGGGTGAAGAAACCCTTTTTGAGAACTCAGAGTGAGTAAATTGGCCATTTTCATGCACTTTTAAGCATTCCATAAATCTTGTGTTTTGGGCCCCTGGAAGCATGAAAATCACTTTAAACATGCTAATTTTAGCTCTAACACTGATGATCCACCTACAAATGTGAACTGACGTTCAAAAATAAAACATTTGAAAACGGACCATTTTCCACATTTCTGAAGCATGACGTAATGGGGGGTGTTATCTCTTTTGTCGAAAATCAGCCGTTTTTGCTCGAACATTAAATGCCTCCAAATGGAATTTAATTAACTTCCCGGGGTGAAGAAACCCTTTTTGAGTACTCAGAGTGAGTAAATTGGCCATTTTCATGCACTTTTAACCATTCCATAAATCTTGTGTTTTGGGCCCCTGGAAGCATGAAAATCACTTTAAACATGCTAATTTTAGCTCTAACACTGATGATCCACCTACAAATGTGAACTGACGTTCAAAAATAAAACATTTGAAAACGGACCATTTTCCACATTTCTGAAGCATGACGTAATGGGGGGGTGTTATCTCTTTTGTCGAAAATCAGCCGTTTTTGCTCGAACATTAAATGCCTCCAAATGGTATTTAATTAACTTCCCGAGCCCCTGGAAGCATGAAAATCACTTTAAACATGCTAATTTTAGCTCTAACACTGATGATCCACCTACAAATGTGAACTGACGTTCAAAAATAAAACATTTGAAAACGGACCATTTTCCACATTTCTGAAGCATGACGTAATGGGGGGGGGGTGTTATCTCTTTTGTCGAAAATCAGCCATTTTTGCTCGAACATTAAATGCCTCCAAATGGTATTTATTTCACTTCCCGAGCCCCTGGAAGCATGAAAATCACTTTAAACATGCTAATTTTAGCTCTAACACTGATGATCCACCTACAAATGTGAACTGACGTTCAAAAATATAACATTTGAAAACGGACCATTTTCCACATTTCTGAAGCATGACGTAATGGGGGGGGTGTTATCTCTTTTGTCGAAAATCAGCCGTTTTTGCTCGAACATTAAATGCCTCCAAATGGTATTTAATTAACTTCCTGGGGTGAAGAAACCCTTTTTGAGAACTCAGAGTGAGTAAATTGGCCATTTTCATGCACTTTTAACCATTCCATACATCTTGTGTTTAGGGCCCCTGGAAGCATGAAAATCACTTTAAACATGCTAATTTTAGCTCTAACACTGATGATCCACCTACAAATGTGAAATGACGTTCAAAAATAAAACATTTGAAAACGGACCATTTTCCACATTTCTGAAGCATGACGTAATGGGGGGGGTGTTATCTCTTTTGTCGAAAATCAGCCGTTTTTGCTCGAACATTAAATGCCTCCAAATGGTATTTAATTAACTTCCCAAACCCCTGGAAGCATGAAAATCACTTTAAACATGCTAATTTTAGCTCTAACACTGATGATCCACCTACAAATGTGAACTGACATTCAAAAATAAAACATTTGAAAACGGACCATTTTCCACATTTCTGAAGCATGACGTAGTGGGGGGGTGTTATCTCTTTTGTCGAAAATCAGCCGTTTTTGCTCGAACATTAAATGCCTCCAAATGGTATTTAATTAACTTCCCGAGCCCCTGGAAGCATGAAAATCACTTTAAACATGCTAATTTTAGCTCTAACACTGATGATCCACCTACAAATGTGAACTGACGTTCAAAAATAAAACATTTGAAAACGGACCATTTTCCACATTTCTGAAGCATGACGTAATGGGGGGGTGTTATCTCTTTTGTCGAAAATCAGCCGTTTTTGCTCGAACATTAAATGCCTCCAAATGGTATTTAATTAACTTCCCGAGCCCCTGGAAGCATGAAAATCACTTTAAACATGCTAATTTTACCTCTAACACTGATGATCCACCTACAAATGTGAACTGACGTTCAAAAATAAAACATTTGAAAAAGGACCATTTTCCACATTTCTGAAGCATGACGAAATGGGGGGGTGTTATCTCTTTTGTCGAAAATCAGCCGTTTTTGCTCGAACATTAAATGCCTCCAAATGGTATTAAATTAACTTCCCGGGTCGAAGAAACCCTTTTTGAGTACTCAGAGTGAGTAAATTGGCCATTTGCATGCACTTTTAACCATTCCATAAATCTTGTGTTTTGGGCCCCTGGAAGCATGAAAATCACTTTAAACATGCTAATTTTAGCTCTAATACTGATGATCCACCTACAAATGTGAACTGACGTTCAAAAATAAAACATTTGAAAACGGACCATTTTCCACATTTCTGAAGCATGACGTAATGGGGGGGTGTTATCTCTTTTGTCGAAAATCAGCCGTTTTTGCTCGAACATTAAATGCCTCCAAATGGTATTTAATTAACTTCCCGGGGTGAAGAAACCCTTTTTGAGAACTCAGAGTGAGTAAATTGGCCATTTTCATGCACTTTTAACCATTCCATAAATCTTGTGTTTAGGGCCCCTGGAAGCATGAAAATCACTTTAAACATGCTAATTTTAGCTCTAACACTGATGATCCACCTACAAATGTGAACTGACGTTCAAAAATAAAACATTTGAAAACGGACCATTTTCCACATTTCTGAAGCATGACGTAATGGGGGGGTGTTATCTCTTTTGTCGAAAATCAGCCGTTTTTGCTCGAACATTAAATGCCTCCAAATGGTATTTAATTAACTGCCCGAGCCCCTGGAAGCATGAAAATCACTTTAAACATGCTAATTTTAGCTCTAACACTGATGATCCACCTACAAATGTGAACTGACGTTCAAAAATAAAACATTTGAAAACGGACCATTTTCCACATTTCTGAAGCATGACGTAATGGGGGGGGTGTTATCTCTTTTGTCGAAAATCAGCCGTTTTTGCTCGAACATTAAATGCCTCCAAATGGTATTTAATTAACTTCCCGGGGTGAAGAAACCCTTTTTGAGTACTCAGAGTGAGTAAATTGGCCATTTTCATGCACTTTTAACCATTCCATAAATCTTGTGTTTTGGGCCCCTGGAAGCATGAAAATCACTTTAAACATGCTAATTTTAGCTCTAACACTGATGATCCACCTACAAATGTGAACTGACGTTCAAAAATAAAACATTTGAAAACGGACCATTTTCCACATTTCTGAAGCATGACGTAATGGGGGGATGTTATCTCTTTTGTCGAAAATCAGCCGTTTTTGCTTGAACATTAAATGCCTCCAAATGGTATTTAATTAACTTCCCGAGCCCCTGGAAGCATGGAAATCACTTTAAACATGCTAATTTTAGCTCTAACACTGATGATCCACCTACAAATGTGAACTGACGTTCAAAAATAAAACATTTGAAAACGGACCATTTTCCACATTTCTGAAGCATGACGTAATGGGGGGGTGTTATCTCTTTTGTCGAAAATCAGCCGTTTTTGCTCGAACATTAAATGCCTCCAAATGGTATTTAATTAACTTCCCGGGGTGAAGAAACCCTTTTTGAGTACTCAGAGTGAGTAAATTGGCCATTTGCATGCACTTTTAACCATTCCATAAATCTTGTGTTTTGGGCCCCTGGAAGCATGAAAATCACTTTAAACATGCTAATTTTAGCTCTAACACTGATGATCCACCTACAAATGTGAACTGACGTTCAAAAATAAAACATTTGAAAACGGACCATTTTCCACATTTCTGAAGCATGACGTAATGGGGGGGGTGTTATCTCTTTTGTCGAAAATCAGCCGTTTTTGCTCGAACATTAAATGCCTCCAAATGGTATTTAATTAACTTCCCGGGGTGAAGAAACCCTTTTTGAGTACTCAGAGTGAGTAAATTGGCCATTTGCATGCACTTTTAACCATTCCATAAATCTTGTGTTTTGGGCCCCTGGAAGCATGAAAATCACTTTAAACATGCTAATTTTAGCTCTAATACTGATGATCCACCTACAAATGTGAACTGACGTTCAAAAATAAAACATTTGAAAACGGACCATTTTCCACATTTCTGAAGCATGACGTAATGGGGGGGTGTTATCTCTTTTGTCGAAAATCAGCCGTTTTTGCTCAAACATTAAATGCCTCCAAATGGTATTTAATTAACTTCCCGGGGTGAAGAAACCCTTTTTGAGAACTCAGAGTGAGTAAATTGGCCATTTTCATGCACTTTTAACCATTCCATAAATCTTGTGTTTAGGGCCCCTGGAAGCATGAAAATCACTTTAAACATGCTAATTTTAGCTCTAACACTGATGATCCACCTACAAATGTGAACTGACGTTCAAAAATAAAACATTTGAAAACGGACCATTTTCCACATTTCTGAAGCATGACGTAATGGGGGGGTGTTATCTCTTTTGTCGAAAATTAGCCGTTTTTGCTCGAACATTAAATGCCTCCAAATGGTATTTAATTAACTGCCCGAGCCCCTGGAAGCATGAAAATCACTTTAAACATGCTAATTTTAGCTCTAACACTGATGATCCACCTACAAATGTGAACTGACGTTCAAAAATAAAACATTTGAAAACGGACCATTTTCCACATTTCTGAAGCATGACGTAATGGGGGGGTGTTATCTCTTTTGTCGAAAATCAGCCGTTTTTGCTCGAACATTAAATGCCTCCAAATGGTATTTAATTAACTTCCCGAGCCCATGGAAGCATGAAAATCACTTTAAACATGCTAATTTTAGCTCTAACACTGATGATCCACCTACAAATGTGAACTGACGTTCAAAAATAAAACATTTGAAAACGGACCATTTTCCACATTTCTGAAGCATGACGTAATGGGGGGGTGTTATCTCTTTTGTCGAAAATCAGCCGTTTTTGCTCGAACATTAAATGCCTCCAAATGGTATTTAATTAACTTCCCGGGGTGAAGAAACCCTTTTTGAGAACTCAGAGTGAGTAAATTGGCCATTTTCATGCACTTTTAAGCATTCCATAAATCTTGTGTTTTGGGCCCCTGGAAGCATGAAAATCACTTTAAACATGCTAATTTTAGCTCTAACACTGATGATCCACCTACAAATGTGAACTGACGTTCAAAAATAAAACATTTGAAAACGGACCATTTTCCACATTTCTGAAGCATGACGTAATGGGGGGGTGTTATCTCTTTTGTCGAAAATCAGCCGTTTTTGCTCGAACATTAAATGCCTCCAAATGGAATTTAATTAACTTCCCGGGGTGAAGAAACCCTTTTTGAGTACTCAGAGTGAGTAAATTGGCCATTTTCATGCACTTTTAACCATTCCATAAATCTTGTGTTTTGGGCCCCTGGAAGCATGAAAATCACTTTAAACATGCTAATTTTAGCTCTAACACTGATTATCCACCTACAAATGTGAACTGACGTTCAAAAATAAAACATTTGAAAACGGACCATTTTCCACATTTCTGAAGCATGACGTAATGGGGGGGTGTTATCTCTTTTGTCAAAAATCAGCCGTTTTTGCTCGAACATTAAATGCCTCCAAATGGTATTTAATTAACTTCCCGAGCCCCTGGAAGCATGAAAATCACTTTAAACATGCTAATTTTAGCTCTAACACTGATGATCCACCTACAAATGTGAACTGACGTTCAAAAATAAAACATTTGAAAACGGACCATTTTCCACATTTCTGAAGCATGACGTAATGGGGGGGGGGGTGTTATCTCTTTTGTCGAAAATCAGCCATTTTTGCTCGAACATTAAATGCCTCCAAATGGTATTTATTTCACTTCCCGAGCCCCTGGAAGCATGAAAATCACTTTAAACATGCTAATTTTAGCTCTAACACTGATGATCCACCTACAAATGTGAACTGACGTTCAAAAATATAACATTTGAAAACGGACCATTTTCCACATTTCTGAAGCATGACGTAATGGGGGGGTGTTATCTCTTTTGTCGAAAATCAGCCGTTTTTGCTCGAACATTAAATGCCTCCAAATGGTATTTAATTAACTTCCTGGGGTGAAGAAACCCTTTTTGAGAACTCAGAGTGAGTAAATTGGCCATTTTCATGCACTTTTAACCATTCCATAAATCTTGTGTTTAGGGCCCCTGGAAGCATGAAAATCACTTTAAACATGCTAATTTTAGCTCTAACACTGATGATCCACCTACAAATGTGAACTGACGTTCAAAAATAAAACATTTGAAAACGGACCATTTTCCACATTTCTGAAGCATGACGTAATGGGGGGGGTGTTATCTCTTTTGTTGAAAATCAGCCGTTTTTGCTCGAACATTAAATGCCTCCAAATGGTATTTAATTAACTTCCCAAACCCCTGGAAGCATGAAAATCACTTTAAACATGCTAATTTTAGCTCTAACACTGATGATCCACCTACAAATGTGAACTAACATTCAAAAATAAAACATTTGAAAACGGACCATTTTCCACATTTCTGAAGCATGACATAGTGGGGGGGTGTTATCTCTTTTGTCGAAAATCAGCCGTTTTTGCTCGAACATTAAATGCCTCCAAATGGTATTTAATTAACTTCCCGAGCCCCTGGAAGCATGAAAATCACTTTAAACATGCTAATTTTAGCCCTAACACTGATGATCCACCTACAAATGTGAACTGACGTTCAAAAATAAAACATTTGAAAACGGACCATTTTCCACATTTCTGAAGCATGACGTAATGGGGGGGTGTTATCTCTTTTGTCGAAAATCAGCCGTTTTTGCTCGAACATTAAATGCCTCCAAATGGTATTTAATTAACTTCCCGAGCCCCTGGAAGCATGAAAATCACTTTAAACATGCTAATTTTAGCTCTAACACTGATGATCCACCTACAAATGTGAACTGACGTTCAAAAATAAAACATTTGAAAAAGGACCATTTTCCACATTTCTGAAGCATGACGAAATGGGGGGGTGTTATCTCTTTTGTCGAAAATCAGCCGTTTTTGCTCGAACATTAAATGCCTCCAAATGGTATTTAATTAACTTCCCGGGGTGAAGAAACCCTTTTTGAGTACTCAGAGTGAGTAAATTGGCCATTTGCATGCACTTTTAACCATTCCATAAATCTTGTGTTTTGGGCCCCTGGAAGCATGAAAATCACTTTAAACATGCTAATTTTAGCTCTAATACTGATGATCCACCTACAAATGTGAACTGACGTTCAAAAATAAAACATTTGAAAACGGACCATTTTCCACATTTCTGAAGCATGACGTAATGGGGGGTGTTATCTCTTTTGTCGAAAATCAGCCGTTTTTGCTCGAACATTAAATGCCTCCAAATGGTATTTAATTAACTTCCCGGGGTGAAGAAACCCTTTTTGAGAACTCAGAGTGAGTAAATTGGCCATTTTCATGCACTTTTAACCATTCCATAAATCTTGTGTTTAGGGCCCCTGGAAGCATGAAAATCACTTTAAACATGCTAATTTTAGCTCTAACACTGATGATCCACCTACAAATGTGAACTGACGTTCAAAAATAAAACATTTGAAAACGGACCATTTTCCACATTTCTGAAGCATGACGTAATGGGGGGGTGTTATCTCTTTTGTCGAAAATCAGCCGTTTTTGCTCGAACATTAAATGCCTCCAAATGGTATTTAATTAACTGCCCGAGCCCCTGGAAGCATGAAAATCACTTTAAACATGCTAATTTTAGCTCTAACACTGATGATCCACCTACAAATGTGAACTGACGTTCAAAAATAAAACATTTGAAAACGGACCATTTTCCACATTTCTGAAGCATGACGTAATGGGGGGGTGTTATCTCTTTTGTCGAAAATCAGCCGTTTTTGCTCGAACATTAAATGCCTCCAAATGGTATTTAATTAACTTCCCGGGGTGAAGAAACCCTTTTTGAGTACTCAGAGTGAGTAAATTGGCCATTTTCATGCACTTTTAACCATTCCATAAATCTTGTGTTTAGGGCCCCTGGAAGCATGAAAATCACTTTAAACATGCTAATTTTAGCTCTAACACTGATGATCCACCTACAAATGTGAACTGACGTTCAAAAATAAAACATTTGAAAACGGACCATTTTCCACATTTCTGAAGCATGACGTAATGGGGGGGTGTTATCTCTTTTGTCGAAAATCAGCTGTTTTTGCGCGAACATTAAATGCCTCCAAATGGTATTTAATTAACTTCCCGAGCCCCTGGAAGCATGAAAATCACTTTAAACATGCTAATTTTAGCTCTAACACTGATGATCCACCTACAAATGTGAACTGACGTTCAAAAATAAAACATTTGAAAACGGACCATTTTCCACATTTCTGAAGCATGACGTAATGGGGGGGTGTTATCTCTTTTGTCGAAAATCAGCCGTTTTTGTTCGAACATTAAATGCCTCCAAATGGTATTTAATTAACTTCCCGAGCCCCTGGAAGCATGAAAATCACTTTAAACATGCTAATTTTAGCTCTAACACTGATGATCCACCTACAAATGTGAACTGACGTTCAAAAATAAAACATTTGAAAACGGACCATTTTCCACATTTCTGAAGCATGACGTAATGGGGGGGTGTTATCTCTTTTGTCGAAAATCAGCCGTTTTTGTTCGAACATTAAATGCCTCCAAATGGTATTTAATTAACTTCCCGAGCCCCTGGAAGCATGAAAATCACTTTAAACATGCTAATTTTAGCTCTAACACTGATGATCCACCTACAAATGTGAACTGACGTTCAAAAATAAAACATTTGAAAACGGACCATTTTCCACATTTCTGAAGCATGACGTAATGGGGGGGTGTTATCTCTTTTGTCGAAAATCAGCCGTTTTTGTTCGAACATTAAATGCCTCCAAATGGTATTTAATTAACTTCCCGAGCCCCTGGAAGCATGAAAATCACTTTAAACATGCTAATTTTAGCTCTAAGACTGATGATCCACCTACAAATGTGAACTGACGTTCAAAAATAAAACATTTGAAAACGGACCATTTTCCACATTTCTGAAGCAAGACGTAATGGGGGGGTGTTATCTCTTTTGTCGAAAATCAGCCGTTTTTGCTCGAACATTAAATGCCTCCAAATGGTATTTAATTAACTTCCCGGGGTGAAGAAACCCTTTTTGAGAACTCAGAGTGAGTAAATTGGCCATTTTCATGCACTTTTAACCATTCCATAAATCTTGTATTTTGGGCCCCTGGAAGCATGAAAATCACTTTAAACATGCTAATTTTAGCTCTAACACTGATGATCCACCTACAAATGTGAACTGACGTTCAAAAATAAAACATTTGAAAACGGACCATTTTCCACATTTCTGAAGCATGACGTAATGGGGGGGTGTTATCTCTTTTGTCGAAAATCAGCCGTTTTTGCTCGAACATTAAATGCCTCCAAATGGTATTTAATTAACTTCCCGGGGTGAAGAAACCCTTTTTGAGTACTCAGAGTGAGTAAATTGGCCATTTTCATGCACTTTTAACCATTCCATAAATCTTGTGTTTAGGGCCCCTGGAAGCATGAAAATCACTTTAAACATGCTAATTTTAGCTCTAACACTGATGATCCACCTACAAATGTGAACTGACGTTCAAAAATAAAACATTTGAAAACGGACCATTTTCCACATTTCTGAAGCATGACGTAATGGGGGGGTGTTATCTCTTTTGTCGAAAATCAGCTGTTTTTGCGCGAACATTAAATGCCTCCAAATGGTATTTAATTAACTTCCCGAGCCCCTGGAAGCATGAAAATCACTTTAAACATGCTAATTTTAGCTCTAACACTGATGATCCACCTACAAATGTGAACTGACGTTCAAAAATAAAACATTTGAAAACGGACCATTTTCCACATTTCTGAAGCATGACGTAATGGGGGGTGTTATCTCTTTTGTCGAAAATCAGCCGTTTTTGCTCGAACATTAAATGCCTCCAAATGGTATTTAATTAACTTCCCGAGCCCCTGGAAGCATGAAAATCACTTTAAACATGCTAATTTTAGCTCTAACACTGATGATCCACCTACAAATGTGAACTGACGTTCAAAAATAAAACATTTGAAAACGGACCATTTTCCACATTTCTGAAGCATGACGTAATGGGGGGGTGTTATCTCTTTTGTCGAAAATCAGCCGTTTTTGCTCGAACATTAAATGCCTCCAAATGGTATTTAATTAACTTCCCGAGCCCCTGGAAGCATGAAAATGACTTTAAACATGCTAATTTTAGCTCTAACACTGATGATCCACCTACAAAATGTGAACTGACGTTCAAAAATAAAACATTTGAAAACGGACCATTTTCCACATTTCTGAAGCATGACGTAATGGGGGGGTGTTATCTCTTTTCTCGAAAATCAGCCGTTTTTGCTCGAACATTCAATGCCTCCAAATGGTATTTAATTAACTTCCCGGGGTGAAGAAACCCTTTTTGAGAACTCAGAGTGAGTAAATTGTCCATTTTCATGCACTTTTAACCATTCCATAAATCTTGTGTTTTGGGCCCCTGGAAGCATGAAAATCACTTTAAACATGCTAATTTTAGCTCTAACACTGATGATCCACCTACAAATGTGAACTGACGTTCAAAAATAAAACATTTGAAAACGGACCATTTTCCACATTTCTGAAGCATGACGTAATGGGGGGGTGTTATCTCTTTTGTCGAAAATCAGCCGTTTTTGCTCGAACATTAAATGCCTCCAAATGGTATTTAATTAACTTCCCGAGCCCCTGGAAGCATGAAAATCACTTTAAACATGCTAATTTTAGCTCTAACACTGATGATCCACCTACAAATGTGAACTGACGTTCAAAAATAAAACATTTGAAAACGGACCATTTTCCACATTTCTGAAGCATGACGTAATGGGGGGGTGTTATCTCTTTTGTCGAAAATCAGCCGTTTTTGTTCGAACATTAAATGCCTCCAAATGGTATTTAATTAACTTCCCGAGCCCCTGGAAGCATGAAAATCACTTTAAACATGCTAATTTTAGCTCTAACACTGATGATCCACCTACAAATGTGAACTGACGTTCAAAAATAAAACATTTGAAAACGGACCATTTTCCACATTTCTGAAGCATGACGTAATGGGGGGGTGTTATCTCTTTTGTCGAAAATCAGCCGTTTTTGTTCGAACATTAAATGCCTCCAAATGGTATTTAATTAACTTCCCGAGCCCCTGGAAGCATGAAAATCACTTTAAACATGCTAATTTTAGCTCTAAGACTGATGATCCACCTACAAATGTGAACTGACGTTCAAAAATAAAACATTTGAAAACGGACCATTTTCCACATTTCTGAAGCAAGACGTAATGGGGGGGTGTTATCTCTTTTGTCGAAAATCAGCCGTTTTTGCTCGAACATTAAATGCCTCCAAATGGTATTTAATTAACTTCCCGGGGTGAAGAAACCCTTTTTGAGAACTCAGAGTGAGTAAATTGGCCATTTTCATGCACTTTTAACCATTCCATAAATCTTGTATTTTGGGCCCCTGGAAGCATGAAAATCACTTTAAACATGCTAATTTTAGCTCTAACACTGATGATCCACCTACAAATGTGAACTGACGTTCAAAAATAAAACATTTGAAAACGGACCATTTTCCACATTTCTGAAGCATGACGTAATGGGGGGGTGTTATCTCTTTTGTCGAAAATCAGCCGTTTTTGCTCGAACATTAAATGCCTCCAAATGGTATTTAATTAACTTCCCGGGGTGAAGAAACCCTTTTTGAGTACTCAGAGTGAGTAAATTGGCCATTTTCATGCACTTTTAACCATTCCATAAATCTTGTGTTTAGGGCCCCTGGAAGCATGAAAATCACTTTAAACATGCTAATTTTAGCTCTAACACTGATGATCCACCTACAAATGTGAACTGACGTTCAAAAATAAAACATTTGAAAACGGACCATTTTCCACATTTCTGAAGCATGACGTAATGGGGGGGTGTTATCTCTTTTGTCGAAAATCAGCTGTTTTTGCGCGAACATTAAATGCCTCCAAATGGTATTTAATTAACTTCCCGAGCCCCTGGAAGCATGAAAATCACTTTAAACATGCTAATTTTAGCTCTAACACTGATGATCCACCTACAAATGTGAACTGACGTTCAAAAATAAAACATTTGAAAACGGACCATTTTCCACATTTCTGAAGCATGACGTAATGGGGGGGTGTTATCTCTTTTGTCGAAAATCAGCCGTTTTTGCTCGAACATTAAATGCCTCCAAATGGTATTTAATTAACTTCCCGAGCCCCTGGAAGCATGAAAATCACTTTAAACATGCTAATTTTAGCTCTAACACTGATGATCCACCTACAAATGTGAACTGACGTTCAAAAATAAAACATTTGAAAACGGACCATTTTCCACATTTCTGAAGCATGACGTAATGGGGGGGTGTTATCTCTTTTGTCGAAAATCAGCCGTTTTTGCTCGAACATTAAATGCCTCCAAATGGTATTTAATTAACTTCCCGAGCCCCTGGAAGCATGAAAATGACTTTAAACATGCTAATTTTAGCTCTAACACTGATGATCCACCTACAAATGTGAACTGACGTTCAAAAATAAAACATTTGAAAACGGACCATTTTCCACATTTCTGAAGCATGACGTAATGGGGGGGTGTTATCTCTTTTCTCGAAAATCAGCCGTTTTTGCTCGAACATTCAATGCCTCCAAATGGTATTTAATTAACTTCCCGGGGTGAAGAAACCCTTTTTGAGAACTCAGAGTGAGTAAATTGTCCATTTTCATGCACTTTTAACCATTCCATAAATCTTGTGTTTTGGGCCCCTGGAAGCATGAAAATCACTTTAAACATGCTAATTTTAGCTCTAACACTGATGATCCACCTACAAATGTGAACTGACGTTCAAAAATAAAACATTTGAAAACGGACCATTTTCCACATTTCTGAAGCATGACGTAATGGGGGGGTGTTATCTCTTTTGTCGAAAATCAGCCGTTTTTGCTCGAACATTAAATGCCTCCAAATGGTATTTAATTAACTTCCCGAGCCCCTGGAAGCATGAAAATCACTTTAAACATGCTAATTTTAGCTCTAACACTGATGATCCACCTACAAATGTGAACTGACGTTCAAAAATAAAACATTTGAAAACGGACCATTTTCCACATTTCTGAAGCATGACGTAATGGGGGGGTGTTATCTCTTTTGTCGAAAATCAGCCGTTTTTGTTCGAACATTAAATGCCTCCAAATGGTATTTAATTAACTTCCCGAGCCCCTGGAAGCATGAAAATCACTTTAAACATGCTAATTTTAGCTCTAACACTGATGATCCACCTACAAATGTGAACTGACGTTCAAAAATAAAACATTTGAAAACGGACCATTTTCCACATTTCTGAAGCATGACGTAATGGGGGGGTGTTATCTCTTTTGTCGAAAATCAGCCGTTTTTGTTCGAACATTAAATGCCTCCAAATGGTATTTAATTAACTTCCCGAGCCCCTGGAAGCATGAAAATCACTTTAAACATGCTAATTTTAGCTCTAAGACTGATGATCCACCTACAAATGTGAACTGACGTTCAAAAATAAAACATTTGAAAACGGACCATTTTCCACATTTCTGAAGCAAGACGTAATGGGGGGGTGTTATCTCTTTTGTCGAAAATCAGCCGTTTTTGCTCGAACATTAAATGCCTCCAAATGGTATTTAATTAACTTCCCGGGGTGAAGAAACCCTTTTTGAGAACTCAGAGTGAGTAAATTGGCCATTTTCATGCACTTTTAACCATTCCATAAATCTTGTATTTTGGGCCCCTGGAAGCATGAAAATCACTTTAAACATGCTAATTTTAGCTCTAACACTGATGATCCACCTACAAATGTGAACTGACGTTCAAAAATAAAACATTTGAAAACGGACCATTTTCCACATTTCTGAAGCATGACGTAATGGGGGGTGTTATCTCTTTTGTCGAAAATCAGCCGTTTTTGCTCGAACATTAAATGCCTCCAAATGGTATTTAATTAACTTCCCGAGCCCCTGGAAGCATGAAAATCACTTTAAACATGCTAATTTTAGCTCTAACACTGATGATCCACCTACAAATGTGAACTGACGTTCAAAAATAAAACATTTGAAAACGGACCATTTTCCACATTTCTGAAGCATGACGTAATGGGGGGGTGTTATCTCTTTTGTCGAAAATCAGCCGTTTTTGCTCGAACATTAAATGCCTCCAAATGGTATTTAATTAACTTCCCGAGCCCCTGGAAGCATGAAAATCACTTTAAACATGCTAATTTTAGCTCTAACACTGATGATCCACCTACAAATGTGAACTGACGTTCAAAAATAAAACATTTGAAAACGGACCATTTTCCACATTTCTGAAGCATGACGTAATGGGGGGGTGGTATCTCTTTTGTCGAAAATTAGCCGTTTTTGCTCGAACATTCAATGCCTCCAAATGGTATTTAATTAACTTCCCGGGGTGAAGAAACCCTTTTTGAGAACTCAGAGTGAGTAAATTGGCCATTTTCATGCACTTTTAACCATTCCATAAATCTTGTGTTTTGGGCCCCTGGAAGCATGAAAATCACTTTAAACATGCTAATTTTAGCTCTAACACTGATGATCCACCTACAAATGTGAACTGACGTTCAAAAATAAAACATTTGAAAACGGACCATTTTCCACATTTCTGAAGCATGACGTAATGGGGGGGTGTTATCTCTTTTGTCGAAAATCAGCCGTTTTTGCTCGAACATTAAATGCCTCCAAATGGTATTTAATTAACTTCCCGGGGTGAAGAAACCCTTTTTGAGTACTCAGAGTGAGTAAATTGGCCATTTTCATGCACTTTTAACCATTCCATAAATCTTGTGTTTAGGGCCCCTGGAAGCATGAAAATCACTTTAAACATGCTAATTTTAGCTCTAACACTGATGATCCACCTACAAATGTGAACTGACGTTCAAAAATAAAACATTTGAAAACGGACCATTTTCCACATTTCTGAAGCATGACGTAATGGGGGGGTGTTATCTCTTTTGTCGAAAATCAGCTGTTTTTGCGCGAACATTAAATGCCTCCAAATGGTATTTAATTAACTTCCCGAGCCCCTGGAAGCATGAAAATCACTTTAAACATGCTAATTTTAGCTCTAACACTGATGATCCACCTACAAATGTGAACTGACGTTCAAAAATAAAACATTTGAAAACGGACCATTTTCCACATTTCTGAAGCATGACGTAATGGGGGGGTGTTATCTCTTTTGTCGAAAATCAGCCGTTTTTGCTCGAACATTAAATGCCTCCAAATGGTATTTAATTAACTTCCCGAGCCCCTGGAAGCATGAAAATCACTTTAAACATGCTAATTTTAGCTCTAACACTGATGATCCACCTACAAATGTGAACTGACGTTCAAAAATAAAACATTTGAAAACGGACCATTTTCCACATTTCTGAAGCATGACGTAATGGGGGGGTGTTATCTCTTTTGTCGAAAATCAGCCGTTTTTGCTCGAACATTAAATGCCTCCAAATGGTATTTAATTAACTTCCCGAGCCCCTGGAAGCATGAAAATGACTTTAAACATGCTAATTTTAGCTCTAACACTGATGATCCACCTACAAATGTGAACTGACGTTCAAAAATAAAACATTTGAAAACGGACCATTTTCCACATTTCTGAAGCATGACGTAATGGGGGGGTGTTATCTCTTTTCTCGAAAATCAGCCGTTTTTGCTCGAACATTCAATGCCTCCAAATGGTATTTAATTAACTTCCCGGGGTGAAGAAACCCTTTTTGAGAACTCAGAGTGAGTAAATTGTCCATTTTCATGCACTTTTAACCATTCCATAAATCTTGTGTTTTGGGCCCCTGGAAGCATGAAAATCACTTTAAACATGCTAATTTTAGCTCTAACACTGATGATCCACCTACAAATGTGAACTGACGTTCAAAAATAAAACATTTGAAAACGGACCATTTTCCACATTTCTGAAGCATGACGTAATGGGGGGGTGTTATCTCTTTTGTCGAAAATCAGCCGTTTTTGCTCGAACATTAAATGCCTCCAAATGGTATTTAATTAACTTCCCGAGCCCCTGGAAGCATGAAAATCACTTTAAACATGCTAATTTTAGCTCTAACACTGATGATCCACCTACAAATGTGAACTGACGTTCAAAAATAAAACATTTGAAAACGGACCATTTTCCACATTTCTGAAGCATGACGTAATGGGGGGGTGTTATCTCTTTTGTCGAAAATCAGCCGTTTTTGTTCGAACATTAAATGCCTCCAAATGGTATTTAATTAACTTCCCGAGCCCCTGGAAGCATGAAAATCACTTTAAACATGCTAATTTTAGCTCTAACACTGATGATCCACCTACAAATGTGAACTGACGTTCAAAAATAAAACATTTGAAAACGGACCATTTTCCACATTTCTGAAGCATGACGTAATGGGGGGGTGTTATCTCTTTTGTCGAAAATCAGCCGTTTTTGTTCGAACATTAAATGCCTCCAAATGGTATTTAATTAACTTCCCGAGCCCCTGGAAGCATGAAAATCACTTTAAACATGCTAATTTTAGCTCTAAGACTGATGATCCACCTACAAATGTGAACTGACGTTCAAAAATAAAACATTTGAAAACGGACCATTTTCCACATTTCTGAAGCAAGACGTAATGGGGGGGTGTTATCTCTTTTGTCGAAAATCAGCCGTTTTTGCTCGAACATTAAATGCCTCCAAATGGTATTTAATTAACTTCCCGGGGTGAAGAAACCCTTTTTGAGAACTCAGAGTGAGTAAATTGGCCATTTTCATGCACTTTTAACCATTCCATAAATCTTGTATTTTGGGCCCCTGGAAGCATGAAAATCACTTTAAACATGCTAATTTTAGCTCTAACACTGATGATCCACCTACAAATGTGAACTGACGTTCAAAAATAAAACATTTGAAAACGGACCATTTTCCACATTTCTGAAGCATGACGTAATGGGGGGTGTTATCTCTTTTGTCGAAAATCAGCCGTTTTTGCTCGAACATTAAATGCCTCCAAATGGTATTTAATTAACTTCCCGAGCCCCTGGAAGCATGAAAATCACTTTAAACATGCTAATTTTAGCTCTAACACTGATGATCCACCTACAAATGTGAACTGACGTTCAAAAATAAAACATTTGAAAACGGACCATTTTCCACATTTCTGAAGCATGACGTAATGGGGGGGTGTTATCTCTTTTGTCGAAAATCAGCCGTTTTTGCTCGAACATTAAATGCCTCCAAATGGTATTTAATTAACTTCCCGAGCCCCTGGAAGCATGAAAATCACTTTAAACATGCTAATTTTAGCTCTAACACTGATGATCCACCTACAAATGTGAACTGACGTTCAAAAATAAAACATTTGAAAACGGACCATTTTCCACATTTCTGAAGCATGACGTAATGGGGGGGTGGTATCTCTTTTGTCGAAAATTAGCCGTTTTTGCTCGAACATTCAATGCCTCCAAATGGTATTTAATTAACTTCCCGGGGTGAAGAAACCCTTTTTGAGAACTCAGAGTGAGTAAATTGGCCATTTTCATGCACTTTTAACCATTCCATAAATCTTGTGTTTTGGGCCCCTGGAAGCATGAAAATCACTTTAAACATGCTAATTTTAGCTCTAACACTGATGATCCACCTACAAATGTGAACTGACGTTCAAAAATAAAACATTTGAAAACGGACCATTTTCCACATTTCTGAAGCATGACGTAATGGGGGGGTGTTATCTCTTTTGTCGAAAATCAGCCGTTTTTGCTCGAACATTAAATGCCTCCAAATGGTATTTAATTAACTTCCCGGGGTGAAGAAACCCTTTTTGAGTACTCAGAGTGAGTAAATTGGCCATTTTCATGCACTTTTAACCATTCCATAAATCTTGTGTTTTGGGCCCCTGGAAGCATGAAAATCACTTTAAACATGCTAATTTTAGCTCTAACACTGATGATCCACCTACAAATGTGAACTGACGTTCAAAAATAAAACATTTGAAAACGGACCATTTTCCACATTTCTGAAGCATGACGTAATGGGGGGGTGTTATCTCTTTTGTCGAAAATCAGCCGTTTTTGCTCGAACATTAAATGCCTCCAAATGGTATTTAATTAACTTCCCGAGCCCCTGGAAGCATGAAAATCACTTTAAACATGCTAATTTTAGCTCTAACACTGATGATCCACCTACAAATGTGAACTGACGTTCAAAAATAAAACATTTGAAAACGGACCATTTTCCACATTTCTGAAGCATGACGTAATGGGGGGGTGTTATCTCTTTTGTCGAAAATCAGCCGTTTTTGTTCGAACATTAAATGCCTCCAAATGGTATTTAATTAACTTCCCGAGCCCCTGGAAGCATGAAAATCACTTTAAACATGCTAATTTTAGCTCTAAGACTGATGATCCACCTACAAATGTGAACTGACGTTCAAAAATAAAACATTTGAAAACGGACCATTTTCCACATTTCTGAAGCAAGACGTAATGGGGGGGTGTTATCTCTTTTGTCGAAAATCAGCCGTTTTTGCTCGAACATTAAATGCCTCCAAATGGTATTTAATTAACTTCCCGGGGTGAAGAAACCCTTTTTGAGAACTCAGAGTGAGTAAATTGGCCATTTTCATGCACTTTTAACCATTCCATAAATCTTGTATTTTGGGCCCCTGGAAGCATGAAAATCACTTTAAACATGCTAATTTTAGCTCTAACACTGATGATCCACCTACAAATGTGAACTGACGTTCAAAAATAAAACATTTGAAAACGGACCATTTTCCACATTTCTGAAGCATGACGTAATGGGGGGTGTTATCTCTTTTGTCGAAAATCAGCCGTTTTTGCTCGAACATTAAATGCCTCCAAATGGTATTTAATTAACTTCCCGAGCCCCTGGAAGCATGAAAATCACTTTAAACATGCTAATTTTAGCTCTAACACTGATGATCCACCTACAAATGTGAACTGACGTTCAAAAATAAAACATTTGAAAACGGACCATTTTCCACATTTCTGAAGCATGACGTAATGGGGGGGTGTTATCTCTTTTGTCGAAAATCAGCCGTTTTTGCTCGAACATTAAATGCCTCCAAATGGTATTTAATTAACTTCCCGAGCCCCTGGAAGCATGAAAATCACTTTAAACATGCTAATTTTAGCTCTAACACTGATGATCCACCTACAAATGTGAACTGACGTTCAAAAATAAAACATTTGAAAACGGACCATTTTCCACATTTCTGAAGCATGACGTAATGGGGGGGTGGTATCTCTTTTGTCGAAAATTAGCCGTTTTTGCTCGAACATTCAATGCCTCCAAATGGTATTTAATTAACTTCCCGGGGTGAAGAAACCCTTTTTGAGAACTCAGAGTGAGTAAATTGGCCATTTTCATGCACTTTTAACCATTCCATAAATCTTGTGTTTTGGGCCCCTGGAAGCATGAAAATCACTTTAAACATGCTAATTTTAGCTCTAACACTGATGATCCACCTACAAATGTGAACTGACGTTCAAAAATAAAACATTTGAAAACGGACCATTTTCCACATTTCTGAAGCATGACGTAATGGGGGGGTGTTATCTCTTTTGTCGAAAATCAGCCGTTTTTGCTCGAACATTAAATGCCTCCAAATGGTATTTAATTAACTTCCCGGGGTGAAGAAACCCTTTTTGAGTACTCAGAGTGAGTAAATTGGCCATTTTCATGCACTTTTAACCATTCCATAAATCTTGTGTTTTGGGCCCCTGGAAGCATGAAAATCACTTTAAACATGCTAATTTTAGCTCTAACACTGATGATCCACCTACAAATGTGAACTGACGTTCAAAAATAAAACATTTGAAAACGGACCATTTTCCACATTTCTGAAGCATGACGTAATGGGGGGGTGTTATCTCTTTTGTCGAAAATCAGCCGTTTTTGCTCGAACATTAAATGCCTCCAAATGGTATTTAATTAACTTCCCGAGCCCCTGGAAGCATGATAATCACTTTAAACATTCTAATTTTAGCTCTAACACTGATGATCCACCTACAAATGTGAACTGACGTTCAAAAATAAAACATTTGAAAACGGACCATTTTCCACATTTCTGAAGCATGACGTAATGGGGGGGGTGTTATCTCTTTTGTCGAAAATCAGCCGTTTTTGCTCGAACATTAAATGCCTCCAAATGGTATTTAATTAACTTCCCGGGGTGAAGAAACCCTTTTTGAGTACTCAGAGTGAGTAAATTGGCCATTTGCATGCACTTTTAACCATTCCATAAATCTTGTGTTTTGGGCCCCTGGAAGCATGAAAATCACTTTAAACATGCTAATTTTAGCTCTAATACTGATGATCCACCTACAAATGTGAACTGACGTTCAAAAATAAAACATTTGAAAACGGACCATTTTCCACATTTCTGAAGCATGACGTAATGGGGGGGTGTTATCTCTTTTGTCGAAAATCAGCCGTTTTTGCTCGAACATTAAATGCCTCCAAATGGTATTTAATTAACTTCCCGGGGTGAAGAAACCCTTTTTGAGAACTCAGAGTGAGTAAATTGGCCATTTTCATGCACTTTTAACCATTCCATAAATCTTGTGTTTAGGGCCCCTGGAAGCATGAAAATCACTTTAAACATGCTAATTTTAGCTCTAACACTGATGATCCACCTACAAATGTGAACTGACGTTCAAAAATAAAACATTTGAAAACGGACCATTTTCCACATTTCTGAAGCATGACGTAATGGGGGGGTGTTATCTCTTTTGTCGAAAATCAGCCGTTTTTGCTCGAACATTAAATGCCTCCAAATGGTATTTAATTAACTGCCCGAGCCCCTGGAAGCATGAAAATCACTTTAAACATGCTAATTTTAGCTCTAACACTGATGATCCACCTACAAATGTGAACTGACGTTCAAAAATAAAACATTTGAAAACGGACCATTTTCCACATTTCTGAAGCATGACGTAATGGGGGGTGTTATCTCTTTTGTCGAAAATCAGCCGTTTTTGCTCGAACATTAAATGCCTCCAAATGGTATTTAATTAACTTCCCGGGGTGAAGAAACCCTTTTTGAGTACTCAGAGTGAGTAAATTGGCCATTTTCATGCACTTTTAACCATTCCATAAATCTTGTGTTTTGGGCCCCTGGAAGCATGAAAATCACTTTAAACATGCTAATTTTAGCTCTAACACTGATGATCCACCTACAAATGTGAACTGACGTTCAAAAATAAAACATTTGAAAACGGACCATTTTCCACATTTCTGAAGCATGACGTAATGGGGGGGTGTTATCTCTTTTGTCGAAAATCAGCCGTTTTTGCTCGAACATTAAATGCCTCCAAATGGTATTTAATTAACTTCCCGAGCCCCTGGAAGCATGAAAATCACTTTAAACATGCTAATTTTAGCTCTAACACTGATGATCCACCTACAAATGTGAACTGACGTTCAAAAATAAAACATTTGAAAACGGACCATTTTCCACATTTCTGAAGCATGACATAATGGGGGGGTGTTATCTCTTTTGTCGAAAATCAGCCGTTTTTGCTCGAACATTAAATGCCTCCAAATGGTATTTAATTAACTTCCCGGGGTGAAGAAACCCTTTTTGAGTACTCAGAGTGAGTAAATTGGCCATTTGCATGCACTTTTAACCATTCCATAAATCTTGTGTTTTGGGCCCCTGGAAGCATGAAAATCACTTTAAACATGCTAATTTTAGCTCTAATACTGATGATCAACCTACAAATGTGAACTGACGTTCAAAAATAAAACATTTGAAAACGGACCATTTTCCACATTTCTGAAGCATGACGTAATGGGGGGGTGTTATCTCTTTTGTCGAAAATCAGCCGTTTTTGCTCGAACATTAAATGCCTCCAAATGGTATTTAATTAACTTCCCGGGGTGAAGAAACCCTTTTTGAGAACTCAGAGTGAGTAAATTGGCCATTTTCATGCACTTTTAACCATTCCATAAATCTTGTGTTTAGGGCCCCTGGAAGCATGAAAATCACTTTAAACATGCTAATTTTAGCTCTAACACTGATGATCCACCTACAAATGTGAACTGACGTTCAAAAATAAAACATTTGAAAACGGACCATTTTCCACATTTCTGCAGCATGACGTAATGGGGGGGTGTTATCTCTTTTGTCGAAAATCAGCCGTTTTTGCTCGAACATTAAATGCCTCCAAATGGTATTTAATTAACTGCCCGAGCCCCTGGAAGCATGAAAATCACTTTAAACATGCTAATTTTAGCTCTAAAACTGATGATCCACCTACAAATGTGAACTGACGTTCAAAAATAAAACATTTGAAAACGGACCATTTTCCACATTTCTGAAGCATGACGTAATGGGGGGGTGTTATCTCTTTTGTCGAAAATCAGCCGTTTTTGCTCGAACATTAAATGCCTCCAAATGGTATTTAATTAACTTCCCGAGCCCATGGAAGCATGAAAATCACTTTAAACATGCTAATTTTAGCTCTAACACTGATGATCCACCTACAAATGTGAACTGACGTTCAAAAATAAAACATTTGAAAACGGACCATTTTCCACATTTCTGAAGCATGACGTAATGGGGGGGTGTTATCTCTTTTGTCGAAAATCAGCCGTTTTTGCTCGAACATTCAATGCCTCCAAATGGTATTTAATTAACTTCCCGGGGTGAAGAAACCCTTTTTGAGAACTCAGAGTGAGTAAATTGGCCATTTTCATGCACTTTTAACCATTCCATAAATCTTGTGTTTAGGGCCCCTGGAAGCATGAAAATCACTTTAAACATGCTAATTTTAGCTCTAACACTGATGATCCACCTACAAATGTGAACTGACGTTCAAAAATAAAACATTTGAAAACGGACCATTTTCCACATTTCTGAAGCATGACGTAATGGGGGGGTGTTATCTCTTTTGTCGAAAATCAGCCGTTTTTGCTCGAACATTAAATGCCTCCAAATGGTATTTAATTAACTGCCCGAGCCCCTGGAAGCATGAAAATCACTTTAAACATGCTAATTTTAGCTCTAACACTGATTATCCACCTACAAATGTGAACTGACGTTCAAAAATAAAACATTTGAAAACGGACCATTTTCCACATTTCTGAAGCATGACGTAATGGGGGGGTGTTATCTCTTTTGTCGAAAATCAGCCGTTTTTGCTCGAACATTAAATGCCTCCAAATGGTATTTAATTAACTTCCCGGGGTGAAGAAACCCTTTTTGAGTACTCAGAGTGAGTAAATTGGCCATTTTCATGCACTTTTAACCATTCCATAAATCTTGTGTTTTGGGCCCCTGGAAGCATGAAAATCACTTTAAACATGCTAATTTTAGCTCTAACACTGATGATCCACCTACAAATGTGAACTGACGTTCAAAAATAAAACATTTGAAAACGGACCATTTTCCACATTTCTGAAGCATGACGTAATGGGGGGGTGTTATCTCTTTTGTCGAAAATCAGCCGTTTTTGCTCGAACATTAAATGCCTCCAAATGGTATTTAATTAACTTCCCGAGCCCCTGGAAGCATGGAAATCACTTTAAACATGCTAATTTTAGCTCTAACACTGATGATCCACCTACAAATGTGAACTGACGTTCAAAAATAAAACATTTGAAAACGGACCATTTTCCACATTTCTGAAGCATGACGTAATGGGGGGGTGTTATCTCTTTTGTCGAAAATCAGCCGTTTTTGCTCGAACATTAAATGCCTCCAAATGGTATTTAATTAACTTCCCGGGGTGAAGAAACCCTTTTTGAGAACTCAGAGTGAGTAAATTGGCCATTTTCATGCACTTTTAAGCATTCCATAAATCTTGTGTTTTGGGCCCCTGGAAGCATGAAAATCACTTTAAACATGCTAATTTTAGCTCTAACACTGATGATCCACCTACAAATGTGAACTGACGTTCAAAAATAAAACATTTGAAAACGGACCATTTTCCACATTTCTGAAGCATGACGTAATGGGGGGTGTTATCTCTTTTGTCGAAAATCAGCCGTTTTTGCTCGAACATTAAATGCCTCCAAATGGAATTTAATTAACTTCCCGGGGTGAAGAAACCCTTTTTGAGTACTCAGAGTGAGTAAATTGGCCATTTTCATGCACTTTTAACCATTCCATAAATCTTGTGTTTTGGGCCCCTGGAAGCATGAAAATCACTTTAAACATGCTAATTTTAGCTCTAACACTGATGATCCACCTACAAATGTGAACTGACGTTCAAAAATAAAACATTTGAAAACGGACCATTTTCCACATTTCTGAAGCATGACGTAATGGGGGGGTGTTATCTCTTTTGTCGAAAATCAGCCGTTTTTGCTCGAACATTAAATGCCTCCAAATGGTATTTAATTAACTTCCCGAGCCCCTGGAAGCATGAAAATCACTTTAAACATGCTAATTTTAGCTCTAACACTGATGATCCACCTACAAATGTGAACTGACGTTCAAAAATAAAACATTTGAAAACGGACCATTTTCCACATTTCTGAAGCATGACGTAATGGGGGGGGGGTGTTATCTCTTTTGTCGAAAATCAGCCATTTTTGCTCGAACATTAAATGCCTCCAAATGGTATTTATTTCACTTCCCGAGCCCCTGGAAGCATGAAAATCACTTTAAACATGCTAATTTTAGCTCTAACACTGATGATCCACCTACAAATGTGAACTGACGTTCAAAAATATAACATTTGAAAACGGACCATTTTCCACATTTCTGAAGCATGACGTAATGGGGGGGGTGTTATCTCTTTTGTCGAAAATCAGCCGTTTTTGCTCGAACATTAAATGCCTCCAAATGGTATTTAATTAACTTCCTGGGGTGAAGAAACCCTTTTTGAGAACTCAGAGTGAGTAAATTGGCCATTTTCATGCACTTTTAACCATTCCATACATCTTGTGTTTAGGGCCCCTGGAAGCATGAAAATCACTTTAAACATGCTAATTTTAGCTCTAACACTGATGATCCACCTACAAATGTGAACTGACGTTCAAAAATAAAACATTTGAAAACGGACCATTTTCCACATTTCTGAAGCATGACGTAATGGGGGGGGTGTTATCTCTTTTGTCGAAAATCAGCCGTTTTTGCTCGAACATTAAATGCCTCCAAATGGTATTTAATTAACTTCCCAAACCCCTGGAAGCATGAAAATCACTTTAAACATGCTAATTTTAGCTCTAACACTGATGATCCACCTACAAATGTGAACTGACATTCAAAAATAAAACATTTGAAAACGGACCATTTTCCACATTTCTGAAGCATGACGTAGTGGGGGGGTGTTATCTCTTTTGTCGAAAATCAGCCGTTTTTGCTCGAACATTAAATGCCTCCAAATGGTATTTAATTAACTTCCCGAGCCCCTGGAAGCATGAAAATCACTTTAAACATGCTAATTTTAGCTCTAACACTGATGATCCACCTACAAATGTGAACTGACGTTCAAAAATAAAACATTTGAAAACGGACCATTTTCCACATTTCTGAAGCATGACGTAATGGGGGGGTGTTATCTCTTTTGTCGAAAATCAGCCGTTTTTGCTCGAACATTAAATGCCTCCAAATGGTATTTAATTAACTTCCCGAGCCCCTGGAAGCATGAAAATCACTTTAAACATGCTAATTTTACCTCTAACACTGATGATCCACCTACAAATGTGAACTGACGTTCAAAAATAAAACATTTGAAAAAGGACCATTTTCCACATTTCTGAAGCATGACGAAATGGGGGGGTGTTATCTCTTTTGTCGAAAATCAGCCGTTTTTGCTCGAACATTAAATGCCTCCAAATGGTATTAAATTAACTTCCCGGGTCGAAGAAACCCTTTTTGAGTACTCAGAGTGAGTAAATTGGCCATTTGCATGCACTTTTAACCATTCCATAAATCTTGTGTTTTGGGCCCCTGGAAGCATGAAAATCACTTTAAACATGCTAATTTTAGCTCTAATACTGATGATCCACCTACAAATGTGAACTGACGTTCAAAAATAAAACATTTGAAAACGGACCATTTTCCACATTTCTGAAGCATGACGTAATGGGGGGGTGTTATCTCTTTTGTCGAAAATCAGCCGTTTTTGCTCGAACATTAAATGCCTCCAAATGGTATTTAATTAACTTCCCGGGGTGAAGAAACCCTTTTTGAGAACTCAGAGTGAGTAAATTGGCCATTTTCATGCACTTTTAACCATTCCATAAATCTTGTGTTTAGGGCCCCTGGAAGCATGAAAATCACTTTAAACATGCTAATTTTAGCTCTAACACTGATGATCCACCTACAAATGTGAACTGACGTTCAAAAATAAAACATTTGAAAACGGACCATTTTCCACATTTCTGAAGCATGACGTAATGGGGGGGTGTTATCTCTTTTGTCGAAAATCAGCCGTTTTTGCTCGAACATTAAATGCCTCCAAATGGTATTTAATTAACTGCCCGAGCCCCTGGAAGCATGAAAATCACTTTAAACATGCTAATTTTAGCTCTAACACTGATGATCCACCTACAAATGTGAACTGACGTTCAAAAATAAAACATTTGAAAACGGACCATTTTCCACATTTCTGAAGCATGACGTAATGGGGGGGGTGTTATCTCTTTTGTCGAAAATCAGCCGTTTTTGCTCGAACATTAAATGCCTCCAAATGGTATTTAATTAACTTCCCGGGGTGAAGAAACCCTTTTTGAGTACTCAGAGTGAGTAAATTGGCCATTTTCATGCACTTTTAACCATTCCATAAATCTTGTGTTTTGGGCCCCTGGAAGCATGAAAATCACTTTAAACATGCTAATTTTAGCTCTAACACTGATGATCCACCTACAAATGTGAACTGACGTTCAAAAATAAAACATTTGAAAACGGACCATTTTCCACATTTCTGAAGCATGACGTAATGGGGGGATGTTATCTCTTTTGTCGAAAATCAGCCGTTTTTGCTTGAACATTAAATGCCTCCAAATGGTATTTAATTAACTTCCCGAGCCCCTGGAAGCATGGAAATCACTTTAAACATGCTAATTTTAGCTCTAACACTGATGATCCACCTACAAATGTGAACTGACGTTCAAAAATAAAACATTTGAAAACGGACCATTTTCCACATTTCTGAAGCATGACGTAATGGGGGGGTGTTATCTCTTTTGTCGAAAATCAGCCGTTTTTGCTCGAACATTAAATGCCTCCAAATGGTATTTAATTAACTTCCCGGGGTGAAGAAACCCTTTTTGAGTACTCAGAGTGAGTAAATTGGCCATTTGCATGCACTTTTAACCATTCCATAAATCTTGTGTTTTGGGCCCCTGGAAGCATGAAAATCACTTTAAACATGCTAATTTTAGCTCTAACACTGATGATCCACCTACAAATGTGAACTGACGTTCAAAAATAAAACATTTGAAAACGGACCATTTTCCACATTTCTGAAGCATGACGTAATGGGGGGGGTGTTATCTCTTTTGTCGAAAATCAGCCGTTTTTGCTCGAACATTAAATGCCTCCAAATGGTATTTAATTAACTTCCCGGGGTGAAGAAACCCTTTTTGAGTACTCAGAGTGAGTAAATTGGCCATTTGCATGCACTTTTAACCATTCCATAAATCTTGTGTTTTGGGCCCCTGGAAGCATGAAAATCACTTTAAACATGCTAATTTTAGCTCTAATACTGATGATCCACCTACAAATGTGAACTGACGTTCAAAAATAAAACATTTGAAAACGGACCATTTTCCACATTTCTGAAGCATGACGTAATGGGGGGGTGTTATCTCTTTTGTCGAAAATCAGCCGTTTTTGCTCGAACATTAAATGCCTCCAAATGGTATTTAATTAACTTCCCGGGGTGAAGAAACCCTTTTTGAGAACTCAGAGTGAGTAAATTGGCCATTTTCATGCACTTTTAACCATTCCATAAATCTTGTGTTTAGGGCCCCTGGAAGCATGAAAATCACTTTAAACATGCTAATTTTAGCTCTAACACTGATGATCCACCTACAAATGTGAACTGACGTTCAAAAATAAAACATTTGAAAACGGACCATTTTCCACATTTCTGAAGCATGACGTAATGGGGGGGTGTTATCTCTTTTGTCGAAAATCAGCCGTTTTTGCTCGAACATTAAATGCCTCCAAATGGTATTTAATTAACTGCCCGAGCCCCTGGAAGCATGAAAATCACTTTAAACATGCTAATTTTAGCTCTAACACTGATGATCCACCTACAAATGTGAACTGACGTTCAAAAATAAAACATTTGAAAACGGACCATTTTCCACATTTCTGAAGCATGACGTAATGGGGGGGTGTTATCTCTTTTGTCGAAAATCAGCCGTTTTTGCTCGAACATTAAATGCCTCCAAATGGTATTTAATTAACTTCCCGAGCCCATGGAAGCATGAAAATCACTTTAAACATGCTAATTTTAGCTCTAACACTGATGATCCACCTACAAATGTGAACTGACGTTCAAAAATAAAACATTTGAAAACGGACCATTTTCCACATTTCTGAAGCATGACGTAATGGGGGGGTGTTATCTCTTTTGTCGAAAATCAGCCGTTTTTGCTCGAACATTAAATGCCTCCAAATGGTATTTAATTAACTTCCCGGGGTGAAGAAACCCTTTTTGAGAACTCAGAGTGAGTAAATTGGCCATTTTCATGCACTTTTAAGCATTCCATAAATCTTGTGTTTTGGGCCCCTGGAAGCATGAAAATCACTTTAAACATGCTAATTTTAGCTCTAACACTGATGATCCACCTACAAATGTGAACTGACGTTCAAAAATAAAACATTTGAAAACGGACCATTTTCCACATTTCTGAAGCATGACGTAATGGGGGGGTGTTATCTCTTTTGTCGAAAATCAGCCGTTTTTGCTCGAACATTAAATGCCTCCAAATGGAATTTAATTAACTTCCCGGGGTGAAGAAACCCTTTTTGAGTACTCAGAGTGAGTAAATTGGCCATTTTCATGCACTTTTAACCATTCCATAAATCTTGTGTTTTGGGCCCCTGGAAGCATGAAAATCACTTTAAACATGCTAATTTTAGCTCTAACACTGATGATCCACCTACAAATGTGAACTGACGTTCAAAAATAAAACATTTGAAAACGGACCATTTTCCACATTTCTGAAGCATGACGTAATGGGGGGGTGTTATCTCTTTTGTCGAAAATCAGCCGTTTTTGCTCGAACATTAAATGCCTCCAAATGGTATTTAATTAACTTCCCGAGCCCCTGGAAGCATGAAAATCACTTTAAACATGCTAATTTTAGCTCTAACACTGATGATCCACCTACAAATGTGAACTGACGTTCAAAAATAAAACATTTGAAAACGGACCATTTTCCACATTTCTGAAGCATGACGTAATGGGGGGGGGGGGTGTTATCTCTTTTGTCGAAAATCAGCCATTTTTGCTCGAACATTAAATGCCTCCAAATGGTATTTATTTCACTTCCCGAGCCCCTGGAAGCATGAAAATCACTTTAAACATGCTAATTTTAGCTCTAACACTGATGATCCACCTACAAATGTGAACTGACGTTCAAAAATATAACATTTGAAAACGGACCATTTTCCACATTTCTGAAGCATGACGTAATGGGGGGGTGTTATCTCTTTTGTCGAAAATCAGCCGTTTTTGCTCGAACATTAAATGCCTCCAAATGGTATTTAATTAACTTCCTGGGGTGAAGAAACCCTTTTTGAGAACTCAGAGTGAGTAAATTGGCCATTTTCATGCACTTTTAACCATTCCATAAATCTTGTGTTTAGGGCCCCTGGAAGCATGAAAATCACTTTAAACATGCTAATTTTAGCTCTAACACTGATGATCCACCTACAAATGTGAACTGACGTTCAAAAATAAAACATTTGAAAACGGACCATTTTCCACATTTCTGAAGCATGACGTAATGGGGGGGGTGTTATCTCTTTTGTTGAAAATCAGCCGTTTTTGCTCGAACATTAAATGCCTCCAAATGGTATTTAATTAACTTCCCAAACCCCTGGAAGCATGAAAATCACTTTAAACATGCTAATTTTAGCTCTAACACTGATGATCCACCTACAAATGTGAACTAACATTCAAAAATAAAACATTTGAAAACGGACCATTTTCCACATTTCTGAAGCATGACATAGTGGGGGGGTGTTATCTCTTTTGTCGAAAATCAGCCGTTTTTGCTCGAACATTAAATGCCTCCAAATGGTATTTAATTAACTTCCCGAGCCCCTGGAAGCATGAAAATCACTTTAAACATGCTAATTTTAGCCCTAACACTGATGATCCACCTACAAATGTGAACTGACGTTCAAAAATAAAACATTTGAAAACGGACCATTTTCCACATTTCTGAAGCATGACGTAATGGGGGGGTGTTATCTCTTTTGTCGAAAATCAGCCGTTTTTGCTCGAACATTAAATGCCTCCAAATGGTATTTAATTAACTTCCCGAGCCCCTGGAAGCATGAAAATCACTTTAAACATGCTAATTTTAGCTCTAACACTGATGATCCACCTACAAATGTGAACTGACGTTCAAAAATAAAACATTTGAAAAAGGACCATTTTCCACATTTCTGAAGCATGACGAAATGGGGGGGTGTTATCTCTTTTGTCGAAAATCAGCCGTTTTTGCTCGAACATTAAATGCCTCCAAATGGTATTTAATTAACTTCCCGGGGTGAAGAAACCCTTTTTGAGTACTCAGAGTGAGTAAATTGGCCATTTGCATGCACTTTTAACCATTCCATAAATCTTGTGTTTTGGGCCCCTGGAAGCATGAAAATCACTTTAAACATGCTAATTTTAGCTCTAATACTGATGATCCACCTACAAATGTGAACTGACGTTCAAAAATAAAACATTTGAAAACGGACCATTTTCCACATTTCTGAAGCATGACGTAATGGGGGGGTGTTATCTCTTTTGTCGAAAATCAGCCGTTTTTGCTCGAACATTAAATGCCTCCAAATGGTATTTAATTAACTTCCCGGGGTGAAGAAACCCTTTTTGAGAACTCAGAGTGAGTAAATTGGCCATTTTCATGCACTTTTAACCATTCCATAAATCTTGTGTTTAGGGCCCCTGGAAGCATGAAAATCACTTTAAACATGCTAATTTTAGCTCTAACACTGATGATCCACCTACAAATGTGAACTGACGTTCAAAAATAAAACATTTGAAAACGGACCATTTTCCACATTTCTGAAGCATGACGTAATGGGGGGGTGTTATCTCTTTTGTCGAAAATCAGCCGTTTTTGCTCGAACATTAAATGCCTCCAAATGGTATTTAATTAACTGCCCGAGCCCCTGGAAGCATGAAAATCACTTTAAACATGCTAATTTTAGCTCTAACACTGATGATCCACCTACAAATGTGAACTGACGTTCAAAAATAAAACATTTGAAAACGGACCATTTTCCACATTTCTGAAGCATGACGTAATGGGGGGGTGTTATCTCTTTTGTCGAAAATCAGCCGTTTTTGCTCGAACATTAAATGCCTCCAAATGGTATTTAATTAACTTCCCGGGGTGAAGAAACCCTTTTTGAGTACTCAGAGTGAGTAAATTGGCCATTTTCATGCACTTTTAACCATTCCATAAATCTTGTGTTTTGGGCCCCTGGAAGCATGAAAATCACTTTAAACATGCTAATTTTAGCTCTAACACTGATGATCCACCTACAAATGTGAACTGACGTTCAAAAATAAAACATTTGAAAACGGACCATTTTCCACATTTCTGAAGCATGACGTAATGGGGGGGTGTTATCTCTTTTGTCGAAAATCAGCCGTTTTTGCTCGAACATTAAATGCCTCCAAATGGTATTTAATTAACTTCCCGAGCCCCTGGAAGCATGAAAATCACTTTAAACATGCTAATTTTAGCTCTAACACTGATGATCCACCTACAAATGTGAACTGACGTTCAAAAATAAAACATTTGAAAACGGACCATTTTCCACATTTCTGAAGCATGACGTAATGGGGGGGTGTTATCTCTTTTGTCGAAAATCAGCCGTTTTTGCTCGAACATTAAATGCCTCCAAATGGTATTTAATTAACTTCCCGGGGTGAAGAAACCCTTTTTGAGTACTCAGAGTGAGTAAATTGGCCATTTGCATGCACTTTTAACCATTCCATAAATCTTGTGTTTTGGGCCCCTGGAAGCATGAAAATCACTTTAAACATGCTAATTTTAGCTCTAATACTGATGATCCACCTACAAATGTGAACTGACGTTCAAAAATAAAACATTTGAAAACGGACCATTTTCCACATTTCTGAAGCATGACGTAATGGGGGGGTGTTATCTCTTTTGTCGAAAATCAGCCGTTTTTGCTCGAACATTAAATGCCTCCAAATGGTATTTAATTAACTTCCCGGGGTGAAGAAACCCTTTTTGAGAACTCAGAGTGAGTAAATTGGCCATTTTGATGCACTTTTAACCATTCCATAAATCTTGTGTTTAGGGCCCCTGGAAGCATGAAAATCACTTTAAACATGCTAATTTTAGCTCTAACACTGATGATCCACCTACAAATGTGAACTGACGTTCAAAAATAAAACATTTGAAAACGGACCATTTTCCACATTTCTGAAGCATGACGTAATGGGGGGGTGTTATCTCTTTTGTCGAAAATCAGCCGTTTTTGCTCGAACATTAAATGCCTCCAAATGGTATTTAATTAACTGCCCGAGCCCCTGGAAGCATGAAAATCACTTTAAACATGCTAATTTTAGCTCTAACACTGATGATCCACCTACAAATGTGAACTGACGTTCAAAAATAAAACATTTGAAAACGGACCATTTTCCACATTTCTGAAGCATGACGTAATGGGGGGGTGTTATCTCTTTTGTCGAAAATCAGCCGTTTTTGCTCGAACATTAAATGCCTCCAAATGGTATTTAATTAACTTCCCGAGCCCATGGAAGCATGAAAATCACTTTAAACATGCTAATTTTAGCTCTAACACTGATGATCCACCTACAAATGTGAACTGACGTTCAAAAATAAAACATTTGAAAACGGACCATTTTCCACATTTCTGAAGCATGACGTAATGGGGGGGTGTTATCTCTTTTGTCGAAAATCAGCCGTTTTTGCTCGAACATTAAATGCCTCCAAATGGTATTTAATTAACTTCCCGGGGTGAAGAAACCCTTTTTGAGAACTCAGAGTGAGTAAATTGGCCATTTTCATGCACTTTTAAGCATTCCATAAATCTTGTGTTTTGGGCCCCTGGAAGCATGAAAATCACTTTAAACATGCTAATTTTAGCTCTAACACTGATGATCCACCTACAAATGTGAACTGACGTTCAAAAATAAAACATTTGAAAACGGACCATTTTCCACATTTCTGAAGCATGACGTAATGGGGGGGTGTTATCTCTTTTGTCGAAAATCAGCCGTTTTTGCTCGAACATTAAATGCCTCCAAATGGAATTTAATTAACTTCCCGGGGTGAAGAAACCCTTTTTGAGTACTCAGAGTGAGTAAATTGGCCATTTTCATGCACTTTTAACCATTCCATAAATCTTGTGTTTTGGGCCCCTGGAAGCATGAAAATCACTTTAAACATGCTAATTTTAGCTCTAACACTGATGATCCACCTACAAATGTGAACTGACGTTTAAAAATAAAACATTTGAAAACGGACCATTTTCCACATTTCTGAAGCATGACGTAATGGGGGGGTGTTATCTCTTTTGTCGAAAATCAGCCGTTTTTGCTCGAACATTAAATGCCTCCAAATGGTATTTAATTAACTTCCCGAGCCCCTGGAAGCATGAAAATCACTTTAAACATGCTAATTTTAGCTCTAACACTGATGATCCACCTACAAATGTGAACTGACGTTCAAAAATAAAACATTTGAAAACGGACCATTTTCCACATTTCTGAAGCATGACGTAATGGGGGGGGGGTGTTATCTCTTTTGTCGAAAATCAGCCATTTTTGCTCGAACATTAAATGCCTCCAAATGGTATTTATTTCACTTCCCGAGCCCCTGGAAGCATGAAAATCACTTTAAACATGCTAATTTTAGCTCTAACACTGATGATCCACCTACAAATGTGAACTGACGTTCAAAAATATAACATTTGAAAACGGACCATTTTCCACATTTCTGAAGCATGACGTAATGGGGGGGGTGTTATCTCTTTTGTCGAAAATCAGCCGTTTTTGCTCGAACATTAAATGCCTCCAAATGGTATTTAATTAACTTCCTGGGGTGAAGAAACCCTTTTTGAGAACTCAGAGTGAGTAAATTGGCCATTTTCATGCACTTTTAACCATTCCATAAATCTTGTGTTTAGGGCCCCTGGAAGCATGAAAATCACTTTAAACATGCTAATTTTAGCTCTAACACTGATGATCCACCTACAAATGTGAACTGACGTTCAAAAATAAAACATTTGAAAACGGACCATTTTCCACATTTCTGAAGCATGACGTAATGGGGGGGTGTTATCTCTTTTGTCGAAAATCAGCCGTTTTTGCTCGAACATTAAATGCCTCCAAATGGTATTTAATTAACTTCCCAAACCCCTGGAAGCATGAAAATCACTTTAAACATGCTAATTTTAGCTCTAACACTGATGATCCACCTACAAATGTGAACTGACATTCAAAAATAAAACATTTGAAAACGGACCATTTTCCACATTTCTGAAGCATGACGTAGTGGGGGGGTGTTATCTCTTTTGTCGAAAATCAGCCGTTTTTGCTCGAACATTAAATGCCTCCAAATGGTATTTAATTAACTTCCCGAGCCCCTGGAAGCATGAAAATCACTTTAAACATGCTAATTTTAGCTCTAACACTGATGATCCACCTACAAATGTGAACTGACGTTCAAAAATAAAACATTTGAAAACGGACCATTTTCCACATTTCTGAAGCATGACGTAATGGGGGGGTGTTATCTCTTTTGTCGAAAATCAGCCGTTTTTGCTCGAACATTAAATGCCTCCAAATGGTATTTAATTAACTTCCCGAGCCCCTGGAAGCATGAAAATCACTTTAAACATGCTAATTTTAGCTCTAACACTGATGATCCACCTACAAATGTGAACTGACGTTCAAAAATAAAACATTTGAAAAAGGACCATTTTCCACATTTCTGAAGCATGACGAAATGGGGGGGTGTTATCTCTTTTGTCGAAAATCAGCCGTTTTTGCTCGAACATTAAATGCCTCCAAATGGAATTTAATTAACTTCCCGGGGTGAAGAAACCCTTTTTGAGTACTCAGAGTGAGTAAATTGGCCATTTTCATGCACTTTTAACCATTCCATAAATCTTGTGTTTTGGGCCCCTGGAAGCATGAAAATCACTTTAAACATGCTAATTTTAGCTCTAACACTGATGATCCACCTACAAATGTGAACTGACGTTTAAAAATAAAACATTTGAAAACGGACCATTTTCCACATTTCTGAAGCATGACGTAATGGGGGGGTGTTATCTCTTTTGTCGAAAATCAGCCGTTTTTGCTCGAACATTAAATGCCTCCAAATGGTATTTAATTAACTTCCCGAGCCCCTGGAAGCATGAAAATCACTTTAAACATGCTAATTTTAGCTCTAACACTGATGATCCACCTACAAATGTGAACTGACGTTCAAAAATAAAACATTTGAAAACGGACCATTTTCCACATTTCTGAAGCATGACGTAATGGGGGGGGGGTGTTATCTCTTTTGTCGAAAATCAGCCATTTTTGCTCGAACATTAAATGCCTCCAAATGGTATTTATTTCACTTCCCGAGCCCCTGGAAGCATGAAAATCACTTTAAACATGCTAATTTTAGCTCTAACACTGATGATCCACCTACAAATGTGAACTGACGTTCAAAAATATAACATTTGAAAACGGACCATTTTCCACATTTCTGAAGCATGACGTAATGGGGGGGGTGTTATCTCTTTTGTCGAAAATCAGCCGTTTTTGCTCGAACATTAAATGCCTCCAAATGGTATTTAATTAACTTCCTGGGGTGAAGAAACCCTTTTTGAGAACTCAGAGTGAGTAAATTGGCCATTTTCATGCACTTTTAACCATTCCATAAATCTTGTGTTTAGGGCCCCTGGAAGCATGAAAATCACTTTAAACATGCTAATTTTAGCTCTAACACTGATGATCCACCTACAAATGTGAACTGACGTTCAAAAATAAAACATTTGAAAACGGACCATTTTCCACATTTCTGAAGCATGACGTAATGGGGGGGTGTTATCTCTTTTGTCGAAAATCAGCCGTTTTTGCTCGAACATTAAATGCCTCCAAATGGTATTTAATTAACTTCCCAAACCCCTGGAAGCATGAAAATCACTTTAAACATGCTAATTTTAGCTCTAACACTGATGATCCACCTACAAATGTGAACTGACATTCAAAAATAAAACATTTGAAAACGGACCATTTTCCACATTTCTGAAGCATGACGTAGTGGGGGGGTGTTATCTCTTTTGTCGAAAATCAGCCGTTTTTGCTCGAACATTAAATGCCTCCAAATGGTATTTAATTAACTTCCCGAGCCCCTGGAAGCATGAAAATCACTTTAAACATGCTAATTTTAGCTCTAACACTGATGATCCACCTACAAATGTGAACTGACGTTCAAAAATAAAACATTTGAAAACGGACCATTTTCCACATTTCTGAAGCATGACGTAATGGGGGGGTGTTATCTCTTTTGTCGAAAATCAGCCGTTTTTGCTCGAACATTAAATGCCTCCAAATGGTATTTAATTAACTTCCCGAGCCCCTGGAAGCATGAAAATCACTTTAAACATGCTAATTTTAGCTCTAACACTGATGATCCACCTACAAATGTGAACTGACGTTCAAAAATAAAACATTTGAAAAAGGACCATTTTCCACATTTCTGAAGCATGACGAAATGGGGGGGTGTTATCTCTTTTGTCGAAAATCAGCCGTTTTTGCTCGAACATTAAATGCCTCCAAATGGTATTTAATTAACTTCCCGGGGTGAAGAAACCCTTTTTGAGTACTCAGAGTGAGTAAATTGGCCATTTGCATGCACTTTTAACCATTCCATAAATCTTGTGTTTTGGGCCCCTGGAAGCATGAAAATCACTTTAAACATGCTAATTTTAGCTCTAATACTGATGATCCACCTACAAATGTGAACTGACGTTCAAAAATACAACATTTGAAAACGGACCATTTTCCACATTTCTGAAGCATGACGTAATGGGGGGGTGTTATCTCTTTTGTCGAAAATCAGCCGTTTTTGCTCGAACATTAAATGCCTCCAAATGGTATTTAATTAACTTCCCGGGGTGAGGAAACCCTTTTTGAGAACTCAGAGTGAGTAAATTGGCCATTTTCATGCACTTTTAACCATTCCATAATTCTTGTGTTTAGGGCCCCTGGAAGCATGAAAATCACTTTAAACATGCTAATTTTAGCTCTAACACTGATGATCCACCTACAAATGTGAACTGACGTTCAAAAATAAAACATTTGAAAACAGACCATTTTCCACATTTCTGAAGCATGACGTAATGGGGGGGTGTTATCTCTTTTGTCGAAAATCAGCCGTTTTTGCTCGAACATTAAATGCCTCCAAATGGTATTTAATTAACTGCCCGAGCCCCTGGAAGCATGAAAATCACTTTAAACATGCTAATTTTAGCTCTAACACTGATGATCCACCTACAAATGTGAACTGACGTTCAAAAATAAAACATTTGAAAACGGACCATTTTCCACATTTCTGAAGCATGACGTAATGGGGGGGTGTTATCTCTTTTGTCGAAAATCAGCCGTTTTTGCTCGAACATTAAATGCCTCCAAATGGTATTTAATTAACTTCCCGAGCCCATGGAAGCATGAAAATCACTTTAAACATGCTAATTTTAGCTCTAACACTGATGATCCACCTACAAATGTGAACTGACGTTCAAAAATAAAACATTTGAAAACGGACCATTTTCCACATTTCTGAAGCATGACGTAATGGGGGGGTGTTATCTCTTTTGTCGAAAATCAGCCGTTTTTGCTCGAACATTAAATGCCTCCAAATGGTATTTAATTAACTTCCCGAGCCCCTGGAAGCATGAAAATCCCTTTAAACATGCTAATTTTAGCTCTAACACTGATGATCCACCTACAAATGTGAACTGACGTTCAAAAATAAAACATTTGAAAACGGACAATTTTCCACATTTCTGAAGCATGACGTAATGGGGGGGGGTGTTATCTCTTTTGTCGAAAATCAGCCATTTTTGCTCGAACATTAAATGCCTCCAAATGGTATTTATTTCACTTCCCGAGCCCCTGGAAGCATGAAAATCACTTTAAACATGCTAATTTTAGCTCTAACACTGATGATCCACCTACAAATGTGAACTGACGTTCAAAAATATAACATTTGAAAACGGACCATTTTCCACATTTCGGAAGCATGACGTAATGGGGGGGGGGTGTTATCTCTTTTGTCGAAAATCAGCCGTTTTTGCTCGAACATTAAATGCCTCCAAATGGTATTTAATTAACTTCCTGGGGTGAAGAAACCCTTTTTGAGAACTCAGAGTGAGTAAATTGGCCATTTTCATGCACTTTTAACCATTCCATAAATCTTGTGTTTAGGGCCCCTGGAAGCATGAAAATCACTTTAAACATGCTAATTTTAGCTCTAACACTGATGATCCACCTACAAATGTGAACTGACGTTCAAAAATAAAACATTTGAAAACGGACCATTTTCCACATTTCTGAAGCATGACGTAATGGGGGGGTGTTATCTCTTTTGTCGAAAATCAGCCGTTTTTGCTCGAACATTAAATGCCTCCAAATGGTATTTAATTAACTTCCCGAGCCCCTGGAAGCATGAAAATCACTTTAAACATGCTAATTTTAGCTCTAACACTGATGATCCACCTACAAATGTGAACTGACGTTCAAAAATAAAACATTTGAAAACGGACCATTTTCCACATTTCTGAAGCATGACGTAATGGGGGAGTGTTATCTCTTTTGTCGAAAATCAGCCGTTTTTGCTCGAACATTAAATGCCTCCAAATGGTATTTAATTAACTTCCCGAGCCCCTGGAAGCATGAAAATCACTTTAAACATGCTAATTTTAGCTCTAACACTGATGATCCACCTACAAATGTGAACTGACGTTCAAAAATAAAACATTTGAAAATGGACCATTTTCCACATTTCTGAAGCATGACGTAATGGGGGGGTGTTATCTCTTTTGTCGAAAATCAGCCGTTTTTGCTCGAACATTAAATGCCTCCAAATGGTATTTAATTAACTTCCCGAGCCCCTGGAAGCATGAAAATCACTTTAAACATGCTAATTTTAGCTCTAACACTGATGATCCACCTACAAATGTGAACTGACGTTCAAAAATAAAACATTTGAAAACGGACCATTTTCCACATTTCTGAAGCATGACGTAATGGGGGGGTGTTATCTCTTTTGTCGAAAATCAGCCGTTTTTGTTCGAACATTAAATGCCTCCAAATGGTATTTAATTAACTTCCCGAGCCCCTGGAAGCATGAAAATCACTTTAAACATGCTAATTTTAGCTCTAACACTGATGATCCACCTACAAATGTGAACTGACGTTCAAAAATAAAACATTTGAAAACGGACCATTTTCCACATTTCTGAAGCATGACGTAATGGGGGGGTGTTATCTCTTTTGTCGAAAATCAGCCGTTTTTGCTCGAACATTAAATGCCTCCAAATGGTATTTAATTAACTTCCCGAGCCCCTGGAAGCATGAAAATCACTTTAAACATGCTAATTTTAGCTCTAAGACTGATGATCCACCTACAAATGTGAACTGACGTTCAAAAATAAAACATTTGAAAACGGACCATTTTCCACATTTCTGAAGCATGACGTAATGGGGGGGTGTTATCTCTTTTGTCGAAAATCAGCAGTTTTTGCTGGAACATTAAATGCCTCCAAATGGTATTTAATTAACTTCCCGGGGTGAAGAAACCCTTTTTGAGAACTCAGAGTGAGTAAATTGGCCATTTTCATGCACTTTTAACCATTCCATAAATCTTGTATTTTGGGCCCCTGGAAGCATGAAAATCACTTTAAACATGCTAATTTTAGCTCTAACACTGATGATCCACCTACAAATGTGAACTGACGTTCAAAAATAAAACATTTGAAAACGGACCATTTTCCACATTTCTGAAGCATGACGTAATGGGGGGTGTTATCTCTTTTGTCGAAAATCAGCCGTTTTTGCTCGAACATTAAATGCCTCCAAATGGTATTTAATTAACTTCCCGAGCCCCTGGAAGCATGAAAATCACTTTAAACATGCTAATTTTAGCTCTAACACTGATGATCCACCTACAAATGTGAACTGACGTTCAAAAATAAAACATTTGAAAACGGACCATTTTCCACATTTCTGAAGCATGACGTAATGGGGGGGTGTTATCTCTTTTGTCGAAAATCAGCCGTTTTTGCTCGAACATTAAATGCCTCCAAATGGTATTTAATTAACTTCCCGAGCCCCTGGAAGCATGAAAATCACTTTAAACATGCTAATTTTAGCTCTAACACTGATGATCCACCTACAAATGTGAACTGACGTTCAAAAATAAAACATTTGAAAACGGACCATTTTCCACATTTCTGAAGCATGACGTAATGGGGGGGTGTTATCTCTTTTGTCGAAAATCAGCCGTTTTTGCTCGAACATTAAATGCCTCCAAATGGTATTTAATTAACTTCCCGGGGTGAAGAAACCCTTTTTGAGAACTCAGAGTGAGTAAATTGGCCATTTTCATGCACTTTTAACCATTCCATAAATCTTGTGTTTTGGGCCCCTGGAAGCATGAAAATCACTTTAAACATGCTAATTTTAGCTCTAACACTGATGATCCACCTACAAATGTGAACTGACGTTCAAAAATAAAACATTTGAAAACGGACCATTTTCCACATTTCTGAAGCATGACGTAATGGGGGGGTGTTATCTCTTTTGTCGAAAATCAGCCGTTTTTGCTCGAACATTAAATGCCTCCAAATGGTATTTAATTAACTTCCCGGGGTGAAGAAACCCTTTTTGAGTACTCAGAGTGAGTAAATTGGCCATTTTCATGCACTTTTAACCATTCCATAAATCTTGTGTTTTGGGCCCCTGGAAGCATGAAAATCACTTTAAACATGCTAATTTTAGCTCTAACACTGATGATCCACCTACAAATGTGAACTGACGTTCAAAAATAAAACATTTGAAAACGGACCATTTTCCACATTTCTGAAGCATGACGTAATGGGGGGGTGTTATCTCTTTTGTCGAAAATCAGCCGTTTTTGCTCGAACATTAAATGCCTCCAAATGGTATTTAATTAACTTCCCGAGCCCCTGGAAGCATGAAAATCACTTTAAACATGCTAATTTTAGCTCTAACACTGATGATCCACCTACAAATGTGAACTGACGTTCAAAAATAAAACATTTGAAAACGGACCATTTTCCACATTTCTGAAGCATGACGTAATGGGGGGGTGTTATCTCTTTTGTCGAAAATCAGCCGTTTTTGCTCGAACATTAAATGCCTCCAAATGGTATTTAATTAACTTCCCGGGGTGAAGAAACCCTTTTTGAGTACTCAGAGTGAGTAAATTGGCCATTTGCATGCACTTTTAACCATTCCATAAATCTTGTGTTTTGGGCCCCTGGAAGCATGAAAATCACTTTAAACATGCTAATTTTAGCTCTAACACTGATGATCCACCTACAAATGTGAACTGACGTTCAAAAATAAAACATTTGAAAACGGACCATTTTCCACATTTCTGAAGCATGACGTAATGGGGGGGTGTTATCTCTTTTGTCGAAAATCAGCCGTTTTTGCTCGAACATTAAATGCCTCAAAATGGAATTTAATTAACTTCCCGGGGTGAAGAAACCCTTTTTGAGTACTCAGAGTGAGTAAATTGGCCATTTTCATGCACTTTTAACCATTCCATAAATCTTGTGTTTTGGTCCCCTGGAAGCATGAAAATCACTTTAAACATGCTAATTTTAGCTCTAACACTGATGATCCACCTACAAATGTGAACTGACGTTCAAAAATAAAACATTTGAAAACGGACCATTTTCCACATTTCTGAAGCATGACGTAATGGGGGGGTGTTATCTCTTTTGTCGAAAATCAGCCGTTTTTGCTCGAACATTAAATGCCTCCAAATGGTATTTAATTAACTTCCCGAGCCCCTGGAAGCATGAAAATCACTTTAAACATGCTAATTTTAGCTCTAACACTGATGATCCACCTACAAATGTGAACTGACGTTCAAAAATAAAACATTTGAAAACGGACCATTTTCCACATTTCTGAAGCATGACGTAATGGGGGGGGTGTTATCTCTTTTGTCGAAAATCAGCCATTTTTGCTCGAACATTAAATGCCTCCAAATGGTATTTATTTCACTTCCCGAGCCCCTGGAAGCATGAAAATCACTTTAAACATGCTAATTTTAGCTCTAACACTGATGATCCACCTACAAATGTGAACTGACGTTCAAAAATATAACATTTGAAAACGGACCATTTTCCACATTTCTGAAGCATGACGTAATGGGGGGGTGTTATCTCTTTTGTCGAAAATCAGCCGGTTTTTGCTCGAACATTAAATGCCTCCAAATGGTATTTAATTAACTTCCTGGGGTGAAGAAACCCTTTTTGAGAACTCAGAGTGAGTAAATTGGCCATTTTCATGCACTTTTAACCATTCCATAAATCTTGTGTTTAGGGCCCCTGGAAGCATGAAAATCACTTTAAACATGCTAATTTTAGCTCTAACACTGATGATCCACCTACAAATGTGAACTGACGTTCAAAAATAAAACATTTGAAAACGGACCATTTTCCACATTTCTGAAGCATGACGTAATGGGGGGGTGTTATCTCTTTTGTCGAAAATCAGCCGTTTTTGCTCGAACATTAAATGCCTCCAAATGGTATTTAATTAACTTCCCGAGCCCCTGGAAGCATGAAAATCACTTTAAACATGCTAATTTTAGCTCTAACACTGATGATCCACCTACAAATGTGAACTGGCGTTCAAAAATAAAACATTTGAAAACGGACCATTTTTTCTGAAGCATGACGTAATGGGGGGGTGTTATCTCTTTTGTCGAAAATCAGCCGTTTTTGCTCGAACATTAAATGCCTCCAAATGGTATTTAATTAACTTCCCGAGCCCCTGGAAGCATGAAAATCACTTTAAACATGCTAATTTTAGCTCTAACACTGATGATCCACCTACAAATGTGAACTGACGTTCAAAAATAAAACATTTGAAAACGGACCATTTTCCACATTTCTGAAGCATGACGTAATGGGGGGGTGTTATCTCTTTTGTCGAAAATCAGCCGTTTTTGCTCGAACATTAAATGCCTCCAAATGGTATTTAATTAACTTCCCGAGCCCCTGGAAGCATGAAAATCACTTTAAACATGCTAATTTTAGCTCTAACACTGATGATCCACCTACAAATGTGAACTGACGTTCAAAAATAAAACATTTGAAAAAGGACCATTTTCCACATTTCTGAAGCATGACGAAATGGGGGGGTGTTATCTCTTTTGTCGAAAATCAGCCGTTTTTGCTCGAACATTAAATGCCTCCAAATGGTATTTAATTAACTTCCCGGGGTGAAGAAACCCTTTTTGAGTACTCAGAGTGAGTAAATTGGCCATTTGCATGCACTTTTAACCATTCCATAAATCTTGTGTTTTGGGCCCCTGGAAGCATGAAAATCACTTTAAACATGCTAATTTTAGCTCTAATACTGATGATCCACCTACAAATGTGAACTGACGTTCAAAAATACAACATTTGAAAACGGACCATTTTCCACATTTCTGAAGCATGACGTAATGGGGGGGTGTTATCTCTTTTGTCGAAAATCAGCCGTTTTTGCTCGAACATTAAATGCCTCCAAATGGTATTTAATTAACTTCCCGGGGTGAGGAAACCCTTTTTGAGAACTCAGAGTGAGTAAATTGGCCATTTTCATGCACTTTTAACCATTCCATAATTCTTGTGTTTAGGGCCCCTGGAAGCATGAAAATCACTTTAAACATGCTAATTTTAGCTCTAACACTGATGATCCACCTACAAATGTGAACTGACGTTCAAAAATAAAACATTTGAAAACGGACCATTTTCCACATTTCTGAAGCATGACGTAATGGGGGGGTGTTATCTCTTTTGTCGAAAATCAGCCGTTTTTGCTCGAACATTAAATGCCTCCAAATGGTATTTAATTAACTTCCCGAGCCCCTGGAAGCATGAAAATCACTTTAAACATGCTAATTTTAGCTCTAAGACTGATGATCCACCTACAAATGTGAACTGACGTTCAAAAATAAAACATTTGAAAACGGACCATTTTCCACATTTCTGAAGCATGACGTAATGGGGGGGTGTTATCTCTTTTGTCGAAAATCAGCAGTTTTTGCTGGAACATTAAATGCCTCCAAATGGTATTTAATTAACTTCCCGGGGTGAAGAAACCCTTTTTGAGAACTCAGAGTGAGTAAATTGGCCATTTTCATGCACTTTTAACCATTCCATAAATCTTGTATTTTGGGCCCCTGGAAGCATGAAAATCACTTTAAACATGCTAATTTTAGCTCTAACACTGATGATCCACCTACAAATGTGAACTGACGTTCAAAAATAAAACATTTGAAAACGGACCATTTTCCACATTTCTGAAGCATGACGTAATGGGGGGTGTTATCTCTTTTGTCGAAAATCAGCCGTTTTTGCTCGAACATTAAATGCCTCCAAATGGTATTTAATTAACTTCCCGAGCCCCTGGAAGCATGAAAATCACTTTAAACATGCTAATTTTAGCTCTAACACTGATGATCCACCTACAAATGTGAACTGACGTTCAAAAATAAAACATTTGAAAACGGACCATTTTCCACATTTCTGAAGCATGACGTAATGGGGGGGTGTTATCTCTTTTGTCGAAAATCAGCCGTTTTTGCTCGAACATTAAATGCCTCCAAATGGTATTTAATTAACTTCCCGAGCCCCTGGAAGCATGAAAATCACTTTAAACATGCTAATTTTAGCTCTAACACTGATGATCCACCTACAAATGTGAACTGACGTTCAAAAATAAAACATTTGAAAACGGACCATTTTCCACATTTCTGAAGCATGACGTAATGGGGGGGTGTTATCTCTTTTGTCGAAAATCAGCCGTTTTTGCTCGAACATTAAATGCCTCCAAATGGTATTTAATTAACTTCCCGGGGTGAAGAAACCCTTTTTGAGAACTCAGAGTGAGTAAATTGGCCATTTTCATGCACTTTTAACCATTCCATAAATCTTGTGTTTTGGGCCCCTGGAAGCATGAAAATCACTTTAAACATGCTAATTTTAGCTCTAACACTGATGATCCACCTACAAATGTGAACTGACGTTCAAAAATAAAACATTTGAAAACGGACCATTTTCCACATTTCTGAAGCATGACGTAATGGGGGGGTGTTATCTCTTTTGTCGAAAATCAGCCGTTTTTGCTCGAACATTAAATGCCTCCAAATGGTATTTAATTAACTTCCCGGGGTGAAGAAACCCTTTTTGAGTACTCAGAGTGAGTAAATTGGCCATTTTCATGCACTTTTAACCATTCCATAAATCTTGTGTTTTGGGCCCCTGGAAGCATGAAAATCACTTTAAACATGCTAATTTTAGCTCTAACACTGATGATCCACCTACAAATGTGAACTGACGTTCAAAAATAAAACATTTGAAAACGGACCATTTTCCACATTTCTGAAGCATGACGTAATGGGGGGGTGTTATCTCTTTTGTCGAAAATCAGCCGTTTTTGCTCGAACATTAAATGCCTCCAAATGGTATTTAATTAACTTCCCGAGCCCCTGGAAGCATGAAAATCACTTTAAACATGCTAATTTTAGCTCTAACACTGATGATCCACCTACAAATGTGAACTGACGTTCAAAAATAAAACATTTGAAAACGGACCATTTTCCACATTTCTGAAGCATGACGTAATGGGGGGGTGTTATCTCTTTTGTCGAAAATCAGCCGTTTTTGCTCGAACATTAAATGCCTCCAAATGGTATTTAATTAACTTCCCGGGGTGAAGAAACCCTTTTTGAGTACTCAGAGTGAGTAAATTGGCCATTTGCATGCACTTTTAACCATTCCATAAATCTTGTGTTTTGGGCCCCTGGAAGCATGAAAATCACTTTAAACATGCTAATTTTAGCTCTAACACTGATGATCCACCTACAAATGTGAACTGACGTTCAAAAATAAAACATTTGAAAACGGACCATTTTCCACATTTCTGAAGCATGACGTAATGGGGGGGTGTTATCTCTTTTGTCGAAAATCAGCCGTTTTTGCTCGAACATTAAATGCCTCAAAATGGAATTTAATTAACTTCCCGGGGTGAAGAAACCCTTTTTGAGTACTCAGAGTGAGTAAATTGGCCATTTTCATGCACTTTTAACCATTCCATAAATCTTGTGTTTTGGGCCCCTGGAAGCATGAAAATCACTTTAAACATGCTAATTTTAGCTCTAACACTGATGATCCACCTACAAATGTGAACTGACGTTCAAAAATAAAACATTTGAAAACGGACCATTTTCCACATTTCTGAAGCATGACGTAATGGGGGGGTGTTATCTCTTTTGTCGAAAATCAGCCGTTTTTGCTCGAACATTAAATGCCTCCAAATGGTATTTAATTAACTTCCCGAGCCCCTGGAAGCATGAAAATCACTTTAAACATGCTAATTTTAGCTCTAACAATGATGATCCACCTACAAATGTGAACTGACGTTCAAAAATAAAACATTTGAAAACGGACCATTTTCCACATTTCTGAAGCATGACGTAATGGGGGGGGTGTTATCTCTTTTGTCGAAAATCAGCCATTTTTGCTCGAACATTAAATGCCTCCAAATGGTATTTATTTCACTTCCCGAGCCCCTGGAAGCATGAAAATCACTTTAAACATGCTAATTTTAGCTCTAACACTGATGATCCACCTACAAATGTGAACTGACGTTCAAAAATATAACATTTGAAAACGGACCATTTTCCACATTTCTGAAGCATGACGTAATGGGGGGGTGTTATCTCTTTTGTCGAAAATCAGCCGGTTTTTGCTCGAACATTAAATGCCTCCAAATGGTATTTAATTAACTTCCTGGGGTGAAGAAACCCTTTTTGAGAACTCAGAGTGAGTAAATTGGCCATTTTCATGCACTTTTAACCATTCCATAAATCTTGTATTTTGGGCCCCTGGAAGCATGAAAATCACTTTAAACATGCTAATTTTAGCTCTAACACTGATGATCCACCTACAAATGTGAACTGACGTTCAAAAATAAAACATTTGAAAACGGACCATTTTCCACATTTCTGAAGCATGACGTAATGGGGGGTGTTATCTCTTTTGTCGAAAATCAGCCGTTTTTGCTCGAACATTAAATGCCTCCAAATGGTATTTAATTAACTTCCCGAGCCCCTGGAAGCATGAAAATCACTTTAAACATGCTAATTTTAGCTCTAACACTGATGATCCACCTACAAATGTGAACTGACGTTCAAAAATAAAACATTTGAAAACGGACCATTTTCCACATTTCTGAAGCATGACGTAATGGGGGGGTGTTATCTCTTTTGTCGAAAATCAGCCGTTTTTGCTCGAACATTAAATGCCTCCAAATGGTATTTAATTAACTTCCCGAGCCCCTGGAAGCATGAAAATCACTTTAAACATGCTAATTTTAGCTCTAACACTGATGATCCACCTACAAATGTGAACTGACGTTCAAAAATAAAACATTTGAAAACGGACCATTTTCCACATTTCTGAAGCATGACGTAATGGGGGGGTGTTATCTCTTTTGTCGAAAATCAGCCGTTTTTGCTCGAACATTAAATGCCTCCAAATGGTATTTAATTAACTTCCCGGGGTGAAGAAACCCTTTTTGAGAACTCAGAGTGAGTAAATTGGCCATTTTCATGCACTTTTAACCATTCCATAAATCTTGTGTTTTGGGCCCCTGGAAGCATGAAAATCACTTTAAACATGCTAATTTTAGCTCTAACACTGATGATCCACCTACAAATGTGAACTGACGTTCAAAAATAAAACATTTGAAAACGGACCATTTTCCACATTTCTGAAGCATGACGTAATGGGGGGGTGTTATCTCTTTTGTCGAAAATCAGCCGTTTTTGCTCGAACATTAAATGCCTCCAAATGGTATTTAATTAACTTCCCGGGGTGAAGAAACCCTTTTTGAGTACTCAGAGTGAGTAAATTGGCCATTTTCATGCACTTTTAACCATTCCATAAATCTTGTGTTTTGGGCCCCTGGAAGCATGAAAATCACTTTAAACATGCTAATTTTAGCTCTAACACTGATGATCCACCTACAAATGTGAACTGACGTTCAAAAATAAAACATTTGAAAACGGACCATTTTCCACATTTCTGAAGCATGACGTAATGGGGGGGTGTTATCTCTTTTGTCGAAAATCAGCCGTTTTTGCTCGAACATTAAATGCCTCCAAATGGTATTTAATTAACTTCCCGAGCCCCTGGAAGCATGAAAATCACTTTAAACATGCTAATTTTAGCTCTAACACTGATGATCCACCTACAAATGTGAACTGACGTTCAAAAATAAAACATTTGAAAACGGACCATTTTCCACATTTCTGAAGCATGACGTAATGGGGGGGTGTTATCTCTTTTGTCGAAAATCAGCCGTTTTTGCTCGAACATTAAATGCCTCCAAATGGTATTTAATTAACTTCCCGGGGTGAAGAAACCCTTTTTGAGTACTCAGAGTGAGTAAATTGGCCATTTGCATGCACTTTTAACCATTCCATAAATCTTGTGTTTTGGGCCCCTGGAAGCATGAAAATCACTTTAAACATGCTAATTTTAGCTCTAACACTGATGATCCACCTACAAATGTGAACTGACGTTCAAAAATAAAACATTTGAAAACGGACCATTTTCCACATTTCTGAAGCATGACGTAATGGGGGGGTGTTATCTCTTTTGTCGAAAATCAGCCGTTTTTGCTCGAACATTAAATGCCTCAAAATGGAATTTAATTAACTTCCCGGGGTGAAGAAACCCTTTTTGAGTACTCAGAGTGAGTAAATTGGCCATTTTCATGCACTTTTAACCATTCCATAAATCTTGTGTTTTGGGCCCCTGGAAGCATGAAAATCACTTTAAACATGCTAATTTTAGCTCTAACACTGATGATCCACCTACAAATGTGAACTGACGTTCAAAAATAAAACATTTGAAAACGGACCATTTTCCACATTTCTGAAGCATGACGTAATGGGGGGGTGTTATCTCTTTTGTCGAAAATCAGCCGTTTTTGCTCGAACATTAAATGCCTCCAAATGGTATTTAATTAACTTCCCAAACCCCTGGAAGCATGAAAATCACTTTAAACATGCTAATTTTAGCTCTAACACTGATGATCCACCTACAAATGTGAACTGACATTCAAAAATAAAACATTTGAAAACGGACCATTTTCCACATTTCTGAAGCATGACGTAGTGGGGGGGTGTTATCTCTTTTGTCGAAAATCAGCCGTTTTTGCTCGAACATTAAATGCCTCCAAATGGTATTTAATTAACTTCCCGAGCCCCTGGAAGCATGAAAATCACTTTAAACATGCTAATTTTAGCTCTAACACTGATGATCCACCTACAAATGTGAACTGACGTTCAAAAATAAAACATTTGAAAACGGACCATTTTCCACATTTCTGAAGCATGACGTAATGGGGGGGTGTTATCTCTTTTGTCGAAAATCAGCCGTTTTTGCTCGAACATTAAATGCCTCCAAATGGTATTTAATTAACTTCCCGAGCCCCTGGAAGCATGAAAATCACTTTAAACATGCTAATTTTAGCTCTAACACTGATGATCCACCTACAAATGTGAACTGACGTTCAAAAATAAAACATTTGAAAAAGGACCATTTTCCACATTTCTGAAGCATGACGAAATGGGGGGGTGTTATCTCTTTTGTCGAAAATCAGCCGTTTTTGCTCGAACATTAAATGCCTCCAAATGGTATTTAATTAACTTCCCGGGGTGAAGAAACCCTTTTTGAGTACTCAGAGTGAGTAAATTGGCCATTTGCATGCACTTTTAACCATTCCATAAATCTTGTGTTTTGGGCCCCTGGAAGCATGAAAATCACTTTAAACATGCTAATTTTAGCTCTAATACTGATGATCCACCTACAAATGTGAACTGACGTTCAAAAATACAACATTTGAAAACGGACCATTTTCCACATTTCTGAAGCATGACGTAATGGGGGGGTGTTATCTCTTTTGTCGAAAATCAGCCGTTTTTGCTCGAACATTAAATGCCTCCAAATGGTATTTAATTAACTTCCCGGGGTGAGGAAACCCTTTTTGAGAACTCAGAGTGAGTAAATTGGCCATTTTCATGCACTTTTAACCATTCCATAATTCTTGTGTTTAGGGCCCCTGGAAGCATGAAAATCACTTTAAACATGCTAATTTTAGCTCTAACACTGATGATCCACCTACAAATGTGAACTGACGTTCAAAAATAAAACATTTGAAAACAGACCATTTTCCACATTTCTGAAGCATGACGTAATGGGGGGGTGTTATCTCTTTTGTCGAAAATCAGCCGTTTTTGCTCGAACATTAAATGCCTCCAAATGGTATTTAATTAACTGCCCGAGCCCCTGGAAGCATGAAAATCACTTTAAACATGCTAATTTTAGCTCTAACACTGATGATCCACCTACAAATGTGAACTGACGTTCAAAAATAAAACATTTGAAAACGGACCATTTTCCACATTTCTGAAGCATGACGTAATGGGGGGGTGTTATCTCTTTTGTCGAAAATCAGCCGTTTTTGCTCGAACATTAAATGCCTCCAAATGGTATTTAATTAACTTCCCGAGCCCATGGAAGCATGAAAATCACTTTAAACATGCTAATTTTAGCTCTAACACTGATGATCCACCTACAAATGTGAACTGACGTTCAAAAATAAAACATTTGAAAACGGACCATTTTCCACATTTCTGAAGCATGACGTAATGGGGGGGTGTTATCTCTTTTGTCGAAAATCAGCCGTTTTTGCTCGAACATTAAATGCCTCCAAATGGTATTTAATTAACTTCCCGAGCCCCTGGAAGCATGAAAATCACTTTAAACATGCTAATTTTAGCTCTAACACTGATGATCCACCTACAAATGTGAACTGACGTTCAAAAATAAAACATTTGAAAACGGACAATTTTCCACATTTCTGAAGCATGACGTAATGGGGGGGGGTGTTATCTCTTTTGTCGAAAATCAGCCATTTTTGCTCGAACATTAAATGCCTCCAAATGGTATTTATTTCACTTCCCGAGCCCCTGGAAGCATGAAAATCACTTTAAACATGCTAATTTTAGCTCTAACACTGATGATCCACCTACAAATGTGAACTGACGTTCAAAAATATAACATTTGAAAACGGACCATTTTCCACATTTCGGAAGCATGACGTAATGGGGGGGGGGTGTTATCTCTTTTGTCGAAAATCAGCCGTTTTTGCTCGAACATTAAATGCCTCCAAATGGTATTTAATTAACTTCCTGGGGTGAAGAAACCCTTTTTGAGAACTCAGAGTGAGTAAATTGGCCATTTTCATGCACTTTTAACCATTCCATAAATCTTGTGTTTAGGGCCCCTGGAAGCATGAAAATCACTTTAAACATGCTAATTTTAGCTCTAACACTGATGATCCACCTACAAATGTGAACTGACGTTCAAAAATAAAACATTTGAAAACGGACCATTTTCCACATTTCTGAAGCATGACGTAATGGGGGGGTGTTATCTCTTTTGTCGAAAATCAGCCGTTTTTGCTCGAACATTAAATGCCTCCAAATGGTATTTAATTAACTTCCCGAGCCCCTGGAAGCATGAAAATCACTTTAAACATGCTAATTTTAGCTCTAACACTGATGATCCACCTACAAATGTGAACTGACGTTCAAAAATAAAACATTTGAAAACGGACCATTTTCCACATTTCTGAAGCATGACGTAATGGGGGGGTGTTATCTCTTTTGTCGAAAATCAGCCGTTTTTGCTCGAACATTAAATGCCTCCAAATGGTATTTAATTAACTTCCCGAGCCCCTGGAAGCATGAAAATCACTTTAAACATGCTAATTTTAGCTCTAACACTGATGATCCACCTACAAATGTGAACTGACGTTCAAAAATAAAACATTTGAAAATGGACCATTTTCCACATTTCTGAAGCATGACGTAATGGGGGGGTGTTATCTCTTTTGTCGAAAATCAGCCGTTTTTGCTCGAACATTAAATGCCTCCAAATGGTATTTAATTAACTTCCCGAGCCCCTGGAAGCATGAAAATCACTTTAAACATGCTAATTTTAGCTCTAACACTGATGATCCACCTACAAATGTGAACTGACGTTCAAAAATAAAACATTTGAAAACGGACCATTTTCCACATTTCTGAAGCATGACGTAATGGGGGGGTGTTATCTCTTTTGTCGAAAATCAGCCGTTTTTGTTCGAACATTAAATGCCTCCAAATGGTATTTAATTAACTTCCCGAGCCCCTGGAAGCATGAAAATCACTTTAAACATGCTAATTTTAGCTCTAACACTGATGATCCACCTACAAATGTGAACTGACGTTCAAAAATAAAACATTTGAAAACGGACCATTTTCCACATTTCTGAAGCATGACGTAATGGGGGGGTGTTATCTCTTTTGTCGAAAATCAGCCGTTTTTGCTCGAACATTAAATGCCTCCAAATGGTATTTAATTAACTTCCCGAGCCCCTGGAAGCATGAAAATCACTTTAAACATGCTAATTTTAGCTCTAAGACTGATGATCCACCTACAAATGTGAACTGACGTTCAAAAATAAAACATTTGAAAACGGACCATTTTCCACATTTCTGAAGCATGACGTAATGGGGGGGTGTTATCTCTTTTGTCGAAAATCAGCAGTTTTTGCTGGAACATTAAATGCCTCCAAATGGTATTTAATTAACTTCCCGGGGTGAAGAAACCCTTTTTGAGAACTCAGAGTGAGTAAATTGGCCATTTTCATGCACTTTTAACCATTCCATAAATCTTGTATTTTGGGCCCCTGGAAGCATGAAAATCACTTTAAACATGCTAATTTTAGCTCTAACACTGATGATCCACCTACAAATGTGAACTGACGTTCAAAAATAAAACATTTGAAAACGGACCATTTTCCACATTTCTGAAGCATGACGTAATGGGGGGTGTTATCTCTTTTGTCGAAAATCAGCCGTTTTTGCTCGAACATTAAATGCCTCCAAATGGTATTTAATTAACTTCCCGAGCCCCTGGAAGCATGAAAATCACTTTAAACATGCTAATTTTAGCTCTAACACTGATGATCCACCTACAAATGTGAACTGACGTTCAAAAATAAAACATTTGAAAACGGACCATTTTCCACATTTCTGAAGCATGACGTAATGGGGGGGTGTTATCTCTTTTGTCGAAAATCAGCCGTTTTTGCTCGAACATTAAATGCCTCCAAATGGTATTTAATTAACTTCCCGAGCCCCTGGAAGCATGAAAATCACTTTAAACATGCTAATTTTAGCTCTAACACTGATGATCCACCTACAAATGTGAACTGACGTTCAAAAATAAAACATTTGAAAACGGACCATTTTCCACATTTCTGAAGCATGACGTAATGGGGGGGTGTTATCTCTTTTGTCGAAAATCAGCCGTTTTTGCTCGAACATTAAATGCCTCCAAATGGTATTTAATTAACTTCCCGGGGTGAAGAAACCCTTTTTGAGAACTCAGAGTGAGTAAATTGGCCATTTTCATGCACTTTTAACCATTCCATAAATCTTGTGTTTTGGGCCCCTGGAAGCATGAAAATCACTTTAAACATGCTAATTTTAGCTCTAACACTGATGATCCACCTACAAATGTGAACTGACGTTCAAAAATAAAACATTTGAAAACGGACCATTTTCCACATTTCTGAAGCATGACGTAATGGGGGGGTGTTATCTCTTTTGTCGAAAATCAGCCGTTTTTGCTCGAACATTAAATGCCTCCAAATGGTATTTAATTAACTTCCCGGGGTGAAGAAACCCTTTTTGAGTACTCAGAGTGAGTAAATTGGCCATTTTCATGCACTTTTAACCATTCCATAAATCTTGTGTTTTGGGCCCCTGGAAGCATGAAAATCACTTTAAACATGCTAATTTTAGCTCTAACACTGATAATCCACCTACAAATGTGAACTGACGTTCAAAAATAAAACATTTGAAAACGGACCATTTTCCACATTTCTGAAGCATGACGTAATGGGGGGGTGTTATCTCTTTTGTCGAAAATCAGCCGTTTTTGCTCGAACATTAAATGCCTCCAAATGGTATTTAATTAACTTCCCGAGCCCCTGGAAGCATGAAAATCACTTTAAACATGCTAATTTTAGCTCTAACACTGATGATCCACCTACAAATGTGAACTGACGTTCAAAAATAAAACATTTGAAAACGGACCATTTTCCACATTTCTGAAGCATGACGTAATGGGGGGGTGTTATCTCTTTTGTCGAAAATCAGCCGTTTTTGCTCGAACATTAAATGCCTCCAAATGGTATTTAATTAACTTCCCGGGGTGAAGAAACCCTTTTTGAGTACTCAGAGTGAGTAAATTGGCCATTTGCATGCACTTTTAACCATTCCATAAATCTTGTGTTTTGGGCCCCTGGAAGCATGAAAATCACTTTAAACATGCTAATTTTAGCTCTAACACTGATGATCCACCTACAAATGTGAACTGACGTTCAAAAATAAAACATTTGAAAACGGACCATTTTCCACATTTCTGAAGCATGACGTAATGGGGGGGTGTTATCTCTTTTGTCGAAAATCAGCCGTTTTTGCTCGAACATTAAATGCCTCAAAATGGAATTTAATTAACTTCCCGGGGTGAAGAAACCCTTTTTGAGTACTCAGAGTGAGTAAATTGGCCATTTTCATGCACTTTTAACCATTCCATAAATCTTGTGTTTTGGGCCCCTGGAAGCATGAAAATCACTTTAAACATGCTAATTTTAGCTCTAACACTGATGATCCACCTACAAATGTGAACTGACGTTCAAAAATAAAACATTTGAAAACGGACCATTTTCCACATTTCTGAAGCATGACGTAATGGGGGGGTGTTATCTCTTTTGTCGAAAATCAGCCGTTTTTGCTCGAACATTAAATGCCTCCAAATGGTATTTAATTAACTTCCCGAGCCCCTGGAAGCATGAAAATCACTTTAAACATGCTAATTTTAGCTCTAACACTGATGATCCACCTACAAATGTGAACTGACGTTCAAAAATAAAACATTTGAAAACGGACCATTTTCCACATTTCTGAAGCATGACGTAATGGGGGGGGTGTTATCTCTTTTGTCGAAAATCAGCCATTTTTGCTCGAACATTAAATGCCTCCAAATGGTATTTATTTCACTTCCCGAGCCCCTGGAAGCATGAAAATCACTTTAAACATGCTAATTTTAGCTCTAACACTGATGATCCACCTACAAATGTGAACTGACGTTCAAAAATATAACATTTGAAAACGGACCATTTTCCACATTTCTGAAGCATGACGTAATGGGGGGGTGTTATCTCTTTTGTCGAAAATCAGCCGGTTTTTGCTCGAACATTAAATGCCTCCAAATGGTATTTAATTAACTTCCTGGGGTGAAGAAACCCTTTTTGAGAACTCAGAGTGAGTAAATTGGCCATTTTCATGCACTTTTAACCATTCCATAAATCTTGTGTTTAGGGCCCCTGGAAGCATGAAAATCACTTTAAACATGCTAATTTTAGCTCTAACACTGATGATCCACCTACAAATGTGAACTGACGTTCAAAAATAAAACATTTGAAAACGGACCATTTTCCACATTTCTGAAGCATGACGTAATGGGGGGGTGTTATCTCTTTTGTCGAAAATCAGCCGTTTTTGCTCGAACATTAAATGCCTCCAAATGGTATTTAATTAACTTCCCGAGCCCCTGGAAGCATGAAAATCACTTTAAACATGCTAATTTTAGCTCTAACACTGATGATCCACCTACAAATGTGAACTGGCGTTCAAAAATAAAACATTTGAAAACGGACCATTTTTTCTGAAGCATGACGTAATGGGGGGGTGTTATCTCTTTTGTCGAAAATCAGCCGTTTTTGCTCGAACATTAAATGCCTCCAAATGGTATTTAATTAACTTCCCGAGCCCCTGGAAGCATGAAAATCACTTTAAACATGCTAATTTTAGCTCTAACACTGATGATCCACCTACAAATGTGAACTGACGTTCAAAAATAAAACATTTGAAAACGGACCATTTTCCACATTTCTGAAGCATGACGTAATGGGGGGGTGTTATCTCTTTTGTCGAAAATCAGCCGTTTTTGCTCGAACATTAAATGCCTCCAAATGGTATTTAATTAACTTCCCGAGCCCCTGGAAGCATGAAAATCACTTTAAACATGCTAATTTTAGCTCTAACACTGATGATCCACCTACAAATGTGAACTGACGTTCAAAAATAAAACATTTGAAAAAGGACCATTTTCCACATTTCTGAAGCATGACGAAATGGGGGGGTGTTATCTCTTTTGTCGAAAATCAGCCGTTTTTGCTCGAACATTAAATGCCTCCAAATGGTATTTAATTAACTTCCCGGGGTGAAGAAACCCTTTTTGAGTACTCAGAGTGAGTAAATTGGCCATTTGCATGCACTTTTAACCATTCCATAAATCTTGTGTTTTGGGCCCCTGGAAGCATGAAAATCACTTTAAACATGCTAATTTTAGCTCTAATACTGATGATCCACCTACAAATGTGAACTGACGTTCAAAAATACAACATTTGAAAACGGACCATTTTCCACATTTCTGAAGCATGACGTAATGGGGGGGTGTTATCTCTTTTGTCGAAAATCAGCCGTTTTTGCTCGAACATTAAATGCCTCCAAATGGTATTTAATTAACTTCCCGGGGTGAGGAAACCCTTTTTGAGAACTCAGAGTGAGTAAATTGGCCATTTTCATGCACTTTTAACCATTCCATAATTCTTGTGTTTAGGGCCCCTGGAAGCATGAAAATCACTTTAAACATGCTAATTTTAGCTCTAACACTGATGATCCACCTACAAATGTGAACTGACGTTCAAAAATAAAACATTTGAAAACGGACCATTTTCCACATTTCTGAAGCATGACGTAATGGGGGGGTGTTATCTCTTTTGTCGAAAATCAGCCGTTTTTGCTCGAACATTAAATGCCTCCAAATGGTATTTAATTAACTTCCCGAGCCCCTGGAAGCATGAAAATCACTTTAAACATGCTAATTTTAGCTCTAAGACTGATGATCCACCTACAAATGTGAACTGACGTTCAAAAATAAAACATTTGAAAACGGACCATTTTCCACATTTCTGAAGCATGACGTAATGGGGGGGTGTTATCTCTTTTGTCGAAAATCAGCAGTTTTTGCTGGAACATTAAATGCCTCCAAATGGTATTTAATTAACTTCCCGGGGTGAAGAAACCCTTTTTGAGAACTCAGAGTGAGTAAATTGGCCATTTTCATGCACTTTTAACCATTCCATAAATCTTGTATTTTGGGCCCCTGGAAGCATGAAAATCACTTTAAACATGCTAATTTTAGCTCTAACACTGATGATCCACCTACAAATGTGAACTGACGTTCAAAAATAAAACATTTGAAAACGGACCATTTTCCACATTTCTGAAGCATGACGTAATGGGGGGTGTTATCTCTTTTGTCGAAAATCAGCCGTTTTTGCTCGAACATTAAATGCCTCCAAATGGTATTTAATTAACTTCCCGAGCCCCTGGAAGCATGAAAATCACTTTAAACATGCTAATTTTAGCTCTAACACTGATGATCCACCTACAAATGTGAACTGACGTTCAAAAATAAAACATTTGAAAACGGACCATTTTCCACATTTCTGAAGCATGACGTAATGGGGGGGTGTTATCTCTTTTGTCGAAAATCAGCCGTTTTTGCTCGAACATTAAATGCCTCCAAATGGTATTTAATTAACTTCCCGAGCCCCTGGAAGCATGAAAATCACTTTAAACATGCTAATTTTAGCTCTAACACTGATGATCCACCTACAAATGTGAACTGACGTTCAAAAATAAAACATTTGAAAACGGACCATTTTCCACATTTCTGAAGCATGACGTAATGGGGGGGTGTTATCTCTTTTGTCGAAAATCAGCCGTTTTTGCTCGAACATTAAATGCCTCCAAATGGTATTTAATTAACTTCCCGGGGTGAAGAAACCCTTTTTGAGAACTCAGAGTGAGTAAATTGGCCATTTTCATGCACTTTTAACCATTCCATAAATCTTGTGTTTTGGGCCCCTGGAAGCATGAAAATCACTTTAAACATGCTAATTTTAGCTCTAACACTGATGATCCACCTACAAATGTGAACTGACGTTCAAAAATAAAACATTTGAAAACGGACCATTTTCCACATTTCTGAAGCATGACGTAATGGGGGGGTGTTATCTCTTTTGTCGAAAATCAGCCGTTTTTGCTCGAACATTAAATGCCTCCAAATGGTATTTAATTAACTTCCCGGGGTGAAGAAACCCTTTTTGAGTACTCAGAGTGAGTAAATTGGCCATTTTCATGCACTTTTAACCATTCCATAAATCTTGTGTTTTGGGCCCCTGGAAGCATGAAAATCACTTTAAACATGCTAATTTTAGCTCTAACACTGATGATCCACCTACAAATGTGAACTGACGTTCAAAAATAAAACATTTGAAAACGGACCATTTTCCACATTTCTGAAGCATGACGTAATGGGGGGGTGTTATCTCTTTTGTCGAAAATCAGCCGTTTTTGCTCGAACATTAAATGCCTCCAAATGGTATTTAATTAACTTCCCGAGCCCCTGGAAGCATGAAAATCACTTTAAACATGCTAATTTTAGCTCTAACACTGATGATCCACCTACAAATGTGAACTGACGTTCAAAAATAAAACATTTGAAAACGGACCATTTTCCACATTTCTGAAGCATGACGTAATGGGGGGGTGTTATCTCTTTTGTCGAAAATCAGCCGTTTTTGCTCGAACATTAAATGCCTCCAAATGGTATTTAATTAACTTCCCGGGGTGAAGAAACCCTTTTTGAGTACTCAGAGTGAGTAAATTGGCCATTTGCATGCACTTTTAACCATTCCATAAATCTTGTGTTTTGGGCCCCTGGAAGCATGAAAATCACTTTAAACATGCTAATTTTAGCTCTAACACTGATGATCCACCTACAAATGTGAACTGACGTTCAAAAATAAAACATTTGAAAACGGACCATTTTCCACATTTCTGAAGCATGACGTAATGGGGGGGTGTTATCTCTTTTGTCGAAAATCAGCCGTTTTTGCTCGAACATTAAATGCCTCAAAATGGAATTTAATTAACTTCCCGGGGTGAAGAAACCCTTTTTGAGTACTCAGAGTGAGTAAATTGGCCATTTTCATGCACTTTTAACCATTCCATAAATCTTGTGTTTTGGGCCCCTGGAAGCATGAAAATCACTTTAAACATGCTAATTTTAGCTCTAACACTGATGATCCACCTACAAATGTGAACTGACGTTCAAAAATAAAACATTTGAAAACGGACCATTTTCCACATTTCTGAAGCATGACGTAATGGGGGGGTGTTATCTCTTTTGTCGAAAATCAGCCGTTTTTGCTCGAACATTAAATGCCTCCAAATGGTATTTAATTAACTTCCCGAGCCCCTGGAAGCATGAAAATCACTTTAAACATGCTAATTTTAGCTCTAACAATGATGATCCACCTACAAATGTGAACTGACGTTCAAAAATAAAACATTTGAAAACGGACCATTTTCCACATTTCTGAAGCATGACGTAATGGGGGGGGTGTTATCTCTTTTGTCGAAAATCAGCCATTTTTGCTCGAACATTAAATGCCTCCAAATGGTATTTATTTCACTTCCCGAGCCCCTGGAAGCATGAAAATCACTTTAAACATGCTAATTTTAGCTCTAACACTGATGATCCACCTACAAATGTGAACTGACGTTCAAAAATATAACATTTGAAAACGGACCATTTTCCACATTTCTGAAGCATGACGTAATGGGGGGGTGTTATCTCTTTTGTCGAAAATCAGCCGGTTTTTGCTCGAACATTAAATGCCTCCAAATGGTATTTAATTAACTTCCTGGGGTGAAGAAACCCTTTTTGAGAACTCAGAGTGAGTAAATTGGCCATTTTCATGCACTTTTAACCATTCCATAAATCTTGTATTTTGGGCCCCTGGAAGCATGAAAATCACTTTAAACATGCTAATTTTAGCTCTAACACTGATGATCCACCTACAAATGTGAACTGACGTTCAAAAATAAAACATTTGAAAACGGACCATTTTCCACATTTCTGAAGCATGACGTAATGGGGGGTGTTATCTCTTTTGTCGAAAATCAGCCGTTTTTGCTCGAACATTAAATGCCTCCAAATGGTATTTAATTAACTTCCCGAGCCCCTGGAAGCATGAAAATCACTTTAAACATGCTAATTTTAGCTCTAACACTGATGATCCACCTACAAATGTGAACTGACGTTCAAAAATAAAACATTTGAAAACGGACCATTTTCCACATTTCTGAAGCATGACGTAATGGGGGGGTGTTATCTCTTTTGTCGAAAATCAGCCGTTTTTGCTCGAACATTAAATGCCTCCAAATGGTATTTAATTAACTTCCCGAGCCCCTGGAAGCATGAAAATCACTTTAAACATGCTAATTTTAGCTCTAACACTGATGATCCACCTACAAATGTGAACTGACGTTCAAAAATAAAACATTTGAAAACGGACCATTTTCCACATTTCTGAAGCATGACGTAATGGGGGGGTGTTATCTCTTTTGTCGAAAATCAGCCGTTTTTGCTCGAACATTAAATGCCTCCAAATGGTATTTAATTAACTTCCCGGGGTGAAGAAACCCTTTTTGAGAACTCAGAGTGAGTAAATTGGCCATTTTCATGCACTTTTAACCATTCCATAAATCTTGTGTTTTGGGCCCCTGGAAGCATGAAAATCACTTTAAACATGCTAATTTTAGCTCTAACACTGATGATCCACCTACAAATGTGAACTGACGTTCAAAAATAAAACATTTGAAAACGGACCATTTTCCACATTTCTGAAGCATGACGTAATGGGGGGGTGTTATCTCTTTTGTCGAAAATCAGCCGTTTTTGCTCGAACATTAAATGCCTCCAAATGGTATTTAATTAACTTCCCGGGGTGAAGAAACCCTTTTTGAGTACTCAGAGTGAGTAAATTGGCCATTTTCATGCACTTTTAACCATTCCATAAATCTTGTGTTTTGGGCCCCTGGAAGCATGAAAATCACTTTAAACATGCTAATTTTAGCTCTAACACTGATGATCCACCTACAAATGTGAACTGACGTTCAAAAATAAAACATTTGAAAACGGACCATTTTCCACATTTCTGAAGCATGACGTAATGGGGGGGTGTTATCTCTTTTGTCGAAAATCAGCCGTTTTTGCTCGAACATTAAATGCCTCCAAATGGTATTTAATTAACTTCCCGAGCCCCTGGAAGCATGAAAATCACTTTAAACATGCTAATTTTAGCTCTAACACTGATGATCCACCTACAAATGTGAACTGACGTTCAAAAATAAAACATTTGAAAACGGACCATTTTCCACATTTCTGAAGCATGACGTAATGGGGGGGTGTTATCTCTTTTGTCGAAAATCAGCCGTTTTTGCTCGAACATTAAATGCCTCCAAATGGTATTTAATTAACTTCCCGGGGTGAAGAAACCCTTTTTGAGTACTCAGAGTGAGTAAATTGGCCATTTGCATGCACTTTTAACCATTCCATAAATCTTGTGTTTTGGGCCCCTGGAAGCATGAAAATCACTTTAAACATGCTAATTTTAGCTCTAACACTGATGATCCACCTACAAATGTGAACTGACGTTCAAAAATAAAACATTTGAAAACGGACCATTTTCCACATTTCTGAAGCATGACGTAATGGGGGGGTGTTATCTCTTTTGTCGAAAATCAGCCGTTTTTGCTCGAACATTAAATGCCTCAAAATGGAATTTAATTAACTTCCCGGGGTGAAGAAACCCTTTTTGAGTACTCAGAGTGAGTAAATTGGCCATTTTCATGCACTTTTAACCATTCCATAAATCTTGTGTTTTGGGCCCCTGGAAGCATGAAAATCACTTTAAACATGCTAATTTTAGCTCTAACACTGATGATCCACCTACAAATGTGAACTGACGTTCAAAAATAAAACATTTGAAAACGGACCATTTTCCACATTTCTGAAGCATGACGTAATGGGGGGGTGTTATCTCTTTTGTCGAAAATCAGCCGTTTTTGCTCGAACATTAAATGCCTCCAAATGGTATTTAATTAACTTCCCGAGCCCCTGGAAGCATGAAAATCACTTTAAACATGCTAATTTTAGCTCTAACAATGATGATCCACCTACAAATGTGAACTGACGTTCAAAAATAAAACATTTGAAAACGGACCATTTTCCACATTTCTGAAGCATGACGTAATGGGGGGGGTGTTATCTCTTTTGTCGAAAATCAGCCATTTTTGCTCGAACATTAAATGCCTCCAAATGGTATTTATTTCACTTCCCGAGCCCCTGGAAGCATGAAAATCACTTTAAACATGCTAATTTTAGCTCTAACACTGATGATCCACCTACAAATGTGAACTGACGTTCAAAAATATAACATTTGAAAACGGACCATTTTCCACATTTCTGAAGCATGACGTAATGGGGGGGTGTTATCTCTTTTGTCGAAAATCAGCCGGTTTTTGCTCGAACATTAAATGCCTCCAAATGGTATTTAATTAACTTCCTGGGGTGAAGAAACCCTTTTTGAGAACTCAGAGTGAGTAAATTGGCCATTTTCATGCACTTTTAACCATTCCATAAATCTTGTGTTTAGGGCCCCTGGAAGCATGAAAATCACTTTAAACATGCTAATTTTAGCTCTAACACTGATGATCCACCTACAAATGTGAACTGACGTTCAAAAATAAAACATTTGAAAACGGACCATTTTCCACATTTCTGAAGCATGACGTAATGGGGGGGTGTTATCTCTTTTGTCGAAAATCAGCCGTTTTTGCTCGAACATTAAATGCCTCCAAATGGTATTTAATTAACTTCCCGAGCCCCTGGAAGCATGAAAATCACTTTAAACATGCTAATTTTAGCTCTAACACTGATGATCCACCTACAAATGTGAACTGGCGTTCAAAAATAAAACATTTGAAAACGGACCATTTTTTCTGAAGCATGACGTAATGGGGGGGTGTTATCTCTTTTGTCGAAAATCAGCCGTTTTTGCTCGAACATTAAATGCCTCCAAATGGTATTTAATTAACTTCCCGAGCCCCTGGAAGCATGAAAATCACTTTAAACATGCTAATTTTAGCTCTAACACTGATGATCCACCTACAAATGTGAACTGACGTTCAAAAATAAAACATTTGAAAACGGACCATTTTCCACATTTCTGAAGCATGACGTAATGGGGGGTGTTATCTCTTTTGTCGAAAATCAGCTGTTTTTGCTCGAACATTAAATGCCTCCAAATGGTATTTAATTAACTTCCCGAGCCCCTGGAAGCATGAAAATCACTTTAAACATGCTAATTTTAGCTCTAACACTGATGATCCACCTACAAATGTGAACTGACGTTCAAAAATAAAACATTTGAAAACGGACCATTTTCCACATTTCTGAAGCATGACGTAATGGGGGGGTGTTATCTCTTTTGTCGAAAATCAGCCGTTTTTGTTCGAACATTAAATGCCTCCAAATGGTATTTAATTAACTTCCCGAGCCCCTGGAAGCATGAAAATCACTTTAAACATGCTAATTTTAGCTCTAACACTGATGATCCACCTACAAATGTGAACTGACGTTCAAAAATAAAACATTTGAAAACGGACCATTTTCCACATTTCTGAAGCATGACGTAATGGGGGGGTGTTATCTCTTTTGTCGAAAATCAGCCGTTTTTGCTCAAACATTAAATGCCTCCAAATGGTATTTAATTAACTTCCCGAGCCCCTGGAAGCATGAAAATCACTTTAAACATGCTAATTTTAGCTTTAAGACTGATGATCCACCTACAAATGTGAACTGACGTTCAAAAATAAAACATTTGAAAACGGACCATTTTCCACATTTCTGAAGCATGACGTAATGGGGGGGTGTTATCTCTTTTGTCGAAAATCAGCCGTTTTTGCTGGAACATTAAATGCCTCCAAATGGTATTTAATTAACTTCCCGGGGTGAAGAAACCCTTTTTGAGAACTCAGAGTGAGTAAATTGGCCATTTTCATGCACTTTTAACAATTCCATAAATCTTGTATTTTGGGCCCCTGGAAGCATGAAAATCACTTTAAACATGCTAATTTTAGCTCTAACACTGATGATCCACCTACAAATGTGAACTGACGTTCAAAAATAAAACATTTGAAAACGGACCATTTTCCACATTTCTGAAGCATGACGTAATGGGGGGTGTTCTCTCTTTTGTCGAAAATCAGCCGTTTTTGCTCGAACATTAAATGCCTCCAAATGGTATTTAATTAACTTCCCGAGCCCCTGGAAGCATGAAAATCACTTTAAACATGATAATTTTAGCTCTAACACTGATGATCCACCTACAAATGTGAACTGACGTTCAAAAATAAAACATTTGAAAACGGACCATTTTCCACATTTCTGAAGCATGACGTAATGGGGGGGTGTTATCTCTTTTGTCGAAAATCAGCCGTTTTTGCTCGAACATTAAATGCCTCAAAATGGTATTTAATTAACTTCCCGAGCCCCTGGAAGCATGAAAATCACTTTAAACATGCTAATTTTAGCTCTAACACTGATGATCCACCTACAAATGTGAACTGACGTTCAAAAATAAAACATTTGAAAACGGACCATTTTCCACATTTCTGAAGCATGACGTAATGGGGGGGTGTTATCTCTTTTGTCGAAAATCAGCCGTTTTTGCTCGAACATTCAATGCCTCCAAATGGTATTTAATTAACTTCCCGGGGTGAAGAAACCCTTTTTGAGAACTCAGAGTGAGTAAATTGGCCATTTTCATGCACTTTTAACCATTCTATAAATCTTGTGTTTTGGGCCCCTGGAAGCATGAAAATCACTTTAAACATGCTAATTTTAGCTCTAACACTGATGATCCACCTACAAATGTGAACTGACGTTCAAAAATAAAACATTTGAAAACGGACCATTTTCCACATTTCTGAAGCATGACGTAATGGGGGGGTGTTATCTCTTTTGTCGAAAATCAGCCGTTTTTGCTCGAACATTAAATGCCTCCAAATGGTATTTAATTAACTTCCCGGGGTGAAGAAACCCTTTTTGAGTACTCAGAGTGAGTAAATTGGCCATTTTCATGCACTTTTAACCATTCCATAAATCTTGTGTTTTGGGCCCCTGGAAGCATGAAAATCACTTTAAACATGCTAATTTTAGCTCTAACACTGATGATCCACCTACAAATGTGAACTGACGTTCAAAAATAAAACATTTGAAAACGGACCATTTTCCACATTTCTGAAGCATGACGTAATGGGGGGGTGTTATCTCTTTTGTCGAAAATCAGCCGTTTTTGCTCGAACATTAAATGCCTCCAAATGGTATTTAATTAACTGCCCGAGCCCCTGGAAGCATGAAAATCACTTTAAACATTCTAATTTTAGCTCTAACACTGATGATCCACCTACAAATGTGAACTGACGTTCAAAAATAAAACATTTGAAAACGGACCATTTTCCACATTTCTGAAGCATGACGTAATGGGGGGGTGTTATCTCTTTTGTCGAAAATCAGCCGTTTTTGCTTGAACATTAAATGCCTCCAAATGGTATTTAATTAACTTCCCGGGGTGAAGAAACCCTTTTTGAGTACTCAGAGTGAGTAAATTGGCCATTTGCATGCACTTTTAACCATTCCATAAATCTTGTGTTTTGGGCACCTGGAAGCATGAAAATCACTTTAAACATGCTAATTTTAGCTCTAATACTGATGATCCACCTACAAATGTGAACTGACGTTCAAAAATAAAACATTTGAAAACGGACCATTTTCCACATTTCTGAAGCATGACGTAATGGGGGGGTGTTATCTCTTTTGTCGAAAATCAGCCGTTTTTGCTCGAACATTAAATGCCTCCAAATGGTATTTAATTAACTTCCCGGGGTGAAGAAACCCTTTTTGAGAACTCAGAGTGAGTAAATTGGCCATTTTCATGCACTTTTAACCATTCCATAAATCTTGTGTTTAGGGCCCCTGGAAGCATGAAAATCACTTTAAACATGCTAATTTTAGCTCTAACACTGATGATCCACCTACAAATGTGAACTGACGTTCAAAAATAAAACATTTGAAAACGGACCATTTTCCACATTTCTGAAGCATGACGTAATGGGGGGGTGTTATCTCTTTTGTCGAAAATCAGCCGTTTTTGCTCGAACATTAAATGCCTCCAAATGGTATTTAATTAACTTCCCGGGGTGAAGAAACCCTTTTTGAGTACTCAGAGTGAGTAAATTGGCCATTTGCATGCACTTTTAACCATTCCATAAATCTTGTGTTTTGGGCCCCTGGAAGCATGAAAATCACTTTAAACATGCTAATTTTAGCTCTAATACTGATGATCCACCTACAAATGTGAACTGACGTTCAAAAATAAAACATTTGAAAACGGACCATTTTCCACATTTCTGAAGCATGACGTAATGGGGGGGTGTTATCTCTTTTGTCGAAAATCAGCCGTTTTTGCTCGAACATTAAATGCCTCCAAATGGTATTTAATTAACTTCCCGGGGTGAAGAAACCCTTTTTGAGAACTCAGAGTGAGTAAATTGGCCATTTTCATGCACTTTTAACCATTCCATAAATCTTGTGTTTAGGGCCCCTGGAAGCATGAAAATCACTTTAAACATGCTAATTTTAGCTCTAACACTGATGATCCACCTACAAATGTGAACTGACGTTCAAAAATAAAACATTTGAAAACGGACCATTTTCCACATTTCTGAAGCATGACGTAATGGGGGGGTGTTATCTCTTTTGTCGAAAATCAGCCGTTTTTGCTCGAACATTAAATGCCTCCAAATGGTATTTAATTAACTGCCCGAGCCCCTGTAAGCATGAAAATCACTTTAAACATGCTAATTTTAGCTCTAACACTGATGATCCACCTACAAATGTGAACTGACGTTCAAAAATAAAACATTTGAAAACGGACCATTTTCCACATTTCTGAAGCATGACGTAATGGGGGGGTGTTATCTCTTTTGTCGAAAATCAGCCGTTTTTGCTCGAACATTAAATGCCTCCAAATGGTATTTAATTAACTTCCCGAGCCCCTGGAAGCATGAAAATCACTTTAAACATGCTAATTTTAGCTCTAACACTGATGATCCACCTACAAATGTGAACTGACGTTCAAAAATAAAACATTTGAAAACGGACCATTTTCCACATTTCTGAAGCATGACGTAATGGGGGGGGGTGTTATCTCTTTTGTCGAAAATCAGCCATTTTTGCTCGAACATTAAATGCCTCCAAATGGTATTTATTTCACTTCCCGAGCCCCTGGAAGCATGAAAATCACTTTAAACATGCTAATTTTAGCTCTAACACTGATGATCCACCTACAAATGTGAACTGACGTTCAAAAATATAACATTTGAAAACGGACCATTTTCCACATTTCTGAAGCATGACGTAATGGGGGGGGTGTTATCTCTTTTGTCGAAAATCAGCCGTTTTTGCTCGAACATTAAATGCCTCCAAATGGTATTTAATTAACTTCCTGGGGTGAAGAAACCCTTTTTGAGAACTCAGAGTGAGTAAATTGGCCATTTTCATGCACTTTTAACCATTCCATAAATCTTGTGTTTAGGGCCCCTGGAAGCATGAAAATCACTTTAAACATGCTAATTTTAGCTCTAACACTGATGATCCACCTACAAATGTGAACTGACGTTCAAAAATAAAACATTTGAAAACGGACCATTTTCCACATTTCTGAAGCATGACGTAATGGGGGGGGGTGTTATCTCTTTTGTCGAAAATCAGCCGTTTTTGCTCGAACATTAAATGCCTCCAAATGGTATTTAATTAACTTCCCAAACCCCTGGAAGCATGAAAATCACTTTAAACATGCTAATTTTAGCTCTAACACTGATGATCCACCTACAAATGTGAACTGACGTTCAAAAATAAAACATTTGAAAACGGACCATTTTCCACATTTCTGAAGCATGACGTAGTGGGGGGGTGTTATCTCTTTTGTCGAAAATCAGCCGTTTTTGCTCGAACATTAAATGCCTCCAAATGGTATTTAATTAACTTCCCGAGCCCCTGGAAGCATGAAAATCACTTTAAACATGCTAATTTTAGCTCTAACACTGATGATCCACCTACAAATGTGAACTGACGTTCAAAAATAAAACATTTGAAAACGGACCATTTTCCACATTTCTGAAGCATGACGTAATGGGGGGGTGTTATCTCTTTTGTCGAAAATCAGCCGTTTTTGCTCGAACATTAAATGCCTCCAAATGGTATTTAATTAACTTCCCGAGCCCCTGGAAGCATGAAAATCACTTTAAACATGCTAATTTTAGCTCTAACACTGATGATCCACCTACAAATGTGAACTGACGTTCAAAAATAAAACATTTGAAAACGGACCATTTTCCACATTTCTGAAGCATGACGTAATGGGGGGGTGTTATCTCTTTTGTCGAAAATCAGCCGTTTTTGCTCGAACATTAAATGCCTCCAAATGGTATTTAATTAACTTCCCGGGGTGAAGAAACCCTTTTTGAGAACTCAGAGTGAGTAAATTGGCCATTTTCATGCACTTTTAACCATTCCATAATTCTTGTGTTTAGGGCCCCTGGAAGCATGAAAATCACTTTAAACATGCTAATTTTAGCTCTAACACTGATGATCCACCTACAAATGTGAACTGACGTTCAAAAATAAAACATTTGAAAACAGACCATTTTCCACATTTCTGAAGCATGACGTAATGGGGGGGTGTTCTCTCTTTTGTCGAAAATCAGCCGTTTTTGCTCGAACATTAAATGCCTCCAAATGGTATTTAATTAACTGCCCGAGCCCCTGGAAGCATGAAAATCACTTTAAACATGCTAATTTTAGCTCTAACACTGATGATCCACCTACAAATGTGAACTGACGTTCAAAAATAAAACATTTGAAAACGGACCATTTTCCACATTTCTGAAGCATGACGTAATGGGGGGGTGTTATCTCTTTTGTCGAAAATCAGCCGTTTTTGCTCGAACATTAAATGCCTCCAAATGGTATTTAATTAACTTCCCGAGCCCATGGAAGCATGAAAATCACTTTAAACATGCTAATTTTAGCTCTAACACTGATGATCCACCTACAAATGTGAACTGACGTTCAAAAATAAAACATTTGAAAACGGACCATTTTCCACATTTCTGAAGCATGACGTAATGGGGGGGTGTTATCTCTTTTGTCGAAAATCAGCCGTTTTTGCTCGAACATTAAATGCCTCCAAATGGTATTTAATTAACTTCCCGAGCCCCTGGAAGCATGAAAATCACTTTAAACATGCTAATTTTAGCTCTAACACTGATGATCCACCTACAAATGTGAACTGACGTTCAAAAATAAAACATTTGAAAACGGACCATTTTCCACATTTCTGAAGCATGACGTAATGGGGGGGGGTGTTATCTCTTTTGTCGAAAATCAGCCATTTTTGCTCGAACATTAAATGCCTCCAAATGGTATTTATTTCACTTCCCGAGCCCCTGGAAGCATGAAAATCACTTTAAACATGCTAATTTGAGCTCTAACACTGATGATCCACCTACAAATGTGAACTGACGTTCAAAAATATAACATTTGAAAACGGACCATTTTCCACATTTCTGAAGCATGACGTAATGGGGGGGGTGTTATCTCTTTTGTCGAAAATCAGCCGTTTTTGCTCGAACATTAAATGCCTCCAAATGGTATTTAATTAACTTCCTGGGGTGAAGAAACCCTTTTTGAGAACTCAGAGTGAGTAAATTGGCCATTTTCATGCACTTTTAACCATTCCATAAATCTTGTGTTTAGGGCCCCTGGAAGCATGAAAATCACTTTAAACATGCTAATTTTAGCTCTAACACTGATGATCCACCTACAAATGTGAACTGACGTTCAAAAATAAAACATTTGAAAACGGACCATTTTCCACATTTCTGAAGCATGACGTAATGGGGGGGTGTTATCTCTTTTGTCGAAAATCAGCCGTTTTTGCTCGAACATTAAATGCCTCCAAATGGTATTTAATTAACTTCCCGAGCCCCTGGAAGCATGAAAATCACTTTAAACATGCTAATTTTAGCTCTAACACTGATGATCCACCTACAAATGTGAACTGACGTTCAAAAATAAAACATTTGAAAACGGACCATTTTCCACATTTCTGAAGCATGACGTAATGGGGGGGTGTTATCTCTTTTGTCGAAAATCAGCCGTTTTTGCTCGAACATTAAATGCCTCCAAATGGTATTTAATTAACTTCCCGAGCCCCTGGAAGCATGAAAATCACTTTAAACATGCTAATTTTAGCTCTAACACTGATGATCCACCTACAAATGTGAACTGACGTTCAAAAATAAAACATTTGAAAATGGACCATTTTCCACATTTCTGAAGCATGACGTAATGGGGGGGTGTTATCTCTTTTGTCGAAAATCAGCCGTTTTTGCTCGAACATTAAATGCCTCCAAATGGTATTTAATTAACTTCCCGAGCCCCTGGAAGCATGAAAATCACTTTAAACATGCTAATTTTAGCTCTAAGACTGATGATCCACCTACAAATGTGAACTGACGTTCAAAAATAAAACATTTGAAAACGGACCATTTTCCACATTTCTGAAGCATGACGTAATGGGGGGGTGTTATCTCTTTTGTCGAAAATCAGCAGTTTTTGCTGGAACATTAAATGCCTCCAAATGGTATTTAATTAACTTCCCGGGGTGAAGAAACCCTTTTTGAGAACTCAGAGTGAGTAAATTGGCCATTTTCATGCACTTTTAACCATTCCATAAATCTTGTATTTTGGGCCCCTGGAAGCATGAAAATCACTTTAAACATGCTAATTTTAGCTCTAACACTGATGATCCACCTACAAATGTGAACTGACGTTCAAAAATAAAACATTTGAAAACGGACCATTTTCCACATTTCTGAAGCATGACGTAATGGGGGGGTGTTATCTCTTTTGTCGAAAATCAGCCGTTTTTGCTCGAACATTAAATGCCTCCAAATGGTATTTAATTAACTTCCCGAGCCCCTGGAAGCATGAAAATCACTTTAAACATGCTAATTTTAGCTCTAACACTGATGATCCACCTACAAATGTGAACTGACGTTCAAAAATAAAACATTTGAAAACGGACCATTTTCCACATTTCTGAAGCATGACGTAATGGGGGGGTGTTATCTCTTTTGTCGAAAATCAGCCGTTTTTGCTCGAACATTCAATGCCTCCAAATGGTATTTAATTAACTTCCCGGGGTGAAGAAACCCTTTTTGAGAACTCAGAGTGAGTAAATTGGCCATTTTCATGCACTTTTAACCATTCCATAAATCTTGTGTTTTGGGCCCCTGGAAGCATGAAAATCACTTTAAACATGCTAATTTTAGCTCTAACACTGATGATCCACCTACAAATGTGAACTGACGTTCAAAAATAAAACATTTGAAAACGGACCATTTTCCACATTTCTGAAGCATGACGTAATGGGGGGGTGTTATCTCTTTTGTCGAAAATCAGCCGTTTTTGCTCGAACATTAAATGCCTCCAAATGGTATTTAATTAACTTCCCGGGGTGAAGAAACCCTTTTTGAGTACTCAGAGTGAGTAAATTGGCCATTTTCATGCACTTTTAACCATTCCATAAATCTTGTGTTTTGGGCCCCTGGAAGCATGAAAATCACTTTAAACATGCTAATTTTAGCTCTAACACTGATGATCCACCTACAAATGTGAACTGACGTTCAAAAATAAAACATTTGAAAACGGACCATTTTCCACATTTCTGAAGCATGACGTAATGGGGGGGTGTTATCTCTTTTGTCGAAAATCAGCCGTTTTTGCTCGAACATTAAATGCCTCCAAATGGTATTTAATTAACTTCCCGAGCCCCTGGAAGCATGAAAATCACTTTAAACATGCTAATTTTAGCTCTAACACTGATGATCCACCTACAAATGTGAACTGACGTTCAAAAATAAAACATTTGAAAACGGACCATTTTCCACATTTCTGAAGCATGACGTAATGGGGGGGTGTTATCTCTTTTGTCGAAAATCAGCCGTTTTTGCTCGAACATTAAATGCCTCCAAATGGTATTTAATTAACTTCCCGGGGTGAAGAAACCCTTTTTGAGTACTCAGAGTGAGTAAATTGGCCATTTGCATGCACTTTTAACCATTCCATAAATCTTGTGTTTTGGGCCCCTGGAAGCATGAAAATCACTTTAAACATGCTAATTTTAGCTCTAACACTGATGATCCACCTACAAATGTGAACTGACGTTCAAAAATAAAACATTTGAAAACGGACCATTTTCCACATTTCTGAAGCATGACGTAATGGGGGGGTGTTATCTCTTTTGTCGAAAATCAGCCGTTTTTGCTCGAACATTAAATGCCTCAAAATGGAATTTAATTAACTTCCCGGGGTGAAGAAACCCTTTTTGAGTACTCAGAGTGAGTAAATTGGCCATTTTCATGCACTTTTAACCATTCCATAAATCTTGTGTTTTGGGCCCCTGGAAGCATGAAAATCACTTTAAACATGCTAATTTTAGCTCTAACACTGATGATCCACCTACAAATGTGAACTGACGTTCAAAAATAAAACATTTGAAAACGGACCATTTTCCACATTTCTGAAGCATGACGTAATGGGGGGGTGTTATCTCTTTTGTCGAAAATCAGCCGTTTTTGCTCGAACATTAAATGCCTCCAAATGGTATTTAATTAACTTCCCGAGCCCCTGGAAGCATGAAAATCACTTTAAACATGCTAATTTTAGCTCTAACACTGATGATCCACCTACAAATGTGAACTGACGTTCAAAAATAAAACATTTGAAAATGGACCATTTTCCACATTTCTGAAGCATGACGTAATGGGGGGGTGTTATCTCTTTTGTCGAAAATCAGCCGTTTTTGCTCGAACATTAAATGCCTCCAAATGGTATTTAATTAACTTCCCGAGCCCCTGGAAGCATGAAAATCACTTTAAACATGCTAATTTTAGCTCTAAGACTGATGATCCACCTACAAATGTGAACTGACGTTCAAAAATAAAACATTTGAAAACGGACCATTTTCCACATTTCTGAAGCATGACGTAATGGGGGGGTGTTATCTCTTTTGTCGAAAATCAGCAGTTTTTGCTCGAACATTCAATGCCTCCAAATGGTATTTAATTAACTTCCCGGGGTGAAGAAACCCTTTTTGAGAACTCAGAGTGAGTAAATTGGCCATTTTCATGCACTTTTAACCATTCCATAAATCTTGTGTTTTGGGCCCCTGGAAGCATGAAAATCACTTTAAACATGCTAATTTTAGCTCTAACACTGATGATCCACCTACAAATGTGAACTGACGTTCAAAAATAAAACATTTGAAAACGGACCATTTTCCACATTTCTGAAGCATGACGTAATGGGGGGGTGTTATCTCTTTTGTCGAAAATCAGCCGTTTTTGCTCGAACATTAAATGCCTCCAAATGGTATTTAATTAACTTCCCGGGGTGAAGAAACCCTTTTTGAGTACTCAGAGTGAGTAAATTGGCCATTTTCATGCACTTTTAACCATTCCATAAATCTTGTGTTTTGGGCCCCTGGAAGCATGAAAATCACTTTAAACATGCTAATTTTAGCTCTAACACTGATGATCCACCTACAAATGTGAACTGACGTTCAAAAATAAAACATTTGAAAACGGACCATTTTCCACATTTCTGAAGCATGACGTAATGGGGGGGTGTTATCTCTTTTGTCGAAAATCAGCCGTTTTTGCTCGAACATTAAATGCCTCCAAATGGTATTTAATTAACTTCCCGAGCCCCTGGAAGCATGAAAATCACTTTAAACATGCTAATTTTAGCTCTAACACTGATGATCCACCTACAAATGTGAACTGACGTTCAAAAATAAAACATTTGAAAACGGACCATTTTCCACATTTCTGAAGCATGACGTAATGGGGGGGTGTTATCTCTTTTGTCGAAAATCAGCCGTTTTTGCTCGAACATTAAATGCCTCCAAATGGTATTTAATTAACTTCCCGGGGTGAAGAAACCCTTTTTGAGTACTCAGAGTGAGTAAATTGGCCATTTGCATGCACTTTTAACCATTCCATAAATCTTGTGTTTTGGGCCCCTGGAAGCATGAAAATCACTTTAAACATGCTAATTTTAGCTCTAACACTGATGATCCACCTACAAATGTGAACTGACGTTCAAAAATAAAACATTTGAAAACGGACCATTTTCCACATTTCTGAAGCATGACGTAATGGGGGGGTGTTATCTCTTTAGTCGAAAATCAGCCGTTTTTGCTCGACCATTAAATGCCTCAAAATGGAATTTACTTAACTTCCCGGGGTGAAGAAACCCTTTTTGAGTACTCAGAGTGAGTAAATTGGCCATTTTCATGCACTTTTAACCATTCCATAAATCTTGTGTTTTGGGCCCCTGGAAGCATGAAAATCACTTTAAACATGCTAATTTTAGCTCTAACACTGATGATCCACCTACAAATGTGAACTGACGTTCAAAAATAAAACATTTGAAAACGGACCATTTTCCACATTTCTGAAGCATGACGTAATGGGGGGGTGTTATCTCTTTTGTCGAAAATCAGCCGTTTTTGCTCGAACATTAAATGCCTCCAAATGGTATTTAATTAACTTCCCGAGCCCCTGGAAGCATGAAAATCACTTTAAACATGCTAATTTTAGCTCTAACACTGATGATCCACCTACAAATGTGAACTGACGTTCAAAAATAAAACATTTGAAAACGGACCATTTTCCACATTTCTGAAGCATGACGTAATGGGGGGGGGTGTTATCTCTTTTGTCGAAAATCAGCCATTTTTGCTCGAACATTAAATGCCTCCAAATGGTATTTATTTCACTTCCCGAGCCCCTGGAAGCATGAAAATCACTTTAAACATGCTAATTTTAGCTCTAACACTGATGATCCACCTACAAATGTGAACTGACGTTCAAAAATATAACATTTGAAAACGGACCATTTTCCACATTTCTGAAGCATGACGTAATGGGGGGGTGTTATCTCTTTTGTCGAAAATCAGCCGTTTTTGCTCGAACATTAAATGCCTCCAAATGGTATTTAATTAACTTCCTGGGGTGAAGAAACCCTTTTTGAGAACTCAGAGTGAGTAAATTGGCCATTTTCATGCACTTTTAACCATTCCATAAATCTTGTGTTTAGGGCCCCTGGAAGCATGAAAATCACTTTAAACATGCTAATTTTAGCTCTAACACTGATGATCCACCTACAAATGTGAACTGACGTTCAAAAATAAAACATTTGAAAACGGACCATTTTCCACATTTCTGAAGCATGACGTAATAGGGGGGTGTTATCTCTTTTGTCGAAAATCAGCCGTTTTTGCTCGAACATTAAATGCCTCCAAATGGTATTTAATTAACTTCCCGAGCCCCTGGAAGCATGAAAATCACTTTAAACATGCTAATTTTAGCTCTAACACTGATGATCCACCTACAAATGTGAACTGACGTTCAAAAATAAAACATTTGAAAACGGACCATTTTTTCTGAAGCATGACGTAATGGGGGGGTGTTATCTCTTTTGTCGAAAATCAGCCGTTTTTGCTCGAACATTAAATGCCTCCAAATGGTATTTAATTAACTTCCCGAGCCCCTGGAAGCATGAAAATCACTTTAAACATGCTAATTTTAGCTCTAACACTGATGATCCACCTACAAATGTGAACTGACGTTCAAAAATAAAACATTTGAAAACGGACCATTTTCCACATTTCTGAAGCATGACGTAATGGGGGGGGGTGTTATCTCTTTTGTCGAAAATCAGCCATTTTTGCTCGAACATTAAATGCCTCCAAATGGTATTTATTTCACTTCCCGAGCCCCTGGAAGCATGAAAATCACTTTAAACATGCTAATTTTAGCTCTAACACTGATGATCCACCTACAAATGTGAACTGACGTTCAAAAATATAACATTTGAAAACGGACCATTTTCCACATTTCTGAAGCATGACGTAATGGGGGGGGTGTTATCTCTTTTGTCGAAAATCAGCCGTTTTTGCTCGAACATTAAATGCCTCCAAATGGTATTTAATTAACTTCCTGGGGTGAAGAAACCCTTTTTGAGAACTCAGAGTGAGTAAATTGGCCATTTTCATGCACTTTTAACCATTCCATAAATCTTGTGTTTAGGGCCCCTGGAAGCATGAAAATCACTTTAAACATGCTAATTTTAGCTCTAACACTGATGATCCACCTACAAATGTGAACTGACGTTCAAAAATAAAACATTTGAAAACGGACCATTTTCCACATTTCTGAAGCATGACGTAATGGGGGGGTGTTATCTCTTTTGTCGAAAATCAGCCGTTTTTGCTCGAACATTAAATGCCTCCAAATGGTATTTAATTAACTTCCCGAGCCCCTGGAAGCATGAAAATCACTTTAAACATGCTAATTTTAGCTCTAACACTGATGATCCACCTACAAATGTGAACTGACGTTCAAAAATAAAACATTTGAAAACGGACCATTTTCCACATTTCTGAAGCATGACGTAATGGGGGGGTGTTATCTCTTTTGTCGAAAATCAGCCGTTTTTGCTCGAACATTAAATGCCTCCAAATGGTATTTAATTAACTTCCCGAGCCCCTGGAAGCATGAAAATCACTTTAAACATGCTAATTTTAGATCTAACACTGATGATCCACCTACAAATGTGAACTGACGTTCAAAAATAAAACATTTGAAAACGGACCATTTTCCACATTTCTGAAGCATGACGTAATGGGGGGGTGTTATCTCTTTTGTCGAAAATCAGCCGTTTTTGTTCGAACATTAAATGCCTCCAAATGGTATTTAATTAACTTCCCGAGCCCCTGGAAGCATGAAAATCACTTTAAACATGCTAATTTTAGCTCTAACACTGATGATCCACCTACAAATGTGAACTGACGTTCAAAAATAAAACATTTGAAAACGGACCATTTTCCACATTTCTGAAGCATGACGTAATGGGGGGGTGTTATCTCTTTTGTCGAAAATCAGCCGTTTTTGCTCGAACATTAAATGCCTCCAAATGGTATTTAATTAACTTCCCGAGCCCCTGGAAGCATGAAAATCACTTTAAACATGCTAATTTTAGCTTTAAGACTGATGATCCACCTACAAATGTGAACTGACGTTCAAAAATAAAACATTTGAAAACGGACCATTTTCCACATTTCTGAAGCATGACGTAATGGGGGGGTGTTATCTCTTTTGTCGAAAATCAGCCGTTTTTGCTGGAACATTAAATGCCTCCAAATGGTATTTAATTAACTTCCCGGGGTGAAGAAACCCTTTTTGAGAACTCAGAGTGAGTAAATTGGCCATTTTCATGCACTTTTAACCATTCCATAAATCTTGTATTTTGGGCCCCTGGAAGCATGAAAATCACTTTAAACATGCTAATTTTAGCTCTAACACTGATGATCCACCTACAAATGTGAACTGACGTTCAAAAATAAAACATTTGAAAACGGACCATTTTCCACATTTCTGAAGCATGACGTAATGGGGGGTGTTATCTCTTTTGTCGAAAATCAGCCGTTTTTGCTCGAACATTAAATGCCTCCAAATGGTATTTAATTAACTTCCCGAGACCCTGGAAGCATGAAAATCACTTTAAACATGCTAATTTTAGCTCTAACACTGATGATCCACCTACAAATGTGAACTGACGTTCAAAAATAAAACATTTGAAAACGGACCATTTTCCACATTTCTGAAGCATGACGTAATGGGGGGGTGTTATCTCTTTTGTCGAAAATCAGCCGTTTTTGCTCGAACATTAAATGCCTCCAAATGGTATTTAATTAACTTCCCGAGCCCCTGGAAGCATGAAAATCACTTTAAACATGCTAATTTTAGCTCTAACACTGATGATCCACCTACAAATGTGAACTGACGTTCAAAAATAAAACATTTGAAAACGGACCATTTTCCACATTTCTGAAGCATGACGTAATGGGGGGGTGTTATCTCTTTTGTCGAAAATCAGCCGTTTTTGCTCGAACATTCAATGCCTCCAAATGGTATTTAATTAACTTCCCGGGGTGAAGAAACCCTTTTTGAGAACTCAGAGTGAGTAAATTGGCCATTTTCATGCACTTTTAACCATTCCATAAATCTTGTGTTTTGGGCCCCTGGAAGCATGAAAATCACTTTAAACATGCTAATTTTAGCTCTAACACTGATGATCCACCTACAAATGTGAACTGACGTTCAAAAATAAAACATTTGAAAACGGACCATTTTCCACATTTCTGAAGCATGACGTAATGGGGGGGTGTTATCTCTTTTGTCGAAAATCAGCCGTTTTTGCTCGAACATTAAATGCCTCCAAATGGTATTTAATTAACTTCCCGGGGTGAAGAAACCCTTTTTGAGTACTCAGAGTGAGTAAATTGGCCATTTTCATGCACTTTTAACCATTCCATAAATCTTGTGTTTTGGGCCCCTGGAAGCATGAAAATCACTTTAAACATGCTAATTTTAGCTCTAACACTGATGATCCACCTACAAATGTGAACTGACGTTCAAAAATAAAACATTTGAAAACGGACCATTTTCCACATTTCTGAAGCATGACGTAATGGGGGGGTGTTATCTCTTTTGTCGAAAATCAGCCGTTTTTGCTCGAACATTAAATGCCTCCAAATGGTATTTAATTAACTTCCCGAGCCCCTGAAAGCATGAAAATCACTTTAAACATTCTAATTTTAGCTCTAACACTGATGATCCACCTACAAATGTGAACTGACGTTCAAAAATAAAACATTTGAAAACGGACCATTTTCCACATTTCTGAAGCATGACGTAATGGGGGGTGTTATCTCTTTTGTCGAAAATCAGCCGTTTTTGCTCGAACATTAAATGCCTCCAAATGGTATTTAATTAACTTCCCGGGGTGAAGAAACCCTTTTTGAGTACTCAGAGTGAGTAAATTGGCCATTTGCATGCACTTTTAACCATTCCATAAATCTTGTGTTTTGGGCACCTGGAAGCATGAAAATCACTTTAAACATGCTAATTTTAGCTCTAATACTGATGATCCACCTACAAATGTGAACTGACGTTCAAAAATAAAACATTTGAAAACGGACCATTTTCCACATTTCTGAAGCATGACGTAATGGGGGGGTGTTATCTCTTTTGTCGAAAATCAGCCGTTTTTGCTCGAACATTAAATGCCTCCAAATGGTATTTAATTAACTTCCCGGGGTGAAGAAACCCTTTTTGAGAACTCAGAGTGAGTAAATTGGCCATTTTCATGCACTTTTAACCATTCCATAAATCTTGTGTTTAGGGCCCCTGGAAGCATGAAAATCACTTTAAACATGCTAATTTTAGCTCTAACACTGATGATCCACCTACAAATGTGAACTGACGTTCAAAAATAAAACATTTGAAAACGGACCATTTTCCACATTTCTGAAGCATGACGTAATGGGGGGGGTGTTATCTCTTTTGTCGAAAATCAGCCGTTTTTGCTCGAACATTAAATGCCTCCAAATGGTATTTAATTAACTGCCCAAGCCCCTGGAAGCATGAAAATCACTTTAAACATGCTAATTTTAGCTCTAACACTGATGATCCACCTACAAATGTGAACTGACGTTCAAAAATAAAACATTTGAAAACGGACCATTTTCCACATTTCTGAAGCATGACGTAATGGGGGGGTGTTATCTCTTTTGTCGAAAATCAGCCGTTTTTGCTCGAACATTAAATGCCTCCAAATGGTATTTAATTAACTTCCCGGGGTGAAGAAACCCTTTTTGAGTACTCAGAGTGAGTAAATTGGCCATTTTCATGCACTTTTAACCATTCCATAAATCTTGTGTTTTGGGCCCCTGGAAGCATGAAAATCACTTTAAACATGCTAATTTTAGCTCTAACACTGATGATCCACCTACAAATGTGAACTGACGTTCAAAAATAAAACATTTGAAAACGGACCATTTTCCACATTTCTGAAGCATGACGTAATGGGGGGGTGTTATCTCTTTTGTCGAAAATCAGCCGTTTTTGCTCGAACATTAAATGCCTCCAAATGGTATTTAATTAACTTCCCGAGCCCCTGGAAGCATGAAAATCACTTTAAACATGCTAATTTTAGCTCTAACACTGATGATCCACCTACAAATGTGAACTGACGTTCAAAAATAAAACATTTGAAAACGGACCATTTTCCACATTTCTGAAGCATGACGTAATGGGGGGGTGTTATCTCTTTTGTCGAAAATCAGCCGTTTTTGCTCGAACATTAAATGCCTCCAAATGGTATTTAATTAACTTCCCGGGGTGAAGAAACCCTTTTTGAGTACTCAGAGTGAGTAAATTGGCCATTTGCATGCACTTTTAACCATTCCATAAATCTTGTGTTTTGGGGCCCTGGAAGCATGAAAATCACTTTAAACATGCTAATTTTAGCTCTAATACTGATGATCCACCTACAAATGTGAACTGATGTTCAAAAATAAAACATTTGAAAACGGACCATTTTCCACATTTCTGAAGCATGACGTAATGGGGGGGTGTTATCTCTTTTGTCGAAAATCAGCCGTTTTTGCTCGAACATTAAATGCCTCCAAATGGTATTTAATTAACTTCCCGGGGTGAAGAAACCCTTTTTGAGAACTCAGAGTGAGTAAATTGGCCATTTTCATGCACTTTTAACCATTCCATAAATCTTGTGTTTAGGGCCCCTGGAAGCATGAAAATCACTTTAAACATGCTAATTTTAGCTCTAACACTGATGATCCACCTACAAATGTGAACTGACGTTCAAAAATAAAACATTTGAAAACGGACCATTTTCCACATTTCTGAAGCATGACGTAATGGGGGGGTGTTATCTCTTTTGTCGAAAATCAGCCGTTTTTGCTCGAACATTAAATGCCTCCAAATGGTATTTAATTAACTGCCCAAGCCCCTGGAAGCATGAAAATCACTTTAAACATGCTAATTTTAGCTCTAACACTGATGATCCACCTACAAATGTGAACTGACGTTCAAAAATAAAACATTTGAAAACGGACCATTTTCCACATTTCTGAAGCATGACGTAATGGGGGGGTGTTATCTCTTTTGTCGAAAATCTGCCGTTTTTGCTCGAACATTAAATGCCTCCAAATGGTATTTAATTAACTTCCCGAGCCCATGGAAGCATGAAAATCACTTTAAACATGCTAATTTTAGCTCTAACACTGATGATCCACCTACAAATGTGAACCGACGTTCAAAAATAAAACATTTGAAAACGGACCATTTTCCACATTTCTGAAGCATGACGTAATGGGGGGGTGTTATCTCTTTTGTCGAAAATCAGCCGTTTTTGTTCGAACATTAAATGCCTCCAAATGGTATTTAATTAACTTCCCGAGCCCCTGGAAGCATGAAAATCACTTTAAACATGCTAATTTTAGCTCTAACACTGATGATCCACCTACAAATGTGAACTGACGTTCAAAAATAAAACATTTGAAAACGGACCATTTTCCACATTTCTGAAGCATGACGTAATGGGGGGGTGTTATCTCTTTTGTCGAAAATCAGCCGTTTTTGCTCGAACATTAAATGCCTCCAAATGGTATTTAATTAACTTCCCGAGCCCCTGGAAGCATGAAAATCACTTTAAACATGCTAATTTTAGCTCTAAGACTGATGATCCACCTACAAATGTGAACTGACGTTCAAAAATAAAACATTTGAAAACGGACCATTTTCCACATTTCTGAAGCATGACGTAATCGGGGGGTGTTATCTCTTTTGTCGAAAATCAGCCGTTTTTGCTGGAACATTAAATGCCTCCAAATGGTATTTAATTAACTTCCCGGGGTGAAGAAACCCTTTTTGAGAACTCAGAGTGAGTAAATTGGCCATTTTCATGCACTTTTAACCATTCCATAAATCTTGTATTTTGGGCCCCTGGAAGCATGAAAATCACTTTAAACATGCTAATTTTAGCTCTAACACTGATGATCCACCTACAAATGTGAACTGACGTTCAAAAATAAAACATTTGAAAACGGACCATTTTCCACATTTCTGAAGCATGACGTAATGGGGGGTGTTATCTCTTTTGTCGAAAATCAGCCGTTTTTGCTCGAACATTAAATGCCTCCAAATGGTATTTAATTAACTTCCCGAGCCCCTGGAAGCATGAAAATCACTTTAAACATGCTAATTTTAGCTCTAACACTGATGATCCACCTACAAATGTGAACTGACGTTCAAAAATAAAACATTTGAAAACGGACCATTTTCCACATTTCTGAAGCATGACGTAATGGGGGGGTGTTATCTCTTTTGTCGAAAATCAGCCGTTTTTGCTCGAACATTAAATGCCTCCAAATGGTATTTAATTAACTTCCCGAGCCCCTGGAAGCATGAAAATCACTTTAAACATGCTAATTTTAGCTCTAACACTGATGATCCACCTACAAATGTGAACTGACGTTCAAAAATAAAACATTTGAAAACGGACCATTTTCCACATTTCTGAAGCATGACTTAATGGGGGGGTGTTATCTCTTTTGTCGAAAATCAGCCGTTTTTGCTCGAACATTAAATGCCTCCAAATGGTATTTAATTAACTTCCCGGGGTGAAGAAACCCTTTTTGAGTACTCAGAGTGAGTAAATTGGCCATTTGCATGCACTTTTAACCATTCCATAAATCTTGTGTTTTGGGCACCTGGAAGCATGAAAATCACTTTAAACATGCTAATTTTAGCTCTAATACTGATGATCCACCTACAAATGTGAACTGACGTTCAAAAATAAAACATTTGAAAACGGACCATTTTCCACATTTCTGAAGCATGACGTAATGGGGGGGTGTTATCTCTTTTGTCGAAAATCAGCCGTTTTTGCTCGAACATTAAATGCCTCCAAATGGTATTTAATTAACTTCCCGGGGTGAAGAAACCCTTTTTGAGAACTCAGAGTGAGTAAATTGGCCATTTTCATGCACTTTTAACCATTCCATAAATCTTGTGTTTAGGGCCCCTGGAAGCATGAAAATCACTTTAAACATGCTAATTTTAGCTCTAACACTGATGATCCACCTACAAATGTGAACTGACGTTCAAAAATAAAACATTTGAAAACGGACCATTTTCCACATTTCTGAAGCATGACGTAATGGGGGGGGTGTTATCTCTTTTGTCGAAAATCAGCCGTTTTTGCTCGAACATTAAATGCCTCCAAATGGTATTTAATTAACTGCCCAAGCCCCTGGAAGCATGAAAATCACTTTAAACATGCTAATTTTAGCTCTAACACTGATGATCCACCTACAAATGTGAACTGACGTTCAAAAATAAAACATTTGAAAACGGACCATTTTCCACATTTCTGAAGCATGACGTAATGGGGGGGTGTTATCTCTTTTGTCGAAAATCAGCCGTTTTTGCTCGAACATTAAATGCCTCCAAATGGTATTTAATTAACTTCCCGGGGTGAAGAAACCCTTTTTGAGTACTCAGAGTGAGTAAATTGGCCATTTTCATGCACTTTTAACCATTCCATAAATCTTGTGTTTTGGGCCCCTGGAAGCATGAAAATCACTTTAAACATGCTAATTTTAGCTCTAACACTGATGATCCACCTACAAATGTGAACTGACGTTCAAAAATAAAACATTTGAAAACGGACCATTTTCCACATTTCTGAAGCATGACGTAATGGGGGGGTGTTATCTCTTTTGTCGAAAATCAGCCGTTTTTGCTCGAACATTAAATGCCTCCAAATGGTATTTAATTAACTTCCCGAGCCCCTGGAAGCATGAAAATCACTTTAAACATGCTAATTTTAGCTCTAACACTGATGATCCACCTACAAATGTGAACTGACGTTCAAAAATAAAACATTTGAAAACGGACCATTTTCCACATTTCTGAAGCATGACGTAATGGGGGGGTGTTATCTCTTTTGTCGAAAATCAGCCGTTTTTGCTCGAACATTAAATGCCTCCAAATGGTATTTAATTAACTTCCCGGGGTGAAGAAACCCTTTTTGAGTACTCAGAGTGAGTAAATTGGCCATTTGCATGCACTTTTAACCATTCCATAAATCTTGTGTTTTGGGGCCCTGGAAGCATGAAAATCACTTTAAACATGCTAATTTTAGCTCTAATACTGATGATCCACCTACAAATGTGAACTGATGTTCAAAAATAAAACATTTGAAAACGGACCATTTTCCACATTTCTGAAGCATGACGTAATGGGGGGGTGTTATCTCTTTTGTCGAAAATCAGCCGTTTTTGCTCGAACATTAAATGCCTCCAAATGGTATTTAATTAACTTCCCGGGGTGAAGAAACCTTTTTTGAGAACTCAGAGTGAGTAAATTGGCCATTTTCATGCACTTTTAACCATTCCATAAATCTTGTGTTTAGGGCCCCTGGAAGCATGAAAATCACTTTAAACATGCTAATTTTAGCTCTAACACTGATGATCCACCTACAAATGTGAACTGACGTTCAAAAATAAAACATTTGAAAACGGACCATTTTCCACATTTCTGAAGCATGACGTAATGGGGGGGTGTTATCTCTTTTGTCGAAAATCAGCCGTTTTTGCTCGAACATTAAATGCCTCCAAATGGTATTTAATTAACTGCCCAAGCCCCTGGAAGCATGAAAATCACTTTAAACATGCTAATTTTAGCTCTAACACTGATGATCCACCTACAAATGTGAACTGACGTTCAAAAATAAAACATTTGAAAACGGACCATTTTCCACATTTCTGAAGCATGACGTAATGGGGGGGTGTTATCTCTTTTGTCGAAAATCTGCCGTTTTTGCTCGAACATTAAATGCCTCCAAATGGTATTTAATTAACTTCCCGAGCCCATGGAAGCATGAAAATCACTTTAAACATGCTAATTTTAGCTCTAACACTGATGATCCACCTACAAATGTGAACCGACGTTCAAAAATAAAACATTTGAAAACGGACCATTTTCCACATTTCTGAAGCATGACGTAATGGGGGGGTGTTATCTCTTTTGTCGAAAATCAGCCGTTTTTGTTCGAACATTAAATGCCTCCAAATGGTATTTAATTAACTTCCCGAGCCCCTGGAAGCATGAAAATCACTTTAAACATGCTAATTTTAGCTCTAACACTGATGATCCACCTACAAATGTGAACTGACGTTCAAAAATAAAACATTTGAAAACGGACCATTTTCCACATTTCTGAAGCATGACGTAATGGGGGGGTGTTATCTCTTTTGTCGAAAATCAGCCGTTTTTGCTCGAACATTAAATGCCTCCAAATGGTATTTAATTAACTTCCCGAGCCCCTGGAAGCATGAAAATCACTTTAAACATGCTAATTTTAGCTCTAAGACTGATGATCCACCTACAAATGTGAACTGACGTTCAAAAATAAAACATTTGAAAACGGACCATTTTCCACATTTCTGAAGCATGACGTAATCGGGGGGTGTTATCTCTTTTGTCGAAAATCAGCCGTTTTTGCTGGAACATTAAATGCCTCCAAATGGTATTTAATTAACTTCCCGGGGTGAAGAAACCCTTTTTGAGAACTCAGAGTGAGTAAATTGGCCATTTTCATGCACTTTTAACCATTCCATAAATCTTGTATTTTGGGCCCCTGGAAGCATGAAAATCACTTTAAACATGCTAATTTTAGCTCTAACACTGATGATCCACCTACAAATGTGAACTGACGTTCAAAAATAAAACATTTGAAAACGGACCATTTTCCACATTTCTGAAGCATGACGTAATGGGGGGTGTTATCTCTTTTGTCGAAAATCAGCCGTTTTTGCTCGAACATTAAATGCCTCCAAATGGTATTTAATTAACTTCCCGAGCCCCTGGAAGCATGAAAATCACTTTAAACATGCTAATTTTAGCTCTAACACTGATGATCCACCTACAAATGTGAACTGACGTTCAAAAATAAAACATTTGAAAACGGACCATTTTCCACATTTCTGAAGCATGACGTAATGGGGGGGTGTTATCTCTTTTGTCGAAAATCAGCCGTTTTTGCTCGAACATTAAATGCCTCCAAATGGTATTTAATTAACTTCCCGAGCCCCTGGAAGCATGAAAATCACTTTAAACATGCTAATTTTAGCTCTAACACTGATGATCCACCTACAAATGTGAACTGACGTTCAAAAATAAAACATTTGAAAACGGACCATTTTCCACATTTCTGAAGCATGACTTAATGGGGGGGTGTTATCTCTTTTGTCGAAAATCAGCCGTTTTTGCTCGAACATTCAATGCCTCCAAATGGTATTTAATTAACTTCCCGGGGTGAAGAAACCCTTTTTGAGAACTCAGAGTGAGTAAATTGGCCATTTTCATGCACTTTTAACCATTCCATAAATCTTGTGTTTTGGGCCCCTGGAAGCATGAAAATCACTTTAAACATGCTAATTTTAGCTCTAACACTGATGATCCACCTACAAATGTGAACTGACGTTCAAAAATAAAACATTTGAAAACGGACCATTTTCCACATTTCTGAAGCATGACGTAATGGGGGGGTGTTATCTCTTTTGTCGAAAATCAGCCGTTTTTGCTCGAACATTAAATGCCTCCAAATGGTATTTAATTAACTTCCCGGGGTGAAGAAACCCTTTTTGAGTACTCAGAGTGAGTAAATTGGCCATTTTCATGCACTTTTAACCATTCCATAAATCTTGTGTTTTGGGCCCCTGGAAGCATGAAAATCACTTTAAACATGCTAATTTTAGCTCTAACACTGATGATCCACCTACAAATGTGAACTGACGTTCAAAAATAAAACATTTGAAAACGGACCATTTTCCACATTTCTGAAGCATGACGTAATGGGGGGGTGTTATCTCTTTTGTCGAAAATCGGCCGTTTTTGCTCGAACATTAAATGCCTCCAAATGGTATTTAATTAACTTCCCGAGCCCCTGGAAGCATGAAAATCACTTTAAACATTCTAATTTTAGCTCTAACACTGATGATCCACCTACAAATGTGAACTGACGTTCAAAAATAAAACATTTGAAAACGGACCATTTTCCACATTTCTGAAGCATGACGTAATGGGGGGGTGTTATCTCTTTTGTCGAAAATCAGCCGTTTTTGCTCGAACATTAAATGCCTCCAAATGGTATTTAATTAACTTCCCGGGGTGAAGAAACCCTTTTTGAGTACTCAGAGTGAGTAAATTGGCCATTTCATGCACTTTTAACCATTCCATAAATCTTGTGTTTTGGGCCCCTGGAAGCATGAAAATCACTTTAAACATGCTAATTTTAGCTCTAACACTGATGATCCACCTACAAATGTGAACTGACGTTCAAAAATAAAACATTTGAAAACGGACCATTTTCCACATTTCTGAAGCATGACGTAATGGGGGGGTGTTATCTCTTTTGTCGAAAATCAGCCGTTTTTGCTCAAACATTAAATGCCTCCAAATGGTATTTAATTAACTTCCCGAGCCCCTGGAAGCATGAAAATCACTTTAAACATGCTAATTTTAGCTCTAACACTGATGATCCACCTACAAATGTGAACTGACGTTCAAAAATAAAACATTTGAAAACGGACCATTTTCCACATTTCTGAAGCATGACGTAATGGGGGGGTGTTATCTCTTTTGTCGAAAATCAGCCGTTTTTGCTCGAACATTAAATGCCTCCAAATGGTATTTAATTAACTTCCCGGGGTGAAGAAACCCTTTTTGAGTACTCAGAGTGAGTAAATTGGCCATTTGCATGCACTTTTAACCATTCCATAAATCTTGTGTTTTGGGCCCCTGGAAGCATGAAAATCACTTTAAACATGCTAATTTTAGCTCTAATACTGATGATCCACCTACAAATGTGAACTGACGTTCAAAAATAAAACATTTGAAAACGGACCATTTTCCACATTTCTGAAGCATGACGTAATGGGGGGGTGTTATCTCTTTTGTCGAAAATCAGCCGTTTTTGCTCGAACATTAAATGCCTCCAAATGGTATTTAATTAACTTCCCGGGGTGAAGAAACCCTTTTTGAGAACTCAGAGTGAGTAAATTGGCCATTTTCATGCACTTTTAACCATTCCATAAATCTTGTGTTTAGGGCCCCTGGAAGCATGAAAATCACTTTAAACATGCTAATTTTAGCTCTAACACTGATGATCCACCTACAAATGTGAACTGACGTTCAAAAATAAAACATTTGAAAACGGACCATTTTCCACATTTCTGAAGCATGACGTAATGGGGGGGTGTTATCTCTTTTGTCGAAAATCAGCCGTTTTTGCTCGAACATTAAATGCCTCCAAATGGTATTTAATTAACTGCCCGAGCCCCTGGAAGCATGAAAATCACTTTAAACATGCTAATTTTAGCTCTAACACTGATGATCCACCTACAAATGTGAACTGACGTTCAAAAATAAAACATTTGAAAACGGACCATTTTCCACATTTCTGAAGCATGACGTAATGGGGGGGTGTTATCTCTTTTGTCGAAAATCTGCTGTTTTTGCTCGAACATTAAATGCCTCCAAATGGTATTTAATTAACTTCCCGAGCCCATGGAAGCATGAAAATCACTTTAAACATGCTAATTTTAGCTCTAACACTGATGATCCACCTACAAATGTGAACTGACGTTCAAAAATAAAACATTTGAAAACGGACCATTTTCCACATTTCTGAAGCATGACGTAATGGGGGGGTGTTATCTCTTTTGTCGAAAATCAGCCGTTTTTGCTCGAACATTAAATGCCTCCAAATGGAATTTAATTAACTTCCCGGGGTGAAGAAACCCTTTTTGAGTACTCAGAGTGAGTAAATTGGCCATTTTCATGCACTTTTAACCATTCCATAAATCTTGTGTTTTGGGCCCCTGGAAGCATGAAAATCACTTTAAACATGCTAATTTTAGCTCTAACACTGATGATCCACCTACAAATGTGAACTGACGTTCAAAAATAAAACATTTGAAAACGGACCATTTTCCACATTTCTGAAACATGACGTAATGGGGGGGTGTTATCTCTTTTGTCGAAAATCAGCCGTTTTTGCTCGAACATTAAATGCCTCCAAATGGTATTTAATTAACTTCCCGAGCCCCTGGAAGCATGAAAATCACTTTAAACATGCTAATTTTAGCTCTAACACTGATGATCCACCTACAAATGTGAACTGACGTTCAAAAATAAAACATTTGAAAATGGACCATTTTCCACATTTCTGAAGCATGACGTAATGGGGGGGGTGTTATCTCTTTTGTCGAAAATCAGCCGTTTTTGCTCGAACATTAAATGCTTCCAAATGGTATTTAATTAACTTCCTGGGGTGAAGAAACCCTTTTTGAGAACTCAGAGTGAGTAAATTGGCCATTTTCATGCACTTTTAACCATTCCATAAATCTTGTGTTTAGGGCCCCTGGAAGCATGAAAATCACTTTAAACATGCTAATTTTAGCTCTAACACTGATGATCCACCTACAAATGTGAACTGACGTTCAAAAATAAAACATTTGAAAACGGTCCATTTTCCACATTTCTGAAGCATGACGTAATGGGGGGGTGTTATCTCTTTTGTCGAAAATCAGCCGTTTTTGCTCGAACATTAAATGCCTCCAAATGGTATTTAATTAACTTCCCGAGCCCCTGGAAGCATGAAAATCACTTTAAACATGCTAATTTTAGCTCTAACACTGATGATCCACCTACAAATGTGAACTGACGTTCAAAAATAAAACATTTGAAAACGGACCATTTTCCACATTTCTGAAGCATGACGTAATGGGGGGGTGTTATCTCTTTTGTCGAAAATCAGCCGTTTTTGCTCGAACATTAAATGCCTCCAAATGGTATTTATTTCACTTCCCGAGCCCCTGGAAGCATGAAAATCACTTTAAACATGCTAATTTTAGCTCTAACGCTGATGATCCACCTACAAATGTGAACTGACGTACAAAAATAAAACATTTGAAAACGGACCATTTTCCACATTTCTGAAGCATGACGTAATGGGGGGGTGTTATCTCTTTTGTCGAAAATCAGCCGTTTTTGCTCGAACATTAAATGCCTCCAAATGGTATTTAATTAACTTCCCGGGGTGAAGAAACCCTTTTTGAGAACTCAGAGTGAGTAAATTGGCCATTTTCATGCACTTTTAACCATTCCATAAATCTTGTGTTTAGGGCCCCTGGAAGCATGAAAATCACTTTAAACATGCTAATTTTAGCTCTAACACTGATGATCCACCTACCAATGTGAACTGACGTTCAAAAATAAAACATTTGAAAACGGACCATTTTCCACATTTCTGAAGCATGACGTAATGGGGGGGTGTTATCTCTTTTGTCGAAAATCAGCCGTTTTTGCTCGAACATTAAATGCCTCCAAATGGTATTTAATTAACTTCCCGAGCCCCTGGAAGCATGAAAATCACTTTAAACATGCTAATTTTAGCTCTAACACTGATGATCCACCTACAAATGTGAACTGACGTTCAAAAATAAAACATTTGAAAACGGACCATTTTCCACATTTCTGAAGCATGACGTAATGGGGGGTGTTATCTCTTTTGTCAAAAATCAGCCGTTTTTGCTCGAACATTAAATGCCTCCAAATGGTATTTAATTAACTTCCCGAGCCCCTGGAAGCATGAAAATCACTTTAAACATGCTAATTTTAGCTCTAACACTGATGATCCACCTACAAATGTGAACTGACGTTCAAAAATAAAACATTTGAAAACGGACCATTTTTCTACATTTCTGAAGCATGACGTAATGGGGGGGGTGTTATCTCTTTTGTCGAAAATCAGCCGTTTTTGCTCGAACATTAAATGCCTCCAAATGGTATTTAATTAACTTCCCGAGCCCCTGGAAGCATGAAAATCACTTTAAACATGCTAATTTTAGCTCTAACACTGATGATCCACCTACAAATGTGAACTGACGTTCAAAAATAAAACATTTGAAAACGGACCATTTTCCACATTTCTGAAGCATGACGTAATGAGGGGGTGTTATCTCTTTTGTCGCAAATCAGCCGTTTTTGCTGGAACATTAAATGCCTCCAAATGGTATTTAATTAACTTCCCGGGGTGAAGAAACCCTTTTTGAGAACTCAGAGTGAGTAAATTGGCCATTTTCATGCACTTTTAACCATTCCATAAATCTTGTGTTTTGGGCCCCTGGAAGCATGAAAATCACTTTAAACATGCTAATTTTAGCTCTAACACTGATGATCCACCTACAAATGTGAACTGACGTTCAAAAATAAAACATTTGAAAACGGACCATTTTCCACATTTCTGAAGCATGACGTAATGGGGGGGTGTTATCTCTTTTGTCGAAAATCAGCCGTTTTTGCTCGAACATTAAATGCCTCCAAATGGTATTTAATTAACTGCCCGAGCCCCTGGAAGCATGAAAATCACTTTAAACATGCTAATTTTAGCTCTAACACTGATGATCCACCTACAAATGTGAACTGACGTTCAAAAATAAAACATTTGAAAACGGACCATTTTCCACATTTCTGAAGCATGACGTAATGGGGGGTGTTATCTCTTTTGTCGAAAATCAGCCGTTTTTGCTCGAACATTAAATGCCTCCAAATGGTATTTAATTAACTTCCCGAGCCCCTGGAAGCATGAAAATCACTTTAAACACGCTAATTTTAGCTCTAACACTGATGATCCACCTACAAATGTGAACTGACGTTCAAAAATAAAACATTTGAAAACGGACCATTTTCCACATTTCTGAAGCATGACTTAATGGGGGGGTGTTATCTCTTTTGTCGAAAATCAGCCGTTTTTGCTCGAACATTCAATGCCTCCAAATGGTATTTAATTAACTTCCCGGGGTGAAGAAACCCTTTTTGAGAACTCAGAGTGAGTAAATTGGCAATTTTCATGCACTTTTAACCATTCCATAAATCTTGTGTTTTGGGCCCCTGGAAGCATGAAAATCACTTTAAACATGCTAATTTTAGCTCTAACACTGATGATCCACCTACAAATGTGAACTGACGTTCAAAAATAAAACATTTTAAAACGGACCATTTTCCACATTTCTGAAGCATGACGTAATGGGGGGGTGTTATCTCTTTTGTCGAAAATCAGCCGTTTTTGCTCGAACATTAAATGCCTCCAAATGGTATTTAATTAACTTCCCGGGGTGAAGAAACCCTTTTTGAGTACTCAGAGTGAGTAAATTGGCCATTTTCATGCACTTTTAACCATTCCATAAATCTTGTGTTTTGGGCCCCTGGAAGCATGAAAATCACTTTAAACATGCTAATTTTAGCTCTAACACTGATGATCCACCTACAAATGTGAACTGACGTTCAAAAATAAAACATTTGAAAACGGACCATTTTCCACATTTCTGAAGCATGACGTAATGGGGGGGTGTTATCTCTTTTGTCGAAAATCGGCCGTTTTTGCTCGAACATTAAATGCCTCCAAATGGTATTTAATTAACTTCCCGAGCCCCTGGAAGCATGAAAATCACTTTAAACATTCTAATTTTAGCTCTAACACTGATGATCCACCTACAAATGTGAACTGACGTTCAAAAATAAAACATTTGAAAACGGACCATTTTCCACATTTCTGAAGCATGACGTAATGGGGGGGTGTTATCTCTTTTGTCGAAAATCAGCCGTTTTTGCTCGAACATTAAATGCCTCCAAATGGTATTTAATTAACTTCCCGGGGTGAAGAAACCCTTTTTGAGAACTCAGAGTGAGTAAATTGGCCATTTTCATGCACTTTTAACCATTCCATAAATCTTGTGTTTAGGGCCCCTGGAAGCATGAAAATCACTTTAAACATGCTAATTTTAGCTCTAACACTGATGATCCACCTACAAATGTGAACTGACGTTCAAAAATAAAACATTTGAAAACGGACCATTTTCCACATTTCTGAAGCATGACGTAATGGGGGGGTGTTATCTCTTTTGTCGAAAATCAGCCGTTTTTGCTCGAACATTAAATGCCTCCAAATGGTATTTAATTAACTGCCCGAGCCCCTGGAAGCATGAAAATCACTTTAAACATGCTAATTTTAGCTCTAACACTGATGATCCACCTACAAATGTGAACTGACGTTCAAAAATAAAACATTTGAAAACGGACCATTTTCCACATTTCTGAAGCATGACGTAATGGGGGGGTGTTATCTCTTTTGTCGAAAATCAGCCGTTTTTGCTCGAACATTAAATGCCTCCAAATGGTATTTAATTAACTTCCCGGGGTGAAGAAACCCTTTTTGAGTACTCAGAGTGAGTAAATTGGCCATTTGCATGCACTTTTAACCATTCCATAAATCTTGTGTTTTGGGCCCCTGGAAGCATGAAAATCACTTTAAACATGCTAATTTTAGCTCTAATACTGATGATCCACCTACAAATGTGAACTGACGTTCAAAAATAAAACATTTGAAAACGGACCATTTTCCACATTTCTGAAGCATGACGTAATGGGGGGGTGTTATCTCTTTTGTCGAAAATCGGCCGTTTTTGCTCGAACATTAAATGCCTCCAAATGGTATTTAATTAACTTCCCGAGCCCCTGGAAGCATGAAAATCACTTTAAACATTCTAATTTTAGCTCTAACACTGATGATCCACCTACAAATGTGAACTGACGTTCAAAAATAAAACATTTGAAAACGGACCATTTTCCACATTTCTGAAGCATGACGTAATGGGGGGGTGTTATCTCTTTTGTCGAAAATCAGCCGTTTTTGCTCGAACATTAAATGCCTCCAAATGGTATTTAATTAACTTCCCGGGGTGAAGAAACCCTTTTTGAGTACTCAGAGTGAGTAAATTGGCCATTTGCATGCACTTTTAACCATTCCATAAATCTTGTGTTTTGGGCACCTGGAAGCATGAAAATCACTTTAAACATGCTAATTTTAGCTCTAATACTGATGATCCACCTACAAATGTGAACTGACGTTCAAAAATAAAACATTTGAAAACGGACCATTTTCCACATTTCTGAAGCATGACGTAATGGGGGGGTGTTATCTCTTTTGTCGAAAATCAGCCGTTTTTGCTCGAACATTAAATGCCTCCAAATGGTATTTAATTAACTTCCCGGGGTGAAGAAACCCTTTTTGAGAACTCAGAGTGAGTAAATTGGCCATTTTCATGCACTTTTAACCATTCCATAAATCTTGTGTTTAGGGCCCCTGGAAGCATGAAAATCACTTTAAACATGCTAATTTTAGCTCTAACACTGATGATCCACCTACAAATGTGAACTGACGTTCAAAAATAAAACATTTGAAAACGGACCATTTTCCACATTTCTGAAGCATGACGTAATGGGGGGGTGTTATCTCTTTTGTCGAAAATCAGCCGTTTTTGCTCGAACATTAAATGCCTCCAAATGGTATTTAATTAACTGCCCGAGCCCCTGGAAGCATGAAAATCACTTTAAACATGCTAATTTTAGCTCTAACACTGATGATCCACCTACAAATGTGAACTGACGTTCAAAAATAAAACATTTGAAAACGGACCATTTTCCACATTTCTGAAGCATGACGTAATGGGGGGGTGTTATCTCTTTTGTCGAAAATCAGCCGTTTTTGCTCGAACATTAAATGCCTCCAAATGGTATTTAATTAACTTCCCGGGGTGAAGAAACCCTTTTTGAGTACTCAGAGTGAGTAAATTGGCCATTTTCATGCACTTTTAACCATTCCATAAATCTTGTGTTTTGGGCCCCTGGAAGCATGAAAATCACTTTAAACATGCTAATTTTAGCTCTAACACTGATGATCCACCTACAAATGTGAACTGACGTTCAAAAATAAAACATTTGAAAACGGACCATTTTCCACATTTCTGAAGCATGACGTAATGGGGGGGTGTTATCTCTTTTGTCGAAAATCAGCCGTTTTTGCTCGAACATTAAATGCCTCCAAATGGTATTTAATTAACTTCCCGAGCCCCTGGAAGCATGAAAATCACTTTAAACATGCTAATTTTAGCTCTAACACTGATGATCCACCTACAAATGTGAACTGACGTTCAAAAATAAAACATTTGAAAACGGACCATTTTCCACATTTCTGAAGCATGACGTAATGGGGGGGTGTTATCTCTTTTGTCGAAAATCAGCCGTTTTTGCTCGAACATTAAATGCCTCCAAATGGTATTTAATTAACTTCCCGGGGTGAAGAAACCCTTTTTGAGTACTCAGAGTGAGTAAATTGGCCATTTGCATGCACTTTTAACCATTCCATAAATCTTGTGTTTTGGGCCCCTGGAAGCATGAAAATCACTTTAAACATGCTAATTTTAGCTCTAATACTGATGATCCACCTACAAATGTGAACTGACGTTCAAAAATAAAACATTTGAAAACGGACCATTTTCCACATTTCTGAAGCATGACGTAATGGGGGGGTGTTATCTCTTTTGTCGAAAATCAGCCGTTTTTGCTCGAACATTAAATGCCTCCAAATGGTATTTAATTAACTTCCCGGGGTGAAGAAACCCTTTTTGAGAACTCAGAGTGAGTAAATTGGCCATTTTCATGCACTTTTAACCATTCCATAAATCTTGTGTTTAGGGCCCCTGGAAGCATGAAAATCACTTTAAACATGCTAATTTTAGCTCTAACACTGATGATCCACCTACAAATGTGAACTGACGTTCAAAAATAAAACATTTGAAAACGGACCATTTTCCACATTTCTGAAGCATGACGTAATGGGGGGGTGTTATCTCTTTTGTCGAAAATCAGCCGTTTTTGCTCGAACATTAAATGCCTCCAAATGGTATTTAATTAACTGCCCGAGCCCCTGGAAGCATGAAAATCACTTTAAACATGCTAATTTTAGCTCTAACACTGATGATCCACCTACAAATGTGAACTGACGTTCAAAAATAAAACATTTGAAAACGGACCATTTTCCACATTTCTGAAGCATGACGTAATGGGGGGGTGTTATCTCTTTTGTCGAAAATCTGCCGTTTTTGCTCGAACATTAAATGCCTCCAAATGGTATTTAATTAACTTCCCGAGCCCATGGAAGCATGAAAATCACTTTAAACATGCTAATTTTAGCTCTAACACTGATGATCCACCTACAAATGTGAACTGACGTTCAAAAATAAAACATTTGAAAACGGACCATTTTCCACATTTCTGAAGCATGACGTAATGGGGGGGTGTTATCTCTTTTGTCGAAAATCAGCCGTTTTTGCTCGAACATTAAATGCCTCCAAATGGAATTTAATTAACTTCCCGGGGTGAAGAAACCCTTTTTGAGTACTCAGAGTGAGTAAATTGGCCATTTTCATGCACTTTTAACCATTCCATAAATCTTGTGTTTTGGGCCCCTGGAAGCATGAAAATCACTTTAAACATGCTAATTTTAGCTCTAACACTGATGATCCACCTACAAATGTGAACTGACGTTCAAAAATAAAACATTTGAAAACGGACCATTTTCCACATTTCTGAAGCATGACGTAATGGGGGGGTGTTATCTCTTTTGTCGAAAATCAGCCGTTTTTGCTCGAACATTAAATGCCTCCAAATGGTATTTAATTAACTTCCCGAGCCCCTGGAAGCATGAAAATCACTTTAAACATGCTAATTTTAGCTCTAACACTGATGATCCACCTACAAATGTGAACTGACGTTCAAAAATAAAACATTTGAAAACGGACCATTTTCCACATTTCTGAAGCATGACGAAATGGGGGGGGGTGTTATCTCTTTTGTCGAAAATCAGCCATTTTTGCTCGAACATTAAATGCCTCCAAATGGTATTTATTTCACTTCCCGAGCCCCTGGAAGCATGAAAATCACTTTAAACATGCTAATTTTAGCTCTAACACTGATGATCCACCTACAAATGTGAACTGACGTTCAAAAATATAACATTTGAAAACGGACCATTTTCCACATTTCTGAAGCATGACGTAATGGGGGGGGTGTTATCTCTTTTGTCGAAAATCAGCCGTTTTTGCTCGAACATTAAATGCTTCCAAATGGTATTTAATTAACTTCCTGGGGTGAAGAAACCCTTTTTGAGAACTCAGAGTGAGTAAATTGGCCATTTTCATGCACTTTTAACCATTCCATAAATCTTGTGTTTAGGGCCCCTGGAAGCATGAAAATCACTTTAAACATGCTAATTTTAGCTCTAACACTGATGATCCACCTACAAATGTGAACTGACGTTCAAAAATAAAACATTTGAAAACGGACCATTTTCCACATTTCTGAAGCATGACGTAATGGGGGGGGTGTTATCTCTTTTGTCGAAAATCAGCCGTTTTTGCTCGAACATTAAATGCCTCCAAATGGTATTTAATTAACTTCCCAAACCCCTGGAAGCATGAAAATCACTTTAAACATGCTAATTTTAGCTCTAACACTGATGATCCACCTACAAATGTGAACTGACGTTCAAAAATAAAACATTTGAAAACGGACCATTTTCCACATTTCTGAAGCATGACGTATTGGGGGGGTGTTATCTCTTTTGTCGAAAATCAGCCGTTTTTGCTCGAACATTAAATGCCTCCAAATGGTATTTAATTAACTTCCCGAGCCCCTGGAAGCATGAAAATCACTTTAAACATGCTAATTTTAGCTCTAACACTGATGATCCACCTACAAATGTGAACTGACGTTCAAAAATAAAACATTTGAAAACGGACCATTTTCCACATTTCTGAAGCATGACGTAATGGGGGGGTGTTATCTCTTTTGTCGAAAATCAGCCGTTTTTGCTCGAACATTAAATGCCTCCAAATGGTATTTAATTAACTTCCCGAGCCCCTGGAAGCATGAAAATCACTTTAAACATGCTAATTTTAGCTCTAACACTGATGATCCACCTACAAATGTGAACTGACGTTCAAAAATAAAACATTTGAAAAAGGACCATTTTCCACATTTCTGAAGCATGACGAAATGGGGGGGTGTTATCTCTTTTGTCGAAAATCAGCCGTTTTTGCTCGAACATTAAATGCCTCCAAATGGTATTTAATTAACTTCCCGGGGTGAAGAAACCCTTTTTGAGAACTCAGAGTGAGTAAATTGGCCATTTTCATGCACTTTTAACCATTCCATAAATCTTGTGTTTTGGGCCCCTGGAAGCATGAAAATCACTTTAAACATGCTAATTTTAGCTCTAACACTGATGATCCACCTACAAATGTGAACTGACGTTCAAAAATAAAACATTTGAAAACGGACTATTTTCCACATTTCTGAAGCATGACGTAATGGGGGGGTGTTATCTCTTTTGTCGAAAATCAGCCGTTTTTGCTCGAACATTAAATGCCTCCAAATGGTATTTAATTAACTTCCCGAGCCCCTGGAAGCATGAAAATCACTTTAAACATGCTAATTTTAGCTCTAACACTGATGATCCACCTACAAATGAGAACTGACGTTCAAAAATAAAACATTTGAAAACGGACCATTTTCCACATTTCTGAAGCATGACGTAATGGGGGGGTGTTATCTCTTTTGTCGAAAATCAGCCGTTTTTGCTCGAACATTAAATGCCTCCAAATGGTATTTATTTTACTTCCCGAGCCCCTGGAAGCATGAAAATCACTTTAAACATGCTAATTTTAGCTCTAACGCTGATGATCCACCTACAAATGTGAACTGACGTTCAAAAATAAAACATTTGAAAACGGACCATTTTCCACATTTCTGAAGCATGACGTAATGGGGGGGTGTTATCTCTTTTGTCGAAAATCAGCCGTTTTTGCTCGAACATTAAATGCCTCCAAATGGTATTTAATTAACTTCCCGGGGTGAAGAAACCCTTTTTGAGAACTCAGAGTGAGTAAATTGGCCATTTTCATGCACTTTTAACCATTCCATAAATCTTGTGTTTAGGGCCCCTGGAAGCATGAAAATCACTTTAAACATGCTAATTTTAGCTCTAACACTGATGATCCACCTACAAATGTGAACTGACGTTCAAAAATAAAACATTTGAAAACGGACCATTTTCCACATTTCTGAAGCATGACGTAATGGGGGGGTGTTATCTCTTTTGTCGAAAATCAGCCGTTTTTGCTCGAACATTAAATGCCTCCAAATGGTATTTAATTAACTTCCCGAGCCCCTGGAAGCATGAAAATCACTTTAAACATGCTAATTTTAGCTCTAACACTGATGATCCACCTACAAATGTGAACTGACGTTCAAAAATAAAACATTTGAAAACGGACCATTTTCCACATTTCTGAAGCATGACGTAATGGGGGGTGTTATCTCTTTTGTCAAAAATCAGCCGTTTTTGCTCGAACATTAAATGCCTCCAAATGGTATTTAATTAACTTCCCGAGCCCCTGGAAGCATGAAAATCACTTTAAACATGCTAATTTTAGCTCTAACACTGATGATCCACCTACAAATGTGAACTGACGTTCAAAAATAAAACATTTGAAAACGGACCATTTTCCACATTTCTGAAGCATGACGTAATGGGGGGGTGTTATCTCTTTTGTCGAAAATCAGCCGTTTTTGCTCGAACATTAAATGCCTCCAAATGGTATTTAATTAACTTCCCGAGCCCCTGGAAGCATGAAAATCACTTTAAACATGCTAATTTTAGCTCTAACACTGATGATCCACCTACAAATGTGAACTGACGTTCAAAAATAAAACATTTGAAAACGGACCATTTTCCACATTTCTGAAGCATGACGTAATGGGGGGGTGTTATCTCTTTTGTCGCAAATCAGCCGTTTTTGCTGGAACATTAAATGCCTCCAAATGGTATTTAATTAACTTCCCGGGGTGAAGAAACCCTTTTTGAGAACTCAGAGTGAGTAAATTGGCCATTTTCATGCACTTTTAACCATTCCATAAATCTTGTGTTTTGGGCCCCTGGAAGCATGAAAATCACTTTAAACATGCTAATTTTAGCTCTAACACTGATGATCCACCTACAAATGTGAACTGACGTTCAAAAATAAAACATTTGAAAACGGACCATTTTCCACATTTCTGAAGCATGACGTAATGGGGGGGTGTTATCTCTTTTGTCCAAAATCAGCCGTTTTTGCTCGAACATTAAATGCCTCCAAATGGTATTTAATTAACTTCCCGAGCCCCTGGAAGCATGAAAATCACTTTAAACATGCTAATTTTAGCTCTAACACTGATGATCCACCTACAAATGTGAACTGACGTTCAAAAATAAAACATTTGAAAACGGACCATTTTCCACATTTCTGAAGCATGACTTAATGGGGGGGTGTTATCTCTTTTGTCGAAAATCAGCCGTTTTTGCTCGAACATTAAATGCCTCCAAATGGTATTTAATTAACTTCCCGAGACCCTGGAAGCATGAAAATCACTTTAAACATGCTAATTTTAGCTCTAACACTGATGATCCACCTACAAATGTGAACTGACGTTCAAAAATAAAACGTTTGAAAACGGACCATTTTCCACATTTCTGAAGCATGACGTAATGGGGGGGTGTTATCTCTTTTGTCGAAAATCAGCCGTTTTTGCTGGAACATTAAATGCCTCCAAATGGTATTTAATTAACTTCCCGGGGTGAAGAAACCCTTTTTGAGAACTCAGAGTGAGTAAATTGGCCATTTTCATGCACTTTTAACCATTCCATAAATCTTGTGTTTTGGGCCCCTGGAAGCATGAAAATCACTTTAAACATGCTAATTTTAGCTCTAACACTGATGATCCACCTACAAATGTGAACTGACGTTCAAAAATAAAACATTTGAAAACGGACCATTTTCCACATTTCTGAAGCATGACGTAATGGGGGGGTGTTATCTCTTTTGTCGAAAATCAGCCGTTTTTGCTCGAACATTAAATGCCTCCAAATGGTATTTAATTAACTGCCCGAGCCCCTGGAAGCATGAAAATCACTTTAAACATGCTAATTTTAGCTCTAACACTGATGATCCACCTACAAATGTGAACTGACGTTCAAAAATAAAACATTTGAAAACGGACCATTTTCCACATTTCTGAAGCATGACGTAATGGGGGGTGTTATCTCTTTTGTCGAAAATCAGCCGTTTTTGCTCGAACATTAAATGCCTCCAAATGGTATTTAATTAACTTCCCGGGGTGAAGAAACCCTTTTTGAGTACTCAGAGTGAGTAAATTGGCCATTTTCATGCACTTTTAACCATTCCATAAATCTTGTGTTTTGGGCCCCTGGAAGCATGAAAATCACTTTAAACATGCTAATTTTTAGCTCTAACACTGATGATCCACCTACAAATGTGAACTGACGTTCAAAAATAAAACATTTGAAAACGGACCATTTTCCACATTTCTGAAGCATGACGTAATGGGGGGGTGTTATCTCTTTTGTCGAAAATCAGCCGTTTTTGCTCGAACATTAAATGCCTCCAAATGGTATTTAATTAACTTCCCGAGCCCCTGGAAGCATGAAAATCACTTTAAACATGCTAATTTTAGCTCTAACACTGATGATCCACCTACAAATGTGAACTGACGTTCAAAAATAAAACATTTGAAAACGGACCATTTTCCACATTTCTGAAGCATGACGTAATGGGGGGGTGTTATCTCTTTTGTCGAAAATCAGCCGATTTTGCTCGAACATTAAATGCCTCCAAATGGTATTTAATTAACTTCCCGGGGTGAAGAAACCCTTTTTGAGTACTCAGAGTGAGTAAATTGGCCATTTGCATGCACTTTTAACCATTCCATAAATCTTGTGTTTTGGGCCCTCGAAGCATGAAAATCACTTTAAACATGCTAATTTTAGCTCTAATACTGATGATCCACCTACAAATGTGAACTGACGTTCAAAAATAAAACATTTGAAAACGGACCATTTTCCACATTTCTGAAGCATGACGTAATGGGGGGGTGTTATCTCTTTTGTCGAAAATCAGCCGTTTTTGCTCGAACATTAAATGCCTCCAAATGGTATTTAATTAACTTCCCGGGGTGAAGAAACCCTTTTTGAGAACTCAGAGTGAGTAAATTGGCCATTTTCATGCACTTTTAACCATTCCATAAATCTTGTGTTTAGGGCCCCTGGAAGCATGAAAATCACTTTAAACATGCTAATTTTAGCTCTAACACTGATGATCCACCTACAAATGTGAACTGACGTTCAAAAATAAAACATTTGAAAACGACCATTTTCCACATTTCTGAAGCATGACGTAATGGGGGGGTGTTATCTCTTTTGTCGAAAATCAGCCGTTTTTGCTCGAACATTAAATGCCTCCAAATGGTATTTAATTAACTGCCCGAGCCCCTGGAAGCATGAAAATCACTTTAAACATGCTAATTTTAGCTCTAACACTGATGATCCACCTACAAATGTGAACTGACGTTCAAAAATAAAACATTTGAAAACGGACCATTTTCCACATTTCTGAAGCATGACGTAATGGGGGGGTGTTATCTCTTTTGTCGAAAATCAGCCGTTTTTGCTCGAACATTAAATGCCTCCAAATGGTATTTAATTAACTTCCCGAGCCCATGGAAGCATGAAAATCACTTTAAACATGCTAATTTTAGCTCTAACACTGATGATCCACCTACAAATGTGAACTGACGTTCAAAAATAAAACATTTGAAAACGGACCATTTTCCACATTTCTGAAGCATGACGTAATGGGGGGGTGTTATCTCTTTTGTCGAAAATCAGCCGTTTTTGCTCGAACATTAAATGCCTCCAAATGGTATTTAATTAACTTCCCGGGGTGAAGAAACCCTTTTTGAGAACTCAGAGTGAGTAAATTGGCCATTTTCATGCACTTTTAACCATTCCATAAATCTTGTGTTTTGGGCCCCCGGAAGCATGAAAATCACTTTAAACATGCTAATTTTAGCTCTAACACTGATGATCCACCTACAAATGTGAACTGACGTTCAAAAATAAAACATTTGAAAACGGACCATTTTCCACATTTCTGAAGCATGACGTAATGGGGGGGTGTTATCTCTTTTGTCGAAAATCAGCCGTTTTTGCTCGAACATTAAATGCCTCCAAATGGAATTTAATTAACTTCCCGGGGTGAAGAAACCCTTTTTGAGTACTCAGAGTGAGTAAATTGGCCATTTTCATGCACTTTTAACCATTCCATAAATCTTGTGTTTTGGGCCCCTGGAAGCATGAAAATCACTTTAAACATGCTAATTTTAGCTCTAACACTGATGATCCACCTACAAATGTGAACTGACGTTCAAAAATAAAACATTTGAAAACGGACCATTTTCCACATTTCTGAAGCATGACGTAATGGGGGGGTGTTATCTCTTTTGTCGAAAATCAGCCGTTTTTGCTCGAACATTAAATGCCTCCAAATGGTATTTAATTAACTTCCCGAGCCCCTGGAAGCATGAAAATCACTTTAAACATGCTAATTTTAGCTCTAACACTGATGATCCACCTACAAATGTGAACTGACGTTCAAAAATAAAACATTTGAAAACGGACCATTTTCCACATTTCTGAAGCATGACGTAATGGGGGGGGGGTGTTATCTCTTTTGTCGAAAATCAGCCATTTTTGCTCGAACATTAAATGCCTCCAAATGGTATTTATTTCACTTCCCGAGCCCCTGGAAGCATGAAAATCACTTTAAACATGCTAATTTTAGCTCTAACACTGATGATCCACCTACAAATGTGAACTGACGTTCAAAAATATAACATTTGAAAACGGACCATTTTCCACATTTCTGAAGCATGACGTAATGGGGGGGGTGTTATCTCTTTTGTCGAAAATCAGCCGTTTTTGCTCGAACATTAAATGCCTCCAAATGGTATTTAATTAACTTCCTGGGGTGAAGAAACCCTTTTTGAGAACTCAGAGTGAGTAAATTGGCCATTTTCATGCACTTTTAACCATTCCATAAATCTTGTGTTTAGGGCCCCTGGAAGCATGAAAATCACTTTAAACATGCTAATTTTAGCTCTAACACTGATGATCCACCTACAAATGTGAACTGACGTTCAAAAATAAAACATTTGAAAACGGACCATTTTCCACATTTCTGAAGCATGACGTAATGGGGGGGTGTTATCTCTTTTGTCGAAAATCAGCCGTTTTTGCTCGAACATTAAATGCCTCCAAATGGTATTTAATTAACTTCCCAAACCCCTGGAAGCATGAAAATCACTTTAAACATGCTAATTTTAGCTCTAATACTGATGATCCACCTACAAATGTGAACTGACGTTCAAAAATAAAACATTTGAAAACGGACCATTTTCCACATTTCTGAAGCATGACGTAATGGGGGGGTGTTATCTCTTTTGTCGAAAATCAGCCGTTTTTGCTCGAACATTAAATGCCTCCAAATGGTATTTAATTAACTTCCCGAGCCCCTGGAAGCATGAAAATCACTTTAAACATGCTAATTTTAGCTCTAACACTGATGATCCACCTACAAATGTGAACTGACGTTCAAAAATAAAACATTTGAAAACGGACCATTTTCCACATTTCTGAAGCATGACGTAATGGGGGGGTGTTATCTCTTTTGTCGAAAATCAGCCGTTTTTGCTCGAACATTAAATGCCTCCAAATGGTATTTATTTCACTTCCCGAGCCCCTGGAAGCATGAAAATCACTTTAAACATGCTAATTTTAGCTCTAACGCTGATGATCCACCTACAAATGTGAACTGACGTTCAAAAATAAAACATTTGAAAACGGACCATTTTCCACATTTCTGAAGCATGACGTAATGGGGGGGTGTTATCTCTTTTGTCGAAAATCAGCCGTTTTTGCTCGAACATTAAATGCCTCCAAATGGTATTTAATTAACTTCCCGGGGTGAAGAAACCCTTTTTGAGAACTCAGAGTGAGTAAATTGGCCATTTTCATGCACTTTTAACCATTCCATAAATCTTGTGTTTAGGGCCCCTGGAAGCATGAAAATCACTTTAAACATGCTAATTTTAGCTCTAACACTGATGATCCACCTACAAATGTGAACTGACGTTCAAAAATAAAACATTTGAAAACGGACCATTTTCCACATTTCTGAAGCATGACGTAATGGGGGGGTGTTATCTCTTTTGTCGAAAATCAGCCGTTTTTGCTCGAACATTAAATGCCTCCAAATGGTATTTAATTAACTTCCCGAGCCCCTGGAAGCATGAAAATCACTTTAAACATGCTAATTTTAGCTCTAACACTGATGATCCACCTACAAATGTGAACTGACGTTCAAAAATAAAACATTTGAAAACGGACCATTTTCCACATTTCTGAAGCATGACGTAATGGGGGGTGTTATCTCTTTTGTCAAAAATCAGCCGTTTTTGCTCGAACATTAAATGCCTCCAAATGGTATTTAATTAACTTCCCGAGCCCCTGGAAGCATGAAAATCACTTTAAACATGCTAATTTTAGCTCTAACACTGATGATCCACCTACAAATGTGAACTGACGTTCAAAAATAAAACATTTGAAAACGGACCATTTTCCACATTTCTGAAGCATGACGTAATGGGGGGGTGTTATCTCTTTTGTCGAAAATCAGCCGTTTTTGCTCGAACATTAAATGCCTCCAAATGGTATTTAATTAACTTCCCGAGCCCCTGGAAGCATGAAAATCACTTTAAACATGCTAATTTTAGCTCTAACACTGATGATCCACCTACAAATGTGAACTGACGTTCAAAAATAAAACATTTGAAAACGGACCATTTTCCACTTTTCTGAAGCATGACGTAATGGGGGGGTGTTATCTCTTTTGTCGCAAATCAGCCGTTTTTGCTGGAACATTAAATGCCTCCAAATGGTATTTAATTAACTTCCCGGGGTGAAGAAACCCTTTTTGAGAACTCAGAGTGAGTAAATTGGCCATTTTCATGCACTTTTAACCATTCCAATAATCTTGTGTTTTGGGCCCCTGGAAGCATGAAAATCACTTTAAACATGCTAATTTTAGCTCTAACACTGATGATCCACCTACAAATGTGAACTGACGTTCAAAAATAAAACATTTGAAAACGGACCATTTTCCACATTTCTGAAGCATGACGTAATGGGGGGGTGTTATCTCTTTTGTCCAAAATCAGCCGTTTTTGCTCGAACATTAAATGCCTCCAAATGGTATTTAATTAACTTCCCGAGCCCCTGGAAGCATGAAAATCACTTTAAACATGCTAATTTTAGCTCTAACACTGATGATCCACCTACAAATGTGAACTGACGTTCAAAAATAAAACATTTGAAAACGGACCATTTTCCACATTTCTGAAGCATGACGTAATGGGGGGGTGTTATCTCTTTTGTCGAAAATCAGCCGTTTTTGCTCGAACATTAAATGCCTCCAAATGGTATTTAATTAACTTCCAGAGACCCTGGAAGCATGAAAATCACTTTAAACATGCTAATTTTAGCTCTAACACTGATGATCCACCTACAAATGTGAACTGACGTTCAAAAATAAAACGTTTGAAAACGGACCATTTTCCACATTTCTGAAGCATGACGTAATGGGGGGGTGTTATCTCTTTTGTCGAAAATCAGCCGTTTTTGCTGGAACATTAAATGCCTCCAAATGGTATTTAATTAACTTCCCGGGGTGAAGAAACCCTTTTTGAGAACTCAGAGTGAGTAAATTGGCCATTTTCATGCACTTTTAACCATTCCATAAATCTTGTGTTTTGGGCCCCTGGAAGCATGAAAATCACTTTAAACATGCTAATTTTAGCTCTAACACTGATGATCCACCTACAAATGTGAACTGACGTTCAAAAATAAAACATTTGAAAACTGACCATTTTCCACATTTCTGAAGCATGACGTAATGGGGGGGTGTTATCTCTTTTGTCGAAAATCAGCCGTTTTTGCTCGAACATTAAATGCCTCCAAATGGAATTTAATTAACTTCCCGGGGTGAAGAAACCCTTTTTGAGTACTCAGAGTGAGTAAATTGGCCATTTTCATGCACTTTTAACCATTCCATAAATCTTGTGTTTTGGGCCCCTGGAAGCATGAAAATCACTTTAAACATGCTAATTTTAGCTCTAACACTGATGATCCACCTACAAATGTGAACTGACGTTCAAAAATAAAACATTTGAAAACGGACCATTTTCCACATTTCTGAAGCATGACGTAATGGGGGGGTGTTATCTCTTTTGTCGAAAATCAGCCGTTTTTGCTCGAACATTAACTGCCTCCAAATGGTATTTATTTAACTTCCCGAGCCCCTGGAAGCATGAAAATCACTTTAAACATGCTAATTTTAGCTCTAACACTGATGATCCACCTACAAATGTGAACTGACGTTCAAAAATAAAACATTTGAAAACGGACCATTTTCCACATTTCTGAAGCATGACGTAATGGGGGGGGGGTGTTATCTCTTTTGTCGAAAATCAGCCATTTTTGCTCGAACATTAAATGCCTCCAAATGGTATTTATTTCACTTCCCGAGCCCCTGGAAGCATGAAAATCACTTTAAACATGCTAATTTTAGCTCTAACACTGATGATCCACCTACAAATGTGAACTGACGTTCAAAAATATAACATTTGAAAACGGACCATTTTCCACATTTCTGAAGCATGACGTAATGGGGGGGTGTTATCTCTTTTGTCGAAAATCAGCCGTTTTTGCTCGAACATTAAATGCCTCCAAATGGTATTTAATTAACTTCCCGAGCCCCTGGAAGCATGAAAATCACTTTAAACATGCTAAATGTAGCTCTAACACTGATGATCCACCTACAAATGTGAACTGACGTTCAAAAATAAAACATTTGAAAACGGACCATTTTCCACATTTCTGAAGCATGACGTAATGGGGGTGTGTTATCTCTTTTGTCAAAAATCAGCCGATTTTGCTCGAACATTAAATGCCTCCAAATGGTATTTAATTAACTTCCCGGGGTGAAGAAACCCTTTTTGAGTACTCAGAGTGAGTAAATTGGCCATTTGCATGCACTTTTAACCATTCCATAAATCTTGTGTTTTGGGCCCCTGGAAGCATGAAAATCACTTTAAACATGCTAATTTTAGCTCTAATACTGATGATCCACCTACAAATATGAACTGACGTTCAAAAATAAAACATTTGAAAACGGACCATTTTCCACATTTCTGAAGCATGACGTAATGGGGGGGTGTTATCTCTTTTGTCGAAAATCAGCCGTTTTTGCTCGAACATTAAATGCCTCCAAATGGTATTTAATTAACTTCCCGGGGTGAAGAAACCCTTTTTGAGAACTCAGAGTGAGTAAATTGGCCATTTTCATGCACTTTTAACCATTCCATAAATCTTGCGTTTAGGGCCCCTGGAAGCATGAAAATCACTTTAAACATGCTAATTTTAGCTCTAACACTGATGATCCACCTACAAATGTGAACTGACGTTCAAAAATAAAACATTTGAAAACGGACCATTTTCCACATTTCTGAAGCATGACGTAATGGGGGGGTGTTATCTCTTTTGTCGAAAATCAGCCGTTTTTGCTCGAACATTAAATGCCTCCAAATGGTATTTAATTAACTGCCCGAGCCCCTGGAAGCATGAAAATCACTTTAAACATGCTAATTTTAGCTCTAACACTGATGATCCACCTACAAATGTGAACTGACGTTCAAAAATAAAACATTTGAAAACGGACCATTTTCCACATTTCTGAAGCATGACGTAATGGGGGGGTGTTATCTCTTTTGTCGAAAATCAGCTGTTTTTGCTCGAACATTAAGTGCCTCCAAAATGTATTTAATTAACTTCCCGAGCCCATGGAAGCATGAAAATCACTTTAAACATGCTAATTTTAGCTCTAACACTGATGATCCACCTACAAATGTGAACTGACGTTCAAAAATAAAACATTTGAAAACGGACCATTTTCCACATTTCTGAAGCATGACGTAATGGGGGGGTGTTATCTCTTTTGTCGAAAATCAGCTGTTTTTGCTCGAACATTAAATGCCTCCAAATGGTATTTAATTAACTTCCCGGGGTGAAGAAACCCTTTTTGAGAACTCAGAGTGAGTAAATTGGCCATTTTCATGCACTTTTAACCATTCCATAAATCTTGTGTTTTGGGCCCCTGGAAGCATGAAAATCACTTTAAACATGCTAATTTTAGCTCTAACACTGATGATCCACCTACAAATGTGAACTGACGTTCAAAAATAAAACATTTGAAAACTGACCATTTTCCACATTTCTGAAGCATGACGTAATGGGGGGGTGTTATCTCTTTTGTCGAAAATCAGCCGTTTTTGCTCGAACATTAAATGCCTCCAAATGGAATTTAATTAACTTCCCGGGGTGAAGAAACCCTTTTTGAGTACTCAGAGTGAGTAAATTGGCCATTTTCATGCACTTTTAACCATTCCATAAATCTTGTGTTTTGGGCCCCTGGAAGCATGAAAATCACTTTAAACATGCTAATTTTAGCTCTAACACTGATGATCCACCTACAAATGTGAACTGACGTTCAAAAATAAAACATTTAAAAACGGACCATTTTCCACATTTCTGAAGCATGACGTAATGGGGGGGTGTTATCTCTTTTGTCGAAAATCAGCCGTTTTTGCTCGAACATTAACTGCCTCCAAATGGTATTTATTTAACTTCCCGAGCCCCTGGAAGCATGAAAATCACTTTAAACATGCTAATTTTAGCTCTAACACTGATGATCCACCTACAAATGTGAACTGACGTTCAAAAATAAAACATTTGAAAACGGACCATTTTCCACATTTCTGAAGCATGACGTAATGGGGGGGGGGTGTTATCTCTTTTGTCGAAAATCAGCCATTTTTGCTCGAACATTAAATGCCTCCAAATGGTATTTATTTCACTTCCCGAGCCCCTGGAAGCATGAAAATCACTTTAAACATGCTAATTTTAGCTCTAACACTGATGATCCACCTACAAATGTGAACTGACGTTCAAAAATATAACATTTGAAAACGGACCATTTTCCACATTTCTGAAGCATGACGTAATGGGGGGGGTGTTATCTCTTTTGTCGAAAATCAGCCGTTTTTGCTCGAACATTAAATGCTTCCAAATGGTATTTAATTAACTTCCTTGGGTGAAGAAACCCTTTTTGAGAACTCAGAGTGAGTAAATTGGCCATTTTCATGCACTTTTAACCATTCCATAAATCTTGTGTTTAGGGCCCCTGGAAGCATGAAAATCACTTTAAACATGCTAATTTTAGCTCTAACACTGATGATCCACCTACAAATGTGAACTGACGTTCAAAAATAAAACATTTGAAAACGGACCATTTTCCACATTTCTGAAGCATGACGTAATGGGGGGGGTGTTATCTCTTTTGTCGAAAATCAGCCGTTTTTGCTCGAACATTAAATGCCTCCAAATGGTATTTAATTACCTTCCCAAACCCCTGGAAGCATGAAAATCACTTTAAACATGCTAATTTTAGCTCTAACACTGATGATCCACCTACAAATGTGAACTGACGTTCAAAAATAAAACATTTGAAAACGGACCATTTTCCACATTTCTGAAGCATGACGTATTGGGGGGGTGTTATCTCTTTTGTCGAAAATCAGCCGTTTTTGCTCGAACATTAAATGCCTCCAAATGGTATTTAATTAACTTCCCGAGCCCCTGGAAGCATGAAAATCACTTTAAACATGCTAATTTTAGCTCTAACACTGATGATCCACCTACAAATGTGAACTGACGTTCAAAAATAAAACATTTGAAAACGGACCATTTTCCACATTTCTGAAGCATGACGTAATGGGGGGGTGTTATCTCTTTTGTCGAAAATCAGCCGTTTTTGCTCGAACATTAAATGCCTCCAAATGGTATTTAATTAACTTCCCGAGCCCCTGGAAGCATGAAAATCACTTTAAACATGCTAATTTTAGCTCTAACACTGATGATCCACCTACAAATGTGAACTGACGTTCAAAAATAAAACATTTGAAAAAGGACCATTTTCCACATTTCTGAAGCATGACGAAATGGGGGGGTGTTATCTCTTTTGTCGAAAATCAGCCGTTTTTGCTCGAACATTAAATGCCTCCAAATGGTATTTAATTAACTTCCCGGGGTGAAGAAACCCTTTTTGAGAACTCAGAGTGAGTAAATTGGCCATTTTCATGCACTTTTAACCATTCCATAAATCTTGTGTTTTGGGCCCCTGGAAGCATGAAAATCACTTTAAACATGCTAATTTTAGCTCTAACACTGATGATCCACCTACAAATGTGAACTGACGTTCAAAAATAAAACATTTGAAAACGGACCATTTTCCACATTTCTGAAGCATGACGTAATGGGGGGGTGTTATCTCTTTTGTCGAAAATCCGCCGTTTTTGCTCGAACATTAAATGCCTCCAAATGGTATTTAATTAACTTCCCGAGCCCCTGGAAGCATGAAAATCACTTTAAACATGCTAATTTTAGCTCTAACACTGATGATCCACCTACAAATGTGAACTGACGTTCAAAAATAAAACATTTGAAAACGGACCATTTTCCACATTTCTGAAGCATGACGTAATGGGGGGGTGTTATCTCTTTTGTCGAAAATCAGCCGTTTTTGCTCGAACATTAAATGCCTCCAAATGGTATTTAATTAACTTCCCGAGCCCCTGGAAGCATGAAAATCACTTTAAACATGCTAATTTTAGCTCTAACACTGATGATCCACCTACAAATGTGAACTGACGTTCAAAAATAAAACATTTGAAAACGGACCATTTTCCACTTTTCTGAAGCATGACGTAATGGGGGGGTGTTATCTCTTTTGTCGCAAATCAGCCGTTTTTGCTGGAACATTAAATGCCTCCAAATGGTATTTAATTAACTTCCCGGGGTGAAGAAACCCTTTTTGAGAACTCAGAGTGAGTAAATTGGCCATTTTCATGCACTTTTAACCATTCCAATAATCTTGTGTTTTGGGCCCCTGGAAGCATGAAAATCACTTTAAACATGCTAATTTTAGCTCTAACACTGATGATCCACCTACAAATGTGAACTGACGTTCAAAAATAAAACATTTGAAAACGGACCATTTTCCACATTTCTGAAGCATGACGTAATGGGGGGGTGTTATCTCTTTTGTCCAAAATCAGCCGTTTTTGCTCGAACATTAAATGCCTCCAAATGGTATTTAATTAACTTCCCGAGCCCCTGGAAGCATGAAAATCACTTTAAACATGCTAATTTTAGCTCTAACACTGATGATCCACCTACAAATGTGAACTGACGTTCAAAAATAAAACATTTGAAAACGGACCATTTTCCACATTTCTGAAGCATGACGTAATGGGGGGGTGTTATCTCTTTTGTCGAAAATCAGCCGTTTTTGCTCGAACATTAAATGCCTCCAAATGGTATTTAATTAACTTCCAGAGACCCTGGAAGCATGAAAATCACTTTAAACATGCTAATTTTAGCTCTAACACTGATGATCCACCTACAAATGTGAACTGACGTTCAAAAATAAAACGTTTGAAAACGGACCATTTTCCACATTTCTGAAGCATGACGTAATGGGGGGGTGTTATCTCTTTTGTCGAAAATCAGCCGTTTTTGCTGGAACATTAAATGCCTCCAAATGGTATTTAATTAACTTCCCGGGGTGAAGAAACCCTTTTTGAGAACTCAGAGTGAGTAAATTGGCCATTTTCATGCACTTTTAACCATTCCATAAATCTTGTGTTTTGGGCCCCTGGAAGCATGAAAATCACTTTAAACATGCTAATTTTAGCTCTAACACTGATGATCCACCTACAAATGTGAACTGACGTTCAAAAATAAAACATTTGAAAACTGACCATTTTCCACATTTCTGAAGCATGACGTAATGGGGGGGTGTTATCTCTTTTGTCGAAAATCAGCCGTTTTTGCTCGAACATTAAATGCCTCCAAATGGAATTTAATTAACTTCCCGGGGTGAAGAAACCCTTTTTGAGTACTCAGAGTGAGTAAATTGGCCATTTTCATGCACTTTTAACCATTCCATAAATCTTGTGTTTTGGGCCCCTGGAAGCATGAAAATCACTTTAAACATGCTAATTTTAGCTCTAACACTGATGATCCACCTACAAATGTGAACTGACGTTCAAAAATAAAACATTTGAAAACGGACCATTTTCCACATTTCTGAAGCATGACGTAATGGGGGGGTGTTATCTCTTTTGTCGAAAATCAGCCGTTTTTGCTCGAACATTAACTGCCTCCAAATGGTATTTATTTAACTTCCCGAGCCCCTGGAAGCATGAAAATCACTTTAAACATGCTAATTTTAGCTCTAACACTGATGATCCACCTACAAATGTGAACTGACGTTCAAAAATAAAACATTTGAAAACGGACCATTTTCCACATTTCTGAAGCATGACGTAATGGGGGGGGGGTGTTATCTCTTTTGTCGAAAATCAGCCATTTTTGCTCGAACATTAAATGCCTCCAAATGGTATTTATTTCACTTCCCGAGCCCCTGGAAGCATGAAAATCACTTTAAACATGCTAATTTTAGCTCTAACACTGATGATCCACCTACAAATGTGAACTGACGTTCAAAAATATAACATTTGAAAACGGACCATTTTCCACATTTCTGAAGCATGACGTAATGGGGGGGTGTTATCTCTTTTGTCGAAAATCAGCCGTTTTTGCTCGAACATTAAATGCCTCCAAATGGTATTTAATTAACTTCCCGAGCCCCTGGAAGCATGAAAATCACTTTAAACATGCTAAATGTAGCTCTAACACTGATGATCCACCTACAAATGTGAACTGACGTTCAAAAATAAAACATTTGAAAACGGACCATTTTCCACATTTCTGAAGCATGACGTAATGGGGGTGTGTTATCTCTTTTGTCAAAAATCAGCCGATTTTGCTCGAACATTAAATGCCTCCAAATGGTATTTAATTAACTTCCCGGGGTGAAGAAACCCTTTTTGAGTACTCAGAGTGAGTAAATTGGCCATTTGCATGCACTTTTAACCATTCCATAAATCTTGTGTTTTGGGCCCCTGGAAGCATGAAAATCACTTTAAACATGCTAATTTTAGCTCTAATACTGATGATCCACCTACAAATGTGAACTGACGTTCAAAAATAAAACATTTGAAAACGGACCATTTTCCACATTTCTGAAGCATGACGTAATGGGGGGGTGTTATCTCTTTTGTCGAAAATCAGCCGTTTTTGCTCGAACATTAAATGCCTCCAAATGGTATTTAATTAACTTCCCGGGGTGAAGAAACCCTTTTTGAGAACTCAGAGTGAGTAAATTGGCCATTTTCATGCACTTTTAACCATTCCATAAATCTTGCGTTTAGGGCCCCTGGAAGCATGAAAATCACTTTAAACATGCTAATTTTAGCTCTAACACTGATGATCCACCTACAAATGTGAACTGACGTTCAAAAATAAAACATTTGAAAACGGACCATTTTCCACATTTCTGAAGCATGACGTAATGGGGGGGTGTTATCTCTTTTGTCGAAAATCAGCCGTTTTTGCTCGAACATTAAATGCCTCCAAATGGTATTTAATTAACTGCCCGAGCCCCTGGAAGCATGAAAATCACTTTAAACATGCTAATTTTAGCTCTAACACTGATGATCCACCTACAAATGTGAACTGACGTTCAAAAATAAAACATTTGAAAACGGACCATTTTCCACATTTCTGAAGCATGACGTAATGGGGGGGTGTTATCTCTTTTGTCGAAAATCAGCTGTTTTTGCTCGAACATTAAGTGCCTCCAAAATGTATTTAATTAACTTCCCGAGCCCATGGAAGCATGAAAATCACTTTAAACATGCTAATTTTAGCTCTAACACTGATGATCCACCTACAAATGTGAACTGACGTTCAAAAATAAAACATTTGAAAACGGACCATTTTCCACATTTCTGAAGCATGACGTAATGGGGGGGTGTTATCTCTTTTGTCGAAAATCAGCTGTTTTTGCTCGAACATTAAATGCCTCCAAATGGTATTTAATTAACTTCCCGGGGTGAAGAAACCCTTTTTGAGAACTCAGAGTGAGTAAATTGGCCATTTTCATGCACTTTTAACCATTCCATAAATCTTGTGTTTTGGGCCCCTGGAAGCATGAAAATCACTTTAAACATGCTAATTTTAGCTCTAACACTGATGATCCACCTACAAATGTGAACTGACGTTCAAAAATAAAACATTTGAAAACTGACCATTTTCCACATTTCTGAAGCATGACGTAATGGGGGGGTGTTATCTCTTTTGTCGAAAATCAGCCGTTTTTGCTCGAACATTAAATGCCTCCAAATGGAATTTAATTAACTTCCCGGGGTGAAGAAACCCTTTTTGAGTACTCAGAGTGAGTAAATTGGCCATTTTCATGCACTTTTAACCATTCCATAAATCTTGTGTTTTGGGCCCCTGGAAGCATGAAAATCACTTTAAACATGCTAATTTTAGCTCTAACACTGATGATCCACCTACAAATGTGAACTGACGTTCAAAAATAAAACATTTGAAAACGGACCATTTTCCACATTTCTGAAGCATGACGTAATGGGGGGGTGTTATCTCTTTTGTCGAAAATCAGCCGTTTTTGCTCGAACATTAACTGCCTCCAAATGGTATTTATTTAACTTCCCGAGCCCCTGGAAGCATGAAAATCACTTTAAACATGCTAATTTTAGCTCTAACACTGATGATCCACCTACAAATGTGAACTGACGTTCAAAAATAAAACATTTGAAAACGGACCATTTTCCACATTTCTGAAGCATGACGTAATGGGGGGGGGGTGTTATCTCTTTTGTCGAAAATCAGCCATTTTTGCTCGAACATTAAATGCCTCCAAATGGTATTTATTTCACTTCCCGAGCCCCTGGAAGCATGAAAATCACTTTAAACATGCTAATTTTAGCTCTAACACTGATGATCCACCTACAAATGTGAACTGACGTTCAAAAATATAACATTTGAAAACGGACCATTTTCCACATTTCTGAAGCATGACGTAATGGGGGGGGTGTTATCTCTTTTGTCGAAAATCAGCCGTTTTTGCTCGAACATTAAATGCTTCCAAATGGTATTTAATTAACTTCCTTGGGTGAAGAAACCCTTTTTGAGAACTCAGAGTGAGTAAATTGGCCATTTTCATGCACTTTTAACCATTCCATAAATCTTGTGTTTAGGGCCCCTGGAAGCATGAAAATCACTTTAAACATGCTAATTTTAGCTCTAACACTGATGATCCACCTACAAATGTGAACTGACGTTCAAAAATAAAACATTTGAAAACGGACCATTTTCCACATTTCTGAAGCATGACGTAATGGGGGGGGTGTTATCTCTTTTGTCGAAAATCAGCCGTTTTTGCTCGAACATTAAATGCCTCCAAATGGTATTTAATTAACTTCCCGAGCCCCTGGAAGCATGAAAATCACTTTAAACATGCTAATTTTAGCTCTAACACTGATGATCCACCTACAAATGTGAACTGACGTTCAAAAATAAAACATTTGAAAACGGACCATTTTCCACATTTCTGAAGCATGACGTAATGGGGGGGTGTTATCTCTTTTGTCGAAAATCAGCCGTTTTTGCTCGAACATTAAATGCCTCCAAATGGTATTTAATTAACTTCCCGAGCCCCTGGAAGCATGAAAATCACTTTAAACATGCTAATTTTAGCTCTAACACTGATGATCCACCTACAAATGTGAACTGACGTTCAAAAATAAAACATTTGAAAAAGGACCATTTTCCACATTTCTGAAGCATGACGAAATGGGGGGGTGTTATCTCTTTTGTCGAAAATCAGCCGTTTTTGCTCGAACATTAAATGCCTCCAAATGGTATTTAATTAACTTCCCGGGGTGAAGAAACCCTTTTTGAGAACTCAGAGTGAGTAAATTGGCCATTTTCATGCACTTTTAACCATTCCATAAATCTTGTGTTTTGGGCCCCTGGAAGCATGAAAATCACTTTAAACATGCTAATTTTAGCTCTAACACTGATGATCCACCTACAAATGTGAACTGACGTTCAAAAATAAAACATTTGAAAACGGACCATTTTCCACATTTCTGAAGCATGACGTAATGGGGGGGTGTTATCTCTTTTGTCGAAAATCCGCCGTTTTTGCTCGAACATTAAATGCCTCCAAATGGTATTTAATTAACTTCCCGAGCCCCTGGAAGCATGAAAATCACTTTAAACATGCTAATTTTAGCTCTAACACTGATGATCCACCTACAAATGTGAACTGACGTTCAAAAATAAAACATTTGAAAACGGACCATTTTCCACATTTCTGAAGCATGACGTAATGGGGGGGTGTTATCTCTTTTGTCGAAAATCAGCCGTTTTTGCTCGAACATTAAATGCCTCCAAATGGTATTTATTTCACTTCCCGAGCCCCTGGAAGCATGAAAATCACTTTAAACATGCTAATTTTAGCTCTAACGCTGATGATCCACCTACAAATGTGAACTGACGTTCAAAAATAAAACATTTGAAAACGGACCATTTTCCACATTTCTGAAGCATGACGTAATGGGGGGGTGTTATCTCTTTTGTCGAAAATCAGCCGTTTTTGCTCGAACATTAAATGCCTCCAAATGGTATTTAATTAACTTCCCGGGGTGAAGAAACCCTTTTTGAGAACTCAGAGTGAGTAAATTGGCCATTTTCATGCACTTTTAACCATTCCATAAATCTTGTGTTTAGGGCCCCTGGAAGCATGAAAATCACTTTAAACATGCTAATTTTAGCTCTAACACTGATGATCCACCTACAAATGTGAACTGACGTTCAAAAATAAAACATTTGAAAACGGACCATTTTCCACATTTCTGAAGCATGACATAATGGGGGGGTGTTATCTCTTTTGTCGAAAATCAGCCGTTTTTGCTCGAACATTAAATGCCTCCAAATGGTATTTAATTAACTTCCCGAGCCCCTGGAAGCATGAAAATCACTTTAAACATGCTAATTTTAGCTCTAACACTGATGATCCACCTACAAATGTGAACTGACGTTCAAAAATAAAACATTTGAAAACGGACCATTTTCCACATTTCTGAAGCATGACGTAATGGGGGGTGTTATCTCTTTTGTCAAAAATCAGCCGTTTTTGCTCGAACATTAAATGCCTCCAAATGGTATTTAATTAACTTCCCGAGCCCCTGGAAGCATGAAAATCACTTTAAACATGCTAATTTTAGCTCTAACACTGATGATCCACCTACAAATGTGAACTGACGTTCAAAAATAAAACATTTGAAAACGGACCATTTTCCACATTTCTGAAGCATGACGTAATGGGGGGTGTTATCTCTTTTGTCGAAAATCAGCCGTTTTTGCTCGAACATTAAATGCCTCCAAATGGTATTTAATTACCTTCCCGAGCCCCTGGAAGCATGAAAATCACTTTAAACATGCTAATTTTAGCTCTAACACTGATGATCCACCTACAAATGTGAACTGACGTTCAAAAATAAAACATTTGAAAACGGACCATTTTCCACATTTCTGAAGCATGACGTAATGGGGGGGTGTTATCTCTTTTGTCGCAAATCAGCCGTTTTTGCTGGAACATTAAATGCCTCCAAATGGTATTTAATTAACTTCCCGGGGTGAAGAAACCCTTTTTGAGAACTCAGAGTGAGTAAATTGGCCATTTTCATGCACTTTTAACCATTCCATAAATCTTGTGTTTTGGGCCCCTGGAAGCATGAAAATCACTTTAAACATGCTAATTTTAGCTCTAACACTGATGATCCACCTACAAATGTGAACTGACGTTCAAAAATAAAACATTTGAAAACGGACCATTTTCCACATTTCTGAAGCATGACGTAATGGGGGGGTGTTATCTCTTTTGTCCAAAATCAGCCGTTTTTGCTCGAACATTAAATGCCTCCAAATGGTATTTAATTAACTTCCCGAGCCCCTGGAAGCATGAAAATCACTTTAAACATGCTAATTTTAGCTCTAACACTGATGATCCACCTACAAATGTGAACTGACGTTCAAAAATAAAACATTTGAAAACGGACCATTTTCCACATTTCTGAAGCATGACGTAATGGGGGGGTGTTATCTCTTTTGTCGAAAATCAGCCGTTTTTGCTCGAACATTAAATGCCTCCAAATGGTATTTAATTAACTTCCCGAGACCCTGGAAGCATGAAAATCACTTTAAACATGCTAATTTTAGCTCTAACACTGATGATCCACCTACAAATGTGAACTGACGTTCAAAAATAAAACGTTTGAAAACGGACCATTTTCCACATTTCTGAAGCATGACGTAATGGGGGGGTGTTATCTCTTTTGTCGAAAATCAGCCGTTTTTGCTGGAACATTAAATGCCTCCAAATGGTATTTAATTAACTTCCCGGGGTGAAGAAACCCTTTTTGAGAACTCAGAGTGAGTAAATTGGCCATTTTCATGCACTTTTAACCATTCCATAAATCTTGTGTTTTGGGCCCCTGGAAGCATGAAAATCACTTTAAACATGCTAATTTTAGCTCTAACACTGATGATCCACCTACAAATGTGAACTGACGTTCAAAAATAAAACATTTGAAAACGGACCATTTTCCACATTTCTGAAGCATGACGTAATGGGGGGGTGTTATCTCTTTTGTCGAAAATCAGCCGTTTTTGCTCGAACATTAAATGCCTCCAAATGGTATTTAATTAACTGCCCGAGCCCCTGGAAGCATGAAAATCACTTTAAACATGCTAATTTTAGCTCTAACACTGATGATCCACCTACAAATGTGAACTGACGTTCAAAAATAAAACATTTGAAAACGGACCATTTTCCACATTTCTGAAGCATGACGTAATGGGGGGGTGTTATCTCTTTTGTCGAAAATCAGCTGTTTTTGCTCGAACATTAAGTGCCTCCAAAATGTATTTAATTAACTTCCCGAGCCCATGGAAGCATGAAAATCACTTTAAACATGCTAATTTTAGCTCTAACACTGATGATCCACCTACAAATGTGAACTGACGTTCAAAAATAAAACATTTGAAAACGGACCATTTTCCACATTTCTGAAGCATGACGTAATGGGGGGGTGTTATCTCTTTTGTCGAAAATCAGCTGTTTTTGCTCGAACATTAAATGCCTCCAAATGGTATTTAATTAACTTCCCGGGGTGAAGAAACCCTTTTTGAGAACTCAGAGTGAGTAAATTGGCCATTTTCATGCACTTTTAACCATTCCATAAATCTTGTGTTTTGGGCCCCTGGAAGCATGAAAATCACTTTAAACATGCTAATTTTAGCTCTAACACTGATGATCCACCTACAAATGTGAACTGACGTTCAAAAATAAAACATTTGAAAACTGACCATTTTCCACATTTCTGAAGCATGACGTAATGGGGGGGTGTTATCTCTTTTGTCGAAAATCAGCCGTTTTTGCTCGAACATTAAATGCCTCCAAATGGAATTTAATTAACTTCCCGGGGTGAAGAAACCCTTTTTGAGTACTCAGAGTGAGTAAATTGGCCATTTTCATGCACTTTTAACCATTCCATAAATCTTGTGTTTTGGGCCCCTGGAAGCATGAAAATCACTTTAAACATGCTAATTTTAGCTCTAACACTGATGATCCACCTACAAATGTGAACTGACGTTCAAAAATAAAACATTTGAAAACGGACCATTTTCCACATTTCTGAAGCATGACGTAATGGGGGGGTGTTATCTCTTTTGTCGAAAATCAGCCGTTTTTGCTCGAACATTAACTGCCTCCAAATGGTATTTATTTAACTTCCCGAGCCCCTGGAAGCATGAAAATCACTTTAAACATGCTAATTTTAGCTCTAACACTGATGATCCACCTACAAATGTGAACTGACGTTCAAAAATAAAACATTTGAAAACGGACCATTTTCCACATTTCTGAAGCATGACGTAATGGGGGGGGGGTGTTATCTCTTTTGTCGAAAATCAGCCATTTTTGCTCGAACATTAAATGCCTCCAAATGGTATTTATTTCACTTCCCGAGCCCCTGGAAGCATGAAAATCACTTTAAACATGCTAATTTTAGCTCTAACACTGATGATCCACCTACAAATGTGAACTGACGTTCAAAAATATAACATTTGAAAACGGACCATTTTCCACATTTCTGAAGCATGACGTAATGGGGGGGGTGTTATCTCTTTTGTCGAAAATCAGCCGTTTTTGCTCGAACATTAAATGCTTCCAAATGGTATTTAATTAACTTCCTTGGGTGAAGAAACCCTTTTTGAGAACTCAGAGTGAGTAAATTGGCCATTTTCATGCACTTTTAACCATTCCATAAATCTTGTGTTTAGGGCCCCTGGAAGCATGAAAATCACTTTAAACATGCTAATTTTAGCTCTAACACTGATGATCCACCTACAAATGTGAACTGACGTTCAAAAATAAAACATTTGAAAACGGACCATTTTCCACATTTCTGAAGCATGACGTAATGGGGGGGGTGTTATCTCTTTTGTCGAAAATCAGCCGTTTTTGCTCGAACATTAAATGCCTCCAAATGGTATTTAATTACCTTCCCAAACCCCTGGAAGCATGAAAATCACTTTAAACATGCTAATTTTAGCTCTAACACTGATGATCCACCTACAAATGTGAACTGACGTTCAAAAATAAAACATTTGAAAACGGACCATTTTCCACATTTCTGAAGCATGACGTATTGGGGGGTGTTATCTCTTTTGTCGAAAATCAGCCGTTTTTGCTCGAACATTAAATGCCTCCAAATGGTATTTAATTAACTTCCCGAGCCCCTGGAAGCATGAAAATCACTTTAAACATGCTAATTTTAGCTCTAACACTGATGATCCACCTACAAATGTGAACTGACGTTCAAAAATAAAACATTTGAAAACGGACCATTTTCCACATTTCTGAAGCATGACGTAATGGGGGGGTGTTATCTCTTTTGTCGAAAATCAGCCGTTTTTGCTCGAACATTAAATGCCTCCAAATGGTATTTAATTAACTTCCCGAGCCCCTGGAAGCATGAAAATCACTTTAAACATGCTAATTTTAGCTCTAACACTGATGATCCACCTACAAATGTGAACTGACGTTCAAAAATAAAACATTTGAAAAAGGACCATTTTCCACATTTCTGAAGCATGACGAAATGGGGGGGTGTTATCTCTTTTGTCGAAAATCAGCCGTTTTTGCTCGAACATTAAATGCCTCCAAATGGTATTTAATTAACTTCCCGGGGTGAAGAAACCCTTTTTGAGAACTCAGAGTGAGTAAATTGGCCATTTTCATGCACTTTTAACCATTCCATAAATCTTGTGTTTTGGGCCCCTGGAAGCATGAAAATCACTTTAAACATGCTAATTTTAGCTCTAACACTGATGATCCACCTACAAATGTGAACTGACGTTCAAAAATAAAACATTTGAAAACGGACCATTTTCCACATTTCTGAAGCATGACGTAATGGGGGGGTGTTATCTCTTTTGTCGAAAATCCGCCGTTTTTGCTCGAACATTAAATGCCTCCAAATGGTATTTAATTAACTTCCCGAGCCCCTGGAAGCATGAAAATCACTTTAAACATGCTAATTTTAGCTCTAACACTGATGATCCACCTACAAATGTGAACTGACGTTCAAAAATAAAACATTTGAAAACGGACCATTTTCCACATTTCTGAAGCATGACGTAATGGGGGGGTGTTATCTCTTTTGTCGAAAATCAGCCGTTTTTGCTCGAACATTAAATGCCTCCAAATGGTATTTATTTCACTTCCCGAGCCCCTGGAAGCATGAAAATCACTTTAAACATGCTAATTTTAGCTCTAACGCTGATGATCCACCTACAAATGTGAACTGACGTTCAAAAATAAAACATTTGAAAACGGACCATTTTCCACATTTCTGAAGCATGACGTAATGGGGGGGTGTTATCTCTTTTGTCGAAAATCAGCCGTTTTTGCTCGAACATTAAATGCCTCCAAATGGTATTTAATTAACTTCCCGGGGTGAAGAAACCCTTTTTGAGAACTCAGAGTGAGTAAATTGGCCATTTTCATGCACTTTTAACCATTCCATAAATCTTGTGTTTAGGGCCCCTGGAAGCATGAAAATCACTTTAAACATGCTAATTTTAGCTCTAACACTGATGATCCACCTACAAATGTGAACTGACGTTCAAAAATAAAACATTTGAAAACGGACCATTTTCCACATTTCTGAAGCATGACATAATGGGGGGGTGTTATCTCTTTTGTCGAAAATCAGCCGTTTTTGCTCGAACATTAAATGCCTCCAAATGGTATTTAATTAACTTCCCGAGCCCCTGGAAGCATGAAAATCACTTTAAACATGCTAATTTTAGCTCTAACACTGATGATCCACCTACAAATGTGAACTGACGTTCAAAAATAAAACATTTGAAAACGGACCATTTTCCACATTTCTGAAGCATGACGTAATGGGGGGTGTTATCTCTTTTGTCAAAAATCAGCCGTTTTTGCTCGAACATTAAATGCCTCCAAATGGTATTTAATTAACTTCCCGAGCCCCTGGAAGCATGAAAATCACTTTAAACATGCTAATTTTAGCTCTAACACTGATGATCCACCTACAAATGTGAACTGACGTTCAAAAATAAAACATTTGAAAACGGACCATTTTCCACATTTCTGAAGCATGACGTAATGGGGGGTGTTATCTCTTTTGTCGAAAATCAGCCGTTTTTGCTCGAACATTAAATGCCTCCAAATGGTATTTAATTACCTTCCCGAGCCCCTGGAAGCATGAAAATCACTTTAAACATGCTAATTTTAGCTCTAACACTGATGATCCACCTACAAATGTGAACTGACGTTCAAAAATAAAACATTTGAAAACGGACCATTTTCCACATTTCTGAAGCATGACGTAATGGGGGGGTGTTATCTCTTTTGTCGCAAATCAGCCGTTTTTGCTGGAACATTAAATGCCTCCAAATGGTATTTAATTAACTTCCCGGGGTGAAGAAACCCTTTTTGAGAACTCAGAGTGAGTAAATTGGCCATTTTCATGCACTTTTAACCATTCCATAAATCTTGTGTTTTGGGCCCCTGGAAGCATGAAAATCACTTTAAACATGCTAATTTTAGCTCTAACACTGATGATCCACCTACAAATGTGAACTGACGTTCAAAAATAAAACATTTGAAAACGGACCATTTTCCACATTTCTGAAGCATGACGTAATGGGGGGGTGTTATCTCTTTTGTCCAAAATCAGCCGTTTTTGCTCGAACATTAAATGCCTCCAAATGGTATTTAATTAACTTCCCGAGCCCCTGGAAGCATGAAAATCACTTTAAACATGCTAATTTTAGCTCTAACACTGATGATCCACCTACAAATGTGAACTGACGTTCAAAAATAAAACATTTGAAAACGGACCATTTTCCACATTTCTGAAGCATGACGTAATGGGGGGGTGTTATCTCTTTTGTCGAAAATCAGCCGTTTTTGCTCGAACATTAAATGCCTCCAAATGGTATTTAATTAACTTCCCGAGACCCTGGAAGCATGAAAATCACTTTAAACATGCTAATTTTAGCTCTAACACTGATGATCCACCTACAAATGTGAACTGACGTTCAAAAATAAAACGTTTGAAAACGGACCATTTTCCACATTTCTGAAGCATGACGTAATGGGGGGGTGTTATCTCTTTTGTCGAAAATCAGCCGTTTTTGCTGGAACATTAAATGCCTCCAAATGGTATTTAATTAACTTCCCGGGGTGAAGAAACCCTTTTTGAGAACTCAGAGTGAGTAAATTGGCCATTTTCATGCACTTTTAACCATTCCATAAATCTTGTGTTTTGGGCCCCTGGAAGCATGAAAATCACTTTAAACATGCTAATTTTAGCTCTAACACTGATGATCCACCTACAAATGTGAACTGACGTTCAAAAATAAAACATTTGAAAACGGACCATTTTCCACATTTCTGAAGCATGACGTAATGGGGGGGTGTTATCTCTTTTGTCGAAAATCAGCCGTTTTTGCTCGAACATTAAATGCCTCCAAATGGTATTTAATTAACTGCCCGAGCCCCTGGAAGCATGAAAATCACTTTAAACATGCTAATTTTAGCTCTAACACTGATGATCCACCTACAAATGTGAACTGACGTTCAAAAATAAAACATTTGAAAACGGACCATTTTCCACATTTCTGAAGCATGACGTAATGGGGGGGTGTTATCTCTTTTGTCGAAAATCAGCCGTTTTTGCTCGAACATTAAATGCCTCCAAATGGTATTTAATTAACTTCCCGGGGTGAAGAAACCCTTTTTGAGTACTCAGAGTGAGTAAATTGGCCATTTTCATGCACTTTTAACCATTCCATAAATCTTGTGTTTTGGGCCCCTGGAAGCATGAAAATCACTTTAAACATGCTAATTTTAGCTCTAACACTGATGATCCACCTACAAATGTGAACTGACGTTCAAAAATAAAACATTTGAAAACGGACCATTTTCCACATTTCTGAAGCATGACGTAATGGGGGGGTGTTATCTCTTTTGTCGAAAATCAGCCGTTTTTGCTCGAACATTAAATGCCTCCAAATGGTATTTAATTAACTTCCCGAGCCCCTGGAAGCATGAAAATCACTTTAAACATGCTAATTTTAGCTCTAACACTGATGATCCACCTACAAATGTGAACTGACGTTCAAAAATAAAACATTTGAAAACGGACCATTTTCCACATTTCTGAAGCATGACGTAATGGGGGGGTGTTATCTCTTTTGTCGAAAATCAGCCGATTTTGCTCGAACATTAAATGCCTCCAAATGGTATTTAATTAACTTCCCGGGGTGAAGAAACCCTTTTTGAGTACTCAGAGTGAGTAAATTGGCCGTTTGCATGCACTTTTAACCATTCCATAAATCTTGTGTTTTGGGCCCCTGGAAGCATGAAAATCACTTTAAACATGCTAATTTTAGCTCTAATACTGATGATCCACCTACAAATGTGAACTGACGTTCAAAAATAAAACATTTGAAAACGGACCATTTTCCACATTTCTGAAGCATGACGTAATGGGGGGGTGTTATCTCTTTTGTCGAAAATCAGCCGTTTTTGCTCGAACATTAAATGCCTCCAAATGGTATTTAATTAACTTCCCGGGGTGAAGAAACCCTTTTTGAGAACTCAGAGTGAGTAAATTGGCCATTTTCATGCACTTTTAACCATTCCGTAAATCTTGTGTTTAGGGCCCCTGGAAGCATGAAAATCACTTTAAACATGCTAATTTTAGCTCTAACTCTGATGATCCACCTACAAATGTGAACTGACGTTCAAAAATAAAACATTTGAAAACGGACCATTTTCCACATTTCTGAAGCATGACGTAATGGGGGGGTGTTATCTCTTTTGTCGAAAATCAGCCGTTTTTGCTCGAACATTAAATGCCTCCAAATGGTATTTAATTAACTTCCCGAGCCCATGGAAGCATGAAAATCACTTTAAACATGCTAATTTTAGCTCTAACACTGATGATCCACCTACAAATGTGAACTGACGTTCAAAAATAAAACATTTGAAAACGGACCATTTTCCACATTTCTGAAGCATGACGTAATGGGGGGGTGTTATCTCTTTTGTCGAAAATCAGCCGTTTTTGCTCGAACATTAAATGCCTCCAAATGGTATTTAATTAACTTCCCGGGGTGAAGAAACCCTTTTTGAGAACTCAGAGTGAGTAAATTGGCCATTTTCATGCACTTTTAACCATTCCATAAATCTTGTGTTTTGGGCCCCTGGAAGCATGAAAATCACTTTAAACATGCTAATTTTAGCTCTAACACTGATGATCCACCTACAAATGTGAACTGACGTTCAAAAATAAAACATTTGAAAACGGACCATTTTCCACATTTCTGAAGCATGACGTAATGGGGGGGTGTTATCTCTTTTGTCGAAAATCAGCCGTTTTTGCTCGAACATTAAATGCCTCCAAATGGAATTTAATTAACTTCCCGGGGTGAAGAAACCCTTTTTGAGTACTCAGAGTGAGTAAATTGGCCATTTTCATGCACTTTTAACCATTCCATAAATCTTGTGTTTTGGGCCCCTGGAAGCATGAAAATCACTTTAAACATGCTAATTTTAGCTCTAACACTGATGATCCACCTACAAATGTGAACTGACGTTCAAAAATAAAACATTTGAAAACGGACCATTTTCCACATTTCTGAAGCATGACGTAATGGGGGGGTGTTATCTCTTTTGTCGAAAATCAGCCGTTTTTGCTCGAACATTAAATGCCTCCAAATGGTATTTAATTAACTTCCCGAGCCCCTGGAAGCATGAAAATCACTTTAAACATGCTAATTTTAGCTCTAACACTGATGATCCACCTACAAATGTGAACTGACGTTCAAAAATAAAACATTTGAAAACGGACCATTTTCCACATTTCTGAAGCATGACGTAATGGGGGGGGGTGTTATCTCTTTTGTCGAAAATCAGCCATTTTTGCTCGAACATTAAATGCCTCCAAATGGTATTTATTTCACTTTCCGAGCCCCTGGAAGCATGAAAATCACTTTAAACATGCTAATTTTAGCTCTAACACTGATGATCCACCTACAAATGTGAACTGACGTTCAAAAATATAACATTTGAAAACGGACCATTTTCCACATTTCTGAAGCATGACGTAATGGGGGGGGTGTTATCTCTTTTGTCGAAAATCAGCCGTTTTTGCTCGAACATTAAATGCCTCCAAATGGTATTTAATTAACTTCCTGGGGTGAAGAAACCCTTTTTGAGAACTCAGAGTGAGTAAATTGGCCATTTTCATGCACTTTTAACCATTCCATAAATCTTGTGTTTAGGGCCCCTGGAAGCATGAAAATCACTTTAAACATGCTAATTTTAGCTCTAACACTGATGATCCACCTACAAATGTGAACTGACGTTCAAAAATAAAACATTTGAAAACGGACCATTTTCCACATTTCTGAAGCATGACGTAATGGGGGGGTGTTATCTCTTTTGTCGAAAATCAGCCGTTTTTGCTCGAACATTAAATGCCTCCAAATGGTATTTAATTAACTTCCCAAACCCCTGGAAGCATGAAAATCACTTTAAACATGCTAATTTTAGCTCTAACACTGATGATCCACCTACAAATGTGAACTGACGTTCAAAAATAAAACATTTGAAAACGGACCATTTTCCACATTTCTGAAGCATGACGTAATGGGGGGGTGTTATCTCTTTTGTCGAAAATCAGCCGTTTTTGCTCGAACATTAAATGCCTCCAAATGGTATTTAATTAACTTCCCGAGCCCCTGGAAGCATGAAAATCACTTTAAACATGCTAATTTTAGCTCTAACACTGATGATCCACCTACAAATGTGAACTGACGTTCAAAAATAAAACATTTGAAAGAGGACCATTTTCCACATTTCTGAAGCATGACGAAATGGGGGGGTGTTATCTCTTTTGTCGAAAATCAGCCGTTTTTGCTCGAACATTAAATGCCTCCAAATGGTATTTAATTAACTTCCCGGGGTGAAGAAACCCTTTTTGAGAACTCAGAGTGAGTAAATTGGCCATTTTCATGCACTTTTAACCATTCCATAAATCTTGTGTTTTGGGCCCCTGGAAGCATGAAAATCACTTTAAACATGCTAATTTTAGCTCTAACACTGATGATCCACCTACAAATGTGAACTGACGTTCAAAAATAAAACATTTGAAAACGGACCATTTTCCACATTTCTGAAGCATGACGTAATGGGGGGGTGTTATCTCTTTTGTCGAAAATCAGCCGTTTTTGCTCGAACATTAAATGCCTCCAAATGGTATTTAATTAACTTCCCGAGCCCCTGGAAGCATGAAAATCACTTTAAACATGCTAATTTTAGCTCTAACACTGATGATCCACCTACAAATGTGAACTGACGTTCAAAAATAAAACATTTGAAAACGGACCATTTTCCACATTTCTGAAGCATGACGTAATGGGGGGGTGTTATCTCTTTTGTCGAAAATCAGCCGTTTTTGCTCGAACATTAAATGCCTCCAAATGGTATTTATTTCACTTCCCGAGCCCCTGGAAGCATGAAAATCACTTTAAACATGCTAATTTTAGCTCTAACGCTGATGATCCACCTACAAATGTGAACTGACGTTCAAAAATAAAACATTTGAAAACGGACCATTTTCCACATTTCTGAAGCATGACGTAATGGGGGGGTGTTATCTCTTTTGTCGAAAATCAGCCGTTTTTGCTCGAACATTAAATGCCTCCAAATGGTATTTAATTAACTTCCCGGGGTGAAGAAACCCTTTTTGAGAACTCAGAGTGAGTAAATTGGCCATTTTCATGCACTTTTAACCATTCCATAAATCTTGTGTTTAGGGCCCCTGGAAGCATGAAAATCACTTTAAACATGCTAATTTTAGCTCTAACACTGATGATCCACCTACAAATGTGAACTGACGTTCAAAAATAAAACATTTGAAAACGGACCATTTTCCACATTTCTGAAGCATGACATAATGGGGGGGTGTTATCTCTTTTGTCGAAAATCAGCCGTTTTTGCTCGAACATTAAATGCCTCCAAATGGTATTTAATTAACTTCCCGAGCCCCTGGAAGCATGAAAATCACTTTAAACATGCTAATTTTAGCTCTAACACTGATGATCCACCTACAAATGTGAACTGACGTTCAAAAATAAAACATTTGAAAACGGACCATTTTCCACATTTCTGAAGCATGACGTAATGGGGGGTGTTATCTCTTTTGTCAAAAATCAGCCGTTTTTGCTCGAACATTAAATGCCTCCAAATGGTATTTAATTAACTTCCCGAGCCCCTGGAAGCATGAAAATCACTTTAAACATGCTAATTTTAGCTCTAACACTGATGATCCACCTACAAATGTGAACTGACGTTCAAAAATAAAACATTTGAAAACGGACCATTTTCCACATTTCTGAAGCATGACGTAATGGGGGGTGTTATCTCTTTTGTCGAAAATCAGCCGTTTTTGCTCGAACATTAAATGCCTCCAAATGGTATTTAATTACCTTCCCGAGCCCCTGGAAGCATGAAAATCACTTTAAACATGCTAATTTTAGCTCTAACACTGATGATCCACCTACAAATGTGAACTGACGTTCAAAAATAAAACATTTGAAAACGGACCATTTTCCACATTTCTGAAGCATGACGTAATGGGGGGGTGTTATCTCTTTTGTCGCAAATCAGCCGTTTTTGCTGGAACATTAAATGCCTCCAAATGGTATTTAATTAACTTCCCGGGGTGAAGAAACCCTTTTTGAGAACTCAGAGTGAGTAAATTGGCCATTTTCATGCACTTTTAACCATTCCATAAATCTTGTGTTTTGGGCCCCTGGAAGCATGAAAATCACTTTAAACATGCTAATTTTAGCTCTAACACTGATGATCCACCTACAAATGTGAACTGACGTTCAAAAATAAAACATTTGAAAACGGACCATTTTCCACATTTCTGAAGCATGACGTAATGGGGGGGTGTTATCTCTTTTGTCCAAAATCAGCCGTTTTTGCTCGAACATTAAATGCCTCCAAATGGTATTTAATTAACTTCCCGAGCCCCTGGAAGCATGAAAATCACTTTAAACATGCTAATTTTAGCTCTAACACTGATGATCCACCTACAAATGTGAACTGACGTTCAAAAATAAAACATTTGAAAACGGACCATTTTCCACATTTCTGAAGCATGACGTAATGGGGGGGTGTTATCTCTTTTGTCGAAAATCAGCCGTTTTTGCTCGAACATTAAATGCCTCCAAATGGTATTTAATTAACTTCCCGAGACCCTGGAAGCATGAAAATCACTTTAAACATGCTAATTTTAGCTCTAACACTGATGATCCACCTACAAATGTGAACTGACGTTCAAAAATAAAACGTTTGAAAACGGACCATTTTCCACATTTCTGAAGCATGACGTAATGGGGGGGTGTTATCTCTTTTGTCGAAAATCAGCCGTTTTTGCTGGAACATTAAATGCCTCCAAATGGTATTTAATTAACTTCCCGGGGTGAAGAAACCCTTTTTGAGAACTCAGAGTGAGTAAATTGGCCATTTTCATGCACTTTTAACCATTCCATAAATCTTGTGTTTTGGGCCCCTGGAAGCATGAAAATCACTTTAAACATGCTAATTTTAGCTCTAACACTGATGATCCACCTACAAATGTGAACTGACGTTCAAAAATAAAACATTTGAAAACGGACCATTTTCCACATTTCTGAAGCATGACGTAATGGGGGGGTGTTATCTCTTTTGTCGAAAATCAGCCGTTTTTGCTCGAACATTAAATGCCTCCAAATGGTATTTAATTAACTGCCCGAGCCCCTGGAAGCATGAAAATCACTTTAAACATGCTAATTTTAGCTCTAACACTGATGATCCACCTACAAATGTGAACTGACGTTCAAAAATAAAACATTTGAAAACGGACCATTTTCCACATTTCTGAAGCATGACGTAATGGGGGGGTGTTATCTCTTTTGTCGAAAATCAGCCGTTTTTGCTCGAACATTAAATGCCTCCAAATGGTATTTAATTAACTTCCCGGGGTGAAGAAACCCTTTTTGAGTACTCAGAGTGAGTAAATTGGCCATTTTCATGCACTTTTAACCATTCCATAAATCTTGTGTTTTGGGCCCCTGGAAGCATGAAAATCACTTTAAACATGCTAATTTTAGCTCTAACACTGATGATCCACCTACAAATGTGAACTGACGTTCAAAAATAAAACATTTGAAAACGGACCATTTTCCACATTTCTGAAGCATGACGTAATGGGGGGGTGTTATCTCTTTTGTCGAAAATCAGCCGTTTTTGCTCGAACATTAAATGCCTCCAAATGGTATTTAATTAACTTCCCGAGCCCCTGGAAGCATGAAAATCACTTTAAACATGCTAATTTTAGCTCTAACACTGATGATCCACCTACAAATGTGAACTGACGTTCAAAAATAAAACATTTGAAAACGGACCATTTTCCACATTTCTGAAGCATGACGTAATGGGGGGGTGTTATCTCTTTTGTCGAAAATCAGCCGATTTTGCTCGAACATTAAATGCCTCCAAATGGTATTTAATTAACTTCCCGGGGTGAAGAAACCCTTTTTGAGTACTCAGAGTGAGTAAATTGGCCGTTTGCATGCACTTTTAACCATTCCATAAATCTTGTGTTTTGGGCCCCTGGAAGCATGAAAATCACTTTAAACATGCTAATTTTAGCTCTAATACTGATGATCCACCTACAAATGTGAACTGACGTTCAAAAATAAAACATTTGAAAACGGACCATTTTCCACATTTCTGAAGCATGACGTAATGGGGGGGTGTTATCTCTTTTGTCGAAAATCAGCCGTTTTTGCTCGAACATTAAATGCCTCCAAATGGTATTTAATTAACTTCCCGGGGTGAAGAAACCCTTTTTGAGAACTCAGAGTGAGTAAATTGGCCATTTTCATGCACTTTTAACCATTCCATAAATCTTGTGTTTAGGGCCCCTGGAAGCATGAAAATCACTTTAAACATGCTAATTTTAGCTCTAACACTGATGATCCACCTACAAATGTGAACTGACGTTCAAAAATAAAACATTTGAAAACGGACCATTTTCCACATTTCTGAAGCATGACGTAATGGGGGGGTGTTATCTCTTTTGTCGAAAATCAGCCGTTTTTGCTCGAACATTAAATGCCTCCAAATGGTATTTAATTAACTTCCCGAGCCCATGGAAGCATGAAAATCACTTTAAACATGCTAATTTTAGCTCTAACACTGATGATCCACCTACAAATGTGAACTGACGTTCAAAAATAAAACATTTGAAAACGGACCATTTTCCACATTTCTGAAGCATGACGTAATGGGGGGGTGTTATCTCTTTTGTCGAAAATCAGCCGTTTTTGCTCGAACATTAAATGCCTCCAAATGGTATTTAATTAACTTCCCGGGGTGAAGAAACCCTTTTTGAGAACTCAGAGTGAGTAAATTGGCCATTTTCATGCACTTTTAACCATTCCATAAATCTTGTGTTTTGGGCCCCTGGAAGCATGAAAATCACTTTAAACATGCTAATTTTAGCTCTAACACTGATGATCCACCTACAAATGTGAACTGACGTTCAAAAATAAAACATTTGAAAACGGACCATTTTCCACATTTCTGAAGCATGACGTAATGGGGGGGTGTTATCTCTTTTGTCGAAAATCAGCCGTTTTTGCTCGAACATTAAATGCCTCCAAATGGAATTTAATTAACTTCCCGGGGTGAAGAAACCCTTTTTGAGTACTCAGAGTGAGTAAATTGGCCATTTTCATGCACTTTTAACCATTCCATAAATCTTGTGTTTTGGGCCCCTGGAAGCATGAAAATCACTTTAAACATGCTAATTTTAGCTCTAACACTGATGATCCACCTACAAATGTGAACTGACGTTCAAAAATAAAACATTTGAAAACGGACCATTTTCCACATTTCTGAAGCATGACGTAATGGGGGGGTGTTATCTCTTTTGTCGAAAATCAGCCGTTTTTGCTCGAACATTAAATGCCTCCAAATGGTATTTAATTAACTTCCCGAGCCCCTGGAAGCATGAAAATCACTTTAAACATGCTAATTTTAGCTCTAACACTGATGATCCACCTACAAATGTGAACTGACGTTCAAAAATAAAACATTTGAAAACGGACCATTTTCCACATTTCTGAAGCATGACGTAATGGGGGGGGGTGTTATCTCTTTTGTCGAAAATCAGCCATTTTTGCTCGAACATTAAATGCCTCCAAATGGTATTTATTTCACTTTCCGAGCCCCTGGAAGCATGAAAATCACTTTAAACATGCTAATTTTAGCTCTAACACTGATGATCCACCTACAAATGTGAACTGACGTTCAAAAATATAACATTTGAAAACGGACCATTTTCCACATTTCTGAAGCATGACGTAATGGGGGGGGTGTTATCTCTTTTGTCGAAAATCAGCCGTTTTTGCTCGAACATTAAATGCCTCCAAATGGTATTTAATTAACTTCCTGGGGTGAAGAAACCCTTTTTGAGAACTCAGAGTGAGTAAATTGGCCATTTTCATGCACTTTTAACCATTCCATAAATCTTGTGTTTAGGGCCCCTGGAAGCATGAAAATCACTTTAAACATGCTAATTTTAGCTCTAACACTGATGATCCACCTACAAATGTGAACTGACGTTCAAAAATAAAACATTTGAAAACGGACCATTTTCCACATTTCTGAAGCATGACGTAATGGGGGGGTGTTATCTCTTTTGTCGAAAATCAGCCGTTTTTGCTCGAACATTAAATGCCTCCAAATGGTATTTAATTAACTTCCCAAACCCCTGGAAGCATGAAAATCACTTTAAACATGCTAATTTTAGCTCTAACACTGATGATCCACCTACAAATGTGAACTGACGTTCAAAAATAAAACATTTGAAAACGGACCATTTTCCACATTTCTGAAGCATGACGTAATGGGGGGGTGTTATCTCTTTTGTCGAAAATCAGCCGTTTTTGCTCGAACATTAAATGCCTCCAAATGGTATTTAATTAACTTCCCGAGCCCCTGGAAGCATGAAAATCACTTTAAACATGCTAATTTTAGCTCTAACACTGATGATCCACCTACAAATGTGAACTGACGTTCAAAAATAAAACATTTGAAAGAGGACCATTTTCCACATTTCTGAAGCATGACGAAATGGGGGGGTGTTATCTCTTTTGTCGAAAATCAGCCGTTTTTGCTCGAACATTAAATGCCTCCAAATGGTATTTAATTAACTTCCCGGGGTGAAGAAACCCTTTTTGAGAACTCAGAGTGAGTAAATTGGCCATTTTCATGCACTTTTAACCATTCCATAAATCTTGTGTTTTGGGCCCCTGGAAGCATGAAAATCACTTTAAACATGCTAATTTTAGCTCTAACACTGATGATCCACCTACAAATGTGAACTGACGTTCAAAAATAAAACATTTGAAAACGGACCATTTTCCACATTTCTGAAGCATGACGTAATGGGGGGGTGTTATCTCTTTTGTCGAAAATCAGCCGTTTTTGCTCGAACATTAAATGCCTCCAAATGGTATTTAATTAACTTCCCGAGCCCCTGGAAGCATGAAAATCACTTTAAACATGCTAATTTTAGCTCTAACACTGATGATCCACCTACAAATGTGAACTGACGTTCAAAAATAAAACATTTGAAAACGGACCATTTTCCACATTTCTGAAGCATGACGTAATGGGGGGGTGTTATCTCTTTTGTCGAAAATCAGCCGTTTTTGCTCGAACATTAAATGCCTCCAAATGGTATTTATTTCACTTCCCGAGCCCCTGGAAGCATGAAAATCACTTTAAACATGCTAATTTTAGCTCTAACGCTGATGATCCACCTACAAATGTGAACTGACGTTCAAAAATAAAACATTTGAAAACGGACCATTTTCCACATTTCTGAAGCATGACGTAATGGGGGGGTGTTATCTCTTTTGTCGAAAATCAGCCGTTTTTGCTCGAACATTAAATGCCTCCAAATGGTATTTAATTAACTTCCCGGGGTGAAGAAACCCTTTTTGAGAACTCAGAGTGAGTAAATTGGCCATTTTCATGCACTTTTAACCATTCCATAAATCTTGTGTTTAGGGCCCCTGGAAGCATGAAAATCACTTTAAACATGCTAATTTTAGCTCTACCACTGATGATCCACCTACAAATGTGAACTGACGTTCAAAAATAAAACATTTGAAAACGGACCATTTTCCACATTTCTGAAGCATGACGTAATGGGGGGGTGTTATCTCTTTTGTCGAAAATCAGCCGTTTTTGCTCGAACATTAAATGCCTCCAAATGGTATTTAATTAACTTCCCGAGCCCCTGGAAGCATGAAAATCACTTTAAACATGCTAATTTTAGCTCTAACACTGATGATCCACCTACAAATGTGAACTGACGTTCAAAAATAAAACATTTGAAAACGGACCATTTTCCACATTTCTGAAGCATGACGTAATGGGGGGTGTTATCTCTTTTGTCAAAAATCAGCCGTTTTTGCTCGAACATTAAATGCCTCCAAATGGTATTTAATTAACTTCCCGAGCCCCTGGAAGCATGAAAATCACTTTAAACATGCTAATTTTAGCTCTAACACTGATGATCCACCTACAAATGTGAACTGACGTTCAAAAATAAAACATTTGAAAACGGACCATTTTCCACATTTCTGAAGCATGACGTAATGGGGGGGTGTTATCTCTTTTGTCGAAAATCAGCCGTTTTTGCTCGAACATTAAATGCCTCCAAATGGTATTTAATTAACTTCCCGGGGTGAAGAAACCCTTTTTGAGAACTCAGAGTGAGTAAATTGGCCATTTTCATGCACTTTTAACCATTCCATAAATCTTGTGTTTAGGGCCCCTGGAAGCATGAAAATCACTTTAAACATGCTAATTTTAGCTCTAACACTGATGATCCACCTACAAATGTGAACTGACGTTCAAAAATAAAACATTTGAAAACGGACCATTTTCCACATTTCTGAAGCATGACATAATGGGGGGGTGTTATCTCTTTTGTCGAAAATCAGCCGTTTTTGCTCGAACATTAAATGCCTCCAAATGGTATTTAATTAACTTCCCGAGCCCCTGGAAGCATGAAAATCACTTTAAACATGCTAATTTTAGCTCTAACACTGATGATCCACCTACAAATGTGAACTGACGTTCAAAAATAAAACATTTGAAAACGGACCATTTTCCACATTTCTGAAGCATGACGTAATGGGGGGTGTTATCTCTTTTGTCAAAAATCAGCCGTTTTTGCTCGAACATTAAATGCCTCCAAATGGTATTTAATTAACTTCCCGAGCCCCTGGAAGCATGAAAATCACTTTAAACATGCTAATTTTAGCTCTAACACTGATGATCCACCTACAAATGTGAACTGACGTTCAAAAATAAAACATTTGAAAACGGACCATTTTCCACATTTCTGAAGCATGACGTAATGGGGGGTGTTATCTCTTTTGTCGAAAATCAGCCGTTTTTGCTCGAACATTAAATGCCTCCAAATGGTATTTAATTACCTTCCCGAGCCCCTGGAAGCATGAAAATCACTTTAAACATGCTAATTTTAGCTCTAACACTGATGATCCACCTACAAATGTGAACTGACGTTCAAAAATAAAACATTTGAAAACGGACCATTTTCCACATTTCTGAAGCATGACGTAATGGGGGGGTGTTATCTCTTTTGTCGCAAATCAGCCGTTTTTGCTGGAACATTAAATGCCTCCAAATGGTATTTAATTAACTTCCCGGGGTGAAGAAACCCTTTTTGAGAACTCAGAGTGAGTAAATTGGCCATTTTCATGCACTTTTAACCATTCCATAAATCTTGTGTTTTGGGCCCCTGGAAGCATGAAAATCACTTTAAACATGCTAATTTTAGCTCTAACACTGATGATCCACCTACAAATGTGAACTGACGTTCAAAAATAAAACATTTGAAAACGGACCATTTTCCACATTTCTGAAGCATGACGTAATGGGGGGGTGTTATCTCTTTTGTCCAAAATCAGCCGTTTTTGCTCGAACATTAAATGCCTCCAAATGGTATTTAATTAACTTCCCGAGCCCCTGGAAGCATGAAAATCACTTTAAACATGCTAATTTTAGCTCTAACACTGATGATCCACATACAAATGTGAACTGACGTTCAAAAATAAAACATTTGAAAACGGACCATTTTCCACATTTCTGAAGCATGACGTAATGGGGGGGTGTTATCTCTTTTGTCGAAAATCAGCCGTTTTTGCTCGAACATTAAATGCCTCCAAATGGTATTTAATTAACTTCCCGAGACCCTGGAAGCATGAAAATCACTTTAAACATGCTAATTTTAGCTCTAACACTGATGATCCACCTACAAATGTGAACTGACGTTCAAAAATAAAACGTTTGAAAACGGACCATTTTCCACATTTCTGAAGCATGACGTAATGGGGGGGTGTTATCTCTTTTGTCGAAAATCAGCCGTTTTTGCTGGAACATTAAATGCCTCCAAATGGTATTTAATTAACTTCCCGGGGTGAAGAAACCCTTTTTGAGAACTCAGAGTGAGTAAATTGGCCATTTTCATGCACTTTTAACCATTCCATAAATCTTGTGTTTTGGGCCCCTGGAAGCATGAAAATCACTTTAAACATGCTAATTTTAGCTCTAACACTGATGATCCACCTACAAATGTGAACTGACGTTCAAAAATAAAACATTTGAAAACGGACCATTTTCCACATTTCTGAAGCATGACGTAATGGGGGGGTGTTATCTCTTTTGTCGAAAATCAGCCGTTTTTGCTCGAACATTAAATGCCTCCAAATGGTATTTAATTAACTGCCCGAGCCCCTGGAAGCATGAAAATCACTTTAAACATGCTAATTTTAGCTCTAACACTGATGATCCACCTACAAATGTGAACTGACGTTCAAAAATAAAACATTTGAAAACGGACCATTTTCCACATTTCTGAAGCATGACGTAATGGGGGGGTGTTATCTCTTTTGTCGAAAATCAGCCGTTTTTGCTCGAACATTAAATGCCTCCAAATGGTATTTAATTAACTTCCCGGGGTGAAGAAACCCTTTTTGAGTACTCAGAGTGAGTAAATTGGCCATTTTCATGCACTTTTAACCATTCCATAAATCTTGTGTTTTGGGCCCCTGGAAGCATGAAAATCACTTTAAACATGCTAATTTTAGCTCTAACACTGATGATCCACCTACAAATGTGAACTGACGTTCAAAAATAAAACATTTGAAAACGGACCATTTTCCACATTTCTGAAGCATGACGTAATGGGGGGGTGTTATCTCTTTTGTCGAAAATCAGCCGTTTTTGCTCGAACATTAAATGCCTCCAAATGGTATTTAATTAACTTCCCGAGCCCCTGGAAGCATGAAAATCACTTTAAACATGCTAATTTTAGCTCTAACACTGATGATCCACCTACAAATGTGAACTGACGTTCAAAAATAAAACATTTGAAAACGGACCATTTTCCACATTTCTGAAGCATGACGTAATGGGGGGGTGTTATCTCTTTTGTCGAAAATCAGCCGATTTTGCTCGAACATTAAATGCCTCCAAATGGTATTTAATTAACTTCCCGGGGTGAAGAAACCCTTTTTGAGTACTCAGAGTGAGTAAATTGGCCGTTTGCATGCACTTTTAACCATTCCATAAATCTTGTGTTTTGGGCCCCTGGAAGCATGAAAATCACTTTAAACATGCTAATTTTAGCTCTAATACTGATGATCCACCTACAAATGTGAACTGACGTTCAAAAATAAAACATTTGAAAACGGACCATTTTCCACATTTCTGAAGCATGACGTAATGGGGGGGTGTTATCTCTTTTGTCGAAAATCAGCCGTTTTTGCTCGAACATTAAATGCCTCCAAATGGTATTTAATTAACTTCCCGGGGTGAAGAAACCCTTTTTGAGAACTCAGAGTGAGTAAATTGGCCATTTTCATGCACTTTTAACCATTCCATAAATCTTGTGTTTAGGGCCCCTGGAAGCATGAAAATCACTTTAAACATGCTAATTTTAGCTCTAACACTGATGATCCACCTACAAATGTGAACTGACGTTCAAAAATAAAACATTTGAAAACGGACCATTTTCCACATTTCTGAAGCATGACGTAATGGGGGGGTGTTATCTCTTTTGTCGAAAATCAGCCGTTTTTGCTCGAACATTAAATGCCTCCAAATGGTATTTAATTAACTTCCCGAGCCCATGGAAGCATGAAAATCACTTTAAACATGCTAATTTTAGCTCTAACACTGATGATCCACCTACAAATGTGAACTGACGTTCAAAAATAAAACATTTGAAAACGGACCATTTTCCACATTTCTGAAGCATGACGTAATGGGGGGGTGTTATCTCTTTTGTCGAAAATCAGCCGTTTTTGCTCGAACATTAAATGCCTCCAAATGGTATTTAATTAACTTCCCGGGGTGAAGAAACCCTTTTTGAGAACTCAGAGTGAGTAAATTGGCCATTTTCATGCACTTTTAACCATTCCATAAATCTTGTGTTTTGGGCCCCTGGAAGCATGAAAATCACTTTAAACATGCTAATTTTAGCTCTAACACTGATGATCCACCTACAAATGTGAACTGACGTTCAAAAATAAAACATTTGAAAACGGACCATTTTCCACATTTCTGAAGCATGACGTAATGGGGGGGTGTTATCTCTTTTGTCGAAAATCAGCCGTTTTTGCTCGAACATTAAATGCCTCCAAATGGAATTTAATTAACTTCCCGGGGTGAAGAAACCCTTTTTGAGTACTCAGAGTGAGTAAATTGGCCATTTTCATGCACTTTTAACCATTCCATAAATCTTGTGTTTTGGGCCCCTGGAAGCATGAAAATCACTTTAAACATGCTAATTTTAGCTCTAACACTGATGATCCACCTACAAATGTGAACTGACGTTCAAAAATAAAACATTTGAAAACGGACCATTTTCCACATTTCTGAAGCATGACGTAATGGGGGGGTGTTATCTCTTTTGTCGAAAATCAGCCGTTTTTGCTCGAACATTAAATGCCTCCAAATGGTATTTAATTAACTTCCCGAGCCCCTGGAAGCATGAAAATCACTTTAAACATGCTAATTTTAGCTCTAACACTGATGATCCACCTACAAATGTGAACTGACGTTCAAAAATAAAACATTTGAAAACGGACCATTTTCCACATTTCTGAAGCATGACGTAATGGGGGGGGGTGTTATCTCTTTTGTCGAAAATCAGCCATTTTTGCTCGATCATTAAATGCCTCCAAATGGTATTTATTTCACTTTCCGAGCCCCTGGAAGCATGAAAATCACTTTAAACATGCTAATTTTAGCTCTAACACTGATGATCCACCTACAAATGTGAACTGACGTTCAAAAATATAACATTTGAAAACGGACCATTTTCCACATTTCTGAAGCATGACGTAATGGGGGGGGTGTTATCTCTTTTGTCGAAAATCAGCCGTTTTTGCTCGAACATTAAATGCCTCCAAATGGTATTTAATTAACTTCCTGGGGTGAAGAAACCCTTTTTGAGAACTCAGAGTGAGTAAATTGGCCATTTTCATGCACTTTTAACCATTCCATAAATCTTGTGTTTAGGGCCCCTGGAAGCATGAAAATCACTTTAAACATGCTAATTTTAGCTCTAACACTGATGATCCACCTACAAATGTGAACTGACGTTCAAAAATAAAACATTTGAAAACGGACCATTTTCCACATTTCTGAAGCATGACGTAATGGGGGGGTGTTATCTCTTTTGTCGAAAATCAGCCGTTTTTGCTCGAACATTAAATGCCTCCAAATGGTATTTAATTAACTTCCCAAACCCCTGGAAGCATGAAAATCACTTTAAACATGCTAATTTTAGCTCTAACACTGATGATCCACCTACAAATGTGAACTGACGTTCAAAAATAAAACATTTGAAAACGGACCATTTTCCACATTTCTGAAGCATGACGTAATGGGGGGGTGTTATCTCTTTTGTCGAAAATCAGCCGTTTTTGCTCGAACATTAAATGCCTCCAAATGGTATTTAATTAACTTCCCGAGCCCCTGGAAGCATGAAAATCACTTTAAACATGCTAATTTTAGCTCTAACACTGATGATCCACCTACAAATGTGAACTGACGTTCAAAAATAAAACATTTGAAAGAGGACCATTTTCCACATTTCTGAAGCATGACGAAATGGGGGGGTGTTATCTCTTTTGTCGAAAATCAGCCGTTTTTGCTCGAACATTAAATGCCTCCAAATGGTATTTAATTAACTTCCCGGGGTGAAGAAACCCTTTTTGAGAACTCAGAGTGAGTAAATTGGCCATTTTCATGCACTTTTAACCATTCCATAAATCTTGTGTTTTGGGCCCCTGGAAGCATGAAAATCACTTTAAACATGCTAATTTTAGCTCTAACACTGATGATCCACCTACAAATGTGAACTGACGTTCAAAAATAAAACATTTGAAAACGGACCATTTTCCACATTTCTGAAGCATGACGTAATGGGGGGGTGTTATCTCTTTTGTCGAAAATCAGCCGTTTTTGCTCGAACATTAAATGCCTCCAAATGGTATTTAATTAACTTCCCGAGCCCCTGGAAGCATGAAAATCACTTTAAACATGCTAATTTTAGCTCTAACACTGATGATCCACCTACAAATGTGAACTGACGTTCAAAAATAAAACATTTGAAAACGGACCATTTTCCACATTTCTGAAGCATGACGTAATGGGGGGGTGTTATCTCTTTTGTCGAAAATCAGCCGTTTTTGCTCGAACATTAAATGCCTCCAAATGGTATTTATTTCACTTCCCGAGCCCCTGGAAGCATGAAAATCACTTTAAACATGCTAATTTTAGCTCTAACGCTGATGATCCACCTACAAATGTGAACTGACGTTCAAAAATAAAACATTTGAAAACGGACCATTTTCCACATTTCTGAAGCATGACGTAATGGGGGGGTGTTATCTCTTTTGTCGAAAATCAGCCGTTTTTGCTCGAACATTAAATGCCTCCAAATGGTATTTAATTAACTTCCCGGGGTGAAGAAACCCTTTTTGAGAACTCAGAGTGAGTAAATTGGCCATTTTCATGCACTTTTAACCATTCCATAAATCTTGTGTTTAGGGCCCCTGGAAGCATGAAAATCACTTTAAACATGCTAATTTTAGCTCTACCACTGATGATCCACCTACAAATGTGAACTGACGTTCAAAAATAAAACATTTGAAAACGGACCATTTTCCACATTTCTGAAGCATGACGTAATGGGGGGGTGTTATCTCTTTTGTCGAAAATCAGCCGTTTTTGCTCGAACATTAAATGCCTCCAAATGGTATTTAATTAACTTCCCGAGCCCCTGGAAGCATGAAAATCACTTTAAACATGCTAATTTTAGCTCTAACACTGATGATCCACCTACAAATGTGAACTGACGTTCAAAAATAAAACATTTGAAAACGGACCATTTTCCACATTTCTGAAGCATGACGTAATGGGGGGTGTTATCTCTTTTGTCAAAAATCAGCCGTTTTTGCTCGAACATTAAATGCCTCCAAATGGTATTTAATTAACTTCCCGAGCCCCTGGAAGCATGAAAATCACTTTAAACATGCTAATTTTAGCTCTAACACTGATGATCCACCTACAAATGTGAACTGACGTTCAAAAATAAAACATTTGAAAACGGACCATTTTCCACATTTCTGAAGCATGACGTAATGGGGGGGTGTTATCTCTTTTGTCGAAAATCAGCCGTTTTTGCTCGAACATTAAATGCCTCCAAATGGTATTTAATTAACTTCCCGAGCCCCTGGAAGCATGAAAATCACTTTAAACATGCTAATTTTAGCTCTAACACTGATGATCCACCTACAAATGTGAACTGACGTTCAAAAATAAAACATTTGAAAACGGACCATTTTCCACTTTTCTGAAGCATGACGTAATGGGGGGGTGTTATCTCTTTTGTCGCAAATCAGCCGTTTTTGCTGGAACATTAAATGCCTCCAAATGGTATTTAATTAACTTCCCGGGGTGAAGAAACCCTTTTTGAGAACTCAGAGTGAGTAAATTGGCCATTTTCATGCACTTTTAACCATTCCATAAATCTTGTGTTTTGGGCCCCTGGAAGCATGAAAATCACTTTAAACATGCTAATTTTAGCTCTAACACTGATGATCCACCTACAAATGTGAACTGACGTTCAAAAATAAAACATTTGAAAACGGACCATTTTCCACATTTCTGAAGCATGACGTAATGGGGGGGTGTTATCTCTTTTGTCGAAAATCAGCCGTTTTTGCTCGAACATTAAATGCCTCCAAATGGTATTTAATTAACTTCCCGAGACCCTGGAAGCATGAAAATCACTTTAAACATGCTAATTTTAGCTCTAACACTGATGATCCACCTACAAATGTGAACTGACGTTCAAAAATAAAACGTTTGAAAACGGACCATTTTCCACATTTCTGAAGCATGATGTAATGGGGGGGTGTTATCTCTTTTGTCGAAAATCAGCCGTTTTTGCTGGAACATTAAATGCCTCCAAATGGTATTTAATTAACTTCCCGGGGTGAAGAAACCCTTTTTGAGAACTCAGAGTGAGTAAATTGGCCATTTTCATGCACTTTTAACCATTCCATAAATCTTGTGTTTTGGGCCCCTGGAAGCATGAAAATCACTTTAAACATGCTAATTTTAGCTCTAACACTGATGATCCACCTACAAATGTGAACTGACGTTCAAAAATAAAACATTTGAAAACGGACCATTTTCCACATTTCTGAAGCATGACGTAATGGGGGGGTGTTATCTCTTTTGTCGAAAATCAGCCGTTTTTGCTCGAACATTAAATGCCTCCAAATGGTATTTAATTAACTGCCCGAGCCCCTGGAAGCATGAAAATCACTTTAAACATGCTAATTTTAGCTCTAACACTGATGATCCACCTACAAATGTGAACTGACGTTCAAAAATAAAACATTTGAAAACGGACCATTTTCCACATTTCTGAAGCATGACGTAATGGGGGGGTGTTATCTCTTTTGTCGAAAATCAGCCGTTTTTGCTCGAACATTAAATGCCTCCAAATGGTATTTAATTAACTTCCCAAACCCCTGGAAGCATGAAAATCACTTTAAACATGCTAATTTTAGCTCTAACACTGATGATCCACCTACAAATGTGAACTGACGTTCAAAAATAAAACATTTGAAAACGGACCATTTTCCACATTTCTGAAGCATGACGTAATGGGGGGGTGTTATCTCTTTTGTCGAAAATCAGCCGTTTTTGCTCGAACATTAAATGCCTCCAAATGGTATTTAATTAACTTCCCGAGCCCCTGGAAGCATGAAAATCACTTTAAACATGCTAATTTTAGCTCTAACACTGATGATCCACCTACAAATGTGAACTGACGTTCAAAAATAAAACATTTGAAAGAGGACCATTTTCCACATTTCTGAAGCATGACGAAATGGGGGGGTGTTATCTCTTTTGTCGAAAATCAGCCGTTTTTGCTCGAACATTAAATGCCTCCAAATGGTATTTAATTAACTTCCCGGGGTGAAGAAACCCTTTTTGAGAACTCAGAGTGAGTAAATTGGCCATTTTCATGCACTTTTAACCATTCCATAAATCTTGTGTTTTGGGCCCCTGGAAGCATGAAAATCACTTTAAACATGCTAATTTTAGCTCTAACACTGATGATCCACCTACAAATGTGAACTGACGTTCAAAAATAAAACATTTGAAAACGGACCATTTTCCACATTTCTGAAGCATGACGTAATGGGGGGGTGTTATCTCTTTTGTCGAAAATCAGCCGTTTTTGCTCGAACATTAAATGCCTCCAAATGGTATTTAATTAACTTCCCGAGCCCCTGGAAGCATGAAAATCACTTTAAACATGCTAATTTTAGCTCTAACACTGATGATCCACCTACAAATGTGAACTGACGTTCAAAAATAAAACATTTGAAAACGGACCATTTTCCACATTTCTGAAGCATGACGTAATGGGGGGGTGTTATCTCTTTTGTCGAAAATCAGCCGTTTTTGCTCGAACATTAAATGCCTCCAAATGGTATTTATTTCACTTCCCGAGCCCCTGGAAGCATGAAAATCACTTTAAACATGCTAATTTTAGCTCTAACGCTGATGATCCACCTACAAATGTGAACTGACGTTCAAAAATAAAACATTTGAAAACGGACCATTTTCCACATTTCTGAAGCATGACGTAATGGGGGGGTGTTATCTCTTTTGTCGAAAATCAGCCGTTTTTGCTCGAACATTAAATGCCTCCAAATGGTATTTAATTAACTTCCCGGGGTGAAGAAACCCTTTTTGAGAACTCAGAGTGAGTAAATTGGCCATTTTCATGCACTTTTAACCATTCCATAAATCTTGTGTTTAGGGCCCCTGGAAGCATGAAAATCACTTTAAACATGCTAATTTTAGCTCTACCACTGATGATCCACCTACAAATGTGAACTGACGTTCAAAAATAAAACATTTGAAAACGGACCATTTTCCACATTTCTGAAGCATGACGTAATGGGGGGGTGTTATCTCTTTTGTCGAAAATCAGCCGTTTTTGCTCGAACATTAAATGCCTCCAAATGGTATTTAATTAACTTCCCGAGCCCCTGGAAGCATGAAAATCACTTTAAACATGCTAATTTTAGCTCTAACACTGATGATCCACCTACAAATGTGAACTGACGTTCAAAAATAAAACATTTGAAAACGGACCATTTTCCACATTTCTGAAGCATGACGTAATGGGGGGTGTTATCTCTTTTGTCAAAAATCAGCCGTTTTTGCTCGAACATTAAATGCCTCCAAATGGTATTTAATTAACTTCCCGAGCCCCTGGAAGCATGAAAATCACTTTAAACATGCTAATTTTAGCTCTAACACTGATGATCCACCTACAAATGTGAACTGACGTTCAAAAATAAAACATTTGAAAACGGACCATTTTCCACATTTCTGAAGCATGACGTAATGGGGGGGTGTTATCTCTTTTGTCGAAAATCAGCCGTTTTTGCTCGAACATTAAATGCCTCCAAATGGTATTTAATTAACTTCCCGAGCCCCTGGAAGCATGAAAATCACTTTAAACATGCTAATTTTAGCTCTAACACTGATGATCCACCTACAAATGTGAACTGACGTTCAAAAATAAAACATTTGAAAACGGACCATTTTCCACTTTTCTGAAGCATGACGTAATGGGGGGGTGTTATCTCTTTTGTCGCAAATCAGCCGTTTTTGCTGGAACATTAAATGCCTCCAAATGGTATTTAATTAACTTCCCGGGGTGAAGAAACCCTTTTTGAGAACTCAGAGTGAGTAAATTGGCCATTTTCATGCACTTTTAACCATTCCATAAATCTTGTGTTTTGGGCCCCTGGAAGCATGAAAATCACTTTAAACATGCTAATTTTAGCTCTAACACTGATGATCCACCTACAAATGTGAACTGACGTTCAAAAATAAAACATTTGAAAACGGACCATTTTCCACATTTCTGAAGCATGACGTAATGGGGGGGTGTTATCTCTTTTGTCGAAAATCAGCCGTTTTTGCTCGAACATTAAATGCCTCCAAATGGTATTTAATTAACTTCCCGAGACCCTGGAAGCATGAAAATCACTTTAAACATGCTAATTTTAGCTCTAACACTGATGATCCACCTACAAATGTGAACTGACGTTCAAAAATAAAACGTTTGAAAACGGACCATTTTCCACATTTCTGAAGCATGATGTAATGGGGGGGTGTTATCTCTTTTGTCGAAAATCAGCCGTTTTTGCTGGAACATTAAATGCCTCCAAATGGTATTTAATTAACTTCCCGGGGTGAAGAAACCCTTTTTGAGAACTCAGAGTGAGTAAATTGGCCATTTTCATGCACTTTTAACCATTCCATAAATCTTGTGTTTTGGGCCCCTGGAAGCATGAAAATCACTTTAAACATGCTAATTTTAGCTCTAACACTGATGATCCACCTACAAATGTGAACTGACGTTCAAAAATAAAACATTTGAAAACGGACCATTTTCCACATTTCTGAAGCATGACGTAATGGGGGGGTGTTATCTCTTTTGTCGAAAATCAGCCGTTTTTGCTCGAACATTAAATGCCTCCAAATGGTATTTAATTAACTGCCCGAGCCCCTGGAAGCATGAAAATCACTTTAAACATGCTAATTTTAGCTCTAACACTGATGATCCACCTACAAATGTGAACTGACGTTCAAAAATAAAACATTTGAAAACGGACCATTTTCCACATTTCTGAAGCATGACGTAATGGGGGGGTGTTATCTCTTTTGTCGAAAATCAGCCGTTTTTGCTCGAACATTAAATGCCTCCAAATGGTATTTAATTAACTTCCCGGGGTGAAGAAACCCTTTTTGAGTACTCAGAGTGAGTAAATTGGCCATTTTCATGCACTTTTAACCATTCCATAAATCTTGTGTTTTGGGCCCCTGGAAGCATGAAAATCACTTTAAACATGCTAATTTTAGCTCTAACACTGATGATCCACCTACAAATGTGAACTGACGTTCAAAAATAAAACATTTGAAAACGGACCATTTTCCACATTTCTGAAGCATGACGTAATGGGGGGGTGTTATCTCTTTTGTCGAAAATCAGCCGTTTTTGCTCGAACATTAAATGCCTCCAAATGGTATTTAATTAACTGCCCGAGCCCCTGGAAGCATGAAAATCACTTTAAACATGCTAATTTTAGCTCTAACACTGATGATCCACCTACAAATGTGAACTGACGTTCAAAAATAAAACATTTGAAAACGGACCATTTTCCACATTTCTGAAGCATGACGTAATGGGGGGGTGTTATCTCTTTTGTCGAAAATCAGCCGTTTTTGCTCGAACATTAAATGCCTCCAAATGGTATTTAATTAACTTCCCGGGGTGAAGAAACCCTTTTTGAGTACTCAGAGTGAGTAAATTGGCCATTTTCATGCACTTTTAACCATTCCATAAATCTTGTGTTTTGGGCCCCTGGAAGCATGAAAATCACTTTAAACATGCTAATTTTAGCTCTAACACTGATGATCCACCTACAAATGTGAACTGACGTTCAAAAATAAAACATTTGAAAACGGACCATTTTCCACATTTCTGAAGCATGACGTAATGGGGGGGTGTTATCTCTTTTGTCGAAAATCAGCCGTTTTTGCTCGAACATTAAATGCCTCCAAATGGTATTTAATTAAATTCCCGAGCCCCTGGAAGCATGAAAATCACTTTAAACATGCTAATTTTAGCTCTAACACTGATGATCCACCTACAAATGTGAACTGACGTTCAAAAATAAAACATTTGAAAACGGACCATTTTCCACATTTCTGAAGCATGACGTAATGGGGGGGTGTTATCTCTTTTGTCAAAAATCAGCCGATTTTGCTCGAACATTAAATGCCTCCAAATGGTATTTAATTAACTTCCCGGGGTGAAGAAACCCTTTTTGAGTACTCAGAGTGAGTAAATTGGCCATTTGCATGCACTTTTAACCATTCCATAAATCTTGTGTTTTGGGCCCCTGGAAGCATGAAAATCACTTTAAACATGCTAATTTTAGCTCTAATACTGATGATCCACCTACAAATGTGAACTGACGTTCAAAAATAAAACATTTGAAAACGGACCATTTTCCACATTTCTGAAGCATGACGTAATGGGGGGGTGTTATCTCTTTTGTCGAAAATCAGCCGTTTTTGCTCGAACATTAAATGCCTCCAAATGGTATTTAATTAACTTCCCGGGGTGAAGAAACCCTTTTTGAGAACTCAGAGTGAGTAAATTGGCCATTTTCATGCACTTTTAACCATTCCATAAATCTTGTGTTTAGGGCCCCTGGAAGCATGAAAATCACTTTAAACATGCTAATTTTAGCTCTAACACTGATGATCCACCTACAAATGTGAACTGACGTTCAAAAATAAAACATTTGAAAACGGACCATTTTCCACATTTCTGAAGCATGACGTAATGGGGGGGTGTTATCTCTTTTGTCGAAAATCAGCCGTTTTTGCTCGAACATTAAATGCCTCCAAATGGTATTTAATTAACTGCCCGAGCCCCTGGAAGCATGAAAATCACTTTAAACATGCTAATTTTAGCTCTAACACTGATGATCCACCTACAAATGTGAACTGACGTTCAAAAATAAAACATTTGAAAACGGACCATTTTCCACATTTCTGAAGCATGACGTAATGGGGGGGTGTTATCTCTTTTGTCGAAAATCAGCTGTTTTTGCTCGAACATTAAGTGCCTCCAAATGGTATTTAATTAACTTCCCGAGCCCATGGAAGCATGAAAATCACTTTAAACATGCTAATTTTAGCTCTAACACTGATGATCCACCTACAAATGTGAACTGACGTTCAAAAATAAAACATTTGAAAACGGACCATTTTCCACATTTCTGAAGCATGACGTAATGGGGTGGTGTTATCTCTTTTGTCGAAAATCAGCCGTTTTTGCTCGAACATTAAATGCCTCCAAATGGTATTTAATTAACTTCCCGGGGTGAAGAAACCCTTTTTGAGAACTCAGAGTGAGTAAATTGGCCATTTTCATGCACTTTTAACCATTCCATAAATCTTGTGTTTTGGGCCCCTGGAAACATGAAAATCACTTTAAACATGCTAATTTTAGCTCTAACACTGATGATCCACCTACAAATGTGAACTGACGTTCAAAAATAAAACATTTGAAAACGGACCATTTTCCACATTTCTGAAGCATGACGTAATGGGGGGGTGTTATCTCTTTTGTCGAAAATCAGCCGTTTTTGCTCGAACATTAAATGCCTCCAAATGGAATTTAATTAACTTCCCGGGGTGAAGAAACCCTTTTTGAGTACTCAGAGTGAGTAAATTGGCCATTTTCATGCACTTTTAACCATTCCTTAAATCTTGTGTTTTGGGCCCCTGGAAGCATGAAAATCACTTTAAACATGCTAATTTTAGCTCTAACACTGATGATCCACCTACAAATGTGAACTGACGTTCAAAAATAAAACATTTGAAAACGGACCATTTTCCACATTTCTGAAGCATGACGTAATGGGGGGGTGTTATCTCTTTTGTCGAAAATCAGCCGTTTTTGCTCGAACATTAAATGCCTCCAAATGGTATTTAATTAACTTCCCGAGCCCCTGGAAGCATGAAAATCACTTTAAACATGCTCATTTTAGCTCTAACACTGATGATCCACCTACAAATGTGAACTGACGTTCAAAAATAAAACATTTGAAAACGGACCATTTTCCACATTTCTGAAGCATGACGTAATGGGGGGGGGGGGTGTTATCTCTTTTGTCGAAAATCAGCCATTTTTGCTCGAACATTAAATGCCTCCAAATGGTATTTATTTCACTTCCCGAGCCCCTGGAAGCATGAAAATCACTTTAAACATGCTAATTTTAGCTCTAACACTGATGATCCACCTACAAATGTGAACTGACGTTCAAAAATATAACATTTGAAAACGGACCATTTTCCACATTTCTGAAGCATGACGTAATGGGGGGGGTTTTATCTCTTTTGTCGAAAATCAGCCGTTTTTGCTCGAACATTAAATGCCTCCAAATGGTATTTAATTAACTTCCTGGGGTGAAGAAACCCTTTTTGAGAACTCAGAGTGAGTAAATTGGCCATTTTCATGCACTTTTAACCATTCCATAAATCTTGTGTTTAGGGCCCCTGGAAGCATGAAAATCACTTTAAACATGCTAATTTTAGCTCTAACACTGATGATCCACCTACAAATGTGAACTGACGTTCAAAAATAAAACATTTGAAAACGGACCATTTTCCACATTTCTGAAGCATGACGTAATGGGGGGGTGTTATCTCTTTTGTCGAAAATCAGCCGTTTTTGCTCGAACATTAAATGCCTCCAAATGGTATTTAATTAACTTCCCAAACCCCTGGAAGCATGAAAATCACTTTAAACATGCTAATTTTAGCTCTAACACTGATGATCCACCTACAAATGTGAACTGACGTTCAAAAATAAAACATTTGAAAACGGACCATTTTCCACATTTCTGAAGCATGACGTAATGGGGGGGTGTTATCTCTTTTGTCGAAAATCAGCCGTTTTTGCTCGAACATTAAATGCCTCCAAATGGTATTTAATTAACTTCCCGAGCCCCTGGAAGCATGAAAATCACTTTAAACATGCTAATTTTAGCTCTAACACTGATGATCCACCTACAAATGTGAACTGACGTTCAAAAATAAAACATTTGAAAAAGGACCATTTTCCACATTTCTGAAGCATGACGAAATGGGGGGGTGTTATCTCTTTTGTCGAAAATCAGCCGTTTTTGCTCGAACATTAAATGCCTCCAAATGGTATTTAATTAACTTCCCGGGGTGCAGAAACCCTTTTTGAGAACTCAGAGTGAGTAAATTGGCCATTTTCATGCACTTTTAACCATTCCTTAAATCTTGTGTTTTGGGCCCCTGGAAGCATGAAAATCACTTTAAACATGCTAATTTTAGCTCTAACACTGATGATCCACCTACAAATGTGAACTGACGTTCAAAAATAAAACATTTGAAAACGGACCATTTTCCACATTTCTGAAGCATGACGTAATGGGGGGGTGTTATCTCTTTTGTCGAAAATCAGCCGTTTTTGCTCGAACATTAAATGCCTCCAAATGGTATTTAATTAACTTCCCGAGCCCCTGGAAGCATGAAAATCACTTTAAACATGCTAATTTTAGCTCTAACACTGATGATCCACCTACAAATGTGAACTGACGTTCAAAAATAAAACATTTGAAAACGGACCATTTTCCACATTTCTGAAGCATGACGTAATGGGGGGGTGTTATCTCTTTTGTCGAAAATCAGCCGTTTTTGCTCGAACATTAAATGCCTCCAAATGGTATTTATTTCACTTCCCGAGCCCCTGGAAGCATGAAAATCACTTTAAACATGCTAATTTTAGCTCTAACGCTGATGATCCACCTACAAATGTGAACTGACGTTCAAAAATAAAACATTTGAAAACGGACCATTTTCCACATTTCTGAAGCATGACGTAATGGGGGGGTGTTATCTCTTTTGTCGAAAATCAGCCGTTTTTACTCGAACATTAAATGCCTCCAAATGGTATTTAATTAACTTCCCGGGGTGAAGAAACCCTTTTTGAGAACTCAGAGTGAGTAAATTGGCCATTTTCATGCACTTTTAACCATTCCATAAATCTTGTGTTTAGGGCCCCTGGAAGCATGAAAATCACTTTAAACATGCTAATTTTAGCTCTAACACTGATGATCCACCTACAAATGTGAACTGACGTTCAAAAATAAAACATTTGAAAACGGACCATTTTCCACATTTCTGAAGCATGACGTAATGGGGGGGTGTTATCTCTTTTGTCGAAAATCAGCCGTTTTTGCTCGAACATTAAATGCCTCCAAATGGTATTTAATTAACTTCCCGAGCCCCTGGAAGCATGAAAATCACTTTAAACATGCTAATTTTAGCTCTAACACTGATGATCCACCTACAAATGTGAACTGACGTTCAAAAATAAAACATTTGAAAACGGACCATTTTCCACATTTCTGAAGCATGACGTAATGGGGGGTGTTATCTCTTTTGTCAAAAATCAGCCGTTTTTGCTCGAACATTAAATGCCTCCAAATGGTATTTAATTAACTTCCCGAGCCCCTGGAAGCATGAAAATCACTTTAAACATGCTAATTTTAGCTCTAACACTGATGATCCACCTACAAATGTGAACTGACGTTCAAAAATAAAACATTTGAAAACGGACCATTTTCCACATTTCTGAAGCATGACGTAATGGGGGGGTGTTATCTCTTTTGTCGAAAATCAGCCGTTTTTGCTCGAACATTAAATGCCTCCAAATGGTATTTAATTAACTTCCCGAGCCCCTGGAAGCATGAAAATCACTTTAAACATGCTAATTTTAGCTCTAACACTGATGATCCACCTACAAATGTGAACTGACGTTCAAAAATAAAACATTTGAAAACTGACCATTTTCCACATTTCTGAAGCATGACGTAATGGGGGGGTGTTATCTCTTTTGTCGAAAATCAGCCGTTTTTGCTGGAACATTAAATGCCTCCAAATGGTATTTAATTAACTTCCCGGGGTGAAGAAACCCTTTTTGAGAACTCAGAGTGAGTAAATTGGCCATTTTCATGCACTTTTAACCATTCCATAAATCTTGTGTTTTGGGCCCCTGGAAGCATGAAAATCACTTTAAACATGCTAATTTTAGCTCTAACACTGATGATCCACCTACAAATGTGAACTGACGTTCAAAAATAAAACATTTGAAAACGGACCATTTTCCACATTTCTGAAGCATGACGTAATGGGGGGGTGTTATCTCTTTTGTCGAAAATCAGCCGTTTTTGCTCGAACATTAAATGCCTCCAAATGGTATTTAATTAACTTCCCGAGACCCTGGAAGCATGAAAATCACTTTAAACATGCTAATTTTAGCTCTAACACTGATGATCCACCTACAAATGTGAACTGACGTTCAAAAATAAAACATTTGAAAACGGACCATTTTCCACATTTCTGAAGCATGACGTAATGGGGGGGTGTTATCTCTTTTGTCGAAAATCAGCCGTTTTTGCTCGAACATTAAATGCCTCCAAATGGTATTTAATTAACTTCCCGAGCCCCTGGAAGCATGAAAATCACTTTAAACATGCTAATTTTAGCTCTAACACTGATGATCCACCTACAAATGTGAACTGACGTTCAAAAATAAAACATTTGAAAACGGACCATTTTCCACATTTCTGAAGCATGACGTAATGGGGGGGTGTTATCTCTTTTGTCGAAAATCAGCCGTTTTTGCTCGAACATTAAATGCCTCCAAATGGTATTTAATTAACTTCCCGGGGTGAAGAAACCCTTTTTGAGAACTCAGAGTGAGTAAATTGGCCATTTTCATGCACTTTTAACCATTCCATAAATCTTGTGTTTAGGGCCCCTGGAAGCATGAAAATCACTTTAAACATGCTAATTTTAGCTCTAACACTGATGATCCACCTACAAATGTGAACTGACGTTCAAAAATAAAACATTTGAAAACGGACCATTTTCCACATTTCTGAAGCATGACATAATGGGGGGGTGTTATCTCTTTTGTCGAAAATCAGCCGTTTTTGCTCGAACATTAAATGCCTCCAAATGGTATTTAATTAACTTCCCGAGCCCCTGGAAGCATGAAAATCACTTTAAACATGCTAATTTTAGCTCTAACACTGATGATCCACCTACAAATGTGAACTGACGTTCAAAAATAAAACATTTGAAAACGGACCATTTTCCACATTTCTGAAGCATGACGTAATGGGGGGTGTTATCTCTTTTGTCAAAAATCAGCCGTTTTTGCTCGAACATTAAATGCCTCCAAATGGTATTTAATTAACTTCCCGAGCCCCTGGAAGCATGAAAATCACTTTAAACATGCTAATTTTAGCTCTAACACTGATGATCCACCTACAAATGTGAACTGACGTTCAAAAATAAAACATTTGAAAACGGACCATTTTCCACATTTCTGAAGCATGACGTAATGGGGGGTGTTATCTCTTTTGTCGAAAATCAGCCGTTTTTGCTCGAACATTAAATGCCTCCAAATGGTATTTAATTACCTTCCCGAGCCCCTGGAAGCATGAAAATCACTTTAAACATGCTAATTTTAGCTCTAACACTGATGATCCACCTACAAATGTGAACTGACGTTCAAAAATAAAACATTTGAAAACGGACCATTTTCCACATTTCTGAAGCATGACGTAATGGGGGGGTGTTATCTCTTTTGTCGCAAATCAGCCGTTTTTGCTGGAACATTAAATGCCTCCAAATGGTATTTAATTAACTTCCCGGGGTGAAGAAACCCTTTTTGAGAACTCAGAGTGAGTAAATTGGCCATTTTCATGCACTTTTAACCATTCCATAAATCTTGTGTTTTGGGCCCCTGGAAGCATGAAAATCACTTTAAACATGCTAATTTTAGCTCTAACACTGATGATCCACCTACAAATGTGAACTGACGTTCAAAAATAAAACATTTGAAAACGGACCATTTTCCACATTTCTGAAGCATGACGTAATGGGGGGGTGTTATCTCTTTTGTCCAAAATCAGCCGTTTTTGCTCGAACATTAAATGCCTCCAAATGGTATTTAATTAACTTCCCGAGCCCCTGGAAGCATGAAAATCACTTTAAACATGCTAATTTTAGCTCTAACACTGATGATCCACCTACAAATGTGAACTGACGTTCAAAAATAAAACATTTGAAAACGGACCATTTTCCACATTTCTGAAGCATGACGTAATGGGGGGGTGTTATCTCTTTTGTCGAAAATCAGCCGTTTTTGCTCGAACATTAAATGCCTCCAAATGGTATTTAATTAACTTCCCGAGACCCTGGAAGCATGAAAATCACTTTAAACATGCTAATTTTAGCTCTAACACTGATGATCCACCTACAAATGTGAACTGACGTTCAAAAATAAAACGTTTGAAAACGGACCATTTTCCACATTTCTGAAGCATGACGTAATGGGGGGGTGTTATCTCTTTTGTCGAAAATCAGCCGTTTTTGCTGGAACATTAAATGCCTCCAAATGGTATTTAATTAACTTCCCGGGGTGAAGAAACCCTTTTTGAGAACTCAGAGTGAGTAAATTGGCCATTTTCATGCACTTTTAACCATTCCATAAATCTTGTGTTTTGGGCCCCTGGAAGCATGAAAATCACTTTAAACATGCTAATTTTAGCTCTAACACTGATGATCCACCTACAAATGTGAACTGACGTTCAAAAATAAAACATTTGAAAACGGACCATTTTCCACATTTCTGAAGCATGACGTAATGGGGGGGTGTTATCTCTTTTGTCGAAAATCAGCCGTTTTTGCTCGAACATTAAATGCCTCCAAATGGTATTTAATTAACTGCCCGAGCCCCTGGAAGCATGAAAATCACTTTAAACATGCTAATTTTAGCTCTAACACTGATGATCCACCTACAAATGTGAACTGACGTTCAAAAATAAAACATTTGAAAACGGACCATTTTCCACATTTCTGAAGCATGACGTAATGGGGGGGTGTTATCTCTTTTGTCGAAAATCAGCCGTTTTTGCTCGAACATTAAATGCCTCCAAATGGTATTTAATTAACTTCCCGGGGTGAAGAAACCCTTTTTGAGTACTCAGAGTGAGTAAATTGGCCATTTTCATGCACTTTTAACCATTCCATAAATCTTGTGTTTTGGGCCCCTGGAAGCATGAAAATCACTTTAAACATGCTAATTTTAGCTCTAACACTGATGATCCACCTACAAATGTGAACTGACGTTCAAAAATAAAACATTTGAAAACGGACCATTTTCCACATTTCTGAAGCATGACGTAATGGGGGGGTGTTATCTCTTTTGTCGAAAATCAGCCGTTTTTGCTCGAACATTAAATGCCTCCAAATGGTATTTAATTAACTTCCCGAGCCCCTGGAAGCATGAAAATCACTTTAAACATGCTAATTTTAGCTCTAACACTGATGATCCACCTACAAATGTGAACTGACGTTCAAAAATAAAACATTTGAAAACGGACCATTTTCCACATTTCTGAAGCATGACGTAATGGGGGGGTGTTATCTCTTTTGTCGAAAATCAGCCGATTTTGCTCGAACATTAAATGCCTCCAAATGGTATTTAATTAACTTCCCGGGGTGAAGAAACCCTTTTTGAGTACTCAGAGTGAGTAAATTGGCCGTTTGCATGCACTTTTAACCATTCCATAAATCTTGTGTTTTGGGCCCCTGGAAGCATGAAAATCACTTTAAACATGCTAATTTTAGCTCTAACACTGATGATCCACCTACAAATGTGAACTGACGTTCAAAAATAAAACATTTGAAAACGGACCATTTTCCACATTTCTGAAGCATGACGTAATGGGGGGGTGTTATCTCTTTTGTCGAAAATCAGCCGTTTTTGCTCGAACATTAAATGCCTCCAAATGGAATTTAATTAACTTCCCGGGGTGAAGAAACCCTTTTTGAGTACTCAGAGTGAGTAAATTGGCCATTTTCATGCACTTTTAACCATTCCATAAATCTTGTGTTTTGGGCCCCTGGAAGCATGAAAATCACTTTAAACATGCTAATTTTAGCTCTAACACTGATGATCCACCTACAAATGTGAACTGACGTTCAAAAATAAAACATTTGAAAACGGACCATTTTCCACATTTCTGAAGCATGACGTAATGGGGGGGTGTTATCTCTTTTGTCGAAAATCAGCCGTTTTTGCTCGAACATTAAATGCCTCCAAATGGTATTTAATTAACTTCCCGAGCCCCTGGAAGCATGAAAATCACTTTAAACATGCTAATTTTAGCTCTAACACTGATGATCCACCTACAAATGTGAACTGACGTTCAAAAATAAAACATTTGAAAACGGACCATTTTCCACATTTCTGAAGCATGACGTAATGGGGGGGGGTGTTATCTCTTTTGTCGAAAATCAGCCATTTTTGCTCGAACATTAAATGCCTCCAAATGGTATTTATTTCACTTTCCGAGCCCCTGGAAGCATGAAAATCACTTTAAACATGCTAATTTTAGCTCTAACACTGATGATCCACCTACAAATGTGAACTGACGTTCAAAAATATAACATTTGAAAACGGACCATTTTCCACATTTCTGAAGCATGACGTAATGGGGGGGGTGTTATCTCTTTTGTCGAAAATCAGCCGTTTTTGCTCGAACATTAAATGCCTCCAAATGGTATTTAATTAACTTCCTGGGGTGAAGAAACCCTTTTTGAGAACTCAGAGTGAGTAAATTGGCCATTTTCATGCACTTTTAACCATTCCATAAATCTTGTGTTTAGGGCCCCTGGAAGCATGAAAATCACTTTAAACATGCTAATTTTAGCTCTAACACTGATGATCCACCTACAAATGTGAACTGACGTTCAAAAATAAAACATTTGAAAACGGACCATTTTCCACATTTCTGAAGCATGACGTAATGGGGGGGTGTTATCTCTTTTGTCGAAAATCAGCCGTTTTTGCTCGAACATTAAATGCCTCCAAATGGTATTTAATTAACTTCCCAAACCCCTGGAAGCATGAAAATCACTTTAAACATGCTAATTTTAGCTCTAACACTGATGATCCACCTACAAATGTGAACTGACGTTCAAAAATAAAACATTTGAAAACGGACCATTTTCCACATTTCTGAAGCATGACGTAATGGGGGGGTGTTATCTCTTTTGTCGAAAATCAGCCGTTTTTGCTCGAACATTAAATGCCTCCAAATGGTATTTAATTAACTTCCCGAGCCCCTGGAAGCATGAAAATCACTTTAAACATGCTAATTTTAGCTCTAACACTGATGATCCACCTACAAATGTGAACTGACGTTCAAAAATAAAACATTTGAAAGAGGACCATTTTCCACATTTCTGAAGCATGACGAAATGGGGGGGTGTTATCTCTTTTGTCGAAAATCAGCCGTTTTTGCTCGAACATTAAATGCCTCCAAATGGTATTTAATTAACTTCCCGGGGTGAAGAAACCCTTTTTGAGAACTCAGAGTGAGTAAATTGGCCATTTTCATGCACTTTTAACCATTCCATAAATCTTGTGTTTTGGGCCCCTGGAAGCATGAAAATCACTTTAAACATGCTAATTTTAGCTCTAACACTGATGATCCACCTACAAATGTGAACTGACGTTCAAAAATAAAACATTTGAAAACGGACCATTTTCCACATTTCTGAAGCATGACGTAATGGGGGGGTGTTATCTCTTTTGTCGAAAATCAGCCGTTTTTGCTCGAACATTAAATGCCTCCAAATGGTATTTAATTAACTTCCCGAGCCCCTGGAAGCATGAAAATCACTTTAAACATGCTAATTTTAGCTCTAACACTGATGATCCACCTACAAATGTGAACTGACGTTCAAAAATAAAACATTTGAAAACGGACCATTTTCCACATTTCTGAAGCATGACGTAATGGGGGGGTGTTATCTCTTTTGTCGAAAATCAGCCGTTTTTGCTCGAACATTAAATGCCTCCAAATGGTATTTATTTCACTTCCCGAGCCCCTGGAAGCATGAAAATCACTTTAAACATGCTAATTTTAGCTCTAACGCTGATGATCCACCTACAAATGTGAACTGACGTTCAAAAATAAAACATTTGAAAACGGACCATTTTCCACATTTCTGAAGCATGACGTAATGGGGGGGTGTTATCTCTTTTGTCGAAAATCAGCCGTTTTTGCTCGAACATTAAATGCCTCCAAATGGTATTTAATTAACTTCCCGGGGTGAAGAAACCCTTTTTGAGAACTCAGAGTGAGTAAATTGGCCATTTTCATGCACTTTTAACCATTCCATAAATCTTGTGTTTAGGGCCCCTGGAAGCATGAAAATCACTATAAACATGCTAATTTTAGCTCTACCACTGATGATCCACCTACAAATGTGAACTGACGTTCAAAAATAAAACATTTGAAAACGGACCATTTTCCACATTTCTGAAGCATGACGTAATGGGGGGGTGTTATCTCTTTTGTCGAAAATCAGCCGTTTTTGCTCGAACATTAAATGCCTCCAAATGGTATTTAATTAACTTCCCGAGCCCCTGGAAGCATGAAAATCACTTTAAACATGCTAATTTTAGCTCTAACACTGATGATCCACCTACAAATGTGAACTGACGTTCAAAAATAAAACATTTGAAAACGGACCATTTTCCACATTTCTGAAGCATGACGTAATGGGGGGTGTTATCTCTTTTGTCAAAAATCAGCCGTTTTTGCTCGAACATTAAATGCCTCCAAATGGTATTTAATTAACTTCCCGAGCCCCTGGAAGCATGAAAATCACTTTAAACATGCTAATTTTAGCTCTAACACTGATGATCCACCTACAAATGTGAACTGACGTTCAAAAATAAAACATTTGAAAACGGACCATTTTCCACATTTCTGAAGCATGACGTAATGGGGGGGTGTTATCTCTTTTGTCGAAAATCAGCCGTTTTTGCTCGAACATTAAATGCCTCCAAATGGTATTTAATTAACTTCCCGGGGTGAAGAAACCCTTTTTGAGAACTCAGAGTGAGTAAATTGGCCATTTTCATGCACTTTTAACCATTCCATAAATCTTGTGTTTAGGGCCCCTGGAAGCATGAAAATCACTTTAAACATGCTAATTTTAGCTCTAACACTGATGATCCACCTACAAATGTGAACTGACGTTCAAAAATAAAACATTTGAAAACGGACCATTTTCCACATTTCTGAAGCATGACATAATGGGGGGGTGTTATCTCTTTTGTCGAAAATCAGCCGTTTTTGCTCGAACATTAAATGCCTCCAAATGGTATTTAATTAACTTCCCGAGCCCCTGGAAGCATGAAAATCACTTTAAACATGCTAATTTTAGCTCTAACACTGATGATCCACCTACAAATGTGAACTGACGTTCAAAAATAAAACATTTGAAAACGGACCATTTTCCACATTTCTGAAGCATGACGTAATGGGGGGTGTTATCTCTTTTGTCAAAAATCAGCCGTTTTTGCTCGAACATTAAATGCCTCCAAATGGTATTTAATTAACTTCCCGAGCCCCTGGAAGCATGAAAATCACTTTAAACATGCTAATTTTAGCTCTAACACTGATGATCCACCTACAAATGTGAACTGACGTTCAAAAATAAAACATTTGAAAACGGACCATTTTCCACATTTCTGAAGCATGACGTAATGGGGGGTGTTATCTCTTTTGTCGAAAATCAGCCGTTTTTGCTCGAACATTAAATGCCTCCAAATGGTATTTAATTACCTTCCCGAGCCCCTGGAAGCATGAAAATCACTTTAAACATGCTAATTTTAGCTCTAACACTGATGATCCACCTACAAATGTGAACTGACGTTCAAAAATAAAACATTTGAAAACGGACCATTTTCCACATTTCTGAAGCATGACGTAATGGGGGGGTGTTATCTCTTTTGTCGCAAATCAGCCGTTTTTGCTGGAACATTAAATGCCTCCAAATGGTATTTAATTAACTTCCCGGGGTGAAGAAACCCTTTTTGAGAACTCAGAGTGAGTAAATTGGCCATTTTCATGCACTTTTAACCATTCCATAAATCTTGTGTTTTGGGCCCCTGGAAGCATGAAAATCACTTTAAACATGCTAATTTTAGCTCTAACACTGATGATCCACCTACAAATGTGAACTGACGTTCAAAAATAAAACATTTGAAAACGGACCATTTTCCACATTTCTGAAGCATGACGTAATGGGGGGGTGTTATCTCTTTTGTCCAAAATCAGCCGTTTTTGCTCGAACATTAAATGCCTCCAAATGGTATTTAATTAACTTCCCGAGCCCCTGGAAGCATGAAAATCACTTTAAACATGCTAATTTTAGCTCTAACACTGATGATCCACCTACAAATGTGAACTGACGTTCAAAAATAAAACATTTGAAAACGGACCATTTTCCACATTTCTGAAGCATGACGTAATGGGGGGGTGTTATCTCTTTTGTCGAAAATCAGCCGTTTTTGCTCGAACATTAAATGCCTCCAAATGGTATTTAATTAACTTCCCGAGACCCTGGAAGCATGAAAATCACTTTAAACATGCTAATTTTAGCTCTAACACTGATGATCCACCTACAAATGTGAACTGACGTTCAAAAATAAAACGTTTGAAAACGGACCATTTTCCACATTTCTGAAGCATGACGTAATGGGGGGGTGTTATCTCTTTTGTCGAAAATCAGCCGTTTTTGCTGGAACATTAAATGCCTCCAAATGGTATTTAATTAACTTCCCGGGGTGAAGAAACCCTTTTTGAGAACTCAGAGTGAGTAAATTGGCCATTTTCATGCACTTTTAACCATTCCATAAATCTTGTGTTTTGGGCCCCTGGAAGCATGAAAATCACTTTAAACATGCTAATTTTAGCTCTAACACTGATGATCCACCTACAAATGTGAACTGACGTTCAAAAATAAAACATTTGAAAACGGACCATTTTCCACATTTCTGAAGCATGACGTAATGGGGGGGTGTTATCTCTTTTGTCGAAAATCAGCCGTTTTTGCTCGAACATTAAATGCCTCCAAATGGTATTTAATTAACTGCCCGAGCCCCTGGAAGCATGAAAATCACTTTAAACATGCTAATTTTAGCTCTAACACTGATGATCCACCTACAAATGTGAACTGACGTTCAAAAATAAAACATTTGAAAACGGACCATTTTCCACATTTCTGAAGCATGACGTAATGGGGGGGTGTTATCTCTTTTGTCGAAAATCAGCCGTTTTTGCTCGAACATTAAATGCCTCCAAATGGTATTTAATTAACTTCCCGGGGTGAAGAAACCCTTTTTGAGTACTCAGAGTGAGTAAATTGGCCATTTTCATGCACTTTTAACCATTCCATAAATCTTGTGTTTTGGGCCCCTGGAAGCATGAAAATCACTTTAAACATGCTAATTTTAGCTCTAACACTGATGATCCACCTACAAATGTGAACTGACGTTCAAAAATAAAACATTTGAAAACGGACCATTTTCCACATTTCTGAAGCATGACGTAATGGGGGGGTGTTATCTCTTTTGTCGAAAATCAGCCGTTTTTGCTCGAACATTAAATGCCTCCAAATGGTATTTAATTAACTTCCCGAGCCCCTGGAAGCATGAAAATCACTTTAAACATGCTAATTTTAGCTCTAACACTGATGATCCACCTACAAATGTGAACTGACGTTCAAAAATAAAACATTTGAAAACGGACCATTTTCCACATTTCTGAAGCATGACGTAATGGGGGGGTGTTATCTCTTTTGTCGAAAATCAGCCGATTTTGCTCGAACATTAAATGCCTCCAAATGGTATTTAATTAACTTCCCGGGGTGAAGAAACCCTTTTTGAGTACTCAGAGTGAGTAAATTGGCCGTTTGCATGCACTTTTAACCATTCCATAAATCTTGTGTTTTGGGCCCCTGGAAGCATGAAAATCACTTTAAACATGCTAATTTTAGCTCTAATACTGATGATCCACCTACAAATGTGAACTGACGTTCAAAAATAAAACATTTGAAAACGGACCATTTTCCACATTTCTGAAGCATGACGTAATGGGGGGGTGTTATCTCTTTTGTCGAAAATCAGCCGTTTTTGCTCGAACATTAAATGCCTCCAAATGGTATTTAATTAACTTCCCGGGGTGAAGAAACCCTTTTTGAGAACTCAGAGTGAGTAAATTGGCCATTTTCATGCACTTTTAACCATTCCATAAATCTTGTGTTTAGGGCCCCTGGAAGCATGAAAATCACTTTAAACATGCTAATTTTAGCTCTAACACTGATGATCCACCTACAAATGTGAACTGACGTTCAAAAATAAAACATTTGAAAACGGACCATTTTCCACATTTCTGAAGCATGACGTAATGGGGGGGTGTTATCTCTTTTGTCGAAAATCAGCCGTTTTTGCTCGAACATTAAATGCCTCCAAATGGTATTTAATTAACTTCCCGAGCCCATGGAAGCATGAAAATCACTTTAAACATGCTAATTTTAGCTCTAACACTGATGATCCACCTACAAATGTGAACTGACGTTCAAAAATAAAACATTTGAAAACGGACCATTTTCCACATTTCTGAAGCATGACGTAATGGGGGGGTGTTATCTCTTTTGTCGAAAATCAGCCGTTTTTGCTCGAACATTAAATGCCTCCAAATGGTATTTAATTAACTTCCCGGGGTGAAGAAACCCTTTTTGAGAACTCAGAGTGAGTAAATTGGCCATTTTCATGCACTTTTAACCATTCCATAAATCTTGTGTTTTGGGCCCCTGGAAGCATGAAAATCACTTTAAACATGCTAATTTTAGCTCTAACACTGATGATCCACCTACAAATGTGAACTGACGTTCAAAAATAAAACATTTGAAAACGGACCATTTTCCACATTTCTGAAGCATGACGTAATGGGGGGGTGTTATCTCTTTTGTCGAAAATCAGCCGTTTTTGCTCGAACATTAAATGCCTCCAAATGGAATTTAATTAACTTCCCGGGGTGAAGAAACCCTTTTTGAGTACTCAGAGTGAGTAAATTGGCCATTTTCATGCACTTTTAACCATTCCATAAATCTTGTGTTTTGGGCCCCTGGAAGCATGAAAATCACTTTAAACATGCTAATTTTAGCTCTAACACTGATGATCCACCTACAAATGTGAACTGACGTTCAAAAATAAAACATTTGAAAACGGACCATTTTCCACATTTCTGAAGCATGACGTAATGGGGGGGTGTTATCTCTTTTGTCGAAAATCAGCCGTTTTTGCTCGAACATTAAATGCCTCCAAATGGTATTTAATTAACTTCCCGAGCCCCTGGAAGCATGAAAATCACTTTAAACATGCTAATTTTAGCTCTAACACTGATGATCCACCTACAAATGTGAACTGACGTTCAAAAATAAAACATTTGAAAACGGACCATTTTCCACATTTCTGAAGCATGACGTAATGGGGGGGGGTGTTATCTCTTTTGTCGAAAATCAGCCATTTTTGCTCGAACATTAAATGCCTCCAAATGGTATTTATTTCACTTTCCGAGCCCCTGGAAGCATGAAAATCACTTTAAACATGCTAATTTTAGCTCTAACACTGATGATCCACCTACAAATGTGAACTGACGTTCAAAAATATAACATTTGAAAACGGACCATTTTCCACATTTCTGAAGCATGACGTAATGGGGGGGTGTTATCTCTTTTGTCGAAAATCAGCCGTTTTTGCTCGAACATTAAATGCCTCCAAATGGTATTTAATTAACTTCCTGGGGTGAAGAAACCCTTTTTGAGAACTCAGAGTGAGTAAATTGGCCATTTTCATGCACTTTTAACCATTCCATAAATCTTGTGTTTAGGGCCCCTGGAAGCATGAAAATCACTTTAAACATGCTAATTTTAGCTCTAACACTGATGATCCACCTACAAATGTGAACTGACGTTCAAAAATAAAACATTTGAAAACGGACCATTTTCCACATTTCTGAAGCATGACGTAATGGGGGGGTGTTATCTCTTTTGTCGAAAATCAGCCGTTTTTGCTCGAACATTAAATGCCTCCAAATGGTATTTAATTAACTTCCCAAACCCCTGGAAGCATGAAAATCACTTTAAACATGCTAATTTTAGCTCTAACACTGATGATCCACCTACAAATGTGAACTGACGTTCAAAAATAAAACATTTGAAAACGGACCATTTTCCACATTTCTGAAGCATGACGTAATGGGGGGGTGTTATCTCTTTTGTCGAAAATCAGCCGTTTTTGCTCGAACATTAAATGCCTCCAAATGGTATTTAATTAACTTCCCGAGCCCCTGGAAGCATGAAAATCACTTTAAACATGCTAATTTTAGCTCTAACACTGATGATCCACCTACAAATGTGAACTGACGTTCAAAAATAAAACATTTGAAAGAGGACCATTTTCCACATTTCTGAAGCATGACGAAATGGGGGGGTGTTATCTCTTTTGTCGAAAATCAGCCGTTTTTGCTCGAACATTAAATGCCTCCAAATGGTATTTAATTAACTTCCCGGGGTGAAGAAACCCTTTTTGAGAACTCAGAGTGAGTAAATTGGCCATTTTCATGCACTTTTAACCATTCCATAAATCTTGTGTTTTGGGCCCCTGGAAGCATGAAAATCACTTTAAACATGCTAATTTTAGCTCTAACACTGATGATCCACCTACAAATGTGAACTGACGTTCAAAAATAAAACATTTGAAAACGGACCATTTTCCACATTTCTGAAGCATGACGTAATGGGGGGGTGTTATCTCTTTTGTCGAAAATCAGCCGTTTTTGCTCGAACATTAAATGCCTCCAAATGGTATTTAATTAACTTCCCGAGCCCCTGGAAGCATGAAAATCACTTTAAACATGCTAATTTTAGCTCTAACACTGATGATCCACCTACAAATGTGAACTGACGTTCAAAAATAAAACATTTGAAAACGGACCATTTTCCACATTTCTGAAGCATGACGTAATGGGGGGGTGTTATCTCTTTTGTCGAAAATCAGCCGTTTTTGCTCGAACATTAAATGCCTCCAAATGGTATTTATTTCACTTCCCGAGCCCCTGGAAGCATGAAAATCACTTTAAACATGCTAATTTTAGCTCTAACGCTGATGATCCACCTACAAATGTGAACTGACGTTCAAAAATAAAACATTTGAAAACGGACCATTTTCCACATTTCTGAAGCATGACGTAATGGGGGGGTGTTATCTCTTTTGTCGAAAATCAGCCGTTTTTGCTCGAACATTAAATGCCTCCAAATGGTATTTAATTAACTTCCCGGGGTGAAGAAACCCTTTTTGAGAACTCAGAGTGAGTAAATTGGCCATTTTCATGCACTTTTAACCATTCCATAAATCTTGTGTTTAGGGCCCCTGGAAGCATGAAAATCACTTTAAACATGCTAATTTTAGCTCTACCACTGATGATCCACCTACAAATGTGAACTGACGTTCAAAAATAAAACATTTGAAAACGGACCATTTTCCACATTTCTGAAGCATGACGTAATGGGGGGGTGTTATCTCTTTTGTCGAAAATCAGCCGTTTTTGCTCGAACATTAAATGCCTCCAAATGGTATTTAATTAACTTCCCGAGCCCCTGGAAGCATGAAAATCACTTTAAACATGCTAATTTTAGCTCTAACACTGATGATCCACCTACAAATGTGAACTGACGTTCAAAAATAAAACATTTGAAAACGGACCATTTTCCACATTTCTGAAGCATGACGTAATGGGGGGTGTTATCTCTTTTGTCAAAAATCAGCCGTTTTTGCTCGAACATTAAATGCCTCCAAATGGTATTTAATTAACTTCCCGAGCCCCTGGAAGCATGAAAATCACTTTAAACATGCTAATTTTAGCTCTAACACTGATGATCCACCTACAAATGTGAACTGACGTTCAAAAATAAAACATTTGAAAACGGACCATTTTCCACATTTCTGAAGCATGACGTAATGGGGGGGTGTTATCTCTTTTGTCGAAAATCAGCCGTTTTTGCTCGAACATTAAATGCCTCCAAATGGTATTTAATTAACTTCCCGAGCCCCTGGAAGCATGAAAATCACTTTAAACATGCTAATTTTAGCTCTAACACTGATGATCCACCTACAAATGTGAACTGACGTTCAAAAATAAAACATTTGAAAACGGACCATTTTCCACTTTTCTGAAGCATGACGTAATGGGGGGGTGTTATCTCTTTTGTCGCAAATCAGCCGTTTTTGCTGGAACATTAAATGCCTCCAAATGGTATTTAATTAACTTCCCGGGGTGAAGAAACCCTTTTTGAGAACTCAGAGTGAGTAAATTGGCCATTTTCATGCACTTTTAACCATTCCATAAATCTTGTGTTTTGGGCCCCTGGAAGCATGAAAATCACTTTAAACATGCTAATTTTAGCTCTAACACTGATGATCCACCTACAAATGTGAACTGACGTTCAAAAATAAAACATTTGAAAACGGACCATTTTCCACATTTCTGAAGCATGACGTAATGGGGGGGTGTTATCTCTTTTGTCGAAAATCAGCCGTTTTTGCTCGAACATTAAATGCCTCCAAATGGTATTTAATTAACTTCCCGAGACCCTGGAAGCATGAAAATCACTTTAAACATGCTAATTTTAGCTCTAACACTGATGATCCACCTACAAATGTGAACTGACGTTCAAAAATAAAACGTTTGAAAACGGACCATTTTCCACATTTCTGAAGCATGATGTAATGGGGGGGTGTTATCTCTTTTGTCGAAAATCAGCCGTTTTTGCTGGAACATTAAATGCCTCCAAATGGTATTTAATTAACTTCCCGGGGTGAAGAAACCCTTTTTGAGAACTCAGAGTGAGTAAATTGGCCATTTTCATGCACTTTTAACCATTCCATAAATCTTGTGTTTTGGGCCCCTGGAAGCATGAAAATCACTTTAAACATGCTAATTTTAGCTCTAACACTGATGATCCACCTACAAATGTGAACTGACGTTCAAAAATAAAACATTTGAAAACGGACCATTTTCCACATTTCTGAAGCATGACGTAATGGGGGGGTGTTATCTCTTTTGTCGAAAATCAGCCGTTTTTGCTCGAACATTAAATGCCTCCAAATGGTATTTAATTAACTGCCCGAGCCCCTGGAAGCATGAAAATCACTTTAAACATGCTAATTTTAGCTCTAACACTGATGATCCACCTACAAATGTGAACTGACGTTCAAAAATAAAACATTTGAAAACGGACCATTTTCCACATTTCTGAAGCATGACGTAATGGGGGGGTGTTATCTCTTTTGTCGAAAATCAGCCGTTTTTGCTCGAACATTAAATGCCTCCAAATGGTATTTAATTAACTTCCCAAACCCCTGGAAGCATGAAAATCACTTTAAACATGCTAATTTTAGCTCTAACACTGATGATCCACCTACAAATGTGAACTGACGTTCAAAAATAAAACATTTGAAAACGGACCATTTTCCACATTTCTGAAGCATGACGTAATGGGGGGGTGTTATCTCTTTTGTCGAAAATCAGCCGTTTTTGCTCGAACATTAAATGCCTCCAAATGGTATTTAATTAACTTCCCGAGCCCCTGGAAGCATGAAAATCACTTTAAACATGCTAATTTTAGCTCTAACACTGATGATCCACCTACAAATGTGAACTGACGTTCAAAAATAAAACATTTGAAAGAGGACCATTTTCCACATTTCTGAAGCATGACGAAATGGGGGGGTGTTATCTCTTTTGTCGAAAATCAGCCGTTTTTGCTCGAACATTAAATGCCTCCAAATGGTATTTAATTAACTTCCCGGGGTGAAGAAACCCTTTTTGAGAACTCAGAGTGAGTAAATTGGCCATTTTCATGCACTTTTAACCATTCCATAAATCTTGTGTTTTGGGCCCCTGGAAGCATGAAAATCACTTTAAACATGCTAATTTTAGCTCTAACACTGATGATCCACCTACAAATGTGAACTGACGTTCAAAAATAAAACATTTGAAAACGGACCATTTTCCACATTTCTGAAGCATGACGTAATGGGGGGGTGTTATCTCTTTTGTCGAAAATCAGCCGTTTTTGCTCGAACATTAAATGCCTCCAAATGGTATTTAATTAACTTCCCGAGCCCCTGGAAGCATGAAAATCACTTTAAACATGCTAATTTTAGCTCTAACACTGATGATCCACCTACAAATGTGAACTGACGTTCAAAAATAAAACATTTGAAAACGGACCATTTTCCACATTTCTGAAGCATGACGTAATGGGGGGGTGTTATCTCTTTTGTCGAAAATCAGCCGTTTTTGCTCGAACATTAAATGCCTCCAAATGGTATTTATTTCACTTCCCGAGCCCCTGGAAGCATGAAAATCACTTTAAACATGCTAATTTTAGCTCTAACGCTGATGATCCACCTACAAATGTGAACTGACGTTCAAAAATAAAACATTTGAAAACGGACCATTTTCCACATTTCTGAAGCATGACGTAATGGGGGGGTGTTATCTCTTTTGTCGAAAATCAGCCGTTTTTGCTCGAACATTAAATGCCTCCAAATGGTATTTAATTAACTTCCCGGGGTGAAGAAACCCTTTTTGAGAACTCAGAGTGAGTAAATTGGCCATTTTCATGCACTTTTAACCATTCCATAAATCTTGTGTTTAGGGCCCCTGGAAGCATGAAAATCACTTTAAACATGCTAATTTTAGCTCTACCACTGATGATCCACCTACAAATGTGAACTGACGTTCAAAAATAAAACATTTGAAAACGGACCATTTTCCACATTTCTGAAGCATGACGTAATGGGGGGGTGTTATCTCTTTTGTCGAAAATCAGCCGTTTTTGCTCGAACATTAAATGCCTCCAAATGGTATTTAATTAACTTCCCGAGCCCCTGGAAGCATGAAAATCACTTTAAACATGCTAATTTTAGCTCTAACACTGATGATCCACCTACAAATGTGAACTGACGTTCAAAAATAAAACATTTGAAAACGGACCATTTTCCACATTTCTGAAGCATGACGTAATGGGGGGTGTTATCTCTTTTGTCAAAAATCAGCCGTTTTTGCTCGAACATTAAATGCCTCCAAATGGTATTTAATTAACTTCCCGAGCCCCTGGAAGCATGAAAATCACTTTAAACATGCTAATTTTAGCTCTAACACTGATGATCCACCTACAAATGTGAACTGACGTTCAAAAATAAAACATTTGAAAACGGACCATTTTCCACATTTCTGAAGCATGACGTAATGGGGGGGTGTTATCTCTTTTGTCGAAAATCAGCCGTTTTTGCTCGAACATTAAATGCCTCCAAATGGTATTTAATTAACTTCCCGAGCCCCTGGAAGCATGAAAATCACTTTAAACATGCTAATTTTAGCTCTAACACTGATGATCCACCTACAAATGTGAACTGACGTTCAAAAATAAAACATTTGAAAACGGACCATTTTCCACTTTTCTGAAGCATGACGTAATGGGGGGGTGTTATCTCTTTTGTCGCAAATCAGCCGTTTTTGCTGGAACATTAAATGCCTCCAAATGGTATTTAATTAACTTCCCGGGGTGAAGAAACCCTTTTTGAGAACTCAGAGTGAGTAAATTGGCCATTTTCATGCACTTTTAACCATTCCATAAATCTTGTGTTTTGGGCCCCTGGAAGCATGAAAATCACTTTAAACATGCTAATTTTAGCTCTAACACTGATGATCCACCTACAAATGTGAACTGACGTTCAAAAATAAAACATTTGAAAACGGACCATTTTCCACATTTCTGAAGCATGACGTAATGGGGGGGTGTTATCTCTTTTGTCGAAAATCAGCCGTTTTTGCTCGAACATTAAATGCCTCCAAATGGTATTTAATTAACTTCCCGAGACCCTGGAAGCATGAAAATCACTTTAAACATGCTAATTTTAGCTCTAACACTGATGATCCACCTACAAATGTGAACTGACGTTCAAAAATAAAACGTTTGAAAACGGACCATTTTCCACATTTCTGAAGCATGATGTAATGGGGGGGTGTTATCTCTTTTGTCGAAAATCAGCCGTTTTTGCTGGAACATTAAATGCCTCCAAATGGTATTTAATTAACTTCCCGGGGTGAAGAAACCCTTTTTGAGAACTCAGAGTGAGTAAATTGGCCATTTTCATGCACTTTTAACCATTCCATAAATCTTGTGTTTTGGGCCCCTGGAAGCATGAAAATCACTTTAAACATGCTAATTTTAGCTCTAACACTGATGATCCACCTACAAATGTGAACTGACGTTCAAAAATAAAACATTTGAAAACGGACCATTTTCCACATTTCTGAAGCATGACGTAATGGGGGGGTGTTATCTCTTTTGTCGAAAATCAGCCGTTTTTGCTCGAACATTAAATGCCTCCAAATGGTATTTAATTAACTGCCCGAGCCCCTGGAAGCATGAAAATCACTTTAAACATGCTAATTTTAGCTCTAACACTGATGATCCACCTACAAATGTGAACTGACGTTCAAAAATAAAACATTTGAAAACGGACCATTTTCCACATTTCTGAAGCATGACGTAATGGGGGGGTGTTATCTCTTTTGTCGAAAATCAGCCGTTTTTGCTCGAACATTAAATGCCTCCAAATGGTATTTAATTAACTTCCCGGGGTGAAGAAACCCTTTTTGAGTACTCAGAGTGAGTAAATTGGCCATTTTCATGCACTTTTAACCATTCCATAAATCTTGTGTTTTGGGCCCCTGGAAGCATGAAAATCACTTTAAACATGCTAATTTTAGCTCTAACACTGATGATCCACCTACAAATGTGAACTGACGTTCAAAAATAAAACATTTGAAAACGGACCATTTTCCACATTTCTGAAGCATGACGTAATGGGGGGGTGTTATCTCTTTTGTCGAAAATCAGCCGTTTTTGCTCGAACATTAAATGCCTCCAAATGGTATTTAATTAACTGCCCGAGCCCCTGGAAGCATGAAAATCACTTTAAACATGCTAATTTTAGCTCTAACACTGATGATCCACCTACAAATGTGAACTGACGTTCAAAAATAAAACATTTGAAAACGGACCATTTTCCACATTTCTGAAGCATGACGTAATGGGGGGGTGTTATCTCTTTTGTCGAAAATCAGCCGTTTTTGCTCGAACATTAAATGCCTCCAAATGGTATTTAATTAACTTCCCGGGGTGAAGAAACCCTTTTTGAGTACTCAGAGTGAGTAAATTGGCCATTTTCATGCACTTTTAACCATTCCATAAATCTTGTGTTTTGGGCCCCTGGAAGCATGAAAATCACTTTAAACATGCTAATTTTAGCTCTAACACTGATGATCCACCTACAAATGTGAACTGACGTTCAAAAATAAAACATTTGAAAACGGACCATTTTCCACATTTCTGAAGCATGACGTAATGGGGGGGTGTTATCTCTTTTGTCGAAAATCAGCCGTTTTTGCTCGAACATTAAATGCCTCCAAATGGTATTTAATTAACTTCCCGAGCCCCTGGAAGCATGAAAATCACTTTAAACATGCTAATTTTAGCTCTAACACTGATGATCCACCTACAAATGTGAACTGACGTTCAAAAATAAAACATTTGAAAACGGACCATTTTCCACATTTCTGAAGCATGACGTAATGGGGGGGTGTTATCTCTTTTGTCAAAAATCAGCCGATTTTGCTCGAACATTAAATGCCTCCAAATGGTATTTAATTAACTTCCCGGGGTGAAGAAACCCTTTTTGAGTACTCAGAGTGAGTAAATTGGCCATTTGCATGCACTTTTAACCATTCCATAAATCTTGTGTTTTGGGCCCCTGGAAGCATGAAAATCACTTTAAACATGCTAATTTTAGCTCTAATACTGATGATCCACCTACAAATGTGAACTGACGTTCAAAAATAAAACATTTGAAAACGGACCATTTTCCACATTTCTGAAGCATGACGTAATGGGGGGGTGTTATCTCTTTTGTCGAAAATCAGCCGTTTTTGCTCGAACATTAAATGCCTCCAAATGGTATTTAATTAACTTCCCGGGGTGAAGAAACCCTTTTTGAGAACTCAGAGTGAGTAAATTGGCCATTTTCATGCACTTTTAACCATTCCATAAATCTTGTGTTTAGGGCCCCTGGAAGCATGAAAATCACTTTAAACATGCTAATTTTAGCTCTAACACTGATGATCCACCTACAAATGTGAACTGACGTTCAAAAATAAAACATTTGAAAACGGACCATTTTCCACATTTCTGAAGCATGACGTAATGGGGGGGTGTTATCTCTTTTGTCGAAAATCAGCCGTTTTTGCTCGAACATTAAATGCCTCCAAATGGTATTTAATTAACTGCCCGAGCCCCTGGAAGCATGAAAATCACTTTAAACATGCTAATTTTAGCTCTAACACTGATGATCCACCTACAAATGTGAACTGACGTTCAAAAATAAAACATTTGAAAACGGACCATTTTCCACATTTCTGAAGCATGACGTAATGGGGGGGTGTTATCTCTTTTGTCGAAAATCAGCTGTTTTTGCTCGAACATTAAGTGCCTCCAAATGGTATTTAATTAACTTCCCGAGCCCATGGAAGCATGAAAATCACTTTAAACATGCTAATTTTAGCTCTAACACTGATGATCCACCTACAAATGTGAACTGACGTTCAAAAATAAAACATTTGAAAACGGACCATTTTCCACATTTCTGAAGCATGACGTAATGGGGTGGTGTTATCTCTTTTGTCGAAAATCAGCCGTTTTTGCTCGAACATTAAATGCCTCCAAATGGTATTTAATTAACTTCCCGGGGTGAAGAAACCCTTTTTGAGAACTCAGAGTGAGTAAATTGGCCATTTTCATGCACTTTTAACCATTCCATAAATCTTGTGTTTTGGGCCCCTGGAAACATGAAAATCACTTTAAACATGCTAATTTTAGCTCTAACACTGATGATCCACCTACAAATGTGAACTGACGTTCAAAAATAAAACATTTGAAAACGGACCATTTTCCACATTTCTGAAGCATGACGTAATGGGGGGGTGTTATCTCTTTTGTCGAAAATCAGCCGTTTTTGCTCGAACATTAAATGCCTCCAAATGGAATTTAATTAACTTCCCGGGGTGAAGAAACCCTTTTTGAGTACTCAGAGTGAGTAAATTGGCCATTTTCATGCACTTTTAACCATTCCATAAATCTTGTGTTTTGGGCCCCTGGAAGCATGAAAATCACTTTAAACATGCTAATTTTAGCTCTAACACTGATGATCCACCTACAAATGTGAACTGACGTTCAAAAATAAAACATTTGAAAACGGACCATTTTCCACATTTCTGAAGCATGACGTAATGGGGGGGTGTTATCTCTTTTGTCGAAAATCAGCCGTTTTTGCTCGAACATTAAATGCCTCCAAATGGTATTTAATTAACTTCCCGAGCCCCTGGAAGCATGAAAATCACTTTAAACATGCTCATTTTAGCTCTAACACTGATGATCCACCTACAAATGTGAACTGACGTTCAAAAATAAAACATTTGAAAACGGACCATTTTCCACATTTCTGAAGCATGACGTAATGGGGGGGGGGGTGTTATCTCTTTTGTCGAAAATCAGCCATTTTTGCTCGAACATTAAATGCCTCCAAATGGTATTTATTTCACTTCCCGAGCCCCTGGAAGCATGAAAATCACTTTAAACATGCTAATTTTAGCTCTAACACTGATGATCCACCTACAAATGTGAACTGACGTTCAAAAATATAACATTTGAAAACGGACCATTTTCCACATTTCTGAAGCATGACGTAATGGGGGGGGTTTTATCTCTTTTGTCGAAAATCAGCCGTTTTTGCTCGAACATTAAATGCCTCCAAATGGTATTTAATTAACTTCCTGGGGTGAAGAAACCCTTTTTGAGAACTCAGAGTGAGTAAATTGGCCATTTTCATGCACTTTTAACCATTCCATAAATCTTGTGTTTAGGGCCCCTGGAAGCATGAAAATCACTTTAAACATGCTAATTTTAGCTCTAACACTGATGATCCACCTACAAATGTGAACTGACGTTCAAAAATAAAACATTTGAAAACGGACCATTTTCCACATTTCTGAAGCATGACGTAATGGGGGGGTGTTATCTCTTTTGTCGAAAATCAGCCGTTTTTGCTCGAACATTAAATGCCTCCAAATGGTATTTAATTAACTTCCCAAACCCCTGGAAGCATGAAAATCACTTTAAACATGCTAATTTTAGCTCTAACACTGATGATCCACCTACAAATGTGAACTGACGTTCAAAAATAAAACATTTGAAAACGGACCATTTTCCACATTTCTGAAGCATGACGTAATGGGGGGGTGTTATCTCTTTTGTCGAAAATCAGCCGTTTTTGCTCGAACATTAAATGCCTCCAAATGGTATTTAATTAACTTCCCGAGCCCCTGGAAGCATGAAAATCACTTTAAACATGCTAATTTTAGCTCTAACACTGATGATCCACCTACAAATGTGAACTGACGTTCAAAAATAAAACATTTGAAAAAGGACCATTTTCCACATTTCTGAAGCATGACGAAATGGGGGGGTGTTATCTCTTTTGTCGAAAATCAGCCGTTTTTGCTCGAACATTAAATGCCTCCAAATGGTATTTAATTAACTTCCCGGGGTGCAGAAACCCTTTTTGAGAACTCAGAGTGAGTAAATTGGCCATTTTCATGCACTTTTAACCATTCCTTAAATCTTGTGTTTTGGGCCCCTGGAAGCATGAAAATCACTTTAAACATGCTAATTTTAGCTCTAACACTGATGATCCACCTACAAATGTGAACTGACGTTCAAAAATAAAACATTTGAAAACGGACCATTTTCCACATTTCTGAAGCATGACGTAATGGGGGGGTGTTATCTCTTTTGTCGAAAATCAGCCGTTTTTGCTCGAACATTAAATGCCTCCAAATGGTATTTAATTAACTTCCCGAGCCCCTGGAAGCATGAAAATCACTTTAAACATGCTAATTTTAGCTCTAACACTGATGATCCACCTACAAATGTGAACTGACGTTCAAAAATAAAACATTTGAAAACGGACCATTTTCCACATTTCTGAAGCATGACGTAATGGGGGGGTGTTATCTCTTTTGTCGAAAATCAGCCGTTTTTGCTCGAACATTAAATGCCTCCAAATGGTATTTATTTCACTTCCCGAGCCCCTGGAAGCATGAAAATCACTTTAAACATGCTAATTTTAGCTCTAACGCTGATGATCCACCTACAAATGTGAACTGACGTTCAAAAATAAAACATTTGAAAACGGACCATTTTCCACATTTCTGAAGCATGACGTAATGGGGGGGTGTTATCTCTTTTGTCGAAAATCAGCCGTTTTTACTCGAACATTAAATGCCTCCAAATGGTATTTAATTAACTTCCCGGGGTGAAGAAACCCTTTTTGAGAACTCAGAGTGAGTAAATTGGCCATTTTCATGCACTTTTAACCATTCCATAAATCTTGTGTTTAGGGCCCCTGGAAGCATGAAAATCACTTTAAACATGCTAATTTTAGCTCTAACACTGATGATCCACCTACAAATGTGAACTGACGTTCAAAAATAAAACATTTGAAAACGGACCATTTTCCACATTTCTGAAGCATGACGTAATGGGGGGGTGTTATCTCTTTTGTCGAAAATCAGCCGTTTTTGCTCGAACATTAAATGCCTCCAAATGGTATTTAATTAACTTCCCGAGCCCCTGGAAGCATGAAAATCACTTTAAACATGCTAATTTTAGCTCTAACACTGATGATCGACCTACAAATGTGAACTGACGTTCAAAAATAAAACATTTGAAAACGGACCATTTTCCACATTTCTGAAGCATGACGTAATGGGGGGTGTTATCTCTTTTGTCAAAAATCAGCCGTTTTTGCTCGAACATTAAATGCCTCCAAATGGTATTTAATTAACTTCCCGAGCCCCTGGAAGCATGAAAATCACTTTAAACATGCTAATTTTAGCTCTAACACTGATGATCCACCTACAAATGTGAACTGACGTTCAAAAATAAAACATTTGAAAACGGACCATTTTCCACATTTCTGAAGCATGACGTAATGGGGGGGTGTTATCTCTTTTGTCGAAAATCAGCCGTTTTTGCTCGAACATTAAATGCCTCCAAATGGTATTTAATTAACTTCCCGAGCCCCTGGAAGCATGAAAATCACTTTAAACATGCTAATTTTAGCTCTAACACTGATGATCCACCTACAAATGTGAACTGACGTTCAAAAATAAAACATTTGAAAACTGACCATTTTCCACATTTCTGAAGCATGACGTAATGGGGGGGTGTTATCTCTTTTGTCGAAAATCAGCCGTTTTTGCTGGAACATTAAATGCCTCCAAATGGTATTTAATTAACTTCCCGGGGTGAAGAAACCCTTTTTGAGAACTCAGAGTGAGTAAATTGGCCATTTTCATGCACTTTTAACCATTCCATAAATCTTGTGTTTTGGGCCCCTGGAAGCATGAAAATCACTTTAAACATGCTAATTTTAGCTCTAACACTGATGATCCACCTACAAATGTGAACTGACGTTCAAAAATAAAACATTTGAAAACGGACCATTTTCCACATTTCTGAAGCATGACGTAATGGGGGGGTGTTATCTCTTTTGTCCAAAATCAGCCGTTTTTGCTCGAACATTAAATGCCTCCAAATGGTATTTAATTAACTTCCCGAGCCCCTGGAAGCATGAAAATCACTTTAAACATGCTAATTTTAGTTCTAACACTGATGATCCACCTACAAATGTGAACTGACGTTCAAAAATAAAACATTTGAAAACGGACCATTTTCCACATTTCTAAAGCATGACGTAATGGGGGGGTGTTATCTCTTTTGTCGAAAATCAGCTGTTTTTGCTCGAACATTAAATGCCTCCAAATGGTATTTAATTAACTTCCCGAGACCCTGGAAGCATGAAAATCACTTTAAACATGCTAATTTTAGCTCTAACACTGATGATCCACCTACAAATGTGAACTGACGTTCAAAAATAAAACATTTGAAAACGGACCATTTTCCACATTTCTGAAGCATGACGTAATGGGGGGGTGTTATCTCTTTTGTCGAAAATCAGCCGTTTTTGCTCGAACATTAAATGCCTCCAAATGGTATTTAATTAACTTCCCGGGGTGAAGAAACCCTTTTTGAGAACTCAGAGTGAGTAAATTGGCCATTTTCATGCACTTTTAACCATTCCATAAATCTTGTGTTTAGGGCCCCTGGAAGCATGAAAATCACTTTAAACATGCTAATTTTAGCTCTAACACTGATGATCCACCTACAAATGTGAACTGACGTTCAAAAATAAAACATTTGAAAACGGACCATTTTCCACATTTCTGAAGCATGACGTAATGGGGGGGGTGTTATCTCTTTTGTCGAAAATCAGCCGTTTTTGCTCGAACATTAAATGCCTCCAAATGGTATTTAATTAACTGCCCGAGCCCCTGGAAGCATGAAAATCACTTTAAACATGCTAATTTTAGCTCTAACACTGATGATCCACCTACAAATGTGAACTGACGTTCAAAAATAAAACATTTGAAAACGGACCATTTTCCACATTTCTGAAGCATGACGTAATGGGGGGGTGTTATCTCTTTTGTCGAAAATCAGCTGTTTTTGCTCGAACATTAAGTGCCTCCAAATGGTATTTAATTAACTTCCCGAGCCCATGGAAGCATGAAAATCACTTTAAACATGCTAATTTTAGCTCTAACACTGATGATCCACCTACAAATGTGAACTGACGTTCAAAAATAAAACATTTGAAAACGGACCATTTTCCACATTTCTGAAGCATGACGTAATGGGGTGGTGTTATCTCTTTTGTCGAAAATCAGCCGTTTTTGCTCGAACATTAAATGCACCCAAATGGTATTTAATTAACTTCCCGGGGTGAAGAAACCCTTTTTGAGAACTCAGAGTGAGTAAATTGGCCATTTTCATGCACTTTTAACCATTCCATAAATCTTGTGTTTTGGGCCCCTGGAAGCATGAAAATCACTTTAAACATGCTAATTTTAGCTCTAACACTGATGATCCACCTACAAATGTGAACTGACGTTCAAAAATAAAACATTTGAAAACGGACCATTTTCCACATTTCTGAAGCATGACGTAATGGGGGGGTGTTATCTCTTTTGTCGAAAATCAGCCGTTTTTGCTCGAACATTAAATGCCTCCAAATGGTATTTAATTAACTTCCCGAGCCCCTGGAAGCATGAAAATCACTTTAAACATGCTAATTTTAGCTCTAACACTGATGATCCACCTACAAATGTGAACTGACGTTCAAAAATAAAACATTTGAAAACGGACCATTTTCCACATTTCTGAAGCATGACGTAATGGGGGGGGGGGTGTTATCTCTTTTGTCGAAAATCAGCCATTTTTGCTCGAACATTAAATGCCTCCAAATGGTATTTATTTCACTTCCCGAGCCCCTGGAAGCATGAAAATCACTTTAAACATGCTAATTTTAGCTCTAACACTGATGATCCACCTACAAATGTGAACTGACGTTCAAAAATATAACATTTGAAAACGGACCATTTTCCACATTTCTGAAGCATGACGTAATGGGGGGGGTTTTATCTCTTTTGTCGAAAATCAGCCGTTTTTGCTCGAACATTAAATGCCTCCAAATGGTATTTAATTAACTTCCTGGGGTGAAGAAACCCTTTTTGAGAACTCAGAGTGAGTAAATTGGCCATTTTCATGCACTTTTAACCATTCCATAAATCTTGTGTTTAGGGCCCCTGGAAGCATGAAAATCACTTTAAACATGCTAATTTTAGCTCTAACACTGATGATCCACCTACAAATGTGAACTGACGTTCAAAAATAAAACATTTGAAAACGGACCATTTTCCACATTTCTGAAGCATGACGTAATGGGGGGGTGTTATCTCTTTTGTCGAAAATCAGCCGTTTTTGCTCGAACATTAAATGCCTCCAAATGGTATTTAATTAACTTCCCAAACCCCTGGAAGCATGAAAATCACTTTAAACATGCTAATTTTAGCTCTAACACTGATGATCCACCTACAAATGTGAACTGACGTTCAAAAATAAAACATTTGAAAACGGACCATTTTCCACATTTCTGAAGCATGACGTAATGGGGGGGTGTTATCTCTTTTGTCGAAAATCAGCCGTTTTTGCTCGAACATTAAATGCCTCCAAATGGTATTTAATTAACTTCCCGAGCCCCTGGAAGCATGAAAATCACTTTAAACATGCTAATTTTAGCTCTAACACTGATGATCCACCTACAAATGTGAACTGACGTTCAAAAATAAAACATTTGAAAAAGGACCATTTTCCACATTTCTGAAGCATGACGAAATGGGGGGGTGTTATCTCTTTTGTCGAAAATCAGCCGTTTTTGCTCGAACATTAAATGCCTCCAAATGGTATTTAATTAACTTCCCGGGGTGCAGAAACCCTTTTTGAGAACTCAGAGTGAGTAAATTGGCCATTTTCATGCACTTTTAACCATTCCATAAATCTTGTGTTTTTTGGCCCCTGGAAGCATGAAAATCACTTTAAACATGCTAATTTTAGCTCTAACACTGATGATCCACCTACAAATGTGAACTGACGTTCAAAAATAAAACATTTGAAAACGGACCATTTTCCACATTTCTGAAGCATGACGTAATGGGGGGGTGTTATCTCTTTTGTCGAAAATCAGCCGTTTTTGCTCGAACATTAAATGCCTCCAAATGGTATTTAATTAACTTCCCGAGCCCCTGGAAGCATGAAAATCACTTTAAACATGCTAATTTTAGCTCTAACACTGATGATCCACCTACAAATGTGAACTGACGTTCAAAAATAAAACATTTGAAAACGGACCATTTTCCACATTTCTGAAGCATGACGTAATGGGGGGGTGTTATCTCTTTTGTCGAAAATCAGCCGTTTTTGCTCGAACATTAAATGCCTCCAAATGGTATTTATTTCACTTCCCGAGCCCCTGGAAGCATGAAAATCACTTTAAACATGCTAATTTTAGCTCTAACGCTGATGATCCACCTACAAATGTGAACTGACGTTCAAAAATAAAACATTTGAAAACGGACCATTTTCCACATTTCTGAAGCATGACGTAATGGGGGGGTGTTATCTCTTTTGTCGAAAATCAGCCGTTTTTACTCGAACATTAAATGCCTCCAAATGGTATTTAATTAACTTCCCGGGGTGAAGAAACCCTTTTTGAGAACTCAGAGTGAGTAAATTGGCCATTTTCATGCACTTTTAACCATTCCATAAATCTTGTGTTTAGGGCCCCTGGAAGCATGAAAATCACTTTAAACATGCTAATTTTAGCTCTAACACTGATGATCCACCTACAAATGTGAACTGACGTTCAAAAATAAAACATTTGAAAACGGACCATTTTCCACATTTCTGAAGCATGACGTAATGGGGGGGTGTTATCTCTTTTGTCGAAAATCAGCCGTTTTTGCTCGAACATTAAATGCCTCCAAATGGTATTTAATTAACTTCCCGAGCCCCTGGAAGCATGAAAATCACTTTAAACATGCTAATTTTAGCTCTAACACTGATGATCCACCTACAAATGTGAACTGACGTTCAAAAATAAAACATTTGAAAACGGACCATTTTCCACATTTCTGAAGCATGACGTAATGGGGGGTGTTATCTCTTTTGTCAAAAATCAGCCGTTTTTGCTCGAACATTAAATGCCTCCAAATGGTATTTAATTAACTTCCCGAGCCCCTGGAAGCATGAAAATCACTTTAAACATGCTAATTTTAGCTCTAACACTGATGATCCACCTACAAATGTGAACTGACGTTCAAAAATAAAACATTTGAAAACGGACCATTTTCCACATTTCTGAAGCATGACGTAATGGGGGGGTGTTATCTCTTTTGTCGAAAATCAGCCGTTTTTGCTCGAACATTAAATGCCTCCAAATGGTATTTAATTAACTTCCCGAGCCCCTGGAAGCATGAAAATCACTTTAAACATGCTAATTTTAGCTCTAACACTGATGATCCACCTACAAATGTGAACTGACGTTCAAAAATAAAACATTTGAAAACTGACCATTTTCCACATTTCTGAAGCATGACGTAATGGGGGGGTGTTATCTCTTTTGTCGAAAATCAGCCGTTTTTGCTGGAACATTAAATGCCTCCAAATGGTATTTAATTAACTTCCCGGGGTGAAGAAACCCTTTTTGAGAACTCAGAGTGAGTAAATTGGCCATTTTCATGCACTTTTAACCATTCCATAAATCTTGTGTTTTGGGCCCCTGGAAGCATGAAAATCACTTTAAACATGCTAATTTTAGCTCTAACACTGATGATCCACCTACAAATGTGAACTGACGTTCAAAAATAAAACATTTGAAAACGGACCATTTTCCACATTTCTGAAGCATGACGTAATGGGGGGGGTGTTATCTCTTTTGTCCAAAATCAGCCGTTTTTGCTCGAACATTAAATGCCTCCAAATGGTATTTAATTAACTTCCCGAGCCCCTGGAAGCATGAAAATCACTTTAAACATGCTAATTTTAGTTCTAACACTGATGATCCACCTACAAATGTGAACTGACGTTCAAAAATAAAACATTTGAAAACGGACCATTTTCCACATTTCTAAAGCATGACGTAATGGGGGGGTGTTATCTCTTTTGTCGAAAATCAGCCGTTTTTGCTCGAACATTAAATGCCTCCAAATGGTATTTAATTAACTTCCCGAGACCCTGGAAGCATGAAAATCACTTTAAACATGCTAATTTTAGCTCTAACACTGATGATCCACCTACAAATGTGAACTGACGTTCAAAAATAAAACGTTTGAAAACGGACCATTTTCCACATTTCTGAAGCATGACGTAATGGGGGGGTGTTATCTCTTTTGTCGAAAATCAGCCGTTTTTGCTGGAACATTAAATGCCTCCAAATGGTATTTAATTAGCTTCCCGGGGTGAAGAAACCCTTTTTGAGAACTCAGAGTGAGTAAATTGGCCATTTTCATGCACTTTTAACCATTCCATAAATCTTGTGTTTTGGGCCCCTGGAAGCATGAAAATCACTTTAAACATGCTAATTTTAGCTCTAACACTGATGATCCACCTACAAATGTGAACTGACGTTCAAAAATAAAACATTTGAAAACGGACCATTTTCCACATTTCTGAAGCATGACGTAATGGGGGGGTGTTATCTCTTTTGTCGAAAATCAGCCGTTTTTGCTCGAACATTAAATGCCTCCAAATGGTATTTAATTAACTTCCAGAGCCCCTGGAAGCATGAAAATCACTTTAAACATGCTAATTTTAGCTCTAACACTGATGATCCACCTACAAATGTGAACTGACGTTCAAAAATAAAACATTTGAAAACGGACCATTTTCCACATTTCTGAAGCATGACGTAATGGGGGGGTGTTATCTCTTTTGTCGAAAATCAGCCGTTTTTGCTCGAACATTAAATGCCTCCAAATGGTATTTAATTAACTTCCCGAGCCCCTGGAAGCATGAAAATCACTTTAAACATGCTAATTTTAGCTCTAACACTGATGATCCACCTACAAATGTGAACTGACGTTCAAAAATAAAACATTTGAAAACGGACCATTTTCCACATTTCTGAAGCATGACGTAATGGGGGGGTGTTATCTCTTTTGTCGAAAATCAGCCGTTTTTGCTCGAACATGAAATGCCTCCAAATGGTATTTAATTAACTTCCCGGGGTGAAGAAACCCTTTTTGAGAACTCAGAGTGAGTAATTTGGCCATTTTCATGCACTTTTAACCATTCCATAAATCTTGTGTTTTGGGCCCCTGGAAGCATGAAAATCACTTTAAACATGCTAATTTTAGCTCTAACACTGATGATCCACCTACAAATGTGAACTGACGTTCAAAAATAAAACATTTGAAAACTGACCATTTTCCACATTTCTGAAGCATGACGTAATGGGGGGGGTGTTATCTCTTTTGTCGAAAATCAGCCGTTTTTGCTCGAACATTAAATGCCTCCAAATGGTATTTAATTAACTTCCCGAGCCCCTGGAAGCATGAAAATCACTTTAAACATGCTAATTTTAGCTCTAACACTGATGATCCACCTACAAATGTGAACTGACGTTCAAAAATAAAACATTTGAAAACGGACCATTTTCCACATTTCTGAAGCATGACGTAATGGGGGGGTGTTATCTCTTTTGTCGAAAATCAGCCGTTTTTGCTGGAACATTAAATGCCTCCAAATGGTATTTAATTAACTTCCCGGGGTGAAGAAACCCTTTTTGAGAACTCAGAGTGAGTAAATTGGCCATTTTCATGCACTTTTAACCATTCCATAAATCTTGTGTTTTGGGCCCCTGGAAGCATGAAAATCACTTTAAACATGCTAATTTTAGCTCTAACACTGATGATCCACCTACAAATGTGAACTGACGTTCAAAAATAAAACATTTGAAAACGGACCATTTTCCACATTTCTGAAGCATGACGTAATGGGGGGGTGTTATCTCTTTTGTCGAAAATCAGCCGTTTTTGCTCGAACATTAAATGCCTCCAAATGGTATTTAATTAACTTCCCGAGCCCCTGGAAGCATGAAAATCACTTTAAACATGCTAATTTTAGCTCTAACACTGATGATCCACCTACAAATGTGAACTGACGTTCAAAAATAAAACATTTGAAAATGGACCATTTTCCACATTTCTGAAGCATGACGTAATGGGGGGTGTTATCTCTTTTGTCGAAAATCAGCCGTTTTTGCTCGAACATTAAATGCCTCCAAATGGTATTTAATTAACTTCCCGAGCCCCTGGAAGCATGAAAATCACTTTAAACATGCTAATTTTAGCTCTAACACTGATGATCCACCTACAAATGTGAACTGACGTTCAAAAATAAAACATTTGAAAACGGACCATTTTCCACATTTCTGAAGCATGACGTAATGGGGGGGTGTTATCTCTTTTGTCGAAAATCAGCCGTTTTTGCTCGAACATTAAATGCCTCCAAATGGTATTTAATTAACTTCCCGGGGTGAAGAAACCCTTTTTGAGAACTCAGAGTGGGTAAATTGGCCATTTTCATGCACTTTTAACCATTCCATAAATCTTGTGTTTTGGGCCCCTGGAAGCATGAAAATCACTTTAAACATGCTAATTTTAGCTCTAACACTGATGATCCACCTACAAATGTGAACTGACGTTCAAAAATAAAACATTTGAAAACGGACCATTTTCCACATTTCTGAAGCATGACGTAATGGGGGGGTGTTATCTCTTTTGTCGAAAATCAGCCGTTTTTGCTCGAACATTAAATGCCTCCAAATGGTATTTAATTAACTTCCCGAGCCCCTGGAAGCATGAAAATCACTTTAAACATGCTAATTTTAGCTCTAACACTGATGATCCACCTACAAATGTGAACTGACGTTCAAAAATAAAACATTTGAAAACGGACCATTTTCCACATTTCTGAAGCATGACGTAATGGGGGGTGTTATCTCTTTTGTCGAAAATCATCCGTTTTTGCTCGAACATTAAATGCCTCCAAATGGTATTTAATTAACTTCCCGGGGTGAAGAAACCCTTTTTGAGAACTCAGAGTGAGTAAATTGGCCATTTTCATGCACTTTTAACCATTCCATAAATCTTGTGTTTTGGGCCCCTGGAAGCATGAAAATCACTTTAAACATGCTAATTTTAGCTCTAACACTGATGATCCACCTACAAATGTGAACTGACGTTCAAAAATATAACATTTGAAAACGGACCATTTTCCACATTTCTGAAGCATGACGTAATGGGGGGGTGTTATCTCTTTTGTCGAAAATCAGCCGTTTTTGCTCGAACATTAAATGCCTCTAAATGGTATTTAATTAACTTCCCGGGGTGAAGAAACCCTTTTTGAGTACTCAGAGTGAGTAAATTGGCCATTTTCATGCACTTTTAACCATTCCATAAATCTTGTGTTTTGGGCCCCTGGAAGCATGAAAATCACTTTAAACATGCTAATTTTAGCTCTAACACTGATGATCCACCTACAAATGTGAACTGACGTTCAAAAATAAAACATTTGAAAACGGACCATTTTCCACATTTCTGAAGCATGACGTAATGGGGGGGTGTTATCTCTTTTGTCGAAAATCAGCCGTTTTTGCTCGAACATTAAATGCCTCCAAATGGTATTTAATTAACTTCCCGAGCCCCTGGAAGCATGAAAATCACTTTAAACATGCTAATTTTAGCTCTAACACTGATGATCCACCTACAAATGTGAACTGACGTTCAAAAATAAAACATTTGAAAACGGACCATTTTCCACATTTCTGAAGCATGACGTAATGGGGGGGTGTTATCTCTTTTGTCGAAAATCAGCCGTTTTTGCTCGAACATTAAATGCCTCCAAATGGTATTTAATTAACTTCCCGGGGTGAAGAAACCCTTTTTGAGAACTCAGAGTGAGTAAATTGGCCATTTTCATGCACTTTTAACCATTCCATAAAGCTTGTGTTTTGGGCCCCTGGAAGAATGAAAATCACTTTAAACATGCTAATTTTAGCTCTAACATTGATGATCCACCTACAAATGTGAACTGACGTTCAAAAATAAAACATTTGAAAACGGACCATTTTCCACATTTCTGAAGCATGACGTAATGGGGGGGTGTTATCTCTTTTGTCGAAAATCAGCCGTTTTTGCTCGAACATTAAATGCCTCCAAATGGTATTTAATTAACTTCCCGGGGTGAAGAAACCCTTTTTGAGAGCTCAGAGTGAGTAAATTGGCCATTTTCATGCACTTTTAACCATTCCATAAATCTTGTGTTTTGGGCCCCTGGAAGCATGAAAATCACTTTAAACATGCTAATTTTAGCTCTAACACTGATGATCCACCTACAAATGTAAACTGACGTTCAAAAATAAAACATTTGAAAACGGACCATTTTCCACATTTCTGAAGCATGACGTAATGGGGGGGTGTTATCTCTTTTGTCGAAAATCAGCCGTTTTTGCTCGAACATTAAATGCCTCCAAATGGTATTTAATTAACTTCCCGGGGTGAAGAAACCCTTTTTGAGTACTCAGAGTGAGTAAATTGGCCATTTTCATGCACTTTTAACCATTCCATAAATCTTGTGTTTTGGGCCCCTGGAAGCATGAAAATCACTTTAAACATGCTAATTTTAGCTCTAACACTGATGATCCACCTACAAATGTGAACTGACGTTCAAAAATAAAACATTTGAAAACGGACCATTTTCCACATTTCTGAAGCATGACGTAATGGGGGGGCGTTATCTCTTTTGTCGAAAATCAGCCGTTTTTGCTCGAACATTAAATGCCTCCAAATGGTATTTAATTAACTTCCCGAGCCCCTGGAAGCATGAAAATCACTTTAAACATGCTAATTTTAGCTCTAACACTGATGATCCACCTACAAATGTGAACTGACGTTCAAAAATAAAACATTTGAAAACGGACCATTTTCCACATTTCTGAAGCATGACGTAATGGGGGGGTGTTATCTCTTTTGTCGAAAATCAGCCGTTTTTGCTCGAACATTAAATGCCTCCAAATGGTATTTATTTCACTTCCCGAGCCCCTGGAAGCATGAAAATCACTTTAAACATGCTAATTTTAGCTCTAACACTGATGATCCACCTACAAATGTGAACTGACGTTCAAAAATATAACATTTGAAAACGGACCATTTTCCACATTTCTGAAGCATGACGTAATGGGGGGGTGTTATCTCTTTTGTCGAAAATCAGCCGTTTTTGCTCGAACATTAAATGCCTCCAAATGGTATTTAATTAACTTCCCGGGGTGAAGAAACCCTTTTTGAGTACTCAGAGTGAGTAAATTGGCCATTTTCATGCACTTTTAACCATTCTATAAATCTTGTGTTTTGGGCCCCTGGAAGCATGAAAATCACTTTAAACATGCTAATTTTAGCTCTAACACTGATGATCCACCTACAAATGTGAACTGACGTTCAAAAATAAAACATTTGAAAACGGACCATTTTCCACATTTCTGAAGCATGACGTAATGGGGGGGTGTTATCTCTTTTGTCGAAAATCAGCCGTTTTTGCTCGAACATTAAATGCCTCCAAATGGTATTTAATTAACTTCCCGAGCCCCTGGAAGCATGAAAATCACTTTAAACATGCTAATTTTAGCTCTAACACTGATGATCCACCTACAAATGTGAACTGACGTTCAAAAATAAAACATTTGAAAACGGACCATTTTCCACATTTCTGAAGCATGACGTAATGGGGGGGGTGTTATCTCTTTTGTCGAAAATCAGCCGTTTTTGCTCGAACATTAAATGCCTCCAAATGGTATTTATTTCACTTCCCGAGCCCCTGGAAGCATGAAAATCACTTTAAACATGCTAATTTTAGCTCTAACACTGATGATCCACCTACAAATGTGAACTGACGTTCAAAAATATAACATTTGAAAACGGACCATTTTCCACATTTCTGAAGCATGACGTAATGGGGGGGTGTTATCTCTTTTGTCGAAAATCAGCCGTTTTTGCTTGAACATTAAATGCCTCCAAATGGTATTTAATTAACTTCCCGGGGTGAAGAAACCCTTTTTGAGTACTCAGAGTGAGTAAATTGGCCATTTTCATGCACTTTTAACCATTCCATAAATCTTGTGTTTTGGGCCCCTGGAAGCATGAAAATCACTTTAAACATGCTAATTTCAGCTCTAACACTGATGATCCACCTACAAATGTGAACTGACGTTCAAAAATAAAGCATTTGAAAACGGACCATTTTCCACATTTCTGAAGCATGACGTAATGGGGGGGTGTTATCTCTTTTGTCGAAAATCAGCCGTTTTTGCTCGAACATTAAATGCCTCCAAATGGTATTTAATTAACTTCCCGAGCCCCTGGAAGCATGAAAATCACTTTAAACATGCTAATTTTAGCTCTAACACTGATGATCCACCTACAAATGTGAACTGACGTTCAAAAATAAAACATTTGAAAACGGACCATTTTCCACATTTCTGAAGCATGACGTAATGGGGGGGTGTTATCTCTTTTGTCGAAAATCAGCCGTTTTTGCTCGAACATTAAATGCCTCCAAATGGTATTTAATTAACTTCCCGAGCCCCTGGAAGCATGAAAATCACTTTAAACATGCTAATTTTAGCTCTAACACTGATGATCCACCTGCAAATGTGAACTGACGTTCAAAAATAAAACATTTGAAAAAGGACCATTTTCCACATTTCTGAAGCATGACGTAATGGGGGGGTGTTATCTCTTTTGTCGAAAATCAGCCGTTTTTGCTCGAACATTAAATGCCTCCAAATGGTATTTATTTCACTTCCCGAGCCCCTGGAAGCATGAAAATCACTTTAAACATGCTAATTTTAGCTCTAACACTGATGATCCACCTACAAATGTGAACTGACGTTCAAAAATATAACATTTGAAAACGGACCATTTTCCACATTTCTGAAGCATGACGTAATGGGGGGGTGTTATCTCTTTTGTCGAAAATCAGCCGTTTTTGCTCGAACATTAAATGCCTCCAAATGGTATTTAATTAACTTCCCGGGGTGAAGAAACCCTTTTTGAGAACTCAGAGTGAGTAAATTGGCCATTTTCATGCACTTTTAACCATTCCATAAATCTTGTGTTTAGGGCCCCTGGAAGCATGAAAATCACTTTAAACATGCTAATTTTAGCTCTAACACTGATGATCCACCTACAAATGTGAACTGACTTTCAAAAATAAAACATTTGAAAACGGACCATTTTCCACATTTCTGAAGCATGACGTAATGGGGGGGTGTCATCTCTTTTGTCGAAAATCAGCCGTTTTTGCTCGAACATTAAATGCCTCCAAATGGTATTTAATTAACTTCCCGAGCCCCTGGAAGCATGAAAATCACTTTAAACATGCTAATTTTAGCTCTAACACTGATGATCCACCTACAAATGTGAACTGACGTTCAAAAATAAAACATTTGAAAACTGACCATTTTCCACATTTCTGAAGCATGACGTATTGGGGGGGTGTTATCTCTTTTGTCGAAAATCAGCCGTTTTTGCTCGAACAATAAATGCCTCCAAATGGTAGTTAATTAACTTCCCGAGCCCCTGGAAGCATGAAAATCACTTTAAACATGCTAATTTTAGCTCTAACACTGATGATCCACCTACAAATGTGAACTGACGTTCAAAAATAAAACATTTGAAAACGGACCATTTTCCACATTTCTGAAGCATGACGTAATGGGGGGGTGTTATCTCTTTTGTCGAAAATCAGCCGTTTTTGCTCGAACATTAAATGCCTCCAAATGGTATTTAATTAACTTCCCGAGCCCCTGGAAGCATGAAAATCACTTTAAACATGCTAATTTTAGCTCTAACACTGATGATCCACCTACAAATGTGAACTGACGTTCAAAAATAAAACATTTGAAAAAGGACCATTTTCCACATTTCTGAAGCATGACGTAATGGGGGGGTGTTATCTCTTTTGTCGAAAATCAGCCGTTTTTGCTCGAACATTAAATGCCTCCAAATGGTATTTAATTAACTTCCCGGGGTGAAGAAACCCTTTTTGAGAACTCAGAGTGAGTAAATTGGCCATTTTCATGCACTTTTAACCATTCCATAAATCTTGTGTTTTGGGCCCCTGGAAGCATGAAAATCACTTTAAACATGCTAATTTTAGCTCTAACACTGATGATCCACCTACAAATGTGAACTGACGTTCAAAAATAAAACATTTGAAAACGGACCATTTTCCACATTTCTGAAGCATGACGTAATGGGGGGGTGTTATCTCTTTTGTCGAAAATCAGCCGTTTTTGCTCGAACATTAAATGCCTCCAAATGGTATTTATTCCACTTCCCGAGCCCCTGGAAGCATGAAAATCACTTTAAACATGCTAATTTTAGCTCTAACACTGATGATCCACCTACAAATGTGAACTGACGTTCAAAAATAAAACATTTGAAAACGGACCATTTTCCACATTTCTGAAGCATGACGTAATGGGGGGGTGTTATCTCTTTTGTAGAAAATCAGCCGTTTTTGCTCGAACATTAAATGCCTCCAAATGGTATTTAATTAACTTCCCGGGGTGAAGAAACCCTTTTTGAGAACTCAGAGTGAGTAAATTGGCCATTTTCATGCACTTTTAACCATTCCATAAATCTTGTGTTTAGGGCCCCTGGAAGCATGAAAATCACTTTAAACATGCTAATTTTAGCTCTAACACTGATGATCCACCTACAAATGTGTACTGACGTTCAAAAATAAAACATTTGAAAACGGACCATTTTCCACATTTCTGAAGCATGACGTAATGGGGGGGTGTTATCTCTTTTGTCGAAAATCAGCCGTTTTTGCTCGAACATTAAATGCCTCCAAATGGTATTTAATTAACTTCCCGAGCCCCTGGAAGCATGAAAATCACTTTAAACATGCTAATTTTAGCTCTAACACTGATGATCCACCTACAAATGTGAACTGACGTTCAAAAATAAAACATTTGAAAACGGACCATTTTCCACATTTCTGAAGCATGACGTAATGGGGGGGTGTTATCTCTTTTGTCAAAAATCAGCCGTTTTTGCTCGAACATTAAATGCCTCCAAATGGTATTTAATTAACTTCCCGAGCCCCTGGAAGCATGAAAATCACTTTAAACATGCTAATTTTAGCTCTAACACTGATGATCCACCTACAAATGTGAACTGACGTTCAAAAATAAAACATTTGAAAACGGACCATTTTCCACATTTCTGAAGCATGACGTAATGGGGGGGTGTTATCTCTTTTGTCGAAAATCAGCCGTTTTTGCTCGAACATTAAATGCCTCCAAATGGTATTTAATTAACTTCCCGAGCCCCTGGAAGCATGAAAATCACTTTAAACATGCTAATTTTAGCTCTAACACTGATGATCCACCTACAAATGTGAACTGACGTTCAAAAATAAAACATTTGAAAACGGACCATTTTCCACATTTCTGAAGCATGACGTAATGGGGGGGTGTTATCTCTTTTGTCGAAAATCAGCCGTTTTTGCTGGAACATTAAATGCCTCCAAATGGTATTTAATTAACTTCCCGGGGTGAAGAAACCCTTTTTGAGAACTCAGAGTTAGTAAATTGGCCATTTTCATGCACTTTTAACCATTCCATAAATCTTGTGTTTTGGGCCCCTGGAAGCATCAAAATCACTTTAAACATGCTAATTTTAGCTCTAACACTGATGATCCACCTACAAATGTGAACTGACGTTCAAAAATAAAACATTTGAAAACGGACCATTTTCCACATTTCTGAAGCATGACGTAATGGGGGGGTGTTATCTCTTTTGTCGAAAATCAGCCGTTTTTGCTCGAACATTAAATGCCTCCAAATGGTATTTAATTAACTTCCCGAGCCCCTGGAAGCATGAAAATCACTTTAAACATGCTAATTTTAGCTCTAACACTGATGATCCACCTACAAATGTGAACTGACGTTCAAAAATAAAACATTTGAAAACGGACCATTTTCCACATTTCTGAAGCATGACGTAATGGGGGGGTGTTATCTCTTTTGTCGAAAATCAGCCGTTTTTGCTCGAACATGAAATGCCTCCAAATGGTATTTAATTAACTTCCCGGGGTGAAGAAACCCTTTTTGAGAACTCAGAGTGAGTAATTTGGCCATTTTCATGCACTTTTAACCATTCCATAAATCTTGTGTTTTGGGCCCCTGGAAGCATGAAAATCACTTTAAACATGCTAATTTTAGCTCTAACACTGATGATCCACCTACAAATGTGAACTGACGTTCAAAAATAAAACATTTGAAAACTGACCATTTTCCACATTTCTGAAGCATGACGTAATGGGGGGGGTGTTATCTCTTTTGTCGAAAATCAGCCGTTTTTGCTCGAACATTAAATGCCTCCAAATGGTATTTAATTAACTTCCCGAGCCCCTGGAAGCATGAAAATCACTTTAAACATGCTAATTTTAGCTCTAACACTGATGATCCACCTACAAATGTGAACTGACGTTCAAAAATAAAACATTTGAAAACGGACCATTTTCCACATTTCTGAAGCATGACGTAATGGGGGGGTGTTATCTCTTTTGTCGAAAATCAGCTGTTTTTGCTGGAACATTAAATGCCTCCAAATGGTATTTAATTAACTTCCCGGGGTGAAGAAACCCTTTTTGAGAACTCAGAGTGAGTAAATTGGCCATTTTCATGCACTTTTAACCATTCCATAAATCTTGTGTTTTGGGCCCCTGGAAGCATGAAAATCACTTTAAACATGCTAATTTTAGCTCTAACACTGATGATCCACCTACAAATGTGAACTGACGTTCAAAAATAAAACATTTGAAAACGGACCATTTTCCACATTTCTGAAGCATGACGTACTGGGGGGGTGTTATCTCTTTTGTCGAAAATCAGCCGTTTTTGCTCGAACATTAAATGCCTCCAAATGGTATTTAATTAACTTCCCGAGCCCCTGGAAGCATGAAAATCACTTTAAACATGCTAATTTTAGCTCTAACACTGATGATCCACCTACAAATGTGAACTGACGTTCAAAAATAAAACATTTGAAAACGGACCATTTTCCACATTTCTGAAGCATGACGTAATGGGGGGTGTTATCTCTTTTGTCGAAAATCAGCCGTTTTTGCTCGAACATTAAATGCCTCCAAATGGTATTTAATTAACTTCCCGAGCCCCTGGAAGCATGAAAATCACTTTAAACATGCTAATTTTAGCTCTAACACTGATGATCCACCTACAAATGTGAACTGACGTTCAAAAATAAAACATTTGAAAACGGACCATTTTCCACATTTCTGAAGCATGACGTAATGGGGGGGTGTTATCTCTTTTGTCGAAAATCAGCCGTTTTTGCTCGAACATTAAATGCCTCCAAATGGTATTTAATTAACTTCCCGGGGTGAAGAAACCCTTTTTGAGAACTCAGAGTGGGTAAATTGGCCATTTTCATGCACTTTTAACCATTCCATAAATCTTGTGTTTTGGGCCCCTGGAAGCATGAAAATCACTTTAAACATGCTAATTTTAGCTCTAACACTGATGATCCACCTACAAATGTGAACTGACGTTCAAAAATAAAACATTTGAAAACGGACCATTTTCCACATTTCTGAAGCATGACGTAATGGGGGGGTGTTATCTCTTTTGTCGAAAATCAGCCGTTTTTGCTCGAACATTAAATGCCTCCAAATGGTATTTAATTAACTTCCCGAGCCCCTGGAAGCATGAAAATCACTTTAAACATGCTAATTTTAGCTCTAACACTGATGATCCACCTACAAATGTGAACTGACGTTCAAAAATAAAACATTTGAAAACGGACCATTTTCCACATTTCTGAAGCATGACGTAATGGGGGGTGTTATCTCTTTTGTCGAAAATCATCCGTTTTTGCTCGAACATTAAATGCCTCCAAATGGTATTTAATTAACTTCCCGGGGTGAAGAAACCCTTTTTGAGAACTCAGAGTGAGTAAATTGGCCATTTTCATGCACTTTTAACCATTCCATAAATCTTGTGTTTTGGGCCCCTGGAAGCATGAAAATCACTTTAAACATGCTAATTTTAGCTCTAACACTGATGATCCACCTACAAATGTGAACTGACGTTCAAAAATAAAACATTTGAAAACGGACCATTTTCCACATTTCTGAAGCATGACGTAATGGGGGGGTGTTATCTCTTTTGTCGAAAATCAGCTGTTTTTGCTGGAACATTAAATGCCTCCAAATGGTATTTAATTAACTTCCCGGGGTGAAGAAACCCTTTTTGAGAACTCAGAGTGAGTAAATTGGCCATTTTCATGCACTTTTAACCATTCCATAAATCTTGTGTTTTGGGCCCCTGGAAGCATGAAAATCACTTTAAACATGCTAATTTTAGCTCTAACACTGATGATCCACCTACAAATGTGAACTGACGTTCAAAAATAAAACATTTGAAAACGGACCATTTTCCACATTTCTGAAGCATGACGTACTGGGGGGGTGTTATCTCTTTTGTCGAAAATCAGCCGTTTTTGCTCGAACATTAAATGCCTCCAAATGGTATTTAATTAACTTCCCGAGCCCCTGGAAGCATGAAAATCACTTTAAACATGCTAATTTTAGCTCTAACACTGATGATCCACCTACAAATGTGAACTGACGTTCAAAAATAAAACATTTGAAAACGGACCATTTTCCACATTTCTGAAGCATGACGTAATGGGGGGTGTTATCTCTTTTGTCGAAAATCAGCCGTTTTTGCTCGAACATTAAATGCCTCCAAATGGTATTTAATTAACTTCCCGAGCCCCTGGAAGCATGAAAATCACTTTAAACATGCTAATTTTAGCTCTAACACTGATGATCCACCTACAAATGTGAACTGACGTTCAAAAATAAAACATTTGAAAACGGACCATTTTCCACATTTCTGAAGCATGACGTAATGGGGGGGTGTTATCTCTTTTGTCGAAAATCAGCCGTTTTTGCTCGAACATTAAATGCCTCCAAATGGTATTTAATTAACTTCCCGGGGTGAAGAAACCCTTTTTGAGAACTCAGAGTGGGTAAATTGGCCATTTTCATGCACTTTTAACCATTCCATAAATCTTGTGTTTTGGGCCCCTGGAAGCATGAAAATCACTTTAAACATGCTAATTTTAGCTCTAACACTGATGATCCACCTACAAATGTGAACTGACGTTCAAAAATAAAACATTTGAAAACGGACCATTTTCCACATTTCTGAAGCATGACGTAATGGGGGGGTGTTATCTCTTTTGTCGAAAATCAGCCGTTTTTGCTCGAACATTAAATGCCTCCAAATGGTATTTAATTAACTTCCCGAGCCCCTGGAAGCATGAAAATCACTTTAAACATGCTAATTTTAGCTCTAACACTGATGATCCACCTACAAATGTGAACTGACGTTCAAAAATAAAACATTTGAAAACGGACCATTTTCCACATTTCTGAAGCATGACGTAATGGGGGGTGTTATCTCTTTTGTCGAAAATCATCCGTTTTTGCTCGAACATTAAATGCCTCCAAATGGTATTTAATTAACTTCCCGGGGTGAAGAAACCCTTTTTGAGAACTCAGAGTGAGTAAATTGGCCATTTTCATGCACTTTTAACCATTCCATAAATCTTGTGTTTTGGGCCCCTGGAAGCATGAAAATCACTTTAAACATGCTAATTTTAGCTCTAACACTGATGATCCACCTACAAATGTGAACTGACGTTCAAAAATATAACATTTGAAAACGGACCATTTTCCACATTTCTGAAGCATGACGTAATGGGGGGGTGTTATCTCTTTTGTCGAAAATCAGCCGTTTTTGCTCGAACATTAAATGCCTCTAAATGGTATTTAATTAACTTCCCGGGGTGAAGAAACCCTTTTTGAGTACTCAGAGTGAGTAAATTGGCCATTTTCATGCACTTTTAACCATTCCATAAATCTTGTGTTTTGGGCCCCTGGAAGCATGAAAATCACTTTAAACATGCTAATTTTAGCTCTAACACTGATGATCCACCTACAAATGTGAACTGACGTTCAAAAATAAAACATTTGAAAACGGACCATTTTCCACATTTCTGAAGCATGACGTAATGGGGGGGTGTTATCTCTTTTGTCGAAAATCAGCTGTTTTTGCTGGAACATTAAATGCCTCCAAATGGTATTTAATTAACTTCCCGGGGTGAAGAAACCCTTTTTGAGAACTCAGAGTGAGTAAATTGGCCATTTTCATGCACTTTTAACCATTCCATAAATCTTGTGTTTTGGGCCCCTGGAAGCATGAAAATCACTTTAAACATGCTAATTTTAGCTCTAACACTGATGATCCACCTACAAATGTGAACTGACGTTCAAAAATAAAACATTTGAAAACGGACCATTTTCCACATTTCTGAAGCATGACGTACTGGGGGGGTGTTATCTCTTTTGTCGAAAATCAGCCGTTTTTGCTCGAACATTAAATGCCTCCAAATGGTATTTAATTAACTTCCCGAGCCCCTGGAAGCATGAAAATCACTTTAAACATGCTAATTTTAGCTCTAACACTGATGATCCACCTACAAATGTGAACTGACGTTCAAAAATAAAACATTTGAAAACGGACCATTTTCCACATTTCTGAAGCATGACGTAATGGGGGGTGTTATCTCTTTTGTCGAAAATCAGCCGTTTTTGCTCGAACATTAAATGCCTCCAAATGGTATTTAATTAACTTCCCGAGCCCCTGGAAGCATGAAAATCACTTTAAACATGCTAATTTTAGCTCTAACACTGATGATCCACCTACAAATGTGAACTGACGTTCAAAAATAAAACATTTGAAAACGGACCATTTTCCACATTTCTGAAGCATGACGTAATGGGGGGGTGTTATCTCTTTTGTCGAAAATCAGCCGTTTTTGCTCGAACATTAAATGCCTCCAAATGGTATTTAATTAACTTCCCGGGGTGAAGAAACCCTTTTTGAGAACTCAGAGTGGGTAAATTGGCCATTTTCATGCACTTTTAACCATTCCATAAATCTTGTGTTTTGGGCCCCTGGAAGCATGAAAATCACTTTAAACATGCTAATTTTAGCTCTAACACTGATGATCCACCTACAAATGTGAACTGACGTTCAAAAATAAAACATTTGAAAACGGACCATTTTCCACATTTCTGAAGCATGACGTAATGGGGGGGTGTTATCTCTTTTGTCGAAAATCAGCCGTTTTTGCTCGAACATTAAATGCCTCCAAATGGTATTTAATTAACTTCCCGAGCCCCTGGAAGCATGAAAATCACTTTAAACATGCTAATTTTAGCTCTAACACTGATGATCCACCTACAAATGTGAACTGACGTTCAAAAATAAAACATTTGAAAACGGACCATTTTCCACATTTCTGAAGCATGACGTAATGGGGGGTGTTATCTCTTTTGTCGAAAATCATCCGTTTTTGCTCGAACATTAAATGCCTCCAAATGGTATTTAATTAACTTCCCGGGGTGAAGAAACCCTTTTTGAGAACTCAGAGTGAGTAAATTGGCCATTTTCATGCACTTTTAACCATTCCATAAATCTTGTGTTTTGGGCCCCTGGAAGCATGAAAATCACTTTAAACATGCTAATTTTAGCTCTAACACTGATGATCCACCTACAAATGTGAACTGACGTTCAAAAATATAACATTTGAAAACGGACCATTTTCCACATTTCTGAAGCATGACGTAATGGGGGGGTGTTATCTCTTTTGTCGAAAATCAGCCGTTTTTGCTCGAACATTAAATGCCTCTAAATGGTATTTAATTAACTTCCCGGGGTGAAGAAACCCTTTTTGAGTACTCAGAGTGAGTAAATTGGCCATTTTCATGCACTTTTAACCATTCCATAAATCTTGTGTTTTGGGCCCCTGGAAGCATGAAAATCACTTTAAACATGCTAATTTTAGCTCTAACACTGATGATCCACCTACAAATGTGAACTGACGTTCAAAAATAAAACATTTGAAAACTGACCATTTTCCACATTTCTGAAGCATGACGTAATGGGGGGGTGTTATCTCTTTTGTCGAAAATCAGCCGTTTTTGCTCGAACATTAAATGCCTCCAAATGGTATTTAATTAACTTCCCGAGCCCCTGGAAGCATGAAAATCACTTTAAACATGCTAATTTTAGCTCTAACACTGATGATCCACCTACAAATGTGAACTGACGTTCAAAAATAAAACATTTGAAAACGGACCATTTTCCACATTTCTGAAGCATGACGTAATGGGGGGGTGTTATCTCTTTTGTCGAAAATCAGCCGTTTTTGCTCGAACATTAAATGCCTCCAAATGGTATTTAATTAACTTCCCGGGGTGAAGAAACCCTTTTTGAGAACTCAGAGTGAGTAAATTGGCCATTTTCATGCACTTTTAACCATTCCATAAAGCTTGTGTTTTGGGCCCCTGGAAGCATGAAAATCACTTTAAACATGCTAATTTTAGCTCTAACATTGATGATCCACCTACAAATGTGAACTGACGTTCAAAAATAAAACATTTGAAAACGGACCATTTTCCACATTTCTGAAGCATGACGTAATGGGGGGGTGTTATCTCTTTTGTCGAAAATCAGCCGTTTTTGCTCGAACATTAAATGCCTCCAAATGGTATTTAATTAACTTCCCGGGGTGAAGAAACCCTTTTTGAGAGCTCAGAGTGAGTAAATTGGCCATTTTCATGCACTTTTAACCATTCCATAAATCTTGTGTTTTGGGCCCCTGGAAGCATGAAAATCACTTTAAACATGCTAATTTTAGCTCTAACACTGATGATCCACCTACAAATGTAAACTGACGTTCAAAAATAAAACATTTGAAAACGGACCATTTTCCACATTTCTGAAGCATGACGTAATGGGGGGGTGTTATCTCTTTTGTCGAAAATCAGCCGTTTTTGCTCGAACAATAAATGCCTCCAAATGGTATTTAATTAACTTCCCGAGCCCCTGGAAGCATGAAAATCACTTTAAACATGCTAATTTTAGCTCTAACACTGATGATCCACCTACAAATGTGAACTGACGTTCAAAAATAAAACATTTGAAAACGGACCATTTTCCACATTTCTGAAGCATGACGTAATGGGGGGGTGTTATCTCTTTTGTCGAAAATCAGCCGTTTTTGCTCGAACATTAAATGCCTCCAAATGGTATTTAATTAAATCCCCGAGCCCCTGAAAGCATGAAAATCACTTTAAACATGCTAATTTTAGCTCTAACACTGATGATCCACCTGCAAATGTGAACTGACGTTCAAAAATAAAACATTTGAAAAAGGACCATTTTCCACATTTCTGAAGCATGACGTAATGGGGGGGTGTTATCTCTTTTGTCGAAAATCAGCCGTTTTTGCTCGAACATTAAATGCCTCCAAATTGTATTTATTTCACTTCCCGAGCCCCTGGAAGCATGAAAATCACTTTAAACATGCTAATTTTAGCTCTAACACTGATGATCCACCTACAAATGTGAACTGACGTTCAAAAATATAACATTTGAAAACGGACCATTTTCCACATTTCTGAAGCATGACGTAATGGGGGGGTGTTATCTCTTTTGTCGAAAATCAGCCGTTTTTGCTCGAACATTAAATGCCTCCAAATGGTATTTAATTAACTTCCCGGGGTGAAGAAACCCTTTTTGAGAACTCAGAGTGAGTAAATTGGCCATTTTCATGCACTTTTAACCATTCCATAAATCTTGTGTTTTGGGCCCCTGGAAGCATGAAAATCACTTTAAACATGCTAATTTTAGCTCTAACACTGATGATCCACCTACAAATGTGAACTGACGTTCAAAAATAAAACATTTGAAAACGGACCATTTTCCACATTTCTGAAGCATGACGTATTGGGGGGGTGTTATCTCTTTTGTCGAAAATCAGCCGTTTTTGCTCGAACAATAAATGCCTCCAAATGGTATTTAATTAACTTCCCGAGCCCCTGGAAGCATGAAAATCACTTTAAACATGCTAATTTTAGCTCTAACACTGATGATCCACCTACAAATGTGAACTGACGTTCAAAAATAAAACATTTGAAAACGGACCATTTTCCACATTTCTGAAGCATGACGTAATGGGGGGGTGTTATCTCTTTTGTCGAAAATCAGCCGTTTTTGCTCGAACATTAAATGCCTCCAAATGGTATTTAATTAACTTCCCGAGCCCCTGGAAGCATGAAAATCACTTTAAACATGCTAATTTTAGCTCTAACACTGATGATCCACCTGCAAATGTGAACTGACGTTCAAAAATAAAACATTTGAAAAAGGACCATTTTCCACATTTCTGAAGCATGACGTAATGGGGGGGTGTTATCTCTTTTGTCGAAAATCAGCCGTTTTTGCTCGAACATTAAATGCCTCCAAATGGTATTTATTTCACTTCCCGAGCCCCTGGAAGCATGAAAATCACTTTAAACATGCTAATTTTAGCTCTAACACTGATGATCCACCTACAAATGTGAACTGACGTTCAAAAATATAACATTTGAAAACGGACCATTTTCCACATTTCTGAAGCATGACGTAATGGGGGGGTGTTATCTCTTTTGTCGAAAATCAGCCGTTTTTGCTCGAACATTAAATGCCTCCAAATGGTATTTAATTAACTTCCCGGGGTGAAGAAACCCTTTTTGAGAACTCAGAGTGAGTAAATTGGCCATTTTCATGCACTTTTAACCATTCCATAAATCTTGTGTTTAGGGCCCCTGGAAGCATGAAAATCACTTTAAACATGCTAATTTTAGCTCTAACACTGATGATCCACCTACAAATGTGAACTGACGTTCAAAAATAAAACATTTGAAAACGGACCATTTTCCACATTTCTGAAGCATGACGTAATGGGGGGGTGTTATCTCTTTTGTCGAAAATCAGCCGTTTTTGCTCGAACATTAAATGCCTCCAAATGGTATTTAATTAACTTCCCGAGCCCCTGGAAGCATGAAAATCACTTTAAACATGCTAATTTTAGCTCTAACACTGATGATCCACCTACAAATGTGAACTGACGTTCAAAAATAAAACATTTGAAAACGGACCATTTTCCACATTTCTGAAGCATGACGTATTGGGGGGGTGTTATCTCTTTTGTCGAAAATCAGCCGTTTTTGCTCGAACAATAAATGCCTCCAAATGGTAGTTAATTAACTTCCCGAGCCCCTGGAAGCATGAAAATCACTTTAAACATGCTAATTTTAGCTCTAACACTGATGATCCACCTACAAATGTGAACTGACGTTCAAAAATAAAACATTTGAAAACGGACCATTTTCCACATTTCTGAAGCATGACGTAATGGGGGGGTGTTATCTCTTTTGTCGAAAATCAGCCGTTTTTGCTCGAACATTAAATGCCTCCAAATGGTATTTAATTAACTTCCCGAGCCCCTGGAAGCATGAAAATCACTTTAAACATGCTAATTTTAGCTCTAACACTGATGATCCACCTACAAATGTGAACTGACGTTCAAAAATAAAACATTTGAAAAAGGACCATTTTCCACATTTCTGAAGCATGACGTAATGGGGGGGTGTTATCTCTTTTGTCGAAAATCAGCCGTTTTTGCTCGAACATTAAATGCCTCCAAATGGTATTTAATTAACTTCCCGGGGTGAAGAAACCGTTTTTGAGAACTCAGAGTGAGTAAATTGGCCATTTTCATGCACTTTTAACCATTCCATAAATCTTGTGTTTTGGGCCCCTGGAAGCATGAAAATCACTTTAAACATGCTAATTTTAGCTCTAACACTGATGATCCACCTACAAATGTGAACTGACGTTCAAAAATAAAACATTTGAAAACGGACCATTTTCCACATTTCTGAAGCATGACGTAATGGGGGGGTGTTATCTCTTTTGTCGAAAATCAGCCGTTTTTGCTCGAACATTAAATGCCTCCAAATGGTATTTATTCCACTTCCCGAGCCCCTGGAAGCATGAAAATCACTTTAAACATGCTAATTTTAGCTCTAACACTGATGATCCACCTACAAATGTGAACTGACGTTCAAAAATAAAACATTTGAAAACGGACCATTTTCCACATTTCTGAAGCATGACGTAATGGGGGGGTGTTATCTCTTTTGTAGAAAATCAGCCGTTTTTGCTCGAACATTAAATGCCTCCAAATGGTATTTAATTAACTTCCCGGGGTGAAGAAACCCTTTTTGAGAACTCAGAGTGAGTAAATTGGCCATTTTCATGCACTTTTAACCATTCCATAAATCTTGTGTTTAGGGCCCCTGGAAGCATGAAAATCACTTTAAACATGCTAATTTTAGCTCTAACACTGATGATCCACCTACAAATGTGTACTGACGTTCAAAAATAAAACATTTGAAAACGGACCATTTTCCACATTTCTGAAGCATGACGTAATGGGGGGGTGTTATCTCTTTTGTCGAAAATCAGCCGTTTTTGCTCGAACATTAAATGCCTCCAAATGGTATTTAATTAACTTCCCGAGCCCCTGGAAGCATGAAAATCACTTTAAACATGCTAATTTTAGCTCTAACACTGATGATCCACCTACAAATGTGAACTGACGTTCAAAAATAAAACATTTGAAAACGGACCATTTTCCACATTTCTGAAGCATGACGTAATGGGGGGGTGTTATCTCTTTTGTCGAAAATCAGCCGTTTTTGCTCGAACATTAAATGCCTCCAAATGGTATTTAATTAACTTCCCGAGCCCCTGGAAGCATGAAAATCACTTTAAACATGCTAATTTTAGCTCTAACACTGATGATCCACCTACAAATGTGAACTGACGTTCAAAAATAAAACATTTGAAAACGGACCATTTTCCACATTTCTGAAGCATGACGTAATGGGGGGGTGTTATCTCTTTTGTCGAAAATCAGCCGTTTTTGCTCGAACATTAAATGCCTCCAAATGGTATTTAATTAACTTCCCGGGGTGAAGAAACCCTTTTTGAGAACTCAGAGTGAGTAAATTGGCCATTTTCATGCACTTTTAACCATTCCATAAATCTTGTGTTTTGGGCCCCTGGAAGCATGAAAATCACTTTAAACATGCTAATTTTAGCTCTAACACTGATGATCCACCTACAAATGTGAACTGACGTTCAAAAATAAAACATTTGAAAACGGACCATTTTCCACATTTCTGAAGCATGACGTAATGTGGGGGTGTTATCTCTTTTGTCGAAAATCAGCCGTTTTTGCTCGAACATTAAATGCCTCCAAATGGTATTTAATTAACCTCCCGGGGTGAAGAAACCCTTTTTGAGTACTCAGAGTGAGTAAATTGGCCATTTTCATGCACTTTTAACCATTCCATAAATCTTGTGTTTTGGGCCCCTGGAAGCATGAAAATCACTTTAAACATGCTAATTTTAGCTCTAACACTGATGATCCACCTACAAATGTGAACTGACGTTCAAAAATAAAACATTTGAAAACGGACCATTTTCCACATTTCTGAAGCATGACGTAATGGGGGGGTGTTATCTCTTTTGTCGAAAATCAGCCGTTTTTGCTCGAACATTAAATGCCTCCAAATGGTATTTAATTAACTTCCCGAGCCCCTGGAAGCATGAAAATCACTTTAAACATGCTAATTTTAGCTCTAACACTGATGATCCACCTACAAATGTGAACTGACGTTCAAAAATAAAACATTTGAAAACGGACCATTTTCCACATTTCTGAAGCATGACGTAATGGGGGGGTGTTATCTCTTTTGTCGAAAATCAGCCGTTTTTGCTCGAACATTAAATGCCTCCAAATGGTATTTAATTAACTTCCCGGGGTGAAGAAACCCTTTTTGAGAACTCAGAGTGAGTAAATTGGCCATTTTCATGCACTTTTAACCATTCCATAAATCTTGTGTTTTGGGCCCCTGGAAGCATGAAAATCACTTTAAACATGCCAATTTTAGCTCTAACACTGATGATCCACCTACAAATGTGAACTGACGTTCAAAAATAAAACATTTGAAAACGGACCATTTTCCACATTTCTGAAGCATGACGTAATGGGGGGGTGTTATCTCTTTTGTCGAAAATCAGCCGTTTTTGCTCGAACATTAAATGCCTCCAAATGGTATTTAATTAACTTCCCGAGCCCCTGGAAGCATGAAAATCACTTTAAACATGCTAATTTTAGCTCTAACACTGATGATCCACCTACAAATGTGAACTGACGTTCAAAGATAAAACATTTGAAAACGGACCATTTTCTACATTTCTGAAGCATGACGTAATGGGGGTGTGTTATCTCTTTTGTCGAAAATCAGCCGTTTTTGCTCGAACATTAAATGCCTCCAAATGGGATTTATTTCACTTCCCGAGCCCATGGAAGCATGAAAATCACTTTAAACATGCTAATTTTAGCTCTAACACTGATGATCCACCTACAAATGTGAACTGACGTTCAAAAATAAAACATTTGAAAACGGACCATTTTCCACATTTCTGAAGCATGACGTAATGGGGGGGTGTTATCTCTTTTGTCGAAAATCAGCCGTTTTTGCTCGAACATTAAATGCCTCCAAATGGTATTTAATTAACTTCCCGGGGTGAAGAAACCCTTTTTGAGAACTCAGAGTGAGTAAATTGGCCATTTTCATGCACTTTTAACCATTCCATAAATCTTGTGTTTAGGGCCCCTGGAAGCATGAAAATCACTTTAAACATGCTAATTTTAGCTCTAACACTGATGATCCACCTACAAATGTGTACTGACGTTCAAAAATAAAACATTTGAAAACGGACCATTTTCCACATTTCTGAAGCATGACGTAATGGGGGGTGTTATCTCTTTTGTCGAAAATCAGCCGTTTTTGCTCGAACATTAAATGCCTCCAAATGGTATTTAATTAACTTCCCGAGCCCCTGGAAGCATGAAAATCACTTTAAACATGCTAATTTTAGCTCTAACACTGATGATCCACCTACAAATGTGAACTGACGTTCAAAAATAAAACATTTGAAAACGGACCATTTTCCACATTTCTGAAGCATGACGTAATGGGGGGGTGTTATCTCTTTTGTCAAAAATCAGCCGTTTTTGCTCGAACATTAAATGCCTCCAAATGGTATTTAATTAACTTCCCGAGCCCCTGGAAGCATGAAAATCACTTTAAACATGCTAATTTTAGCTCTAACACTGATGATCCACCTACAAATGTGAACTGACGTTCAAAAATAAAACATTTGAAAACGGACCATTTTCCACATTTCTGAAGCATGACGTAATGGGGGGGTGTTATCACTTTTGTCGAAAATCAGCCGTTTTTGCTCGAACATTAAATGCCTCCAAATGGTATTTAATTAACTTCCCGAGCCCCTGGAAGCATGAAAATCACTTTAAACATGCTAATTTTAGCTCTAACACTGATGATCCACCTACAAATGTGAACTGAGGTTCAAAAATAAAACATTTGAAAACGGACCATTTTCCACATTTCTGAAGCATGACGTAATGGGGGGGTGTTATCTCTTTTGTCGAAAATCAGCCGTTTTTGCTGGAACATTAAATGCCTCCAAATGGTATTTAATTAACTTCCCGGGGTGAAGAAACCCTTTTTGAGAACTCAGAGTTAGTAAATTGGCCATTTTCATGCACTTTTAACCATTCCATAAATCTTGTGTTTTGGGCCCCTGGAAGCATGAAAATCACTTTAAACATGCTAATTTTAGCTCTAACACTGATGATCCACCTACAAATGTGAACTGACGTTCAAAAATAAAACATTTGAAAACGGACCATTTTCCACATTTCTGAAGCATGACGTAATGGGGGGGTGTTATCTCTTTTGTCGAAAATCAGCCGTTTTTGCTCGAACATTAAATGCCTCCAAATGGTATTTAATTAACTTCCCGAGCCCCTGGAAGCATGAAAATCACTTTAAACATGCTAATTTTAGCTCTAACACTGATGATCCACCTACAAATGTGAACTGACGTTCAAAAATAAAACATTTGAAAACGGACCATTTTCCACATTTCTGAAGCATGACGTAATGGGGGGGTGTTATCTCTTTTGTCGAAAATCAGCCGTTTTTGCTCGAACATTAAATGCCTCCAAATGGTATTTAATTAACTTCCCGAGCCCCTGGAAGCATGAAAATCACTTTAAAGATGCTAATTTTAGCTCTAACACTGATGATCCACCTACAAATGTGAACTGACGTTCAAAAATAAAACATTTGAAAACGGACCATTTTCCACATTTCTGAAGCATGACGTAATGGGGGGGTGTTATCTCTTTTGTCGAAAATCAGCCGTTTTTGCTCGAACATTAAATGCCTCCAAATGGTATTTAATTAACTTCCCGGGGTGAAGAAACCCTTTTTGAGAACTCAGAGTGAGTAAATTGGCCATTTTCATGCACTTTTAACCATTCCATAAATCTTGTGTTTTGGGCCCCTGGAAGCATGAAAATCACTTTAAACACGCTAATTTTAGCTCTAACATTGATGATCCACCTACAAATGTGAACTGACGTTCAAAAATAAAACATTTGAAAACGGACCATTTTCCACATTTCTGAAGCATGACGTAATGGGGGGGTGTTATCTCTTTTGTCGAAAATCAGCCGTTTTTGCTCGAACATTAAATGCCTCCAAATGGTATTTAATTAACTTCCCGGGGTGAAGAAACCCTTTTTGAGAACTCAGAGTGAGTAAATTGGCCATTTTCATGCACTTTTAACCATTCCATAAATCTTGTGTTTTGGGCCCCTGGAAGCATGAAAATCACTTTAAACATGCTAATTTTAGGTCTAACACTGATGATCCACCTACAAATGTGAACTGACGTTCAAAAATAAAACATTTGAAAACGGACCATTTTCCACATTTCTGAAGCATGACGTAATGGGGGGGTGTTATCTCTTTTGTCGAAAATCAGCCGTTTTTGCTCGAACATTAAATGCCTCCAAATGGTATTTAATTAACTTCCCGAGCCCCTGGAAGCATGAAAATCACTTTAAACATGCTAATTTTAGCTCTAACACTGATGATCCACCTACAAATGTGAACTGACGTTCAAAAATAAAACATTTGAAAACGGACCATTTTCCACATTTCTGAAGCATGACGTAATGGGGGGGTGTTATCTCTTTTGTCGAAAATCAGCAGTTTTTGCTCGAACATTAAATGCCTCCAAATGGTATTTAATTAACTTCCCGAGCCCCTGGAAGCATGAAAATCACTTTAAACATGCTAATTTTAGCTCTAACACTGATGATCCACCTACAAATGTGAACTGACGTTCAAAAATAAAACATTTGAAAACGGACCATTTTCCACATTTCTGAAGCATGACGTAATGGGGGGGTGTTATCTCTTTTGTCGAAAATCAGCCATTTTTGCTCGAACATTAAATGCCTCCAAATGGTATTTAATTAACTTCCCGAGCCCCTGGAAGCATGAAAATCACTTTAAACATGCTAATTTTAGCTCTAACACTGATGATCCACCTACAAATGTGAACTGACGTTCAAAAATAAAACATTTGAAAACGGACCATTTTCCACATTTCTGAAGCATGACGTAATGGGGGGGGTGTTATCTCTTTTGTCGAAAATCAGCCGTTTTTGCTCGAACATTAAATGCCTCCAAATGGTATTTAATTAACTTCCCGGGGTGAAGAAACCCTTTTTGAGAACTCAGAGTGAGTAAATTGGCCATTTTCATGCACTTTTAACCATTCCATAAATCTTGTGTTTTGGGCCCCTGGAAGCATGAAAATCACTTTAAACATGCTAATTTTAGCTCTAACACTGATGATCCACCTACAAATGTGAACTGACGTTCAAAAATAAAACATTTGAAAACTGACCATTTTCCACATTTCTGAAGCATGACGTAATGGGTGGGGTGTTATCTCTTTTGTCGAAAATCAGCCGTTTTTGCTCGAACATTAAATGCCTCCAAATGGTATTTAATTAACTTCCCGTGCCCCTGGAAGCATGAAAATCACTTTAAACATGCTAATTTTAGCTCTAACACTGATGATCCACCTACAAATGTGAACTGACGTTCAAAAATAAAACATTTGAAAACGGACCATTTTCCACATTTCTGAAGCATGACGTAATGGGGGGGTGTTATCTCTTTTGTCGAAAATCAGCCGTTTTTGCTCGAACATTAAATGCCTCCAAATGGTATTTAATTAACTTCCCGGGGTGAAGAAACCCTTTTTGAGAACTCAGAGTGAGTAAATTGGCCATTTTCATGCACTTTTAACCATTCCATAAATCTTGTGTTTTGGGCCCCTGGAAGCATGAAAATCACTTTAAACATGCTAATTTTAGGTCTAACACTGATGATCCACCTACAAATGTGAACTGACGTTCAAAAATAAAACATTTGAAAACGGACCATTTTCCACATTTCTGAAGCATGACGTAATGGGGGGGTGTTATCTCTTTTGTCGAAAATCAGCCGTTTTTGCTCGAACATTAAATGCCTCCAAATGGTATTTAATTAACTTCCCGAGCCCCTGGAAGCATGAAAATCACTTTAAACATGCTAATTTTAGCTCTAACACTGATGATCCACCTACAAATGTGAACTGACGTTCAAAAATAAAACATTTGAAAACGGACCATTTTCCACATTTCTGAAGCATGACGTAATGGGGGGTGTTATCTCTTTAGTCGAAAATCAGCCGTTTTTGCTCGAATATTAAATGCCTCCAAATGGTATTTAATTAACTTCCCGAGCCCCTGGAAGCATGAAAATCACTTTAAACATGCTAATTTTAGCTCTAACACTGATGATCCACCTACAAATGTGAACTGACGTTCAAAAATAAAACATTTGAAAACGGACCATTTTCCACATTTCTGAAGCATGACGTAATGGGGGGGTGTTATCTCTTTTGTCGAAAATCAGCCGTTTTTGCTCGAACATTAAATGCCTCCAAATGGTATTTAATTAACTTCCCGAGCCCCTGGAAGCATGAAAATCACTTTAAACATGCTAATTTTAGCTCTAACACTGATGATCCACCTACAAATGTGAACTGACGTTCAAAAATAAAACATTTAAAAACGGACCATTTTCCACATTTCTGAAGCATGACGTAATGGGGGGGTGTTATCTCTTTTGTCGAAAATAAGCCGTTTTTGCTCGAACATTAAATGCCTCCAAATGGTATTTAATTAACTTCCCGGGGTGTTGAAACCCTTTTTGAGAACTCAGAGTGAGTAAATTGGCCATTTTCATGCACTTTTAACCATTCCATAAATCTTGTGTTTTGGGCCCCTGGAAGCATGAAAATCACTTTAAACATGCTAATTTTAGCTCTAACACTGATGATCCACCTACAAATGTGAACTGACGTTCAAAAATAAAACATTTGAAAACGGACCATTTTCCACATTTCTGAAGCATGACGTAATGGGGGGGTGTCATCTCTTTTGTCGAAAATCAGCCGTTTTTGCTCGAACATTAAATGCCTCCAAATGGTATTTAATTAACTTCCCGGGGTGAAGAAACCCTTTTTGAGTACTCAGAGTGAGTAAATTGGCCATTTTCATGCACTTTTAACCATTCCATAAATCTTGTGTTTTGGGCCCCTGGAAGCATAAAAATCACTTTAAACATGCTAATTTTAGCTCTAACACTGATGATCCACCTACAAATGTGAACTGACGTTCAAAAATAAAACATTTGAAAACGGACCATTTTCCACATTTCTGAAGCATGACGTAATGGGGGGGTGTTATCTCTTTTGTCGAAAATCAGCCGTTTTTGCTCGAACATTAAATGCCTCCAAATGGTATTTAATTAACTTCCCCGGGTGAAGAAACCCTTTTTGAGAACTCAGAGTGAGTAAATTGGCCATTTTCATGCACTTTTAACCATTCCATAAATCTTGTGTTTTGGGCCCCTGGAAGCATGAAAATCACTTTAAACATGCTAATTTTAGGTCTAACACTGATGATCCACCTACAAATGTGAACTGATGTTCAAAAATAAAACATTTGAAAACGGACCATTTTCCACATTTCTGAAGCATGACGTAATGGGGGGGTGTTATCTCTTTTGTCGAAAATCAGCCGTTTTTGCTCGAACATTAAATGCCTCCAAATGGTATTTAATTAACTTCCCGAGCCCCTGGAAGCATGAAAATCACTTTAAACATGCTAATTTTAGCTCTAACACTGATGATCCACCTACAAATGTGAACTGACGTTCAAAAATAAAACATTTGAAAACGGACCATTTTCCACATTTCTGAAGCATGACGTAATGGGGGGGTGTTATCTCTTTTGTCGAAAATCAGCCGTTTTTGCTCGAACATTAAATGCCTCCAAATGGTATTTAATTAACTTCCCGAGCCCCTGGAAGCATGAAAATCACTTTAAACATGCTAATTTTAGCTCTAACACTGATGATCCACCTACAAATGTGAACTGACGTTCAAAAATAAAACATTTGAAAACGGACCATTTTCCACATTTCTGAAGCATGACGTAATGGGGGGGTGTTATCTCTTTTGTCGAAAATCAGCCGTTTTTGCTCGAACATTAAATGCCTCCAAATGGTATTTATTTCACTTCCCGAGCCCCTGGAAGCATGAAAATCACTTTAAACATGCTAATTTTAGCTCTAACACTGATGATCCACCTACAAATGTGAACTGACGTTCAAAAATAAAACATTTGAAAACGGACCATTTTCCACATTTCTGAAGCATGACGTAATGGGGGGGTGTTATCTCTTTTGTCGAAAATCAGCCGTTTTTGCTCGAACATTAAATGCCTCCAAATGGTATTTAATTAACTTCCCGAGCCCCTGGAAGCATGAAAATCACTTAAAACATGCTAATTTTAGCTCTAACACTGATGATCCACCTACAAATGTGAACTGACGTTCAAAAATAAAACATTTGAAAACGGACCATTTTCCACATTTCTGAAGCATGACGTAATGGGGGGGTGTTATCTCTTTTGTCGAAAATCAGCCGTTTTTGCTCGAACATTAGATGCCTCCAAATGGTATTTAATTAACTTCCCGAGCCCCTGGAAGCATGAAAATCACTTTAAACATGCTAATTTTAGCTCTAAGACTGATGATCCACCTACAAATGTGAACTGACGTTCAAAAATAAAACATTTGAAAACGGACCATTTTCCACATTTCTGAAGCATGACGTAATGGGGGGGTGTTATCTCTTTTGTCGAAAATCAGCCGTTTTTGCTGGAACATTAAATGCCTCCAAATGGTATTTAATTAACTTCCCGGGGTGAAGAAACCCTTTTTGAGAACTCAGAGTGAGTAAATTGGCCATTTTCATGCACTTTTAACCATTCCATAAATCTTGTATTTTGGGCCCCTGGAAGCATGAAAATCACTTTAAACATGCTAATTTTAGCTCTAACACTGATGATCCACCTACAAATGTGAACTGACGTTCAAAAATAAAACATTTGAAAACGGACCATTTTCCACATTTCTGAAGCATGACGTAATGGGGGGTGTTATCTCTTTAGTCGAAAATCAGCCGTTTTTGCTCGAATATTAAATGCCTCCAAATGGTATTTAATTAACTTCCCGAGCCCCTGGAAGCATGAAAATCACTTTAAACATGCTAATTTTAGCTCTAACACTGATGATCCACCTACAAATGTGAACTGACGTTCAAAAATAAAACATTTGAAAACGGACCATTTTCCACATTTCTGAAGCATGACGTAATGGGGGGTGTTATCTCTTTTGTCGAAAATCAGCCGTTTTTGCTCGAACATTAAATGCCTCCAAATGGTATTTAATTAACTTCCCGAGCCCCTGGAAGCATGAAAATCACTTTAAACATGCTAACTTTAGCTCTAACACTGATGATCCACCTACAAATGTGAACTGACGTTCAAAAATAAAACATTTGAAAACGGACCATTTTCCACATTTCTGAAGCATGACGTAATGGGGGGGTGTTATCTCTTTTGTCGAAAATCAGCCGTTTTTGCTCGAACATTAAATGCCTCCAAATGGTATTTAATTAACTTCCCGGGGTGAAGAAACCCTTTTTGAGTACTCAGAGTGAGTAAATTGGCCATTTTCATGCACTTTTAACCATTCCATAAATCTTGTGTTTTGGGCCCCTGGAAGCATGAAAATCACTTTAAACATGCTAATTTTAGCTCTAACACTGATGATCCACCTACAAATGTGAACTGACGTTCAAAAATAAAACATTTGAAAACGGACCATTTTCCACATTTCTGAAGCATGACGTAATTGGGATCTCTTTTGTCGAAAATCAGCCGTTTTTGCTTGAACATTAAATGCCTCCAAATGGTATTTAATTAACTTCCCGAGCCCCTGGAAGCATGAAAATCACTTTAAACATGCTAATTTTAGCTCTAACACTGATGATCCACCTACAAATGTGAACTGACGTTCAAAAATAAAACATTTGAAAACGGACCATTTTCCACATTTCTGAAGCATGACGTAATGGGGGGGTGTTATCTCTTTTGTCGAAAATCAGCCGTTTTTGCTCGAACATTAAATGCCTCCAAATGGTATTTAATTAACTTCCCGGGGTGAAGAAATCCTTTTTGAGTACTCAGAGTGAGTAAATTGGCCATTTTCATACACTTTTAACCATTCCATAAATCTTGTGTTTTGGGCCCCTGGAAGCATGAAAATCACTTTAAACATGCTAATTTTAGCTCTAACACTGATGATCCACCTACAAATGTGAACTGACGTTCAAAAATAAAACATTTGAAAACGGACCATTTTCCAAATTTCTGAAGCATGACGTAATGGGGGGGTGTTATCTCTTTTGTCGAAAATCAGCCGTTTTTTCTCGAACATTAAATGCCTCCAAATGGTATTTAATTAACTTCCCGAGCCCCTGGAAGCATGAAAATCACTTTAAACATGCTAATTTTAGCTCTAACACTGATGATCCACCTACAAATGTGAACTGACGTTCAAAAATAAAACATTTGAAAACGGACCATTTTCCACATTTCTGAAGCATGACGTAATGGGGGGGGTGTTATCTCTTTTGTCGAAAATCAGCCGTTTTTGCTGGAACATTAAATGCCTCCAAATGGTATTTAATTAACTTCCCGGGGTGAAGAAACCCTTTTTGAGAACTCAGAGTTAGTAAATTGGCCATTTTCATGCACTTTTAACCATTCCATAAATCTTGTGTTTTGGGCCCCTGGAAGCATGAAAATCACTTTAAACATGCTAATTTTAGCTCTAACACTGATGATCCACCTACAAATGTGAACTGACGTTCAAAAATAAAACATTTGAAAACGACCATTTTCCACATTTCTGAAGCATGACGTAATGGGGGGGTGTTATCTCTTTTGTCGAAAATCAGCCGTTTTTGCTCGAACATTAAATGCCTCCAAATGGTATTTAATTAACTTCCCGAGCCCCTGGAAGCATGAAAATCACTTTAAACATGCTAATTTTAGCTCTAACACTGATGATCCACCTACAAATGTGAACTGACGTTCAAAAATAAAACATTTGAAAACGGACCATTTTCCACATTTCTGAAGCATGACGTAATGGGGGGGTGTTATCTCTTTTGTCGAAAATCAGCCGTTTTTGCTCGAACATTAAATGCCTCCAAATGGTATTTAATTAACTTCCCGAGCCCCTGGAAGCATGAAAATCACTTTAAACATGCTAATTTTAGCTCTAACACTGATGATCCACCTACAAATGTGAACTGACGTTCAAAAATAAAACATTTGAAAACGGACCATTTTCCACATTTCTGAAGCATGACGTAATGGGGGGGTGTTATCTCTTTTGTCGAAAATCAGCCGTTTTTGCTCGAACATTAAATGCCTCCAAATGGTATTTAATTAACTTCCCGGGGTGAAGAAACCCTTTTTGAGAACTCAGAGTGAGTAAATTGGCCATTTTCATGCACTTTTAACCATTCCATAAATCTTGTGTTTTGGGCCCCTGGAAGCATGAAAATCACTTTAAACATGCTAATTTTAGCTCTAACATTGATGATCCACCTACAAATGTGAACTGACGTTCAAAAATAAAACATTTGAAAACGGACCATTTTCCACATTTCTGAAGCATGACGTAATGGGGGGGTGTTATCTCTTTTGTCGAAAATCAGCCGTTTTTGCTCGAAATTTAAATGCCTCCAAATGGTATTTAATTAACTTCCCGGGGTGAAGAAACCCTTTTTGAGAACTCAGAGTGAGTAAATTGGCCATTTTCATGCACTTTTAACCATTCCATAAATCTTGTGTTTTGGGCCCCTGGAAGCATGAAAATCACTTTAAACATGCTAATTTTAGCTCTAACACTGATGATCCACCTACAAATGTGAACTGACGTTCAAAAATAAAACATTTGAAAACGGACCATTTTCCACATTTCTGAAGCATGACGTAATGGGGGGGTGTTATCTCTTTTGTCGAAAATCAGCCGTTTTTGCTCGAACATTAAATGCCTCCAAATGGTATTTAATTAACTTCCCGAGCCCCTGGAAGCATGAAAATCACTTTAAACATGCTAATTTTAGCTCTAACACTGATGATCCACCTACAAATGTGAACTGACGTTCAAAAATAAAACATTTGAAAACGGACCATTTTCCACATTTCTGAAGCATGACGTAATGGGGGGGTGTTATCTCTTTTGTCGAAAATCAGCAGTTTTTGCTCGAACATTAAATGCCTCCAAATGGTATTTAATTAACTTCCCGAGCCCCTGGAAGCATGAAAATCACTTTAAACATGCTAATTTTAGCTCTAACACTGATGATCCACCTACAAATGTGAACTGACGTTCAAAAATAAAACATTTGAAAACGGACCATTTTCCACATTTCTGAAGCATGACGTAATGGGGGGTGTTATCTCTTTTGTCGAAAATCAGCCGTTTTTGCTCGAACATTAAATGCCTCCAAATGGTATTTAATTAACTTCCCGAGCCCCTGGAAGCATGAAAATCACTTTAAACATGCTAATTTTAGCTCTAAGACTGATGATCCACCTACAAATGTGAACTGACGTTCAAAAATAAAACATTTGAAAACGGACCATTTTCCACATTTCTGAAGCATGACGTAATGGGGGGGTGTTATCTCTTTTGTCGAAAATCAGCCGTTTTTGCTGGAACATTAAATGCCTCCAAATGGTATTTAATTAACTTCCCGGGGTGAAGAAACCCTTTTTGAGAACTCAGAGTGAGTAAATTGGCCATTTTCATGCACTTTTAACCATTCCATAAATCTTGTATTTTGGGCCCCTGGAAGCATGAAAATCACTTTAAACATGCTAATTTTAGCTCTAACACTGATGATCCACCTACAAATGTGAACTGACGTTCAAAAATAAAACATTTGAAAACGGACCATTTTCCACATTTCTGAAGCATGACGTAATGGGGGGGTGTTATCTCTTTTGTCGAAAATCAGCCGTTTTTGCTCGAACATTAAATGCCTCCAAATGGTATTTAATTAACTTCCCGAGCCCCTGGAAGCATGAAAATCACTTTAAACATGCTAATTTTAGCTCTAACACTGATGATCCACCTACAAATGTGAACTGACGTTCAAAAATAAAACATTTGAAAACGGACCATTTTCCACATTTCTGAAGCATGACGTAATGGGGGGGTGTTATCTCTTTTGTCGAAAATCAGCCGTTTTTGCTCGAACATTAAATGCCTCCAAATGGTATTTAATTAACTTCCCGGGGTGAAGAAACCCTTTTTGAGAACTCAGAGTGAGTAAATTGGCCATTTTCATGCACTTTTAACCATTCCATAAATTTTGTGTTTTGGGCCCCTGGAAGCATGAAAATCACTTTAAACATGCTAATTTTAGCTCTAACACTGATGATCCACCTACAAATGTGAACTGACGTTCAAAAATAAAACATTTGAAAACTGACCATTTTCCACATTTCTGAAGCATGACGTAATGGGGGGGGTGTTATCTCTTTTGTCGAAAATCAGCCGTTTTTCCTCGAACATTAAATGCCTCCAAATGGTATTTAATTAACTTCCCGTGCCCCTGGAAGCATGAAAATCACTTTAAACATGCTAATTTTAGCTCTAACACTGATGATCCACCTACAAATGTGAACTGACGTTCAAAAATAAAACATTTGAAAACGGACCATTTTCCACATTTCTGAAGCATGACGTAATGGGGGGTGTTATCTCTTTTGTCGAAAATCAGCCGTTTTTGCTCGAACATTAAATGCCTCCAAATGGTATTTAATTAACTTCCCGGGGTGAAGAAACCCTTTTTGAGAACTCAGAGTGAGTAAATTGGCCATTTTCATGCACTTTTAACCATTCCATAAATCTTGTGTTTTGGGCCCCTGGAAGCATGAAAATCACTTTAAACATGCTAATTTTAGGTCTAACACTGATGATCCACCTACAAATGTGAACTGACGTTCAAAAATAAAACATTTGAAAACGGACCATTTTCCACATTTCTGAAGCATGACGTAATGGGGGGGTGTTATCTCTTTTGTCGAAAATCAGCCGTTTTTGCTCGAACATTAAATGCCTCCAAATGGTATTTAATTAACTTCCCGAGCCCCTGGAAGCATGAAAATCACTTTAAACATGCTAATTTTAGCTCTAACACTGATGATCCACCTACAAATGTGAACTGACGTTCAAAAATAAAACATTTGAAAACGGACCATTTTCCACATTTCTGAAGCATGACGTAATGGGGGGGTGTTATCTCTTTTGTCGAAAATCAGCCGTTTTTGCTCGAACATTAAATGCCTCCAAATGGTATTTAATTAACTTCCCGGGGTGAAGAAACCCTTTTTGAGAACTCAGAGTGAGTAAATTGGCCATTTTCATGCACTTTTAACCATTCCATAAATCTTGTGTTTTGGGCCCCTGGAAGCATGAAAATCACTTTAAACATGCTAATTTTAGGTCTAACACTGATGATCCACCTACAAATGTGAACTGACGTTCAAAAATAAAACATTTGAAAACGGACCATTTTCCACATTTCTGAAGCATGACGTAATGGGGGGGTGTTATCTCTTTTGTCGAAAATCAGCCGTTTTTGCTCGAACATTAAATGCCTCCAAATGGTATTTAATTAACTTCCCGAGCCCCTGGAAGCATGAAAATCACTTTAAACATGCTAATTTTAGCTCTAACACTGATGATCCACCTACAAATGTGAACTGACGTTCAAAAATAAAACATTTGAAAACGGACCATTTTCCACATTTCTGAAGCATGACGTAATGGGGGGGTGTTATCTCTTTTGTCGAAAATCAGCAGTTTTTGCTCGAACATTAAATGCCTCCAAATGGTATTTAATTAACTTCCCGAGCCCCTGGAAGCATGAAAATCACTTTAAACATGCTAATTTTAGCTCTAACACTGATGATCCACCTACAAATGTGAACTGACGTTCAAAAATAAAACATTTGAAAACGGACCATTTTCCACATTTCTGAAGCATGACGTAATGGGGGGGGTGTTATCTCTTTTGTCGAAAATCAGCCGTTTTTGCTCGAACATTAAATGCCTCCAAATGGTATTTAATTAACTTCCCGAGCCCCTGGAAGCATGAAAATCACTTTAAACATGCTAATTTTAGCTCTAAGACTGATGATCCACCTACAAATGTGAACTGACGTTCAAAAATAAAACATTTGAAAACGGACCATTTTCCACATTTCTGAAGCATGACGTAATGGGGGGGTGTTATCTCTTTTGTCGAAAATCAGCCGTTTTTGCTGGAACATTAAATGCCTCCAAATGGTATTTAATTAACTTCCCGGGGTGAAGAAACCCTTTTTGAGAACTCAGAGTGAGTAAATTGGCCATTTTCATGCACTTTTAACCATTCCATAAATCTTGTATTTTGGGCCCCTGGAAGCATGAAAATCACTTTAAACATGCTAATTTTAGCTCTAACACTGATGATCCACCTACAAATGTGAACTGACTTTCAAAAATAAAACATTTGAAAACGGACCATTTTCCACATTTCTGAAGCATGACGTAATGGGGGGGTGTTATCTCTTTTGTCGAAAATCAGCCGTTTTTGCTCGAACATTAAATGCCTCCAAATGGTATTTAATTAACTTCCCGAGCCCCTGGAAGCATGAAAATCACTTTAAACATGCTAATTTTAGCTCTAACACTGATGATCCACCTACAAATGTGAACTGACGTTCAAAAATAAAACATTTGAAAACGGACCATTTTCCACATTTCTGAAGCATGACGTAATGGGGGGGTGTTATCTCTTTTGTCGAAAATCAGCCGTTTTTGCTCGAACATTAAATGCCTCCAAATGGTATTTAATTAACTTCCCGGGGTGAAGAAACCCTTTTTGAGAACTCAGAGTGAGTAAATTGGCCATTTTCATGCACTTTTAACCATTCCATAAATTTTGTGTTTTGGGCCCCTGGAAGCATGAAAATCACTTTAAACATGCTAATTTTAGCTCTAACACTGATGATCCACCTACAAATGTGAACTGACGTTCAAAAATAAAACATTTGAAAACTGACCATTTTCCACATTTCTGAAGCATGACGTAATGGGGGGGGGTGTTATCTCTTTTGTCGAAAATCAGCCGTTTTTGCTCGAACATTAAATGCCTCCAAATGGTATTTAATTAACTTCCCGTGCCCCTGGAAGCATGAAAATCACTTTAAACATGCTAATTTTAGCTCTAACACTGATGATCCACCTACAAATGTGAACTGACGTTCAAAAATAAAACATTTGAAAACGGACCATTTTCCACATTTCTGAAGCATGACGTAATGGGGGGGTGTTATCTCTTTTGTCGAAAATCAGCCGTTTTTGCTCGAACATTAAATGCCTCCAAATGGTATTTAATTAACTTCCCGGGGTGAAGAAACCCTTTTTGAGAACTCAGAGTGAGTAAATTGGCCATTTTCATGCACTTTTAACCATTCCATAAATCTTGTGTTTTGGGCCCCTGGAAGCATGAAAATCACTTTAAACATGCTAATTTTAGGTCTAACACTGATGATCCACCTACAAATGTGAACTGACGTTCAAAAATAAAACATTTGAAAACGGACCATTTTCCACATTTCTGAAGCATGACGTAATGGGGGGGTGTTATCTCTTTTGTCGAAAATCAGCCGTTTTTGCTCGAACATTAAATGCCTCCAAATGGTATTTAATTAACTTCCCGAGCCCCTGGAAGCATGAAAATCACTTTAAACATGCTAATTTTAGCTCTAACACTGATGATCCACCTACAAATGTGAACTGACGTTCAAAAATAAAACATTTGAAAACGGACCATTTTCCACATTTCTGAAGCATGACGTAATGGGGGGGTGTTATCTCTTTTGTCGAAAATCAGCCGTTTTTGCTCGAACATTAAATGCCTCCAAATGGTATTTAATTAACTTCCCGGGGTGAAGAAACCCTTTTTGAGAACTCAGAGTGAGTAAATTGGCCATTTTCATGCACTTTTAACCATTCCATAAATCTTGTGTTTTGGGCCCCTGGAAGCATGAAAATCACTTTAAACATGCTAATTTTAGCTCTAACACTGATGATCCACCTACAAATGTGAACTGACGTTCAAAAATAAAACATTTGAAAACGGACCATTTTCCACATTTCTGAAGCATGACGTAATGGGGGGGTGTTATCTCTTTTGTCGAAAATCAGCCGTTTTTGCTCGAACATTAAATGCCTCCAAATGGTATTTAATTAACTTCCCGAGCCCCTGGAAGCATGAAAATCACTTTAAACATGCTAATTTTAGCTCTAACACTGATGATCCACCTACAAATGTGAACTGACGTTCAAAAATAAAACATTTAAAAACGGACCATTTTCCACATTTCTGAAGCATGACGTAATGGGGGGGTGTTATCTCTTTTGTCGAAAATCAGCAGTTTTTGCTCGAACATTAAATGCCTCCAAATGGTATTTAATTAACTTCCCGAGCCCGTGGAAGCATGAAAATCACTTTAAACATGCTAATTTTAGCTCTAACACTGATGATCCACCTACAAATGTGAACTGACGTTCAAAAATAAAACATTTGAAAACGGACCATTTTCCACATTTCTGAAGCATGACGTAATGGGGGGGTGTTATCTCTTTTGTCGAAAATCAGCCGTTTTTGCTCGAACATTAAATGCCTCCAAATGGTATTTAATTAACTTCCCGAGCCCCTGGAAGCATGAAAATCACTTTAAACATGCTAATTTTAGCTCTAACACTGATGATCCACCTACAAATGTGAACTGACGTTCAAAAATAAAACATTTGAAAACGGACCATTTTCCACATTTCTGAAGCATGACGTAATGGGGGGGTGTTATCTCTTTTGTCGAAAATCAGCCGTTTTTGCTGGAACATTAAATGCCTCCAAATGGTATTTAATTAACTTCCCGGGGTGAAGAAACCCTTTTTGAGAACTCAGAGTGAGTAAATTGGCCATTTTCATGCACTTTTAACCATTCCATAAATCTTGTATTTTGGGCCCCTGGAAGCATGAAAATCACTTTAAACATGCTAATTTTAGCTCTAACACTGATGATCCACCTACAAATGTGAACTGACGTTCAAAAATAAAACATTTGAAAACGGACCATTTTCCACATTTCTGAAGCATGACGTAATGGGGGGGTGTTATCTCTTTTGTCGAAAATCAGCCGTTTTTGCTCGAACATTAAATGCCTCCAAATGGTATTTAATTAACTTCCCGAGCCCCTGGAAGCATGAAAATCACTTTAAACATGCTAATTTTAGCTCTAACACTGATGATCCACCTACAAATGTGAACTGACGTTCAAAAATAAAACATTTGAAAACGGACCATTTTCCACATTTCTGAAGCATGACGTAATGGGGGGGTGTTATCTCTTTTGTCGAAAATCAGCCGTTTTTGCTCGAACATTAAATGCCTCCAAATGGTATTTAATTAACTTCCCGGGGTGAAGAAACCCTTTTTGAGAACTCAGAGTGAGTAAATTGGCCATTTTCATGCACTTTTAACCATTCCATAAATCTTGTGTTTTGGGCCCCTGGAAGCATGAAAATCACTTTAAACATGCTAATTTTAGCTCTAACACTGATGATCCACCTACAAATGTGAACTGACGTTCAAAAATAAAACATTTGAAAACTGACCATTTTCCACATTTCTGAAGCATGACGTAATGGGGGGGGTGTTATCTCTTTTGTCGAAAATCAGCTGTTTTTGCTCGAACATTAAATGCCTCCAAATGGTATTTAATTAACTTCCCGTGCCCCTGGAAGCATGAAAATCACTTTAAACATGCTAATTTTAGCTCTAACACTGATGATCCACCTACAAATGTGAACTGACGTTCAAAAATAAAACATTTGAAAACGGACCATTTTCCACATTTCTGAAGCATGACGTAATGGGGGGGTGTTATCTCTTTTGTCGAAAATCAGCCGTTTTTGCTCGAACATTAAATGCCTCCAAATGGTATTTAATTAACTTCCCGAGCCCCTGGAAGCATGAAAATCACTTTAAACATGCTAATTTTAGCTCTAACACTGATGATCCACCTACAAATGTGAACTGACGTTCAAAAATAAAACATTTGAAAACGGACCATTTTCCACATTTCTGAAGCATGACGTAATGGGGGGGTGTTATCTCTTTTGTCGAAAATCAGCCGTTTTTGCTGGAACATTAAATGCCTCCAAATGGTATTTAATTAACTTCCCGGGGTGAAGAAACCCTTTTTGAGAACTCAGAGTGAGTAAATTGGCCATTTTCATGCACTTTTAACCATTCCATAAATCTTGTATTTTGGGCCCCTGGAAGCATGAAAATCACTTTAAACATGCTAATTTTAGCTCTAACACTGATGATCCACCTACAAATGTGAACTGACGTTCAAAAATAAAACATTTGAAAACGGACCATTTTCCACATTTCTGAAGCATGACGTAATGGGGGGGTGTTATCTCTTTTGTCGAAAATCAGCCGTTTTTGCTCGAACATTAAATGCCTCCAAATGGTATTTAATTAACTTCCCGAGCCCCTGGAAGCATGAAAATCACTTTAAACATGCTAATTTTAGCTCTAACACTGATGATCCACCTACAAATGTGAACTGACGTTCAAAAATAAAACATTTGAAAACGGACCATTTTCCACATTTCTGAAGCATGACGTAATGGGGGGGTGTTATCTCTTTTGTCGAAAATCAGCCGTTTTTGCTCGAACATTAAATGCCTCCAAATGGTATTTAATTAACTTCCCGGGGTGAAGAAACCCTTTTTGAGAACTCAGAGTGAGTAAATTGGCCATTTTCATGCACTTTTAACCATTCCATAAATCTTGTGTTTTGGGCCCCTGGAAGCATGAAAATCACTTTAAACATGCTAATTTTAGCTCTAACACTGATGATCCACCTACAAATGTGAACTGACGTTCAAAAATAAAACATTTGAAAACTGACCATTTTCCACATTTCTGAAGCATGACGTAATGGGGGGGGTGTTATCTCTTTTGTCGAAAATCAGCCGTTTTTGCTCGAACATTAAATGCCTCCAAATGGTATTTAATTAACTTCCCGTGCCCCTGGAAGCATGAAAATCACTTTAAACATGCTAATTTTAGCTCTAACACTGATGATCCACCTACAAATGTGAACTGACGTTCAAAAATAAAACATTTGAAAACGGACCATTTTCCACATTTCTGAAGCATGACGTAATGGGGGGGTGTTATCTCTTTTGTCGAAAATCAGCCGTTTTTGCTCGAACATTAAATGCCTCCAAATGGTATTTAATTAACTTCCCGGGGTGAAGAAACCCTTTTTGAGAACTCAGAGTGAGTAAATTGGCCATTTTCATGCACTTTTAACCATTCCATAAATCTTGTGTTTTGGGCCCCTGGAAGCATGAAAATCACTTTAAACATGCTAATTTTAGGTCTAACACTGATGATCCACCTACAAATGTGAACTGACGTTCAAAAATAAAACATTTGAAAACGGACCATTTTCCACATTTCTGAAGCATGACGTAATGGGGGGGTGTTATCTCTTTTGTCGAAAATCAGCCGTTTTTGCTCGAACATTAAATGCCTCCAAATGGTATTTAATTAACTTCCCGAGCCCCTGGAAGCATGAAAATCACTTTAAACATGCTAATTTTAGCTCTAACACTGATGATCCACCTACAAATGTGAAGTGACGTTCAAAAATAAAACATTTGAAAACGGACCATTTTCCACATTTCTGAAGCATGACGTAATGGGGGGGTGTTATCTCTTTTGTCGAAAATCAGCCGTTTTTGCTCGAACATTAAATGCCTCCAAATGGTATTTAATTAACTTACCGGGGTGAAGAAACCCTTTTTGAGAACTCAGAGTGAGTAAATTGGCCATTTTCATGCACTTTTAACCATTCCATAAATCTTGTGTTTTGGGCCCCTGGAAGCATGAAAATCACTTTAAACATGCTAATTTTAGCTCTAACACTGATGATCCACCTACAAATGTTAACTGACGTTCAAAAATAAAACATTTGAAAACTGACCATTTTCCACATTTCTGAAGCATGACGTAATGGGGGGGGTGTTATCTCTTTTGTCGAAAATCAGCCGTTTTTGCTCGAACATTAAATGCCTCCAAATGGTATTTAATTAACTTCCCGTGCCCCTGGAAGCATGAAAATCACTTTAAACATGCTAATTTTAGCTCTAACACTGATGATCCACCTACAAATGTGAACTGACGTTCAAAAATAAAACATTTGAAAACGGACCATTTTCCACATTTCTGAAGCATGACGTAATGGGGGGGTGTTATCTCTTTTGTCGAAAATCAGCCGTTTTTGCTCGAACATTAAATGCCTCCAAATGGTATTTAATTAACTTCCCGGGGTGAAGAAACCCTTTTTGAGAACTCAGAGTGAGTAAATTGGCCATTTTCATGCACTTTTAACCATTCCATAAATCTTGTGTTTTGGGCCCCTGGAAGCATGAAAATCACTTTAAACATGCTAATTTTAGGTCTAACACTGATGATCCACCTACAAATGTGAACTGACGTTCAAAAATAAAACATTTGAAAACGGACCATTTTCCACATTTCTGAAGCATGACGTAATGGGGGGGTGTTATCTCTTTTGTCGAAAATCAGCCGTTTTTGCTCGAACATTAAATGCCTCCAAATGGTATTTAATTAACTTCCCGAGCCCCTGGAAGCATGAAAATCACTTTAAACATGCTAATTTTAGCTCTAACACTGATGATCCACCTACAAATGTGAACTGACGTTCAAAAATAAAACATTTGAAAACGGACCATTTTCCACATTTCTGAAGCATGACGTAATGGGGGGGTGTTATCTCTTTTGTCGAAAATCAGCCGTTTTTGCTCGAACATTAAATGCCTCCAAATGGTATTTAATTAACTTCCCGGGGTGAAGAAACCCTTTTTGAGAACTCAGAGTGAGTAAATTGGCCATTTTCATGCACTTTTAACCATTCCATAAATCTTGTGTTTTGGGCCCCTGGAAGCATGAAAATCACTTTAAACATGCTAATTTTAGCTCTAACACTGATGATCCACCTACAAATGTGAACTGACGTTCAAAAATAAAACATTTGAAAACGGACCATTTTCCACATTTCTGAAGCATGACGTAATGGGGGGGTGTTATCTCTTTTGTCGAAAATCAGCCGTTTTTGCTCGAACATTAAATGCCTCCAAATGGTATTTAATTAACTTCCCGAGCCCCTGGAAGCATGAAAATCACTTTAAACATGCTAATTTTAGCTCTAACACTGATGATCCACCTACAAATGTGAACTGACGTTCAAAAATAAAACATTTGAAAACGGACCATTTTCCACATTTCTGAAGCATGACGTAATGGGGGGGTGTTATCTCTTTTGTCGAAAATCAGCCGTTTTTGCTCGAACATTAAATGCCTCCAAATGGTATTTAATTAACTTCCCGGGGTGAAGAAACCCTTTTTGAGAACTCAGAGTGATTAAATTGGCCATTTTCATGCACTTTTAACCATTCCATAAATCTTGTGTTTTGGGCCCCTGGAAGCATGAAAATCACTTTAAACATGCTAATTTTAGGTCTAACACTGATGATCCACCTACAAATGTGAACTGACGTTCAAAAATAAAACATTTGAAAACGGACCATTTTCCACATTTCTGAAGCATGACGTAATGGGGGGGTGTTATCTCTTTTGTCGAAAATCAGCCGTTTTTGCTCGAACATTAAATGCCTCCAAATGGTATTTAATTAACTTCCCGAGCCCCTGGAAGCATGAAAATCACTTTAAACATGCTAATTTTAGCTCTAACACTGATGATCCACCTACAAATGTGAACTGACGTTCAAAAATAAAACATTTGAAAACGGACCATTTTCCACATTTCTGAAGCATGACGTAATGGGGGGGTGTTATCTCTTTTGTCGAAAATCAGCAGTTTTTGCTCGAACATTAAATGCCTCCAAATGGTATTTAATTAACTTCCCGAGCCCCTGGAAGCATGAAAATCACTTTAAACATGCTAATTTTAGCTCTAACACTGATGATCCACCTACAAATGTGAACTGACGTTCAAAAATAAAACATTTGAAAACTGACCATTTTCCACATTTCTGAAGCATGACGTAATGGGGGGGTGTTATCTCTTTTGTCGAAAATCAGCCGTTTTTGCTCGAACATTAAATGCCTCCAAATGGTATTTAATTAACTTCCCGAGCCCCTGGAAGCATGAAAATCACTTTAAACATGCTAATTTTAGCTCTAAGACTGATGATCCACCTACAAATGTGAACTGACGTTCAAAAATAAAACATTTGAAAACGGACCATTTTCCACATTTCTGAAGCATGACGTAATGGGGGGGTGTTATCTCTTTTGTCGCAAATCAGCCGTTTTTGCTGGAACATTAAATGCCTCCAAATGGTATTTAATTAACTTCCCGGGGTGAAGAAACCCTTTTTGAGAACTCAGAGTGAGTAAATTGGCCATTTTCATGCACTTTTAACCATTCCATAAATCTTGTATTTTGGGCCCCTGGAAGCATGAAAATCACTTTAAACATGCTAATTTTAGCTCTAACACTGATGATCCACCTACAAATGTGAACTGACGTTCAAAAATAAAACATTTGAAAACGGACCATTTTCCACATTTCTGAAGCATGACGTAATGGGGGGGTGTTATCTCTTTTGTCGAAAATCAGCCGTTTTTGCTCGAACATTAAATGCCTCCAAATGGTATTTAATTAACTTCCCGAGCCCCTGGAAGCATGAAAATCACTTTAAACATGCTAATTTTAGCTCTAACACTGATGATCCACCTACAAATGTGAACTGACGTTCAGAAATAAAACATTTGAAAACGGACCATTTTCCACATTTCTGAAGCATGACGTAATGGGGGGGTGTTATCTCTTTTGTCGAAAATCAGCCGTTTTTGCTCGAACATTAAATGCCTCCAAATGGTATTTAATTAACTTCCCGGGGTGAAGAAACCCTTTTTGAGAACTCAGAGTGAGTAAATTGGCCATTTTCATGCACTTTTAACCATTCCATAAATCTTGTGTTTTGGGCCCCTGGAAGCATGAAAATCACTTTAAACATGCTAATTTTAGCTCTAACACTGATGATCCACCTACAAATGTGAACTGACGTTCAAAAATAAAACATTTGAAAACTGACCATTTTCCACATTTCTGAAGCATGACGTAATGGGGGGGGTGTTATCTCTTTTGTCGAAAATCAGCCGTTTTTGCTCGAACATTAAATGCCTCCAAATGGTATTTAATTAACTTCCCGTGCCCCTGGAAGCATGAAAATCACTTTAAACATGCTAATTTTAGCTCTAACACTGATGATCCACCTACAAATGTGAACTGACGTTCAAAAATAAAACATTTGAAAACGGACCATTTTCCACATTTCTGAAGCATGACGTAATGGGGGGGTGTTATCTCTTTTGTCGAAAATCAGCCGTTTTTGCTCGAACATTAAATGCCTCCAAATGGTATTTAATTAACTTCCCGGGGTGAAGAAACCCTTTTTGAGAACTCAGAGTGAGTAAATTGGCCATTTTCATGCACTTTTAACCATTCCATAAATCTTGTGTTTTGGGCCCCTGGAAGCATGAAAATCACTTTAAACATGCTAATTTTAGGTCTAACACTGATGATCCACCTACAAATGTGAACTGACGTTCAAAAATAAAACATTTGAAAACTGACCATTTTCCACATTTCTGAAGCATGACGTAATGGGGGGGTGTTATCTCTTTTGTCGAAAATCAGCCGTTTTTGCTCGAACATTAAATGCCTCCAAATGGTATTTAATTAACTTCCCGTGCCCCTGGAAGCATGAAAATCACTTTAAACATGCTAATTTTAGCTCTAACACTGATGATCCACCTACAAATGTGAACTGACGTTCAAAAATAAAACATTTGAAAACGGACCATTTTCCACATTTCTGAAGCATGACGTAATGGGGGGGTGTTATCTCTTTTGTCGAAAATCAGCCGTTTTTGCTCGAACATTAAATGCCTCCAAATGGTATTTAATTAACTTCCCGGGGTGAAGAAACCCTTTTTGAGAACTCAGAGTGAGTAAATTGGCCATTTTCATGCACTTTTAACCATTCCATAAATCTTGTGTTTTGGGCCCCTGGAAGCATGAAAATCACTTTAAACATGCTAATTTTAGGTCTAACACTGATGATCCACCTACAAATGTGAACTGACGTTCAAAAATAAAACATTTGAAAACGGACCATTTTCCACATTTCTGAAGCATGACGTAATGGGGGGGTGTTATCTCTTTTGTCGAAAATCAGCCGTTTTTGCTCGAACATTAAATGCCTCCAAATGGTATTTAATTAACTTCCCGAGCCCCTGGAAGCATGAAAATCACTTTAAACATGCTAATTTTAGCTCTAACACTGATGATCCACCTACAAATGTGAACTGACGTTCAAAAATAAAACATTTGAAAACGGACCATTTTCCACATTTCTGAAGCATGACGTAATGGGGGGGTGTTATCTCTTTTGTCGAAAATCAGCCGTTTTTGCTCGAACATTAAATGCCTCCAAATGGTATTTAATTAACTTCCCGGGGTGAAGAAACCCTTTTTGAGAACTCAGAGTGAGTAAATTGGCCATTTTCATGCACTTTTAACCATTCCATAAATCTTGTGTTTTGGGCCCCTGGAAGCATGAAAATCACTTTAAACATGCTAATTTTAGCTCTAACACTGATGATCCACCTACAAATGTGAACTGACGTTCAAAAATAAAACATTTGAAAACGGACCATTTTCCACATTTCTGAAGCATGACGTAATGGGGGGGTGTTATCTCTTTTGTCGAAAATCAGCCGTTTTTGCTCGAACATTAAATGCCTCCAAATGGTATTTAATTAACTTCCCGAGCCCCTGGAAGCATGAAAATCACTTTAAACATGCTAATTTTAGCTCTAACACTGATGATCCACCTACAAATGTGAACTGACGTTCAAAAATAAAACATTTGAAAACGGACCATTTTCCACATTTCTGAAGCATGACGTAATGGGGGGGTGTTATCTCTTTTGTCGAAAATCAGTCGTTTTTGCTCGAACATTAAATGCCTCCAAATGGTATTTAATTAACTTCCCGGGGTGAAGAAACCCTTTTTGAGAACTCAGAGTGAGTAAATTGGCCATTTTCATGCACTTTTAACCATTCCATAAATCTTGTGTTTTGGGCCCCTGGAAGCATGAAAATCACTTTAAACATGCTAATTTTAGGTCTAACACTGATGATCCACCTACAAATGTGAACTGACGTTCAAAAATAAAACATTTGAAAACGGACCATTTTCCACATTTCTGAAGCATGACGTAATGGGGGGGTGTTATCTCTTTTGTCGAAAATCAGCCGTTTTTGCTCGAACATTAAATGCCTCCAAATGGTATTTAATTAACTTCCCGGGGTGAAGAAACCCTTTTTGAGAACTCAGAGTGAGTAAATTGGCCATTTTCATGCACTTTTAACCATTCCATAAATCTTGTGTTTTGGGCCCCTGGAAGCATGAAAATCACTTTAAACATGCTAATTTTAGCTCTAACACTGATGATCCACCTACAAATGTGAACTGACGTTCAAAAATAAAACATTTGAAAACTGACCATTTTCCACATTTCTGAAGCATGACGTAATGGGGGGGGTGTTATCTCTTTTGTCGAAAATCAGCCGTTTTTGCTCGAACATTAAATGCCTCCAAATGGTATTTAATTAACTTCCCGTGCCCCTGGAAGCATGAAAATCACTTTAAACATGCTAATTTTAGCTCTAACACTGATGATCCACCTACAAATGTGAACTGACGTTCAAAAATAAAACATTTGAAAACGGACCATTTTCCACATTTCTGAAGCATGACGTAATGGGGGGGTGTTATCTCTTTTGTCGAAAATCAGCCGTTTTTGCTCGAACATTAAATGCCTCCAAATGGTATTTAATTAACTTCCCGGGGTGAAGAAACCCTTTTTGAGAACTCAGAGTGAGTAAATTGGCCATTTTCATGCACTTTTAACCATTCCATAAATCTTGTGTTTTGGGCCCCTAGAAGCATGAAAATCACTTTAAACATGCTAATTTTAGGTCTAACACTGATGATCCACCTACAAATGTGAACTGACGTTCAAAAATAAAACATTTGAAAACGGACCATTTTCCACATTTCTGAAGCATGGTGTTATCTCTTTTGTCGAAAATCAGCCGTTTTTGCTCGAACATTAAATGCCTCCAAATGGTATTTAATTAACTTCCCGTGCCCCTGGAAGCATGAAAATCACTTTAAACATGCTAATTTTAGCTCTAACACTGATGATCCACCTACAAATGTGAACTGACGTTCAAAAATAAAACATTTGAAAACGGACCATTTTCCACATTTCTGAAGCATGACGTAATGGGGGGGTGTTATCTCTTTTGTCGAAAATCAGCCGTTTTTGCTCGAACATTAAATGCCTCCAAATGGTATTTAATTAACTTCCCGGGGTGAAGAAACCCTTTTTGAGAACTCAGAGTGAGTAAATTGGCCATTTTCATGCACTTTTAACCATTCCATAAATCTTGTGTTTTGGGCCCCTGGAAGCATGAAAATCACTTTAAACATGCTAATTTTAGGTCTAACACTGATGATCCACCTACAAATGTGAACTGACGTTCAAAAATAAAACATTTGAAAACGGACCATTTTCCACATTTCTGAAGCATGACGTAATGGGGGGGTGTTATCTCTTTTGTCGAAAATCAGCCGTTTTTGCTCGAACATTAAATGCCTCCAAATGGTATTTAATTAACTTCCCGAGCCCCTGGAAGCATGAAAATCACTTTAAACATGCTAATTTTAGCTCTAACACTGATGATCCACCTACAAATGTGAACTGACGTTCAAAAATAAAACATTTGAAAACGGACCATTTTCCACATTTCTGAAGCATGACGTAATGGGGGGGTGTTATCTCTTTTGTCGAAAATCAGCCGTTTTTGCTCGAACATTAAATGCCTCCAAATGGTATTTAATTAACTTCCCGGGGTGAAGAAACCCTTTTTGAGAACTCAGAGTGAGTAAATTGGCCATTTTCATGCACTTTTAACCATTCCATAAATCTTGTGTTTTGGGCCCCTGGAAGCATGAAAATCACTTTAAACATGCTAATTTTAGCTCTAACACTGATGATCCACCTACAAATGTGAACTGACGTTCAAAAATAAAACATTTGAAAACGGACCATTTTCCACATTTCTGAAGCATGACGTAATGGGGGGGTGTTATCTCTTTTGTCGAAAATCAGCCGTTTTTGCTCGAACATTAAATGCCTCCAAATGGTATTTAATTAACTTCCCGAGCCCCTGGAAGCATGAAAATCACTTTAAACATGCTAATTTTAGCTCTAACACTGATGATCCACCTACAAATGTGAACTGACGTTCAAAAATAAAACATTTGAAAACGGACCATTTTCCACATTTCTGAAGCATGACGTAATGGGGGGGTGTTATCTCTTTTGTCGAAAATCAGCCGTTTTTGCTCGAACATTAAATGCCTCCAAATGGTATTTAATTAACTTCCCGGGGTGAAGAAACCCTTTTTGAGAACTCAGAGTGAGTAAATTGGCCATTTTCATGCACTTTTAACCATTCCATAAATCTTGTGTTTTGGGCCCCTGGAAGCATGAAAATCACTTTAAACATGCTAATTTTAGCTCTAACACTGATGATCCACCTACAAATGTGAACTGACGTTCAAAAATAAAACATTTGAAAACTGACCATTTTCCACATTTCTGAAGCATGACGTAATGGGGGGGGTGTTATCTCTTTTGTCGAAAATCAGCCGTTTTTGCTCGAACATTAAATGCCTCCAAATGGTATTTAATTAACTTCCCGTGCCCCTGGAAGCATGAAAATCACTTTAAACATGCTAATTTTAGCTCTAACACTGATGATCCACCTACAAATGTGAACTGACGTTCAAAAATAAAACATTTGAAAACGGACCATTTTCCACATTTCTGAAGCATGACGTAATGGGGGGGTGTTATCTCTTTTGTCGAAAATCAGCCGTTTTTGCTCGAACATTAAATGCCTCCAAATGGTATTTAATTAACTTCCCGGGGTGAAGAAACCCTTTTTGAGAACTCAGAGTGAGTAAATTGGCCATTTTCATGCACTTTTAACCATTCCATAAATCTTGTGTTTTGGGCCCCTGGAAGCATGAAAATCACTTTAAACATGCTAATTTTAGGTCTAACACTGATGATCCACCTACAAATGTGAACTGACGTTCAAAAATAAAACATTTGAAAACTGACCATTTTCCACATTTCTGAAGCATGACGTAATGGGGGGGTGTTATCTCTTTTGTCGAAAATCAGCCGTTTTTGCTCGAACATTAAATGCCTCCAAATGGTATTTAATTAACTTCCCGTGCCCCTGGAAGCATGAAAATCACTTTAAACATGCTAATTTTAGCTCTAACACTGATGATCCACCTACAAATGTGAACTGACGTTCAAAAATAAAACATTTGAAAACGGACCATTTTCCACATTTCTGAAGCATGACGTAATGGGGGGGTGTTATCTCTTTTGTCGAAAATCAGCCGTTTTTGCTCGAACATTAAATGCCTCCAAATGGTATTTAATTAACTTCCCGGGGTGAAGAAACCCTTTTTGAGAACTCAGAGTGAGTAAATTGGCCATTTTCATGCACTTTTAACCATTCCATAAATCTTGTGTTTTGGGCCCCTGGAAGCATGAAAATCACTTTAAACATGCTAATTTTAGGTCTAACACTGATGATCCACCTACAAATGTGAACTGACGTTCAAAAATAAAACATTTGAAAACGGACCATTTTCCACATTTCTGAAGCATGACGTAATGGGGGGGTGTTATCTCTTTTGTCGAAAATCAGCCGTTTTTGCTCGAACATTAAATGCCTCCAAATGGTATTTAATTAACTTCCCGAGCCCCTGGAAGCATGAAAATCACTTTAAACATGCTAATTTTAGCTCTAACACTGATGATCCACCTACAAATGTGAACTGACGTTCAAAAATAAAACATTTGAAAACGGACCATTTTCCACATTTCTGAAGCATGACGTAATGGGGGGGTGTTATCTCTTTTGTCGAAAATCAGCCGTTTTTTGCTCGAACATTAAATGCCTCCAAATGGTATTTAATTAACTTCCCGGGGTGAAGAAACCCTTTTTGAGAACTCAGAGTGAGTAAATTGGCCATTTTCATGCACTTTTAACCATTCCATAAATCTTGTGTTTTGGGCCCCTGGAAGCATGAAAATCACTTTAAACATGCTAATTTTAGCTCTAACACTGATGATCCACCTACAAATGTGAACTGACGTTCAAAAATAAAACATTTGAAAACGGACCATTTTCCACATTTCTGAAGCATGACGTAATGGGGGGGTGTTATCTCTTTTGTCGAAAATCAGCCGTTTTTGCTCGAACATTAAATGCCTCCAAATGGTATTTAATTAACTTCCCGAGCCCCTGGAAGCATGAAAATCACTTTAAACATGCTAATTTTAGCTCTAACACTGATGATCCACCTACAAATGTGAACTGACGTTCAAAAATAAAACATTTGAAAACGGACCATTTTCCACATTTCTGAAGCATGACGTAATGGGGGGGTGTTATCTCTTTTGTCGAAAATCAGTCGTTTTTGCTCGAACATTAAATGCCTCCAAATGGTATTTAATTAACTTCCCGGGGTGAAGAAACCCTTTTTGAGAACTCAGAGTGAGTAAATTGGCCATTTTCATGCACTTTTAACCATTCCATAAATCTTGTGTTTTGGGCCCCTGGAAGCATGAAAATCACTTTAAACATGCTAATTTTAGGTCTAACACTGATGATCCACCTACAAATGTGAACTGACGTTCAAAAATAAAACATTTGAAAACGGACCATTTTCCACATTTCTGAAGCATGACGTAATGGGGGGGTGTTATCTCTTTTGTCGAAAATCAGCCGTTTTTGCTCGAACATTAAATGCCTCCAAATGGTATTTAATTAACTTCCCGGGGTGAAGAAACCCTTTTTGAGAACTCAGAGTGAGTAAATTGGCCATTTTCATGCACTTTTAACCATTCCATAAATCTTGTGTTTTGGGCCCCTGGAAGCATGAAAATCACTTTAAACATGCTAATTTTAGCTCTAACACTGATGATCCACCTACAAATGTGAACTGACGTTCAAAAATAAAACATTTGAAAACTGACCATTTTCCACATTTCTGAAGCATGACGTAATGGGGGGGGTGTTATCTCTTTTGTCGAAAATCAGCCGTTTTTGCTCGAACATTAAATGCCTCCAAATGGTATTTAATTAACTTCCCGTGCCCCTGGAAGCATGAAAATCACTTTAAACATGCTAATTTTAGCTCTAACACTGATGATCCACCTACAAATGTGAACTGACGTTCAAAAATAAAACATTTGAAAACGGACCATTTTCCACATTTCTGAAGCATGACGTAATGGGGGGGTGTTATCTCTTTTGTCGAAAATCAGCCGTTTTTGCTCGAACATTAAATGCCTCCAAATGGTATTTAATTAACTTCCCGGGGTGAAGAAACCCTTTTTGAGAACTCAGAGTGAGTAAATTGGCCATTTTCATGCACTTTTAACCATTCCATAAATCTTGTGTTTTGGGCCCCTAGAAGCATGAAAATCACTTTAAACATGCTAATTTTAGGTCTAACACTGATGATCCACCTACAAATGTGAACTGACGTTCAAAAATAAAACATTTGAAAACGGACCATTTTCCACATTTCTGAAGCATGGTGTTATCTCTTTTGTCGAAAATCAGCCGTTTTTGCTCGAACATTAAATGCCTCCAAATGGTATTTAATTAACTTCCCGTGCCCCTGGAAGCATGAAAATCACTTTAAACATGCTAATTTTAGCTCTAACACTGATGATCCACCTACAAATGTGAACTGACGTTCAAAAATAAAACATTTGAAAACGGACCATTTTCCACATTTCTGAAGCATGACGTAATGGGGGGGTGTTATCTCTTTTGTCGAAAATCAGCCGTTTTTGCTCGAACATTAAATGCCTCCAAATGGTATTTAATTAACTTCCCGGGGTGAAGAAACCCTTTTTGAGAACTCAGAGTGAGTAAATTGGCCATTTTCATGCACTTTTAACCATTCCATAAATCTTGTGTTTTGGGCCCCTGGAAGCATGAAAATCACTTTAAACATGCTAATTTTAGGTCTAACACTGATGATCCACCTACAAATGTGAACTGACGTTCAAAAATAAAACATTTGAAAACGGACCATTTTCCACATTTCTGAAGCATGACGTAATGGGGGGGTGTTATCTCTTTTGTCGAAAATCAGCCGTTTTTGCTCGAACATTAAATGCCTCCAAATGGTATTTAATTAACTTCCCGAGCCCCTGGAAGCATGAAAATCACTTTAAACATGCTAATTTTAGCTCTAACACTGATGATCCACCTACAAATGTGAACTGACGTTCAAAAATAAAACATTTGAAAACGGACCATTTTCCACATTTCTGAAGCATGACGTAATGGGGGGGTGTTATCTCTTTTGTCGAAAATCAGCCGTTTTTGCTCGAACATTAAATGCCTCCAAATGGTATTTAATTAACTTCCCGGGGTGAAGAAACCCTTTTTGAGAACTCAGAGTGAGTAAATTGGCCATTTTCATGCACTTTTAACCATTCCATAAATCTTGTGTTTTGGGCCCCTGGAAGCATGAAAATCACTTTAAACATGCTAATTTTAGCTCTAACACTGATGATCCACCTACAAATGTGAACTGACGTTCAAAAATAAAACATTTGAAAACGGACCATTTTCCACATTTCTGAAGCATGACGTAATGGGGGGGTGTTATCTCTTTTGTCGAAAATCAGCCGTTTTTGCTCGAACATTAAATGCCTCCAAATGGTATTTAATTAACTTCCCGAGCCCCTGGAAGCATGAAAATCACTTTAAACATGCTAATTTTAGCTCTAACACTGATGATCCACCTACAAATGTGAACTGACGTTCAAAAATAAAACATTTGAAAACGGACCATTTTCCACATTTCTGAAGCATGACGTAATGGGGGGGTGTTATCTCTTTTGTCGAAAATCAGCCGTTTTTGCTCGAACATTAAATGCCTCCAAATGGTATTTAATTAACTTCCCGGGGTGAAGAAACCCTTTTTGAGAACTCAGAGTGAGTAAATTGGCCATTTTCATGCACTTTTAACCATTCCATAAATCTTGTGTTTTGGGCCCCTGGAAGCATGAAAATCACTTTAAACATGCTAATTTTAGCTCTAACACTGATGATCCACCTACAAATGTGAACTGACGTTCAAAAATAAAACATTTGAAAACTGACCATTTTCCACATTTCTGAAGCATGACGTAATGGGGGGGGTGTTATCTCTTTTGTCGAAAATCAGCCGTTTTTGCTCGAACATTAAATGCCTCCAAATGGTATTTAATTAACTTCCCGTGCCCCTGGAAGCATGAAAATCACTTTAAACATGCTAATTTTAGCTCTAACACTGATGATCCACCTACAAATGTGAACTGACGTTCAAAAATAAAACATTTGAAAACGGACCATTTTCCACATTTCTGAAGCATGACGTAATGGGGGGGTGTTATCTCTTTTGTCGAAAATCAGCCGTTTTTGCTCGAACATTAAATGCCTCCAAATGGTATTTAATTAACTTCCCGGGGTGAAGAAACCCTTTTTGAGAACTCAGAGTGAGTAAATTGGCCATTTTCATGCACTTTTAACCATTCCATAAATCTTGTGTTTTGGGCCCCTGGAAGCATGAAAATCACTTTAAACATGCTAATTTTAGGTCTAACACTGATGATCCACCTACAAATGTGAACTGACGTTCAAAAATAAAACATTTGAAAACTGACCATTTTCCACATTTCTGAAGCATGACGTAATGGGGGGGTGTTATCTCTTTTGTCGAAAATCAGCCGTTTTTGCTCGAACATTAAATGCCTCCAAATGGTATTTAATTAACTTCCCGTGCCCCTGGAAGCATGAAAATCACTTTAAACATGCTAATTTTAGCTCTAACACTGATGATCCACCTACAAATGTGAACTGACGTTCAAAAATAAAACATTTGAAAACGGACCATTTTCCACATTTCTGAAGCATGACGTAATGGGGGGGTGTTATCTCTTTTGTCGAAAATCAGCCGTTTTTGCTCGAACATTAAATGCCTCCAAATGGTATTTAATTAACTTCCCGGGGTGAAGAAACCCTTTTTGAGAACTCAGAGTGAGTAAATTGGCCATTTTCATGCACTTTTAACCATTCCATAAATCTTGTGTTTTGGGCCCCTGGAAGCATGAAAATCACTTTAAACATGCTAATTTTAGGTCTAACACTGATGATCCACCTACAAATGTGAACTGACGTTCAAAAATAAAACATTTGAAAACGGACCATTTTCCACATTTCTGAAGCATGACGTAATGGGGGGGTGTTATCTCTTTTGTCGAAAATCAGCCGTTTTTGCTCGAACATTAAATGCCTCCAAATGGTATTTAATTAACTTCCCGAGCCCCTGGAAGCATGAAAATCACTTTAAACATGCTAATTTTAGCTCTAACACTGATGATCCACCTACAAATGTGAACTGACGTTCAAAAATAAAACATTTGAAAACGGACCATTTTCCACATTTCTGAAGCATGACGTAATGGGGGGGTGTTATCTCTTTTGTCGAAAATCAGCCGTTTTTGCTCGAACATTAAATGCCTCCAAATGGTATTTAATTAACTTCCCGGGGTGAAGAAACCCTTTTTGAGAACTCAGAGTGAGTAAATTGGCCATTTTCATGCACTTTTAACCATTCCATAAATCTTGTGTTTTGGGCCCCTGGAAGCATGAAAATCACTTTAAACATGCTAATTTTAGCTCTAACACTGATGATCCACCTACAAATGTGAACTGACGTTCAAAAATAAAACATTTGAAAACGGACCATTTTCCACATTTCTGAAGCATGACGTAATGGGGGGGTGTTATCTCTTTTGTCGAAAATCAGCCGTTTTTGCTCGAACATTAAATGCCTCCAAATGGTATTTAATTAACTTCCCGAGCCCCTGGAAGCATGAAAATCACTTTAAACATGCTAATTTTAGCTCTAACACTGATGATCCACCTACAAATGTGAACTGACGTTCAAAAATAAAACATTTGAAAACGGACCATTTTCCACATTTCTGAAGCATGACGTAATGGGGGGGTGTTATCTCTTTTGTCGAAAATCAGTCGTTTTTGCTCGAACATTAAATGCCTCCAAATGGTATTTAATTAACTTCCCGGGGTGAAGAAACCCTTTTTGAGAACTCAGAGTGAGTAAATTGGCCATTTTCATGCACTTTTAACCATTCCATAAATCTTGTGTTTTGGGCCCCTGGAAGCATGAAAATCACTTTAAACATGCTAATTTTAGGTCTAACACTGATGATCCACCTACAAATGTGAACTGACGTTCAAAAATAAAACATTTGAAAACGGACCATTTTCCACATTTCTGAAGCATGACGTAATGGGGGGGTGTTATCTCTTTTGTCGAAAATCAGCCGTTTTTGCTCGAACATTAAATGCCTCCAAATGGTATTTAATTAACTTCCCGGGGTGAAGAAACCCTTTTTGAGAACTCAGAGTGAGTAAATTGGCCATTTTCATGCACTTTTAACCATTCCATAAATCTTGTGTTTTGGGCCCCTGGAAGCATGAAAATCACTTTAAACATGCTAATTTTAGCTCTAACACTGATGATCCACCTACAAATGTGAACTGACGTTCAAAAATAAAACATTTGAAAACTGACCATTTTCCACATTTCTGAAGCATGACGTAATGGGGGGGGTGTTATCTCTTTTGTCGAAAATCAGCCGTTTTTGCTCGAACATTAAATGCCTCCAAATGGTATTTAATTAACTTCCCGTGCCCCTGGAAGCATGAAAATCACTTTAAACATGCTAATTTTAGCTCTAACACTGATGATCCACCTACAAATGTGAACTGACGTTCAAAAATAAAACATTTGAAAACGGACCATTTTCCACATTTCTGAAGCATGACGTAATGGGGGGGTGTTATCTCTTTTGTCGAAAATCAGCCGTTTTTGCTCGAACATTAAATGCCTCCAAATGGTATTTAATTAACTTCCCGGGGTGAAGAAACCCTTTTTGAGAACTCAGAGTGAGTAAATTGGCCATTTTCATGCACTTTTAACCATTCCATAAATCTTGTGTTTTGGGCCCCTAGAAGCATGAAAATCACTTTAAACATGCTAATTTTAGGTCTAACACTGATGATCCACCTACAAATGTGAACTGACGTTCAAAAATAAAACATTTGAAAACGGACCATTTTCCACATTTCTGAAGCATGGTGTTATCTCTTTTGTCGAAAATCAGCCGTTTTTGCTCGAACATTAAATGCCTCCAAATGGTATTTAATTAACTTCCCGTGCCCCTGGAAGCATGAAAATCACTTTAAACATGCTAATTTTAGCTCTAACACTGATGATCCACCTACAAATGTGAACTGACGTTCAAAAATAAAACATTTGAAAACGGACCATTTTCCACATTTCTGAAGCATGACGTAATGGGGGGGTGTTATCTCTTTTGTCGAAAATCAGCCGTTTTTGCTCGAACATTAAATGCCTCCAAATGGTATTTAATTAACTTCCCGGGGTGAAGAAACCCTTTTTGAGAACTCAGAGTGAGTAAATTGGCCATTTTCATGCACTTTTAACCATTCCATAAATCTTGTGTTTTGGGCCCCTGGAAGCATGAAAATCACTTTAAACATGCTAATTTTAGGTCTAACACTGATGATCCACCTACAAATGTGAACTGACGTTCAAAAATAAAACATTTGAAAACGGACCATTTTCCACATTTCTGAAGCATGACGTAATGGGGGGGTGTTATCTCTTTTGTCGAAAATCAGCCGTTTTTGCTCGAACATTAAATGCCTCCAAATGGTATTTAATTAACTTCCCGAGCCCCTGGAAGCATGAAAATCACTTTAAACATGCTAATTTTAGCTCTAACACTGATGATCCACCTACAAATGTGAACTGACGTTCAAAAATAAAACATTTGAAAACGGACCATTTTCCACATTTCTGAAGCATGACGTAATGGGGGGGTGTTATCTCTTTTGTCGAAAATCAGCCGTTTTTGCTCGAACATTAAATGCCTCCAAATGGTATTTAATTAACTTCCCGGGGTGAAGAAACCCTTTTTGAGAACTCAGAGTGAGTAAATTGGCCATTTTCATGCACTTTTAACCATTCCATAAATCTTGTGTTTTGGGCCCCTGGAAGCATGAAAATCACTTTAAACATGCTAATTTTAGCTCTAACACTGATGATCCACCTACAAATGTGAACTGACGTTCAAAAATAAAACATTTGAAAACGGACCATTTTCCACATTTCTGAAGCATGACGTAATGGGGGGGTGTTATCTCTTTTGTCGAAAATCAGCCGTTTTTGCTCGAACATTAAATGCCTCCAAATGGTATTTAATTAACTTCCCGAGCCCCTGGAAGCATGAAAATCACTTTAAACATGCTAATTTTAGCTCTAACACTGATGATCCACCTACAAATGTGAACTGACGTTCAAAAATAAAACATTTGAAAACGGACCATTTTCCACATTTCTGAAGCATGACGTAATGGGGGGGTGTTATCTCTTTTGTCGAAAATCAGCCGTTTTTGCTCGAACATTAAATGCCTCCAAATGGTATTTAATTAACTTCCCGGGGTGAAGAAACCCTTTTTGAGAACTCAGAGTGAGTAAATTGGCCATTTTCATGCACTTTTAACCATTCCATAAATCTTGTGTTTTGGGCCCCTGGAAGCATGAAAATCACTTTAAACATGCTAATTTTAGGTCTAACACTGATGATCCACCTACAAATGTGAACTGACGTTCAAAAATAAAACATTTGAAAACGGACCATTTTCCACATTTCTGAAGCATGACGTAATGGGGGGGTGTTATCTCTTTTGTCGAAAATCAGCCGTTTTTGCTCGAACATTAAATGCCTCCAAATGGTATTTAATTAACTTCCCGAGCCCCTGGAAGCATGAAAATCACTTTAAACATGCTAATTTTAGCTCTAACACTGATGATCCACCTACAAATGTGAACTGACGTTCAAAAATAAAACATTTGAAAACGGACCATTTTCCACATTTCTAAAGCATGACGTAATGGGGGGGTGTTATCTCTTTTGTCGAAAATCAGCCGTTTTTGCTCGAACATTAAATGCCTCCAAATGGTATTTAATTAACTTCCCGGGGTGAAGAAACCCTTTTTGAGAACTCAGAGTGAGTAAATTGGCCATTTTCATGCACTTTTAACCATTCCATAAATCTTGTGTTTTGGGCCCCTGGAAGCATGAAAATCACTTTAAACATGCTAATTTTAGGTCTAACACTGATGATCCACCTACAAATGTGAACTGACGTTCAAAAATAAAACATTTGAAAACGGACCATTTTCCACATTTCTGAAGCATGACGTAATGGGGGGGTGTTATCTCTTTTGTCGAAAATCAGCCGTTTTTGCTCGAACATTAAATGCCTCCAAATGGTATTTAATTAACTTCCCGGGGTGAAGAAACCCTTTTTGAGAACTCAGAGTGAGTAAATTGGCCATTTTCATGCACTTTTAACCATTCCATAAATCTTGTGTTTTGGGCCCCTGGAAGCATGAAAATCACTTTAAACATGCTAATTTTAGCTCTAACACTGATGATCCACCTACAAATGTGAACTGACGTTCAAAAATAAAACATTTGAAAACTGACCATTTTCCACATTTCTGAAGCATGACGTAATGGGGGGGGGTGTTATCTCTTTTGTCGAAAATCAGCCGTTTTTGCTCGAACATTAAATGCCTCCAAATGGTATTTAATTAACTTCCCGTGCCCCTGGAAGCATGAAAATCACTTTAAACATGCTAATTTTAGCTCTAACACTGATGATCCACCTACAAATGTGAACTGACGTTCAAAAATAAAACATTTGAAAACGGACCATTTTCCACATTTCTGAAGCATGACGTAATGGGGGGGTGTTATCTCTTTTGTCGAAAATCAGCCGTTTTTGCTCGAACATTAAATGCCTCCAAATGGTATTTAATTAACTTCCCGGGGTGAAGAAACCCTTTTTGAGAACTCAGAGTGAGTAAATTGGCCATTTTCATGCACTTTTAACCATTCCATAAATCTTGTGTTTTGGGCCCCTGGAAGCATGAAAATAACTTTAAACATGCTAATTTTAGGTCTAACACTGATGATCCACCTACAAATGTGAACTGACGTTCAAAAATAAAACATTTGAAAACGGACCATTTTCCACATTTCTGAAGCATGACGTAATGGGGGGGTGTTATCTCTTTTGTCGAAAATCAGCCGTTTTTGCTCGAACATTAAATGCCTCCAAATGGTATTTAATTAACTTCCCGTGCCCCTGGAAGCATGAAAATCACTTTAAACATGCTAATTTTAGCTCTAACACTGATGATCCACCTACAAATGTGAACTGACGTTCAAAAATAAAACATTTGAAAACGGACCATTTTCCACATTTCTGAAGCATGACGTAATGGGGGGGTGTTATCTCTTTTGTCGAAAATCAGCCGTTTTTGCTCGAACATTAAATGCCTCCAAATGGTATTTAATTAACTTCCCGGGGTGAAGAAACCCTTTTTGAGAACTCAGAGTGAGTAAATTGGCCATTTTCATGCACTTTTAACCATTCCATAAATCTTGTGTTTTGGGCCCCTGGAAGCATGAAAATCACTTTAAACATGCTAATTTTAGGTCTAACACTGATGATCCACCTACAAATGTGAACTGACGTTCAAAAATAAAACATTTGAAAACGGACCATTTTCCACATTTCTGAAGCATGACGTAATGGGGGGGTGTTATCTCTTTTGTCGAAAATCAGCCGTTTTTGCTCGAACATTAAATGCCTCCAAATGGTATTTAATTAACTTCCCGAGCCCCTGGAAGCATGAAAATCACTTTAAACATGCTAATTTTAGCTCTAACACTGATGATCCACCTACAAATGTGAACTGACGTTCAAAAATAAAACATTTGAAAACGGACCATTTTCCACATTTCTGAAGCATGACGTAATGGGGGGGTGTTATCTCTTTTGTCGAAAATCAGCCGTTTTTGCTCGAACATTAAATGCCTCCAAATGGTATTTAATTAACTTCCCGGGGTGAAGAAACCCTTTTTGAGAACTCAGAGTGAGTAAATTGGCCATTTTCATGCACTTTTAACCATTCCATAAATCTTGTGTTTTGGGCCCCTGGAAGCATGAAAATCACTTTAAACATGCTAATTTTAGCTCTAACACTGATGATCCACCTACAAATGTGAACTGACGTTCAAAAATAAAACATTTGAAAACGGACCATTTTCCACATTTCTGAAGCATGACGTAATGGGGGGGTGTTATCTCTTTTGTCGAAAATCAGCCGTTTTTGCTCGAACATTAAATGCCTCCAAATGGTATTTAATTAACTTCCCGAGCCCCTGGAAGCATGAAAATCACTTTAAACATGCTAATTTTAGCTCTAACACTGATGATCCACCTACAAATGTGAACTGACGTTCAAAAATAAAACATTTGAAAACGGACCATTTTCCACATTTCTGAAGCATGACGTAATGGGGGGGTGTTATCTCTTTTGTCGAAAATCAGCCGTTTTTGCTCGAACATTAAATGCCTCCAAATGGTATTTAATTAACTTCCCGGGGTGAAGAAACCCTTTTTGAGAACTCAGAGTGAGTAAATTGGCCATTTTCATGCACTTTTAACCATTCCATAAATCTTGTGTTTTGGGCCCCTGGAAGCATGAAAATCACTTTAAACATGCTAATTTTAGGTCTAACACTGATGATCCACCTACAAATGTGAACTGACGTTCAAAAATAAAACATTTGAAAACGGACCATTTTCCACATTTCTGAAGCATGACGTAATGGGGGGGTGTTATCTCTTTTGTCGAAAATCAGCCGTTTTTGCTCGAACATTAAATGCCTCCAAATGGTATTTAATTAACTTCCCGAGCCCCTGGAAGCATGAAAATCACTTTAAACATGCTAATTTTAGCTCTAACACTGATGATCCACCTACAAATGTGAACTGACGTTCAAAAATAAAACATTTGAAAACGGACCATTTTCCACATTTCTAAAGCATGACGTAATGGGGGGGTGTTATCTCTTTTGTCGAAAATCAGCAGTTTTTGCTCGAACATTAAATGCCTCCAAATGGTATTTAATTAACTTCCCGAGCCCCTGGAAGCATGAAAATCACTTTAAACATGCTAATTTTAGCTCTAACACTGATGATCCACCTACAAATGTGAACTGACGTTCAAAAATAAAACATTTGAAAACGGACCATTTTCCACATTTCTGAAGCATGACGTAATGGGGGGGTGTTATCTCTTTTGTCGAAAATCAGCCGTTTTTGCTCGAACATTAAATGCCTCCAAATGGTATTTAATTAACTTCCCGAGCCCCTGGAAGCATGAAAATCACTTTAAACATGCTAATTTTAGCTCTAAGACTGATGATCCACCTACAAATGTGAACTGACGTTCAAAAATAAAACATTTGAAAACGGACCATTTTCCACATTTCTGAAGCATGACGTAATGGGGGGGTGTTATCTCTTTTGTCGAAAATCAGCCGTTTTTGCTGGAACATTAAATGCCTCCAAATGGTATTTAATTAACTTCCCGGGGTGAAGAAACCCTTTTTGAGAACTCAGAGTGAGTAAATTGGCCATTTTCATGCACTTTTAACCATTCCATAAATCTTGTATTTTGGGCCCCTGGAAGCATGAAAATCACTTTAAACATGCTAATTTTAGCTCTAACACTGATGATCCACCTACAAATGTGAACTGACGTTCAAAAATAAAACATTTGAAAACGGACCATTTTCCACATTTCTGAAGCATGACGTAATGGGGGGGTGTTATCTCTTTTGTCGAAAATCAGCCGTTTTTGCTCGAACATTAAATGCCTCCAAATGGTATTTAATTAACTTCCCGGGGTGAAGAAACCCTTTTTGAGAACTCAGAGTAAGTAAATTGGCCATTTTCATGCACTTTTAACCATTCCATAAATCTTGTGTTTTGGGCCCCTGGAAGCATGAAAGTCACTTTAAACATGCTAATTTTAGCTCTAACACTGATGATCCACCTACAAATGTGAACTGACGTTCAAAAATAAAACATTTGAAAACGGACCATTTTCCACATTTCTGAAGCATGACGTAATGGGGGGGTGTTATCTCTTTTGTCGAAAATCAGCCGTTTTTGCTCGAACATTAAATGCCTCCAAATGGTATTTATTTCACTTCCCGAGCCCCTGGAAGCATGAAAATCACTTTAAACATGCTAATTTTAGCTCTAACACTGATGATCCACCTACAAATGTGAACTGACGTTCAAAAATAAAACATTTGAAAACGGACCATTTTCCACATTTCTGAAGCATGACGTAATGGGGGGGTGTTATCTCTTTTGTCGAAAATCAGCCGTTTTTGCTCGAACATTAAATGCCTCCAAATGGTATTTAATTAACTTCCCGAGCCCCTGGAAGCATGAAAATCACTTTAAACATGCTAATTTTAGCTCTAACACTGATCCACCTACAAATGTGAACTGACGTTCAGAAATAAAACATTTGAAAACGGACCATTTTCCACATTTCTGAAGCATGACGTAATGGGGGGGTGTTATCTCTTTTGTCGAAAATCAGCCGTTTTTGCTCGAACATTAAATGCCTCCAAATGGTATTTAATTAACTTCCCGGGGTGAAGAAACCCTTTTTGAGAACTCAGAGTGAGTAAATTGGCCATTTTCATGCACTTTTAACCATTCCATAAATCTTGTGTTTTGGGCCCCTGGAAGCATGAAAATCACTTTAAACATGCTAATTTTAGCTCTAACACTGATGATCCACCTACAAATGTGAACTGACGTTCAAAAATAAAACATTTGAAAACTGACCATTTTCCACATTTCTGAAGCATGACGTAATGGGGGGGGGTGTTATCTCTTTGTCGAAAATCAGCCGTTTTTGCTCGAACATTAAATGCCTCCAAATGGTATTTAATTAACTTCCCGTGCCCCTGGAAGCATGAAAATCACTTTAAACATGCTAATTTTAGCTCTAACACTGATGATCCACCTACAAATGTGAACTGACGTTCAAAAATAAAACATTTGAAAACGGACCATTTTCCACATTTCTGAAGCATGACGTAATGGGGGGGTGTTATCTCTTTTGTCGAAAATCAGCCGTTTTTGCTCGAACATTAAATGCCTCCAAATGGTATTTAATTAACTTCCCGGGGTGAAGAAACCCTTTTTGAGAACTCAGAGTGAGTATATTGGCCATTTTCATGCACCTTTAACCATTCCATAAATCTTGTGTTTTGGGCCCCTGGAAGCATGAAAATCACTTTAAACATGCTAATTTTAGGTCTAACACTGATGATCCACCTACAAATGTGAACTGACGTTCAAAAATAAAACATTTGAAAACGGACCATTTTCCACATTTCTGAAGCATGACGTAATGGGGGGGTGTTATCTCTTTTGTCGAAAATCAGCCGTTTTTGCTCGAACATTAAATGCCTCCAAATGGTATTTATTTAACTTCCCGAGCCCCTGGAAGCATGAAAATCACTTTAAACATGCTAATTTTAGCTCTAACACTGATGATCCACCTACAAATGTGAACTGACGTTCAAAAATAAAACATTTGAAAACGGACCATTTTCCACATTTCTGAAGCATGACGTAATGGGGGGGTGTTATCTCTTTTGTCGAAAATCAGCCGTTTTTGCTCGAACATTAAATGCCTCCAAATGGTATTTAATTAACTTCCCGGGGTGAAGAAACCCTTTTTGAGAACTCAGAGTGAGTAAATTGGCCATTTTCATGCACTTTTAACCATTCCATAAATCTTGTGTTTTGGGCCCCTGGAAGCATGAAAATCACTTTAAACATGCTAATTTTAGCTCTACACTGATGATCCACCTACAAATGTGAACTGACGTTCAAAATAAAACATTTGAAAACTGACCATTTTCCACATTTCTGAAGCATGACGTAATGGGGGGGGTGTATCTCTTTTGTCGAAAATCAGCCGTTTTTGCTCGAACATTAAATGCCTCCAAATGGTATTTAATTAACTTCCCGAGCCCCTGGAAGCATGAAAATCACTTTAAACATGCTAATTTTAGCTCTAACACTGATGATCCACCTACAAATGTGAACTGACGTTCAAAAATAAAACATTTGAAAACGGACCATTTTCCACATTTCTGAAGCATGACCTAATGGGGGGGTGTTATCTCTTTTGTCGAAAATCAGCCGTTTTTGCTCGAACATTAAATGCCTCCAAATGGTATTTAATTAACTTCCCGAGCCCTGGAAGCATGAAATCACTTTAAACATGCTATTTTAGCTCTAACACTGATGATCCACCTACAAATGTGAACTGAGTTCAAAAATAAAACATTTGAAAAGGACCATTTTCCACATTTCTGAAGCATGACGTAATGGGGGGGTGTTATCTCTTTTGTCGAAAATCAGCCGTTTTTGCTCGAACATTAAATGTCTCCAAATGGTATTTAATTAACTTCCCGAGCCCCTGGAAGCATGAAAATCACTTTAAACATGCTAATTTTAGCTCTAACACTGATGATCCACCTACAAATGTGAACTGACGTTCAAAAATAAAACATTTGAAAAACGGACCATTTTTCCACATTTCTGAAGCATGACGTAATGGGGGGGTGTTATCTCTTTTGTCGAAAATCAGCCGTTTTTGCTCGAACATTAAATGGCCTCCAAATGGTATTTAATTAACTTCCCCGAGCCCCTGGAAGCATGAAAATCACTTTAAACATGCTAATTTTAGCTCTAAGACTGATGATCCACCTACAAATGTGAACTGACGTTCAAAAATAAAACATTTGAAAACGGACCATTTTCCACATTTCTGAAGCATGACGTAATGGGGGGGTGTTATCTCTTTTGTCGAAAATCAGCCGTTTTTGCTGGAACATTAAATGCCTCAAATGGTATTTAATTAACTTCCCGGGGTGAAGAAACCCTTTTTGAGAACTCAGAGTGAGTAAATTGGCCATTTTCATGCACTTTTAACCATTCCATAAATCTTGTATTTTGGGCCCCTGGAAGCATGAAAATCACTTTAAACATGCTAATTTTAGCTCTAACACTGATGATCCACCTACAAATGTGAACTGACGTTCAAAAATAAAACATTTGAAAACGACCAATTTTCCACATTTCTGAAGCATGACGTAATGGGGGGTGTTATCTCTTTAGTCGAAAATCAGCCGTTTTTGCTCGAATATTAAATGCCTCCAAATGGTATTTAATTAACTTCCCGAGCCCCTGGAAGCATGAAAAATCACTTTAAACATGCTAATTTTAGCTCTAACACTGATGATCCACCTACAAATGTGAACTGACGTTCAAAAATAAAACATTTGAAAACGGACCATTTCCACATTTCTGAAGCATGACGTAATGGGGGGGTGTTATCTCTTTTGTCCGAAATCAGCCGTTTTTGCTCGAACATTAAATGCCTCCAAATGGTATTTAATTAACTTCCCGAGCCCCTGGAAGCATGAAAATCACTTTTAAACATGCTATTTTTAGCTCTAACACTGATGATCCACCTACAAATGTGAACTGACGTTCAAAAAATAAAACATTTAAAAACGGACCATTTTCCACATTTCTGAAGCATGACGTAATGGGGGGTGTTATCTCTTTTGTCGAAAATAAGCCGTTTTGCTCGAACATTAAATGCCCTCCAAATGGTATTTAATTAACTTCCCGGGGTGAAGAAACCCTTTTTGAGAACTCAGAGTGAGTAAATTAGCCATTTTCATGCACTTTTAACCATTCCATAAATCTTGTGTTTTGGGCCCCTGGAAGCATGAAAATCACTTTAAACATGCTAATTTTAGCTCTAACACTGATGATCCACCTACAAATGTGAACTGACGTTCAAAAATAAAACATTTGAAAACGGACCATTTTCCACATTTCTGAAGCATGACGTAATGGGGGGGTGTTATCTCTTTTGTCGAAAATCAGCCGTTTTTGCTCGAACATTAAATGTCTCCAAATGGTATTTAATTAACTTCCCGAGCCCCTGGAAGCATGAAAATCACTTTAAACATGCTAATTTTAGCTCTAACACTGATGATCCACCTACAAATGTGAACTGACGTTCAAAAATAAAACATTTGAAAACGGACCATTTTCCACATTTCTGAAGCATGACGTAATGGGGGGGTGTTATCTCTTTTGTCGAAAATCAGCCGTTTTTGCTCGAACATTAAATGCCTCCAAATGGTATTTAATTAACTTCCCGAGCCCCTGGAAGCATGAAAATCACTTTAAACATGCTAATTTTAGCTCTAAGACTGATGATCCACCTACAAATGTGAACTGACGTTCAAAAATAAAACATTTGAAAACGGACCATTTTCCACATTTCTGAAGCATGACGTAATGGGGGGGTGTTATCTCTTTTGTCGAAAATCAGCCGTTTTTGCTGGAACATTAAATGCCTCCAAATGGTATTTAATTAACTTCCCGGGGTGAAGAAACCCTTTTTGAGAACTCAGAGTGAGTAAATTGGCCATTTTCATGCACTTTTAACCATTCCATAAATCTTGTATTTTGGGCCCCTGGAAGCATGAAAATCACTTTAAACATGCTAATTTTAGCTCTAACACTGATGATCCACCTACAAATGTGAACTGACGTTCAAAAATAAAACATTTGAAAACGGACCATTTTCCACATTTCTGAAGCATGACGTAATGGGGGGTGTTATCTCTTTAGTCGAAAATCAGCCGTTTTTGCTCGAATATTAAATGCCTCCAAATGGTATTTAATTAACTTCCCGAGCCCCTGGAAGCATGAAAATCACTTTAAACATGCTAATTTTAGCTCTAACACTGATGATCCACCTACAAATGTGAACTGACGTTCAAAAATAAAACATTTGAAAACGGACCATTTTCCACATTTCTGAAGCATGACGTAATGGGGGGGTGTTATCTCTTTTGTCGAAAATCAGCCGTTTTTGCTCGAACATTAAATGCCTCCAAATGGTATTTAATTAACTTCCCGAGCCCCTGGAAGCATGAAAATCACTTTAAACATGCTAATTTTAGCTCTAACACTGATGATCCACCTACAAATGTGAACTGACGTTCAAAAATAAAACATTTAAAAACGGACCATTTTCCACATTTCTGAAGCATGACGTAATGGGGGGGTGTTATCTCTTTTGTCGAAAATAAGCCGTTTTGCTCGAACATTAAATGCCTCCAAATGGTATTTAATTAACTTCCCGGGGTGAAGAAACCCTTTTTGAGAACTCAGAGTGAGTAAATTAGCCATTTTCATGCACTTTTAACCATTCCATAAATCTTGTGTTTTGGGCCCCTGGAAGCATGAAAATCACTTTAAACATGCTAATTTTAGCTCTAACACTGATGATCCACCTACAAATGTGAACTGACGTTCAAAAATAAAACATTTGAAAACGGACCATTTTCCACATTTCTGAAGCATGACGTAATGGGGGGGTGTTATCTCTTTTGTCGAAAATCAGCCGTTTTTGCTCGAACATTAAATGCCTCCAAATGGTATTTAATTAACTTCCCGGGGTGAAGAAACCCTTTTTGAGTACTCAGAGTGAGTAAATTGGCCATTTTCATGCACTTTTAACCATTCCATAAATCTTGTGTTTTGGGCCCCTGGAAGCATGAAAATCACTTTAAACATGCTAATTTTAGCTCTAACACTGATGATCCACCTACAAATGTGAACTGACGTTCAAAAATAAAACATTTGAAAACGGACCATTTTCCACATTTCTGAAGCATGACGTAATTGGGGGGTGTTATCTCTTTTGTCGAAAATCAGCCGTTTTTGCTTGAACATTAAATGCCTCCAAATGGTATTTAATTAACTTCCCGAGCCCCTGGAAGCATGAAAATCACTTTAAACATGCTAATTTTAGCTCTAACACTGATGATCCACCTACAAATGTGAACTGACGTTCAAAAATAAAACATTTGAAAACGGACCATTTTCCACATTTCTGAAGCATGACGTAATGGGGGGGTGTTATCTCTTTTGTCGAAAATCAGCCGTTTTTGCTCGAACATTAAATGCCTCCAAATGGTATTTAATTAACTTCCCGGGGTGAAGAAACCCTTTTTGAGAACTCAGAGTGAGTAAATTGGCCATTTTCATGCACTTTTAACCATTCCATAAATCTTGTGTTTTGGGCCCCTGGAAGCATGAAAATCACTTTAAACATGCTAATTTTAGCTCTAACACTGATGATCCACCTACAAATGTGAACTAACGTTCAAAAATAAAACATTTGAAAACGGACCATTTTCCACATTTCTGAAGCATGACGTAATGGGGGGGGTGTTATCTCTTTTGTCGAAAATCAGCCGTTTTTGCTCGAACATTAAATTCCTCCAAATGGTATTTAATTAACTTCCCGGGGTGAAGAAACCCTTTTTGAGTACTCAGAGTGAGTAAATTGGCCATTTTCATGCACTTTTAACCATTCCATAAATCTTGTGTTTTGGGCCCCTGGAAGCATGAAAATCAATTTAAACATGCTAATTTTAGCTCTAACACTGATGATCCACCTACAAATGTGACCTGACGTTCAAAAATAAAACATTTGAAAACGGACCATTTTCCAAATTTCTGAAGCATGACGTAATGGGGGGGTGTTATCTCTTTTGTCGAAAATCAGCCGTTTTTTCTTGAACATTAAATGCCTCCAAATGGTATTTAATTAACTTCCCGAGCCCCTGGAAGCATGAAAATCACTTTAAACATGCTAATTTTAGCTCTAACACTGATGATCCACCTACAAATGTGAACTGACGTTCAAAAATAAAACATTTGAAAACGGACCATTTTCCACATTTCTGAAGCATGACGTAATGGGGGGGGTGTTATCTCTTTTGTCGAAAATCAGCCGTTTTTGCTCGAACATTAAATGCCTCCAAATGGTATTTATTTCACTTCCCGAGCCCCTGGAAGCATGAAAATCACTTTAAACATGCTAATTTTAGCTCTAACACTGATGATCCACCTACAAATGTGAACTGACGTTCAAAAATAAAACATTTGAAAACGGACCATTTTCCACATTTCTGAAGCATGACGTAATGGGGGGGTGTTATCTCTTTTGTCGAAAATCAGCTGTTTTTGCTCGAACATTAAATGCCTCCAAATGGTATTTAATTAACTTCCCGGGGTGAAGAAACCCTTTTTGAGAACTCAGAGTGAGTAAATTGGCCATTTTCATGCACTTTTAACCATTCCATAAATCTTGTGTTTTGGGCCCCTGGAAGCATGAAAATCACTTTAAACATGCTAATTTTAGCTCTAACACTGATGATCCACCTACAAATGTGAACTGACGTTCAAAAATAAAACGTTTGAAAACGGACCATTTTCCACATTTCTGAAGCATGACGTAATGGGGGGGTGTTATCTCTTTTGTCGAAAATCAGCCGTTTTTGCTCGAACATTAAATGCCTCCAAATGGTATTTAATTAACTTCCCGAGCCCCTGGAAGCATGAAAATCACTTTAAACATGCTAATTTTAGCTCTAACACTGATGATCCACCTACAAATGTGAACTGACGTTCAAAAATAAAACATTTGAAAACGGACCATTTTCCACATTTCTGAAGCATGACGTAATGGGGGGTGTTATCTCTTTTGTCGAAAATCAGCAGTTTTTGCTCGAACATTAAATGCCTCCAAATGGTATTTAATTAACTTCCCGAGCCCCTGGAAGCATGAAAATCACTTTAAACATGCTAATTTTAGCTCTAACACTGATGATCCACCTACAAATGTGAACTGACGTTCAAAAATAAAACATTTGAAAACGGTCCATTTTCCACATTTCTGAAGCATGACGTAATGGGGGGGTGTTATCTCTTTTGTCGAAAATCAGCCGTTTTTGCTCGAACATTAAATGCCTCCAAATGGTATTTAATTAACTTCCCGAGCCCCTGTAAGCATGAAAATCACTTTAAACATGCTAATTTTAGCTCTAAGACTGATGATCCACCTACAAATGTGAACTGACGTTCAAAAATAAAACATTTGAAAACGGACCATTTTCCACATTTCTGAAGCATGACGTAATGGGGGGGTGTTATCTCTTTTGTCGAAAATCAGCCGTTTTTGCTGGAACATTAAATGCCTCCAAATGGTATTTAATTAACTTCCCGGGGTGAAGAAACCCTTTTTGAGAACTCAGAGTGAGTAAATTGGCCATTTTCATGCACTTTTAACCATTCCATAAATCTTGTATTTTGGGCCCCTGGAAGCATGAAAATCACTTTAAACATGCTAATTTTAGCTCTAACACTGATGATCCACCTACAAATGTGAACTGACGTTCAAAAATAAAACATTTGAAAACGGACCATTTTCCACATTTCTGAAGCATGACGTAATGGGGGGTGTTATCTCTTTAGTCGAAAATCAGCCGTTTTTGCTCGAATATTAAATGCCTCCAAATGGTATTTAATTAACTTCCCGAGCCCCTGGAAGCATGAAAATCACTTTAAACATGCTAATTTTAGCTCTAACACTGATGATCCACCTACAAATGTGAACTGACGTTCAAAAATAAAACATTTGAAAACGGACCATTTTCCACATTTCTGAAGCATGACGTAATGGGGGGGTGTTATCTCTTTTGTCGAAAATCAGCCATTTTTGCTCGAACATTAAATGCCTCCAAATGGTATTTAATTAACTTCCCGAGCCCCTGGAAGCATGAAAATCACTTTAAACATGCTAATTTTAGCTCTAACACTGATGATCCACCTACAAATGTGAACTGACGTTCAAAAATAAAACATTTAAAAACGGACCATTTTCCACATTTCTGAAGCATGACGTAATGGGGGGGTGTTATCTCTTTTGTCGAAAATAAGCCGTTTTTGCTCGAACATTAAATGCCTCCAAATGGTATTTAATTAACTTCCCGGGGTGAAGAAACCCTTTTTGAGAACTCAGAGTGAGTAAATTGGCCATTTTCATGCACTTTTAACCATTCCATAAATCTTGTGTTTTGGGCCCCTGGAAGCATGAAAATCACTTTAAACATGCTAATTTTAGCTCTAACACTGATGATCCACCTACAAATGTGAACTGACGTTCAAAAATAAAACATTTGAAAACGGACCATTTTCCACATTTCTGAAGCATGACGTAATGGGGGGGTGTTATCTCTTTTGTCGAAAATCAGCCGTTTTTGCTCGAACATTAAATGCCTCCAAATGGTATTTAATTAACTTCCCGGGGTGAAGAAACCCTTTTTGAGTACTCAGAGTGAGTAAATTGGCCATTTTCATGCACTTTTAACCATTCCATAAATCTTGTGTTTTGGGCCCCTGGAAGCATGAAAATCAATTTAAACATGCTAATTTTAGCTCTAACACTGATGATCCACCTACAAATGTGACCTGACGTTCAAAAATAAAACATTTGAAAACGGACCATTTTCCAAATTTCTGAAGCATGACGTAATGGGGGGGTGTTATCTCTTTTGTCGAAAATCAGCCGTTTTTGCTCGAACATTAAATGCCTCCAAATGGTATTTATTTCACTTCCCGAGCCCCTGGAAGCATGAAAATCACTTTAAACATGCTAATTTTAGCTCTAACACTGATGATCCACCTACAAATGTGAACTGACGTTCAAAAATAAAACATTTGAAAACGGACCATTTTCCACATTTCTGAAGCATGACGTAATGGGGGGGTGTTATCTCTTTTGTCGAAAATCAGCCGTTTTTGCTCGAACATTAAATGCCTCCAAATGGTATTTAATTAACTTCCCGGGGTGAAGAAACCCTTTTTGAGAACTCAGAGTGAGTAAATTGGCCATTTTCATGCACTTTTAACCATTCCATAAATCTTGTGTTTTGGGCCCCTGGAAGCATGAAAATCACTTTAAACATGCTAATTTTAGCTCTAACACTGATGATCCACCTACAAATGTGAACTGACGTTCAAAAATAAAACGTTTGAAAACGGACCATTTTCCACATTTCTGAAGCATGACGTAATGGGGGGGTGTTATCTCTTTTGTCGAAAATCAGCCGTTTTTGCTCGAACATTAAATGCCTCCAAATGGTATTTAATTAACTTCCCGAGCCCCTGGAAGCATGAAAATCACTTTAAACATGCTAATTTTAGCTCTAACACTGATGATCCACCTACAAATGTGAACTGACGTTCAAAAATAAAACATTTGAAAACGGACCATTTTCCACATTTCTGAAGCATGACGTAATGGGGGGGTGTTATCTCTTTTGTCGAAAATCAGCAGTTTTTGCTCGAACATTAAATGCCTCCAAATCGTATTTAATTAACTTCCCGAGCCCCTGGAAGCATGAAAATCACTTTAAACATGCTAATTTTAGCTCTAACACTGATGATCCACCTACAAATGTGAACTGACGTTCAAAAATAAAACATTTGAAAACGGACCATTTTCCACATTTCTGAAGCATGACGTAATGGGGGGGTGTTATCTCTTTTGTCGAAAATCAGCCGTTTTTGCTCGAACATTAAATGCCTCCAAATGGTATTTAATTAACTTCCCGAGCCCCTGTAAGCATGAAAATCACTTTAAACATGCTAATTTTAGCTCTAAGACTGATGATCCACCTACAAATGTGAACTGACGTTCAAAAATAAAACATTTGAAAACGGACCATTTTCCACATTTCTGAAGCATGACGTAATGGGGGGGTGTTATCTCTTTTGTCGAAAATCAGCCGTTTTTGCTGGAACATTAAATGCCTCCAAATGGTATTTAATTAACTTCCCGGGGTGAAGAAACCCTTTTTGAGAACTCAGAGTGAGTAAATTGGCCATTTTCATGCACTTTTAACCATTCCATAAATCTTGTATTTTGGGCCCCTGGAAGCATGAAAATCACTTTAAACATGCTAATTTTAGCTCTAACACTGATGATCCACCTACAAATGTGAACTGACGTTCAAAAATAAAACATTTGAAAACGGACCATTTTCCACATTTCTGAAGCATGACGTAATGGGGGGTGTTATCTCTTTAGTCGAAAATCAGCCGTTTTTGCTCGAATATTAAATGCCTCCAAATGGTATTTAATTAACTTCCCGAGCCCCTGGAAGCATGAAAATCACTTTAAACATGCTAATTTTAGCTCTAACACTGATGATCCACCTACAAATGTGAACTGACGTTCAAAAATAAAACATTTAAAAACGGACCATTTTCCACATTTCTGAAGCATGACGTAATGGGGGGGTGTTATCTCTTTTGTCGAAAATAAGCCGTTTTTGCTCGAACATTAAATGCCTCCAAATGGTATTTAATTAACTTCCCGGGGTGAAGAAACCCTTTTTGAGAACTCAGAGTGAGTAAATTGGCCATTTTCATGCACTTTTAACCATTCCATAAATCTTGTGTTTTGGGCCCCTGGAAGCATGAAAATCACTTTAAACATGCTAATTTTAGCTCTAACACTGATGATCCACCTACAAATGTGAACTGACGTTCAAAAATAAAACATTTGAAAACGGACCATTTTCCACATTTCTGAAGCATGACGTAATGGGGGGGTGTTATCTCTTTTGTCGAAAATCAGCCGTTTTTGCTCGAACATTAAATGCCTCCAAATGGTATTTAATTAACTTCCCGGGGTGAAGAAACCCTTTTTGAGTACTCAGAGTGAGTAAATTGGCCATTTTCATGCACTTTTAACCATTCCATAAATCTTGTGTTTTGGGCCCCTGGAAGCATGAAAATCACTTTAAACATGCTAATTTTAGCTCTAACACTGATGATCCACCTACAAATGTGAACTGACGTTCAAAAATAAAACATTTGAAAACGGACCATTTTCCACATTTCTGAAGCATGACGTAATTGGGGGGTGTTATCTCTTTTGTCGAAAATCAGCCGTTTTTGCTTGAACATTAAATGCCTCCAAATGGTATTTAATTAACTTCCCGAGCCCCTGGAAGCATGAAAATCACTTTAAACATGCTAATTTTAGCTCTAACACTGATGATCCACCTACAAATGTGAACTGACGTTCAAAAATAAAACATTTGAAAACGGACCATTTTCCACATTTCTGAAGCATGACGTAATGGGGGGGGTGTTATCTCTTTTGTCGAAAATCAGCCGTTTTTGCTCGAACATTAAATGCCTCCAAATGGTATTTAATTAACTTCCCGGGGTGAAGAAACCCTTTTTGAGAACTCAGAGTGAGTAAATTGGCCATTTTCATGCACTTTTAACCATTCCATAAATCTTGTGTTTTGGGCCCCTGGAAGCATGAAAATCACTTTAAACATGCTAATTTTAGCTCTAACACTGATGATCCACCTACAAATGTGAACTAACGTTCAAAAATAAAACATTTGAAAACGGACCATTTTCCACATTTCTGAAGCATGACGTAATGGGGGGGGTGTTATCTCTTTTGTCGAAAATCAGCCGTTTTTGCTCGAACATTAAATGCCTCCAAATGGTATTTAATTAACTTCCCGGGGTGAAGAAACCCTTTTTGAGTACTCAGAGTGAGTAAATTGGCCATTTTCATGCACTTTTAACCATTCCATAAATCTTGTGTTTTGGGCCCCTGGAAGCATGAAAATCAATTTAAACATGCTAATTTTAGCTCTAACACTGATGATCCACCTACAAATGTGAACTGACGTTCAAAAATAAAACATTTGAAAACGGACCATTTTCCACATTTCTGAAGCATGACGTAATTGGGGGGTGTTATCTCTTTTGTCGAAAATCAGCCGTTTTTGCTTGAACATTAAATGCCTCCAAATGGTATTTAATTAACTTCCCGAGCCCCTGGAAGCATGAAAATCACTTTAAACATGCTAATTTTAGCTCTAACACTGATGATCCACCTACAAATGTGAACTGACGTTCAAAAATAAAACATTTGAAAACGGACCATTTTCCACATTTCTGAAGCATGACGTAATGGGGGGGTGTTATCTCTTTTGTCGAAAATCAGCCGTTTTTGCTCGAACATTAAATGCCTCCAAATGGTATTTAATTAACTTCCCGGGGTGAAGAAACCCTTTTTGAGAACTCAGAGTGAGTAAATTGGCCATTTTCATGCACTTTTAACCATTCCATAAATCTTGTGTTTTGGGCCCCTGGAAGCATGAAAATCACTTTAAACATGCTAATTTTAGCTCTAACACTGATGATCCACCTACAAATGTGAACTAACGTTCAAAAATAAAACATTTGAAAACGGACCATTTTCCACATTTCTGAAGCATGACGTAATGGGGGGGGTGTTATCTCTTTTGTCGAAAATCAGCCGTTTTTGCTCGAACATTAAATGCCTCCAAATGGTATTTAATTAACTTCCCGGGGTGAAGAAACCCTTTTTGAGTACTCAGAGTGAGTAAATTGGCCATTTTCATGCACTTTCAACCATTCCATAAATCTTGTGTTTTGGGCCCCTGGAAGCATGAAAATCAATTTAAACATGCTAATTTTAGCTCTAACACTGATGATCCACCTACAAATGTGACCTGACGGTCAAAAATAAAACATTTGAAAACGGACCATTTTCCAAATTTCTGAAGCATGACGTAATGGGGGGGTGTTATCTCTTTTGTCGAAAATCAGCCGTTTTTTCTCGAACATTAAATGCCTCCAAATGGTATTTAATTAACTTCCCGAGCCCCTGGAAGCATGAAAATCACTTTAAACATGCTAATTTTAGCTCTAACACTGATGATCCACCTACAAATGTGAACTGACGTTCAAAAATAAAACATTTGAAAACGGACCATTTTCCACATTTCTGAAGCATGACGTAATGGGGGGGTGTTATCTCTTTTGTCGAAAATCAGCCGTTTTTGCTCGAACATTAAATGCCTCCAAATGGTATTTATTTCACTTCCCGAGCCCCTGGAAGCATGAAAATCACTTTAAACATGCTAATTTTAGCTCTAACACTGATGATCCACCTACAAATGTGAACTGACGTTCAAAAATAAAACATTTGAAAACGGACCATTTTCCACATTTCTGAAACATGACGTAATGGGGGGGTGTTATCTCTTTTGTCGAAAATCAGCAGTTTTTGCTCGAACATTAAATGCCTCCAAATGGTATTTAATTAACTTCCCGAGCCCCTGGAAGCATGAAAATCACTTTAAACATGCTAATTTTAGCTCTAACACTGATGATCCACCTACAAATGTGAACTGACGTTCAAAAATAAAACATTTGAAAACGGACCATTTTCCACATTTCTGAAGCATGACGTAATGGGGGGGTGTTATCTCTTTTGTCGAAAATCAGCCGTTTTTGCTCGAACATTAAATGCCTCCAAATGGTATTTAATTAACTTCCCGAGCCCCTGTAAGCATGAAAATCACTTTAAACATGCTAATTTTAGCTCTAAGACTGATGATCCACCTACAAATGTGAACTGACGTTCAAAAATAAAACATTTGAAAACGGACCATTTTCCACATTTCTGAAGCATGACGTAATGGGGGGGTGTTATCTCTTTTGTCGAAAATCAGCCGTTTTTGCTGGAACATTAAATGCCTCCAAATGGTATTTAATTAACTTCCCGGGGTGAAGAAACCCTTTTTGAGAACTCAGAGTGAGTAAATTGGCCATTTTCATGCACTTTTAACCATTCCATAAATCTTGTATTTTGGGCCCCTGGAAGCATGAAAATCACTTTAAACATGCTAATTTTAGCTCTAACACTGATGATCCACCTACAAATGTGAACTGACGTTCAAAAATAAAACATTTGAAAACGGACCATTTTCCACATTTCTGAAGCATGACGTAATGGGGGGTGTTATCTCTTTAGTCGAAAATCAGCCGTTTTTGCTCGAATATTAAATGCCTCCAAATGGTATTTAATTAACTTCCCGAGCCCCTGGAAGCATGAAAATCACTTTAAACATGCTAATTTTAGCTCTAACACTGATGATCCACCTACAAATGTGAACTGACGTTCAAAAATAAAACATTTGAAAACGGACCATTTTCCACATTTCTGAAGCATGACGTAATGGGGGGGGTGTTATCTCTTTTGTCGAAAATCAGCCGTTTTTGCTCGAACATTAAATGCCTCCAAATGGTATTTAATTAACTTCCCGAGCCCCTGGAAGCATGAAAATCACTTTAAACATGCTAATTTTAGCTCTAACACTGATGATCCACCTACAAATGTGAACTGACGTTCAAAAATAAAACATTTAAAAACAGACCATTTTCCACATTTCTGAAGCATGACGTAATGGGGGGGTGTTATCTCTTTTGTCGAAAATAAGCCATTTTTGCTCGAACATTAAATGCCTCCAAATGGTATTTAATTAACTTCCCGGGGTGAAGAAACCCTTTTTGAGAACTCAGAGTGAGTAAATTGGCCATTTTCATGCACTTTTAACCATTCCATAAATCTTGTGTTTTGGGCCCCTGGAAGCATGAAAATCACTTTAAACATGCTAATTTTAGCTCTAACACTGATGATCCACCTACAAATGTGAACTGACGTTCAAAAATAAAACATTTGAAAACGGACCATTTTCCACATTTCTGAAGCATGACGTAATGGGGGGGTGTTATCTCTTTTGTCGAAAATCAGCCGTTTTTGCTCGAACATTAAATGCCTCCAAATGGTATTTAATTAACTTCCCGGGGTGAAGAAACCCTTTTTGAGTACTCAGAGTGAGTAAATTGGCCATTTTCATGCACTTTTAACCATTCCATAAATCTTGTGTTTTGGGCCCCTGGAAGCATGAAAATCACTTTAAACATGCTAATTTTAGCTCTAACACTCATGATCCACCTACAAATGTGAACTGACGTTCAAAAATAAAACATTTGAAAACGGACCATTTTCCACATTTCTGAAGCATGACGTAATTGGGGGGTGTTATCTCTTTTGTCGAAAATCAGCCGTTTTTGCTTGAACATTAAATGCCTCCAAATGGTATTTAATTAACTTCCCGAGCCCCTGGAAGCATGAAAATCACTTTAAACATGCTAATTTTAGCTCTAACACTGATGATCCACCTACAAATGTGAACTGACGTTCAAAAATAAAACATTTGAAAACGGACCATTTTCCACATTTCTGAAGCATGACGTAATGGGGGGGTGTTATCTCTTTTGTCGAAAATCAGCCGTTTTTGCTCGAACATTAAATGCCTCCAAATGGTATTTAATTAACTTCCCGGGGTGAAGAAACCCTTTTTGAGAACTCAGAGTGAGTAAATTGGCAATTTTATGCACTTTTAACCATTCCATAAATCTTGTGTTTTGGGCCCCTGGAAGCATGAAAATCACTTTAAACATGCTAATTTTAGCTCTAACACTGATGATCCACCTACAAATGTGAACTAACGTTCAAAAATAAAACATTTGAAAACGGACCATTTTCCACATTTCTGAAGCATGACGTAATGGGGGGGGTGTTATCTCTTTTGTCGAAAATCAGCCGTTTTTGCTCGAACATTAAATGCCTCCAAATGGTATTTAATTAACTTCCCGGGGTGAAGAAACCCTTTTTGAGTACTCAGAGTGAGTAAATTGGCCATTTTCATGCACTTTTAACCATTCCATAAATCTTGTGTTTTGGGCCCCTGGAAGCATGAAAATCAATTTAAACATGCTAATTTTAGCTCTAACACTGATGATCCACCTACAAATGTGACCTGACGTTCAAAAATAAAACATTTGAAAACGGACCATTTTCCAAATTTCTGAAGCATGACGTAATGGGGGGGTGTTATCTCTTTTGTCGAAAATCAGCCGTTTTTTCTCGAACATTAAATGCCTCCAAATGGTATTTAATTAACTTCCCGGGGTGAAGAAACCCTTTTTGAGAACTCAGAGTGAGTAAATTGGCCATTTTCATGCACTTTTAACCATTCCATAAATCTTGTATTTTGGGCCCCTGGAAGCATGAAAATCACTTTAAACATGCTAATTTTAGCTCTAACACTGATGATCCACCTACAAATGTGAACTGACGTTCAAAAATAAAACATTTGAAAACGGACCATTTTCCACATTTCTGAAGCATGACGTAATGGGGGGTGTTATCTCTTTAGTCGAAAATCAGCCGTTTTTGCTCGAATATTAAATGCCTCCAAATGGTATTTAATTAACTTCCCGAGCCCCTGGAAGCATGAAAATCACCTTAAACATGCTAATTTTAGCTCTAACACTGATGATCCACCTACAAATGTGAACTGACGTTCAAAAATAAAACATTTGAAAACGGACCATTTTCCACATTTCTGAAGCATGACGTAATGGGGGGGTGTTATCTCTTTTGTCGAAAATCAGCCGTTTTTGCTCGAACATTAAATGCCTCCAAATGGTATTTAATTAACTTCCCGAGCCCCTGGAAGCATGAAAATCACTTTAAACATGCTAATTTTAGCTCTAACACTGATGATCCACCTACAAATGTGAACTGACGTTCAAAAATAAAACATTTAAAAACGGACCATTTTCCACATTTCTGAAGCATGACGTAATGGGGGGGTGTTATCTCTTTTGTCGAAAATAAGCCGTTTTTGCTCGAACATTAAATGCCTCCAAATGGTATTTAATTAACTTCCCGGGGTGAAGAAACCCTTTTTGAGAACTCAGAGTGAGTAAATTGGCCATTTTCATGCACTTTTAACCATTCCATAAATCTTGTGTTTTGGGCCCCTGGAAGCATGAAAATCACTTTAAACATGCTAATTTTAGCTCTAACACTGATGATCCACCTACAAATGTGAACTGACGTTCAAAAATAAAACATTTGAAAACGGACCATTTTCCACATTTCTGAAGCATGACGTAATGGGGGGGGTGTTATCTCTTTTGTCGAAAATCAGCCGTTTTTGCTCGAACATTAAATGCCTCCAAATGGTATTTAATTAACTTCCCGGGGTGAAGAAACCCTTTTTGAGTACTCAGAGTGAGTAAATTGGCCATTTTCATGCACTTTTAACCATTCCATAAATCTTGTGTTTTGGGCCCCTGGAAGCATGAAAATCACTTTAAACATGCTAATTTTAGCTCTAACACTGATGATCCACCTACAAATGTGAACTGACGTTCAAAAATAAAACATTTGAAAACGGACCATTTTCCACATTTCTGAAGCATGACGTAATTGGGGGGTGTTATCTCTTTTGTCGAAAATCAGCCGTTTTTGCTTGAACATTAAATGCCTCCAAATGGTATTTAATTAACTTCCCGAGCCCCTGGAAGCAGGAAAATCACTTTAAACATGCTAATTTTAGCTCTAACACTGATGATCCACCTACAAATGTGAACTGACGTTCAAAAATAAAACATTTGAAAACGGACCATTTTCCACATTTCTGAAGCATGACGTAATGGGGGGGTGTTATCTCTTTTGTCGAAAATCAGCCGTTTTTGCTCGAACATTAAATGCCTCCAAATGGTATTTAATTAACTTCCCGAGCCCCTGTAAGCATGAAAATCACTTTAAACATGCTAATTTTAGCTCTAAGACTGATGATCCACCTACAAATGTGAACTGACGTTCAAAAATAAAACATTTGAAAACGGACCATTTTCCACATTTCTGAAGCATGACGTAATGGGGGGGTGTTATCTCTTTTGTCGAAAATCAGCCGTTTTTGCTGGAACATTAAATGCCTCCAAATGGTATTTAATTAACTTCCCGGGGTGAAGAAACCCTTTTTGAGAACTCAGAGTGAGTAAATTGGCCATTTTCATGCACTTTTAACCATTCCATAAATCTTGTATTTTGGGCCCCTGGAAGCATGAAAATCACTTTAAACATGCTAATTTTAGCTCTAACACTGATGATCCACCTACAAATGTGAACTGACGTTCAAAAATAAAACATTTGAAAACGGACCATTTTCCACATTTCTGAAGCATGACGTAATGGGGGGTGTTATCTCTTTAGTCGAAAATCAGCCGTTTTTGCTCGAATATTAAATGCCTCCAAATGGTATTTAATTAACTTCCCGAGCCCCTGGAAGCATGAAAATCACTTTAAACATGCTAATTTTAGCTCTAACACTGATGATCCACCTACAAATGTGAACTGACGTTCAAAAATAAAACATTTGAAAACGGACCATTTTCCACATTTCTGAAGCATGACGTAATGGGGGGGTGTTATCTCCTTTGTCGAAAATCAGCCGTTTTTGCTCGAACATTAAATGCCTCCAAATGGTATTTAATTAACTTCCCGAGCCCCTGGAAGCATGAAAATCACTTTAAACATGCTAATTTTAGCTCTAACACTGATGATCCACCTACAAATGTGAACTGACGTTCAAAAATAAAACATTTAAAAACGGACCATTTTCCACATTTCTGAAGCATGACGTAATGGGGGGGTGTTATCTCTTTTGTCGAAAATAAGCCGTTTTTGCTCGAACATTAAATGCCTCCAAATGGTATTTAATTAACTTCCCGGGGTGAAGAAACCCTTTTTGAGAACTCAGAGTGAGTAAATTGGCCATTTTCATGCACTTTTAACCATTCCATAAATCTTGTGTTTTGGGCCCCTGGAAGCATGAAAATCACTTTAAACATGCTAATTTTAGCTCTAACACTGATGATCCACCTACAAATGTGAACTGACGTTCAAAAATAAAACATTTGAAAACGGACCATTTTCCACATTTCTGAAGCATGACGTAATGGGGGGGTGTTATCTCTTTTGTCGAAAATCAGCCGTTTTTGCTCGAACATTAAATGCCTCCAAATGGTATTTAATTAACTTCCCGGGGTGAAGAAACCCTTTTTGAGTACTCAGAGTGAGTAAATTGGCCATTTTCATGCACTTTTAACCATTCCATAAATCTTGTGTTTTGGGCCCCTGGAAGCATGAAAATCACTTTAAACATGCTAATTTTAGCTCTAACACTGATGATCCACCTACAAATGTGAACTGACGTTCAAAAATAAAACATTTGAAAACGGACCATTTTCCACATTTCTGAAGCATGACGTAATTGGGGGGTGTTATCTCTTTTGTCGAAAATCAGCCGTTTTTGCTTGAACATTAAATGCCTCCAAATGGTATTTAATTAACTTCCCGAGCCCCTGGAAGCATGAAAATCACTTTAAACATGCTAATTTTAGCTCTAACACTGATGATCCACCTACAAATGTGAACTGACGTTCAAAAATAAAACATTTGAAAACGGACCATTTTCCACATTTCTGAAGCATGACGTAATGGGGGGGTGTTATCTCTTTTGTCGAAAATCAGCAGTTTTTGCTCGAACATTAAATGCCTCCAAATGGTATTTAATTAACTTCCCGAGCCCCTGGAAGCATGAAAATCACTTTAAACATGCTAATTTTAGCTCTAACACTGATGATCCACCTACAAATGTGAACTGACGTTCAAAAATAAAACATTTGAAAACGGACCATTTTCCACATTTCTGAAGCATGACGTAATGGGGGGGTGTTATCTCTTTTGTCGAAAATCAGCCGTTTTTGCTCGAACATTAAATGCCTCCAAATGGTATTTAATTAACTTCCCGAGCCCCTGTAAGCATGAAAATCACTTTAAACATGCTAATTTTAGCTCTAAGACTGATGATCCACCTACAAATGTGAACTGACGTTCAAAAATAAAACATTTGAAAACGGACCATTTTCCACATTTCTGAAGCATGACGTAATGGGGGGGTGTTATCTCTTTTGTCGAAAATCAGCCGTTTTTGCTGGAACATTAAATGCCTCCAAATGGTATTTAATTAACTTCCCGGGGTGAAGAAACCCTTTTTGAGAACTCAGAGTGAGTAAATTGGCCATTTTCATGCACTTTTAACCATTCCATAAATCTTGTATTTTGGGCCCCTGGAAGCATGAAAATCACTTTAAACATGCTAATTTTAGCTCTAACACTGATGATCCACCTACAAATGTGAACTGACGTTCAAAAATAAAACATTTGAAAACGGACCATTTTCCACATTTCTGAAGCATGACGTAATGGGGGGTGTTATCTCTTTAGTCGAAAATCAGCCGTTTTTGCTCGAATATTAAATGCCTCCAAATGGTATTTAATTAACTTCCCGAGCCCCTGGAAGCATGAAAATCACTTTAAACATGCTAATTTTAGCTCTAACACTGATGATCCACCTACAAATGTGAACTGACGTTCAAAAATAAAACATTTGAAAACGGACCATTTTCCACATTTCTGAAGCATGACGTAATGGGGGGGTGTTATCTCTTTTGTCGAAAATCAGCCGTTTTTGCTCGAACATTAAATGCCTCCAAATGGTATTTAATTAACTTCCCGAGCCCCTGGAAGCATGAAAATCACTTTAAACATGCTAATTTTAGCTCTAACACTGATGATCCACCTACAAATGTGAACTGACGTTCAAAAATAAAACATTTAAAAACGGACCATTTTCCACATTTCTGAAGCATGACGTAATGGGGGGGTGTTATCTCTTTTGTCGAAAATAAGCCGTTTTTGCTCGAACATTAAATGCCTCCAAATGGTATTTAATTAACTTCCCGGGGTGAAGAAACCCTTTTTGAGAACTCAGAGTGAGTAAATTGGCCATTTTCATGCACTTTTAACCATTCCATAAATCTTGTGTTTTGGGCCCCTGGAAGCATGAAAATCACTTTAAACATGCTAATTTTAGCTCTAACACTGATGATCCACCTACAAATGTGAACTGACGTTCAAAAATAAAACATTTGAAAACGGACCATTTTCCACATTTCTGAAGCATGACGTAATGGGGGGGTGTTATCTCTTTTGTCGAAAATCAGCCGTTTTTGCTCGAACATTAAATGCCTCCAAATGGTATTTAATTAACTTCCCGGGGTGAAGAAACCCTTTTTGAGTACTCAGAGTGAGTAAATTGGCCATTTTCATGCACTTTTAACCATTCCATAAATCTTGTGTTTTGGGCCCCTGGAAGCATGAAAATCACTTTAAACATGCTAATTTTAGCTCTAACACTCATGATCCACCTACAAATGTGAACTGACGTTCAAAAATAAAACATTTGAAAACGGACCATTTTCCACATTTCTGAAGCATGACCTAATTGGGGGGTGTTATCTCTTTTGTCGAAAATCAGCCGTTTTTGCTTGAACATTAAATGCCTCCAAATGGTATTTAATTAACTTCCCGAGCCCCTGGAAGCATGAAAATCACTTTAAACATGCTAATTTTAGCTCTAACACTGATGATCCACCTACAAATGTGAACTGACGTTCAAAAATAAAACATTTGAAAACGGACCATTTTCCACATTTCTGAAGCATGACGTAATGGGGGGGTGTTATCTCTTTTGTCGAAAATCAGCCGTTTTTGCTCGAACATTAAATGCCTCCAAATGGTATTTAATTAACTTCCCGGGGTGAAGAAACCCTTTTTGAGAACTCAGAGTGAGTAAATTGGCCATTTTCATGCACTTTTAACCATTCCATAAATCTTGTGTTTTGGGCCCCTGGAAGCATGAAAATCACTTTAAACATGCTAATTTTAGCTCTAACACTGATGATCCACCTACAAATGTGAACTAACGTTCAAAAATAAAACATTTGAAAACGGACCATTTTCCACATTTCTAAAGCATGACGTAATGGGGGGGGTGTTATCTCTTTTGTCGAAAATCAGCCGTTTTTGCTCGAACATTAAATGCCTCCAAATGGTATTTAATTAACTTCCCGGGGTGAAGAAACCCTTTTTGAGTACTCAGAGTGAGTAAATTGGCCATTTTCATGCACTTTTAACCATTCCATAAATCTTGTGTTTTGGGCCCCTGGAAGCATGAAAATCAATTTAAACATGCTAATTTTAGCTCTAACACTGATGATCCACCTACAAATGTGACCTGACGTTCAAAAATAAAACATTTGAAAACGGACCATTTTCCAAATTTCTGAAGCATGACGTAATGGGGGGGTGTTATCTCTTTTGTCGAAAATCAGCCGTTTTTTCTCGAACATTAAATGCCTCCAAATGGTATTTAATTAACTTCCCGGGGTGAAGAAACCCTTTTTGAGAACTCAGAGTGAGTAAATTGGCCATTTTCATGCACTTTTAACCATTCCATAAATCTTGTATTTTGGGCCCCTGGAAGCATGAAAATCACTTTAAACATGCTAGTTTTAGCTCTAACACTGATGATCCACCTACAAATGTGAACTGACGTTCAAAAATAAAACATTTGAAAACGGACCATTTTCCACATTTCTGAAGCATGACGTAATGGGGGGTGTTATCTCTTTAGTCGAAAATCAGCCGTTTTTGCTCGAATATTAAATGCCTCCAAATGGTATTTAATTAACTTCCCGAGCCCCTGGAAGCATGAAAATCACTTTAAACATGCTAATTTTAGCTCTAACACTGATGATCCACCTACAAATGTGAACTGACGTTCAAAAATAAAACATTTGAAAACGGACCATTTTCCACATTTCTGAAGCATGACGTAATGGGGGGGTGTTATCTCTTTTGTCGAAAATCAGCCGTTTTTGCTCGAACATTAAATGCCTCCAAATGGTATTTAATTAACTTCCCGAGCCCCTGGAAGCATGAAAATCACTTTAAACATGCTAATTTTAGCTCTAACACTGATGATCCACCTACAAATGTGAACTGACGTTCAAAAATAAAACATTTAAAAACGGACCATTTTCCACATTTCTGAAGCATGACGTAATGGGGGGGTGTTATCTCTTTTGTCGAAAATAAGCCGTTTTTGCTCGAACATTAAATGCCTCCAAATGGTATTTAATTAACTTCCCGGGGTGAAGAAACCCTTTTTGAGAACTCAGAGTGAGTAAATTGGCCATTTTCATGCACTTTTAACCATTCCATAAATCTTGTGTTTTGGGCCCCTGGAAGCATGAAAATCACTTTAAACATGCTAATTTTAGCTCTAACACTGATGATCCACCTACAAATGTGAACTGACGTTCAAAAATAAAACATTTGAAAACGGACCATTTTCCACATTTCTGAAGCATGACGTAATGGGGGGGTGTCATCTCTTTTGTCGAAAATCAGCCGTTTTTGCTCGAACATTAAATGCCTCCAAATGGTATTTAATTAACTTCCCGGGGTGAAGAAACCCTTTTTGAGTACTCAGAGTGAGTAAATTGGCCATTTTCATGCACTTTTAACCATTCCATAAATCTTGTGTTTTGGGCCCCTGGAAGCATGAAAATCACTTTAAACATGCTAATTTTAGCTCTAACACTGATGATCCACCTACAAATGTGAACTGACGTTCAAAAATAAAACATTTGAAAACGGACCATTTTCCACATTTCTGAAGCATGACGTAATTGGGGGGTGTTATCTCTTTTGTCGAAAATCAGCCGTTTTTGCTTGAACATTAAATGCCTCCAAATGGTATTTAATTAACTTCCCGAGCCCCTGGAAGCATGAAAATCACTTTAAACATGCTAATTTTAGCTCTAACACTGATGATCCACCTACAAATGTGAACTGACGTTCAAAAATAAAACATTTGAAAACGGACCATTTTCCACATTTCTGAAGCATGACGTAATGGGGGGGTGTTATCTCTTTTGTCGAAAATCAGCCGTTTTTGCTCGAACATTAAATGCCTCCAAATGGTATTTAATTAACTTCCCGAGCCCCTGGAAGCATGAAAATCACTTTAAACATGCTAATTTTAGCTCTAACACTGATGATCCACCTACAAATGTGAACTGACGTTCAAAAATAAAACATTTGAAAACGGACCATTTTCCACATTTCTGAAGCATGACGTAATGGGGGGGTGTTATCTCTTATGTCGAAAATCAGCAGTTTTTGCTTGAACATTAAATGCCTCCAAATGGTATTCAATTAACTTCCCGAGCCCCTGGAAGCATGAAAATCACTTTAAACATGCTAATTTGAGCTCTAACACTGATGATCCACCTACAAATGTGAACTGACGTTCAAAAATAAAACATTTGAAAACGGACCATTTTCCACATTTCTGAAGCATGACGTAATGGGGGGGTGTTATCTCTTTTGTCGAAAATCAGCCGTTTTTGCTCGAACATTAAATGCCTCCAAATGGTATTTAATTAACTTCCCGAGCCCCTGTAAGCATGAAAATCACTTTAAACATGCTAATTTTAGCTCTAAGACTGATGATCCACCTACAAATGTGAACTGACGTTCAAAAATAAAACATTTGAAAACGGACCATTTTCCACATTTCTGAAGCATGACGTAATGGGGGGGTGTTATCTCTTTTGTCGAAAATCAGCCGTTTTTGCTGGAACATTAAATGCCTCCAAATGGTATTTAATTAACTTCCCGGGGTGAAGAAACCCTTTTTGAGAACTCAGAGTGAGTAAATTGGCCATTTTCATGCACTTTTAACCATTCCATAAATCTTGTATTTTGGGCCCCTGGAAGCATGAAAATCACTTTAAACATGCTAATTTTAGCTCTAACACTGATGATCCACCTACAAATGTGAACTGACGTTCAAAAATAAAACATTTGAAAACGGACCATTTTCCACATTTCTGAAGCATGACGTAATGGGGGGTGTTATCTCTTTAGTCGAAAATCAGCCGTTTTTGCTCGAATATTAAATGCCTCCAAATGGTATTTAATTAACTTCCCGAGCCCCTGGAAGCATGAAAATCACTTTAAACATGCTAATTTTAGCTCTAACACTGATGATCCACCTACAAATGTGAACTGACGTTCAAAAATAAAACATTTGAAAACGGACCATTTTCCACATTTCTGAAGCATGACGTAATGGGGGGGTGTTATCTCTTTTGTCGAATATCAGCCGTTTTTGCTCGAACATTAAATGCCTCCAAATGGTATTTAATTAACTTCCCGAGCCCCTGGAAGCATGAAAATCACTTTAAACATGCTAATTCTAGCTCTAACACTGATGATCCACCTACAAATGTGAACTGACGTTCAAAAATAAAACATTTAAAAACGGACCATTTTCCACATTTCTGAAGCATGACGTAATGGGGGGGTGTTATCTCTTTTGTCGAAAATAAGCCGTTTTTGCTCGAACATTAAATGCCTCCAAATGGTATTTAATTAACTTCCCGGGGTGAAGAAACCCTTTTTGAGAACTCAGAGTGAGTAAATTGGCCATTTTCATGCACTTTTAACCATTCCATAAATCTTGTGTTTTGGGCCCCTGGAAGCATGAAAATCACTTTAAACATGCTAATTTTAGCTCTAACACTGATGATCCACCTACAAATGTGAACTGACGTTCAAAAATAAAACATTTGAAAACGGACCATTTTCCACATTTCTGAAGCATGACGTAATGGGGGGGTGTTATCTCTTTTGTCGAAAATCAGCCGTTTTTGCTCGAACATTAAATGCCTCCAAATGGTATTTAATTAACTTCCCGGGGTGAAGAAACCCTTTTTGAGTACTCAGAGTGAGTAAATTGGCCATTTTCATGCACTTTTAACCATTCCATAAATCTTGTGTTTTGGGCCCCTGGAAGCATGAAAATCACTTTAAACATGCTAATTTTAGCTCTAACACTGATGATCCACCTACAAATGTGAACTGACGTTCAAAAATAAAACATTTGAAAACGGACCATTTTCCACATTTCTGAAGCATGACGTAATGGGGGGGTGTTATCTCTTTTGTCGAAAATCAGCCGTTTTTTCTCGAACATTAAATGCCTCCAAATGGTATTTAATTAACTTCCCGAGCCCCTGGAAGCATGAAAATCACTTTAAACATGCTAATTTTAGCTCTAAGACTGATGATCCACCTACAAATGTGAACTGACGTTCAAAAATAAAACATTTGAAAACGGACCATTTTCCACATTTCTGAAGCATGACGTAATGGGGGGGGTGTTATCTCTTTTGTCGAAAATCAGCCGTTTTTGCTCGAACATTAAATGCCTCCAAATGGTATTTATTTCACTTCCCGAGCCCCTGGAAGCATGAAAATCACTTTAAACATGCTAATTTTAGCTCTAACACTGATGATCCACCTACAAATGTGAACTGACGTTCAAAAATAAAACATTTGAAAACGGACCATTTTCCACATTTCTGAAGCATGACGTAATGGGGGGGGTGTTATCTCTTTTGTCGAAAATCAGCCGTTTTTGCTCGAACATTAAATGCCTCCAAATGGTATTTAATTAACTTCCCGGGGTGAAGAAACCCTTTTTGAGAACTCAGAGTGAGTAAATTGGCCATTTTCATGCACTTTTAACCATTCCATAAATCTTGTGTTTTGGGCCCCTGGAAGCATGAAAATCACTTTAAACATGCTAATTTTAGCTCTAACACTGATGATCCACCTACAAATGTGAACTGACGTTCAAAAATAAAACGTTTGAAAACGGACCATTTTCCACATTTCTGAAGCATGACGTAATGGGGGGGTGTTATCTCTTTTGTCGAAAATCCGCCGTTTTTGCTCGAACATTAAATGCCTCCAAATGGTATTTAATTAACTTCCCGAGCCCCTGGAAGCATGAAAATCACTTTAAACATGCTAATTTTAGCTCTAACACTGATGATCCACCTACAAATGTGAACTGACGTTCAAAAATAAAACATTTGAAAACGGACCATTTTCCACATTTCTGAAGCATGACGTAATGGGGGGGTGTTATCTCTTTTGTCGAAAATCAGCCGTTTTTGCTCGAACATTAAATGCCTCCAAATGGTATTTAATTAACTTCCCGAGCCCCTGTAAGCATGAAAATCACTTTAAACATGCTAATTTTAGCTCTAACACTGATGATCCACCTACAAATGTGAACTGACGTTCAAAAATAAAACATTTGAAAACGGACCATTTTCCACATTTCTGAAGCATGACGTAATGGGGGGGTGTTATCTCTTTTGTCGAAAATCAGCCGTTTTTGCTGGAACATTAAATGCCTCCAAATGGTATTTAATTAACTTCCCGGGGTGAAGAAACCCTTTTTGAGAACTCAGAGTGAGTAAATTGGCCATTTTCATGCACTTTTAACCATTCCATAAATCTTGTATTTTGGGCCCCTGGAAGCATGAAAATCACTTTAAACATGCTAATTTTAGCTCTAACACTGATGATCCACCTACAAATGTGAACTGACGTTCAAAAATAAAACATTTGAAAACGGACCATTTTCCACATTTCTGAAGCATGACGTAATGGGGGGTGTTATCTCCTTAGTCGAAAATCAGCCGTTTTTGCTCGAATATTAAATGCCTCCAAATGGTATTTAATTAACTTCCCGAGCCCCTGGAAGCATGAAAATCACTTTAAACATGCTAATTTTAGCTCTAACACTGATGATCCACCTACAAATGTGAACTGACGTTCAAAAATAAAACATTTGAAAACGGACCATTTTCCACATTTCTGAAGCATGACGTAATGGGGGGGTGTTATCTCTTTTGTCGAAAATCAGCCGTTTTTGCTCGAACATTAAATGCCTCCAAATGGTATTTAATTAACTTCCCGGGGTGAAGAAACCCTTTTTGAGAACTCAGAGTAAGTAAATTGGCCATTTTCATGCACTTTTAACCATTCCATAAATCTTGTGTTTTGGGCCCCTGGAAGCATGAAAGTCACTTTAAACATGCTAATTTTAGCTCTAACACTGATGATCCACCTACAAATGTGAACTGACGTTCAAAAATAAAACATTTGAAAACGGACCATTTTCCACATTTCTGAAGCATGACGTAATGGGGGGGTGTTATCTCTTTTGTCGAAAATCAGCCGTTTTTGCTCGAACATTAAATGCCTCCAAATGGTATTTATTTCACTTCCCGAGCCCCTGGAAGCATGAAAATCACTTTAAACATGCTAATTTTAGCTCTAACACTGATGATCCACCTACAAATGTGAACTGACGTTCAAAAATAAAACATTTGAAAACGGACCATTTTCCACATTTCTGAAGCATGACGTAATGGGGGGGTGTTATCTCTTTTGTCGAAAATCAGCCGTTTTTGCTCGAACATTAAATGCCTCCAAATGGTATTTATTTCACTTCCCGAGCCCCTGGAAGCATGAAAATCACTTTAAACATGCTAATTTTAGCTCTAACACTGATGATCCACCTACAAATGTGAACTGACGTTCAAAAATAAAACATTTAAAAACGGACCATTTTCCACATTTCTGAAGCATGACGTAATGGGGGGGTGTTATCTCTTTTGTCGAAAATAAGCCGTTTTTGCTCGAACATTAAATGCCTCCAAATGGTATTTAATTAACTTCCCGGGGTGAAGAAACCCTTTTTGAGAACTCAGAGTGAGTAAATTGGCCATTTTCATGCACTTTTAACCATTCCATAAATCTTGTGTTTTGGGCCCCTGGAAGCATGAAAATCACTTTAAACATGCTAATTTTAGCTCTAACACTGATGATCCACCTACAAATGTGAACTGACGTTCAAAAATAAAACATTTGAAAACGGACCATTTTCCACATTTCTGAAGCATGACGTAATGGGGGGGTGTTATCTCTTTTGTCGAAAATCAGCCGTTTTTGCTCGAACATTAAATGCCTCCAAATGGTATTTAATTAACTTCCCGGGGTGAAGAAACCCTTTTTGAGTACTCAGAGTGAGTAAATTGGCCATTTTCATGCACTTTTAACCATTCCATAAATCTTGTGTTTTGGGCCCCTGGAAGCATGAAAATCACTTTAAACATGCTAATTTTAGCTCTAACACTGATGATCCACCTACAAATGTGAACTGACGTTCAAAAATAAAACATTTGAAAACGGACCATTTTCCACATTTCTGAAGCATGACGTAATTGGGGGGTGTTATCTCTTTTGTCGAAAATCAGCCGTTTTTGCTTGAACATTAAATGCCTCCAAATGGTATTTAATTAACTTCCCGAGCCCCTGGAAGCATGAAAATCACTTTAAACATGCTAATTTTAGCTCTAACACTGATGATCCACCTACAAATGTGAACTGACGTTCAAAAATAAAACATTTGAAAACGGACCATTTTCCACATTTCTGAAGCATGACGTAATGGGGGGGTGTTATCTCTTTTGTCGAAAATCAGCAGTTTTTGCTCGAACATTAAATGCCTCCAAATGGTATTTAATTAACTTCCCGAGCCCCTGGAAGCATGAAAATCACTTTAAACATGCTAATTTTAGCTCTAACACTGATGATCCACCTACAAATGTGAACTGACGTTCAAAAATAAAACATTTGAAAACGGACCATTTTCCACATTTCTGAAGCATGACGTAATGGGGGGGTGTTATCTCTTTTGTCGAAAATCAGCCGTTTTTGCTCGAACATTAAATGCCTCCAAATGGTATTTAATTAACTTCCCGAGCCCCTGTAAGCATGAAAATCACTTTAAACATGCTAATTTTAGCTCTAAGACTGATGATCCACCTACAAATGTGAACTGACGTTCAAAAATAAAACATTTGAAAACGGACCATTTTCCACATTTCTGAAGCATGACGTAATGGGGGGGTGTTATCTCTTTTGTCGAAAATCAGCCGTTTTTGCTGGAACATTAAATGCCTCCAAATGGTATTTAATTAACTTCCCGGGGTGAAGAAACCCTTTTTGAGAACTCAGAGTGAGTAAATTGGCCATTTTCATGCACTTTTAACCATTCCATAAATCTTGTATTTTGGGCCCCTGGAAGCATGAAAATCACTTTAAACATGCTAATTTTAGCTCTAACACTGATGATCCACCTACAAATGTGAACTGACGTTCAAAAATAAAACATTTGAAAACGGACCATTTTCCACATTTCTGAAGCATGACGTAATGGGGGGTGTTATCTCTTTAGTCGAAAATCAGCCGTTTTTGCTCGAATATTAAATGCCTCCAAATGGTATTTAATTAACTTCCCGAGCCCCTGGAAGCATGAAAATCACTTTAAACATGCTAATTTTAGCTCTAACACTGATGATCCACCTACAAATGTGAACTGACGTTCAAAAATAAAACATTTGAAAACGGACCATTTTCCACATTTCTGAAGCATGACGTAATGGGGGGGTGTTATCTCTTTTGTCGAAAATCAGCCGTTTTTGCTCGAACATTAAATGCCTCCAAATGGTATTTAATTAACTTCCCGAGCCCCTGGAAGCATGAAAATCACTTTAAACATGCTAATTTTAGCTCTAACACTGATGATCCACCTACAAATGTGAACTGACGTTCAAAAATAAAACATTTAAAAACGGACCATTTTCCACATTTCTGAAGCATGACGTAATGGGGGGGTGTTATCTCTTTTGTCGAAAATAAGCCGTTTTTGCTCGAACATTAAATGCCTCCAAATGGTATTTAATTAACTTCCCGGGGTGAAGAAACCCTTTTTGAGAACTCAGAGTGAGTAAATTGGCCATTTTCATGCACTTTTAACCATTCCATAAATCTTGTGTTTTGGGCCCCTGGAAGCATGAAAATCACTTTAAACATGCTAATTTTAGCTCTAACACTGATGATCCACCTACAAATGTGAACTGACGTTCAAAAATAAAACGTTTGAAAACGGACCATTTTCCACATTTCTGAAGCATGACGTAATGGGGGGGTGTTATCTCTTTTGTCGAAAATCCGCCGTTTTTGCTCGAACATTAAATGCCTCCAAATGGTATTTAATTAACTTCCCGAGCCCCTGGAAGCATGAAAATCACTTTAAACATGCTAATTTTAGCTCTAACACTGATGATCCACCTACAAATGTGAACTGACGTTCAAAAATAAAACATTTGAAAACGGACCATTTTCCACATTTCTGAAGCATGACGTAATGGGGGGGTGTTATCTCTTTTGTCGAAAATCAGCCGTTTTTGCTCGAACATTAAATGCCTCCAAATGGTATTTAATTAACTTCCCGAGCCCCTGTAAGCATGAAAATCACTTTAAACATGCTAATTTTAGCTCTAACACTGATGATCCACCTACAAATGTGAACTGACGTTCAAAAATAAAACATTTGAAAACGGACCATTTTCCACATTTCTGAAGCATGACGTAATGGGGGGGTGTTATCTCTTTTGTCGAAAATCAGCCGTTTTTGCTGGAACATTAAATGCCTCCAAATGGTATTTAATTAACTTCCCGGGGTGAAGAAACCCTTTTTGAGAACTCAGAGTGAGTAAATTGGCCATTTTCATGCACTTTTAACCATTCCATAAATCTTGTATTTTGGGCCCCTGGAAGCATGAAAATCACTTTAAACATGCTAATTTTAGCTCTAACACTGATGATCCACCTACAAATGTGAACTGACGTTCAAAAATAAAACATTTGAAAACGGACCATTTTCCACATTTCTGAAGCATGACGTAATGGGGGGTGTTATCTCTTTAGTCGAAAATCAGCCGTTTTTGCTCGAATATTAAATGCCTCCAAATGGTATTTAATTAACTTCCCGAGCCCCTGGAAGCATGAAAATCACTTTAAACATGCTAATTTTAGCTCTAACACTGATGATCCACCTACAAATGTGAACTGACGTTCAAAAATAAAACATTTGAAAACGGACCATTTTCCACATTTCTGAAGCATGACGTAATGGGGGGGTGTTATCTCTTTTGTCGAAAATCAGCCGTTTTTGCTCGAACATTAAATGCCTCCAAATGGTATTTAATTAACTTCCCGAGCCCCTGGAAGCATGAAAATCACTTTAAACATGCTAATTTTAGCTCTAACACTGATGATCCACCTACAAATGTGAACTGACGTTCAAAAATAAAACATTTAAAAACGGACCATTTTCCACATTTCTGAAGCATGACGTAATGGGGGGGTGTTATCTCTTTTGTCGAAAATAAGCCGTTTTTGCTCGAACATTAAATGCCTCCAAATGGTATTTAATTAACTTCCCGGGGTGAAGAAACCCTTTTTGAGAACTCAGAGTGAGTAAATTGGCCATTTTCATGCACTTTTAACCATTCCATAAATCTTGTGTTTTGGGCCCCTGGAAGCATGAAAATCACTTTAAACATGCTAATTTTAGCTCTAACACTGATGATCCACCTACAAATGTGAACTGACGTTCAAAAATAAAACATTTGAAAACGGACCATTTTCCACATTTCTGAAGCATGACGTAATGGGGGGGTGTTATCTCTTTTGTCGAAAATCAGCCGTTTTTGCTCGAACATTAAATGCCTCCAAATGGTATTTAATTAACTTCCCGGGGTGAAGAAACCCTTTTTGAGTACTCAGAGTGAGTAAATTGGCCATTTTCATGCACTTTTAACCATTCCATAAATCTTGTGTTTTGGGCCCCTGGAAGCATGAAAATCACTTTAAACATGCCAATTTTAGCTCTAACACTGATGATCCACCTACAAATGTGAACTGACGTTCAAAAATAAAACATTTGAAAACGGACCATTTTCCACATTTCTGAAGCATGACGTAATTGGGGGGTGTTATCTCTTTTGTCGAAAATCAGCCGTTTTTGCTTGAACATTAAATGCCTCCAAATGGTATTTAATTAACTTCCCGAGCCCCTGGAAGCATGAAAATCACTTTAAACATGCTAATTTTAGCTCTAACACTGATGATCCACCTACAAATGTGAACTGACGTTCAAAAATAAAACATTTGAAAACGGACCATTTTCCACATTTCTGAAGCATGACGTAATGGGGGGGTGTTATCTCTTTTGTCGAAAATCAGCCGTTTTTGCTCGAACATTAAATGCCTCCAAATGGTATTTAATTAACTTCCCGGGGTGAAGAAACCCTTTTTGAGAACTCAGAGTGAGTAAATTGGCCATTTTCATGCACTTTTAACCATTCCATAAATCTTGTGTTTTGGGCCCCTGGAAGCATGAAAATCACTTTAAACATGCTAATTTTAGCTCTAACACTGATGATCCACCTACAAATGTGAACTAACGTTCAAAAATAAAACATTTGAAAACGGACCATTTTCCACATTTCTGAAGCATGACGTAATGGGGGGGGTGTTATCTCTTTTGTCGAAAATCAGCCGTTTTTGCTCGAACATTAAATGCCTCCAAATGGTATTTAATTAACTTCCCGGGGTGAAGAAACCCTTTTTGAGTACTCAGAGTGAGTAAATTGGCCATTTTCATGCACTTTTAACCATTCCATAAATCTTGTGTTTTGGGCCCCTGGAAGCATGAAAATCAATTTAAACATGCTAATTTTAGCTCTAACACTGATGATCCACCTACAAATGTGACCTGACGTTCAAAAATAAAACATTTGAAAACGGACCATTTTCCAAAATTTCTGAAGCATGACGTAATGGGGGGGTGTTATCTCTTTTGTCGAAAATCAGCCGTTTTTTCTCGAACATTAAATGCCTCCAAATGGTATTTAATTAACTTCCCGAGCCCCTGGAAGCATGAAAATCACTTTAAACATGCTAATTTTAGCTCTAACACTGATGATCCACCTACAAATGTGAACTGACGTTCAAAAATAAAACATTTGAAAACGGACCATTTTCCACATTTCTGAAGCATGACGTAATGGGGGGGGTGTTATCTCTTTTGTCGAAAATCAGCCGTTTTTGCTCGAACATTAAATGCCTCCAAATGGTATTTATTTCACTTCCCGAGCCCCTGGAAGCATGAAAATCACTTTAAACATGCTAATTTTAGCTCTAACACTGATGATCCACCTACAAATGTGAACTGACGTTCAAAAATAAAACATTTGAAAACGGACCATTTTCCACATTTCTGAAGCATGACGTAATGGGGGGGTGTTATCTCTTTTGTCGAAAATCAGCCGTTTTTGCTCGAACATTAAATGCCTCCAAATGGTATTTAATTAACTTCCCGGGGTGAAGAAACCCTTTTTGAGAACTCAGAGTGAGTAAATTGGCCATTTTCATGCACTTTTAACCATTCCATAAATCTTGTGTTTTGGGCCCCTGGAAGCATGAAAATCACTTTAAACATGCTAATTTTAGCTCTAACACTGATGATCCACCTACAAATGTGAACTGACGTTCAAAAATAAAACGTTTGAAAACGGACCATTTTCCACATTTCTGAAGCATGACGTAATGGGGGGGTGTTATCTCTTTTGTCGAAAATCAGCCGTTTTTGCTCGAACATTAAATGCCTCCAAATGGTATTTAATTAACTTCCCGAGCCCCTAGAAGCATGAAAATCACTTTAAACATGCTAATTTTAGCTCTAAGACTGATGATCCACCTACAAATGTGAACTGACGTTCAAAAATAAAACATTTGAAAACGGACCATTTTCCACATTTCTGAAGCATGACGTAATGGGGGGGTGTTATCTCTTTTGTCGAAAATCAGCCGTTTTTGCTGGAACATTAAATGCCTCCAAATGGTATTTAATTAACTTCCCGGGGTGAAGAAACCCTTTTTGAGAACTCAGAGTGAGTAAATTGGCCATTTTCATGCACTTTTAACCATTCCATAAATCTTGTATTTTGGGCCCCTGGAAGCATGAAAATCACTTTAAACATGCTAATTTTAGCTCTAACACTGATGATCCACCTACAAATGTGAACTGACGTTCAAAAATAAAACATTTGAAAACGGACCATTTTCCACATTTCTGAAGCATGACGTAATGGGGGGTGTTATCTCTTTAGTCGAAAATCAGCCGTTTTTGCTCGAATATTAAATGCCTCCAAATGGTATTTAATTAACTTCCCGAGCCCCTGGAAGCATGAAAATCACTTTAAACATGCTAATTTTAGCTCTAACACTGATGATCCACCTACAAATGTGAACTGACGTTCAAAAATAAAACATTTGAAAACGGACCATTTTCCACATTTCTGAAGCATGACGTAATGGGGGGGTGTTATCTCTTTTGTCGAAAATCAGCCGTTTTTGCTCGAACATTAAATGCCTCCAAATGGTATTTATTTCACTTCCCGAGCCCCTGGAAGCATGAAAATCACTTTAAACATGCTAATTTTAGCTCTAACACTGATGATCCACCTACAAATGTGAACTGACGTTCAAAAATAAAACATTTGAAAACGGACCATTTTCCACATTTCTGAAGCATGACGTAATGGGGGGGTGTTATCTCTTTTGTCGAAAATCAGCCGTTTTTGCTCGAACATTAAATGCCTCCAAATGGTATTTAATTAACTTCCCGGGGTGAAGAAACCCTTTTTGAGAACTCAGAGTGAGTAAATTGGCCATTTTCATGCACTTTTATCCATTCCATAAATCTTGTGTTTTGGGCCCCTGGAAGCATGAAAATCACTTTAAACATGCTAATTTTAGCTCTAACACTGATGATCCACCTACAAATGTGAACTGACGTTCAAAAATAAAACGTTTGAAAACGGACCATTTTCCACATTTCTGAAGCATGACGTAATGGGGGGGTGTTATCTCTTTTGTCGAAAATCAGCCGTTTTTGCTCGAACATTAAATGCCTCCAAATGGTATTTAATTAACTTCCCGAGCCCCTGGAAGCATGAAAATCACTTTAAACATGCTAATTTTAGCTCTAAGACTGATGATCCACCTACAAATGTGAACTGACGTTCAAAAATAAAACATTTGAAAACGGACCATTTTCCACATTTCTGAAGCATGACGTAATGGGGGGGTGTTATCTCTTTTGTCGAAAATCAGCCGTTTTTGCTGGAACATTAAATGCCTCCAAATGGTATTTAATTAACTTCCCGGGGTGAAGAAACCCTTTTTGAGAACTCAGAGTGAGTAAATTGGCCATTTTCATGCACTTTTAACCATTCCATAAATCTTGTATTTTGGGCCCCTGGAAGCATGAAAATCACTTTAAACATGCTAATTTTAGCTCTAACACTGATGATCCACCTACAAATGTGAACTGACGTTCAAAAATAAAACATTTGAAAACGGACCATTTTCCACATTTCTGAAGCATGACGTAATGGGGGGTGTTATCTCTTTAGTCGAAAATCAGCCGTTTTTGCTCGAATATTAAATGCCTCCAAATGGTATTTAATTAACTTCCCGAGCCCCTGGAAGCATGAAAATCACTTTAAACATGCTAATTTTAGCTCTAACACTGATGATCCACCTCCAAATGTGAACTGACGTTCAAAAATAAAACATTTGAAAACGGACCATTTTCCACATTTCTGAAGCATGACGTAATGGGGGGGGTGTTATCTCTTTTGTCGAAAATAAGCCGTTTTTGCTCGAACATTAAATGCCTCCAAATGGTATTTAATTAACTTCCCGAGCCCCTGGAAGCATGAAAATCACTTTAAACATGCTAATTTTAGCTCTAACACTGATGATCCACCTACAAATGTGAACTGACGTTCAAAAATAAAACATTTAAAAACGGACCATTTTCCACATTTCTGAAGCATGACGTAATGGGGGGGTGTTATCTCTTTTGTCGAAAATAAGCCGTTTTTGCTCGAACATTAAATGCCTCCAAATGGTATTTAAATAACTTCCCGGGGTGAAGAAACCCTTTTTGAGAACTCAGAGTGAGTAAATTGGCCATTTTCATGCACTTTTAACCATTCCATAAATCTTGTGTTTTGGGCCCCTGGAAGCATGAAAATCACTTTAAACATGCTAATTTTAGCTCTAAGACTGATGATCCACCTACAAATGTGAACTGACGTTCAAAAATAAAACATTTGAAAACGGACCATTTTCCACATTTCTGAAGCATGACGTAATGGGGGGGTGTTATCTCTTTTGTCGAAAATCAGCCGTTTTTGCTGGAACATTAAATGCCTCCAAATGGTATTTAATTAACTTCCCGGGGTGAAGAAACCCTTTTTGAGAACTCAGAGTGAGTAAATTGGCCATTTTCATGCACTTTTAACCATTCCATAAATCTTGTATTTTGGGCCCCTGGAAGCATGAAAATCACTTTAAACATGCTAATTTTAGCTCTAACACTGATGATCCACCTACAAATGTGAACTGACGTTCAAAAATAAAACATTTGAAAACGGACCATTTTCCACATTTCTGAAGCATGACGTAATGGGGGGGTGTTATCTCTTTTGTCGAAAATCAGCCGTTTTTGCTCGAACATTAAATGCCTCCAAATGGTATTTAATTAACTTCCCGAGCCCCTGGAAGCATGAAAATCACTTTCAACATGCTAATTTTAGCTCTAACACTGATGATCCACCTACAAATGTGAACTGACGTTCAAAAATAAAACATTTGAAAACGGACCATTTTCCACATTTCTGAAGCATGACGTAATGGGGGGGTGTTATCTCTTTTGTCGAAAATCAGCCGTTTTTGCTCGAACATTAAATGCCTCCAAATGGTATTTAATTAACTTCCCGGGGTGAAGAAACCCTTTTTGAGAACTCAGAGTGAGTAAATTGGCCATTTTCATGCACTTTTAACCATTCCATAAATCTTGTGTTTTGGGCCCCTGGAAGCATGAAAATCACTTTAAACATGCTAATTTTAGCTCTAACACTGATGATCCACCTACAAATGTGAACTGACGTTCAAAAATAAAACATTTGAAAACGGACCATTTTCCACATTTCTGAAGCATGACGTAATTGGGGGGTGTTATCTCTTTTGTCGAAAATCAGCCGTTTTTGCTTGAACATTAAATGCCTCCAAATGGTATTTAATTAACTTCCCGAGCCCCTGGAAGCATGAAAATCACTTTAAACATGCTAATTTTAGCTCTAACACTGATGATCCACCTACAAATGTGAACTGACGTTCAAAAATAAAACATTTGAAAACGGACCATTTTCCACATTTCTGAAGCATGACGTAATGGGGGGGTGTTATCTCTTTTGTCGAAAATCAGCCGTTTTTGCTCGAACATTAAATGCCTCCAAATGGTATTTAATTAACTTCCCGGGGTGAAGAAACCCTTTTTGAGAACTCAGAGTGAGTAAATTGGCCATTTTCATGCACTTTTAACCATTCCATAAATCTTGTGTTTTGGGCCCCTGGAAGCATGAAAATCACTTTAAACATGCTAATTTTAGCTCTAACACTGATGATCCACCTACAAATGTGAACTAACGTTCAAAAATAAAACATTTGAAAACGGACCATTTTCCACATTTCTGAAGCATGACGTAATGGGGGGGGTGTTATCTCTTTTGTCGAAAATCAACCGTTTTTGCTCGAACATTAAATGCCTCCAAATGGTATTTAATTAACTTCCCGGGGTGAAGAAACCCTTTTTGAGTACTCAGAGTGAGTAAATTGGCCATTTTCATGCACTTTTAACCATTCCATAAATCTTGTGTTTTGGGCCCCTGGAAGCATGAAAATCAATTTAAACATGCTAATTTTAGCTCTAACACTGATGATCCACCTACAAATGTGACCTGACGTTCAAAAATAAAACATTTGAAAACGGACCATTTTCCAAAATTTCTGAAGCATGACGTAATGGGGGGGTGTTATCTCTTTTGTCGAAAATCAGCCGTTTTTTCTCGAACATTAAATGCCTCCAAATGGTATTTAATTAACTTCCCGAGCCCCTGGAAGCATGAAAATCACTTTAAACATGCTAATTTTAGCTCTAACACTGATGATCCACCTACAAATGTGAACTGACGTTCAAAAATAAAACATTTGAAAACGGACCATTTTCCACATTTCTGAAGCATGACGTAATGGGGGGGGTGTTATCTCTTTTGTCGAAAATCAGCCGTTTTTGCTCGAACATTAAATGCCTCCAAATGGTATTTATTTCACTTCCCGAGCCCCTGGAAGCATGAAAATCACTTTAAACATGCTAATTTTAGCTCTAACACTGATGATCCACCTACAAATGTGAACTGACGTTCAAAAATAAAACATTTGAAAACGGACCATTTTCCACATTTCTGAAGCATGACGTAATGGGGGGGTGTTATCTCTTTTGTCGAAAATCAGCCGTTTTTGCTCGAACATTAAATGCCTCCAAATGGTATTTAATTAACTTCCCGGGGTGAAGAAACCCTTTTTGAGAACTCAGAGTGAGTAAATTGGCCATTTTCATGCACTTTTAACCATTCCATAAATCTTGTGTTTTGGGCCCCTGGAAGCATGAAAATCACTTTAAACATGCTAATTTTAGCTCTAACACTGATGATCCACCTACAAATGTGAACTGACGTTCAAAAATAAAACGTTTGAAAACGGACCATTTTCCACATTTCTGAAGCATGACGTAATGGGGGGGTGTTATCTCTTTTGTCGAAAATCAGCCGTTTTTGCTCGAACATTAAATGCCTCCAAATGGTATTTAATTAACTTCCCGAGCCCCTGGAAGCATGAAAATCACTTTAAACATGCTAATTTTAGCTCTAAGACTGATGATCCACCTACAAATGTGAACTGACGTTCAAAAATAAAACATTTGAAAACGGACCATTTTCCACATTTCTGAAGCATGACGTAATGGGGGGGTGTTATCTCTTTTGTCGAAAATCAGCCGTTTTTGCTGGAACATTAAATGCCTCCAAATGGTATTTAATTAACTTCCCGGGGTGAAGAAACCCTTTTTGAGAACTCAGAGTGAGTAAATTGGCCATTTTCATGCACTTTTAACCATTCCATAAATCTTGTATTTTGGGCCCCTGGAAGCATGAAAATCACTTTAAACATGCTAATTTTAGCTCTAACACTGATGATCCACTTACAAATGTGAACTGACGTTCAAAAATAAAACATTTGAAAACGGACCATTTTCCACATTTCTGAAGCATGACGTAATGGGGGGTGTTATCTCTTTAGTCGAAAATCAGCCGTTTTTGCTCGAATATTAAATGCCTCCAAATGGTATTTAATTAACTTCCCGAGCCCCTGGAAGCATGAAAATCACTTTAAACATGCTAATTTTAGCTCTAACACTGATGATCCACCTACAAATGTGAACTGACGTTCAAAAATAAAACATTTGAAAACGGACCATTTTCCACATTTCTGAAGCATGACGTAATGGGGGGGTGTTATCTCTTTTGTCGAAAATCAGCCGTTTTTGCTCGAACATTAAATGCCTCCAAATGGTATTTATTTCACTTCCCGAGCCCCTGGAAGCATGAAAATCACTTTAAACATGCTAATTTTAGCTCTAACACTGATGATCCACCTACAAATGTGAACTGACGTTCAAAAATAAAACATTTGAAAACGGACCATTTTCCACATTTCTGAAGCATGACGTAATGGGGGGGTGTTATCTCTTTTGTCGAAAATCAGCCGTTTTTGCTCGAACATTAAATGCCTCCAAATGGTATTTAATTAACTTCCCGGGGTGAAGAAACCCTTTTTGAGAACTCAGAGTGAGTAAATTGGCCATTTTCATGCACTTTTAACCATTCCATAAATCTTGTGTTTTGGGCCCCTGGAAGCATGAAAATCACTTTAAACATGCTAATTTTAGCTCTAACACTGATGATCCACCTACAAATGTGAACTGACGTTCAAAAATAAAACGTTTGAAAACGGACCATTTTCCACATTTCTGAAGCATCACGTAATGGGGGGTGTTATCTCTTTTGTCGAAAATCAGCCGTTTTTGCTCGAACATTAAATGCCTCCAAATGGTATTTAATTAACTTCCCGAGCCCCTGGAAGCATGAAAATCACTTTAAACATGCTAATTTTAGCTCTAAGACTGATGATCCACCTACAAATGTGAACTGACGTTCAAAAATAAAACATTTGAAAACGGACCATTTTCCACATTTCTGAAGCATGACGTAATGGGGGGGTGTTATCTCTTTTGTCGAAAATCAGCCGTTTTTGCTGGAACATTAAATGCCTCCAAATGGTATTTAATTAACTTCCCGGGGTGAAGAAACCCTTTTTGAGAACTCAGAGTGAGTAAATTGGCCATTTTCATGCACTTTTAACCATTCCATAAATCTTGTATTTTGGGCCCCTGGAAGCATGAAAATCACTTTAAACATGCTAATTTTAGCTCTAACACTGATGATCCACCTACAAATGTGAACTGACGTTCAAAAATAAAACATTTGAAAACGGACCATTTTCCACATTTCTGAAGCATGACGTAATGGGGGGTGTTATCTCTTTAGTCGAAAATCAGCCGTTTTTGCTCGAATATTAAATGCCTCCAAATGGTATTTAATTAACTTCCCGAGCCCCTGGAAGCATGAAAATCACTTTAAACATGCTAATTTTAGCTCTAACACTGATGATCCACCTACAAATGTGAACTGACGTTCAAAAATAAAACATTTGAAAACGGACCATTTTCCACATTTCTGAAGCATGACGTAATGGGGGGGTGTTATCTCTTTTGTCGAAAATCAGCCATTTTTGCTCGAACATTAAATGCCTCCAAATGGTATTTATTTCACTTCCCGAGCCCCTGGAAGCATGAAAATCACTTTAAACATGCTAATTTTAGCTCTAACACTGATGATCCACCTACAAATGTGAACTGACGTTCAAAAATAAAACATTTGAAAACGGACCATTTTCCACATTTCTGAAGCATGACGTAATGGGGGGGTGTTATCTCTTTTGTCGAAAATCAGCCGTTTTTGCTCGAACATTAAATGCCTCCAAATGGTATTTAATTAACTTCCCGGGGTGAAGAAACCCTTTTTGAGAACTCAGAGTGAGTAAATTGGCCATTTTTTTGCACTTTTAACCATTCCATAAATCTTGTGTTTTGGGCCCCTGGAAGCATGAAAATCACTTTAAACATGCTAATTTTAGCTCTAACACTGATGATCCACCTACAAATGTGAACTGACGTTCAAAAATAAAACGTTTGAAAACGGACCATTTTCCACATTTCTGAAGCATCACGTAATGGGGGGTGTTATCTCTTTTGTCGAAAATCAGCCGTTTTTGCTCGAACATTAAATGCCTCCAAATGGTATTTAATTAACTTCCCGAGCCCCTGGAAGCATGAAAATCACTTTAAACATGCTAATTTTAGCTCTAAGACTGATGATCCACCTACAAATGTGAACTGACGTTCAAAAATAAAACATTTGAAAACGGACCATTTTCCACATTTCTGAAGCATGACGTAATGGGGGGGTGTTATCTCTTTTGTCGAAAATCAGCCGTTTTTGCTGGAACATTAAATGCCTCCAAATGGTATTTAATTAACTTCCCGGGGTGAAGAAACCCTTTTTGAGAACTCAGAGTGAGTAAATTGGCCATTTTCATGCACTTTTAACCATTCCATAAATCTTGTATTTTGGGCCCCTGGAAGCATGAAAATCACTTTAAACATGCTAATTTTAGCTCTAGCACTGATGATCCACCTACAAATGTGAACTGACGTTCAAAAATAAAACATTTGAAAACGGACCATTTTCCACATTTCTGAAGCATGACGTAATGGGGGGTGTTATCTCTTTAGTCGAAAATCAGCCGTTTTTGCTCGAATATTAAATGCCTCCAAATGGTATTTAATTAACTTCCCGAGCCCCTGGAAGCATGAAAATCACTTTAAACATGCTAATTTTAGCTCTAACACTGATGATCCACCTACAAATGTGAACTGACGTTCAAAAATAAAACATTTGAAAACGGACCATTTTCCACATTTCTGAAGCATGACGTAATGGGGGGGGTGTTATCTCTTTTGTCAAAAATCAGCCGTTTTTGCTCGAACATTAAATGCCTCCAAATGGTATTTAATTAACTTCCCGAGCCCCTGGAAGCATGAAAATCACTTTAAACATGCTAATTTTAGCTCTAACACTGATGATCCACCTACAAATGTGAACTGACGTTCAAAAATAAAACATTTAAAAACGGACCATTTTCCACATTTCTGAAGCATGACGTAATGGGGGGGTGTTATCTCTTTTGTCGAAAATAAGCCGTTTTTGCTCGAACATTAAATGCCTCCAAATGGTATTTAATTACCTTCCCGGGGTGAAGAAACCCTTTTTGAGAACTCAGAGTGAGTAAATTGGCCATTTTCATGCACTTTTAACCATTCCATAAATCTTGTGTTTTGGGCCCCTGGAAGCATGAAAATCACTTTAAACATGCTAATTTTAGCTCTAAGACTGATGATCCACCTACAAATGTGAACTGACGTTCAAAAATAAAACATTTGAAAACGGACCATTTTCCACATTTCTGAAGCATGACGTAATGGGGGGGTGTTATCTCTTTTGTCGAAAATCAGCCGTTTTTGCTGGAACATTAAATGCCTCCAAATGGTATTTAATTAACTTCCCGGGGTGAAGAAACCCTTTTTGAGAACTCAGAGTGAGTGAATTGGCCATTTTCATGCACTTTTAACCATTCCATAAATCTTGTATTTTGGGCCCCTGGAAGCATGAAAATCACTTTAAACATGCTAATTTTAGCTCTAACACTGATGATCCACCTACAAATGTGAACTGACGTTCAAAAATAAAACATTTGAAAACGGACCATTTTCCACATTTCTGAAGCATGACGTAATGGGGGGGTGTTATCTCTTTTGTCGAAAATCAGCCGTTTTTGCTCGAACATTAAATGCCTCCAAATGGTATTTAATTAACTTCCCGAGTCCCTGGAAGCATGAAAATCACTTTCAACATGCTAATTTTAGCTCTAACACTGATGATCCACCTACAAATGTGAACTGACGTTCAAAAATAAAACATTTGAAAACGGACCATTTTCCACATTTCTGAAGCATGACGTAATGGGGGGGTGTTATCTCTTTTGTCGAAAATCAGCCGTTTTTGCTCGAACATTAAATGCCTCCAAATGGTATTTAATTAACTTCCCGGGGTGAAGAAACCCTTTTTGAGAACTCAGAGTGAGTAAATTGGCCATTTTCATGCACTTTTAACCATTCCATAAATCTTGTGTTTTGGGCCCCTGGAAGCATGAAAATCACTTTAAACATGCTAATTTTAGCTCTAACACTGATGATCCACCTACAAATGTGAACTGACGTTCAAAAATAAAACATTTGAAAACTGACCATTTTCCACATTTCTGAAGCATGACGTAATGGGGGGGGGGTGTTATCTCTTTTGTCGAAAATCAGCCGTTTTTGCTCGAACATTAAATGCCTCCAAATGGTATTTAATTAACTTCCCGTGCCCCTGGAAGCATGAAAATCACTTTAAACATGCTAATTTTAGCTCTAACACTGATGATCCACCTACAAATGTGAACTGACGTTCAAAAATAAAACATTTGAAAACGGACCATTTTCCACATTTCTGAAGCATGACGTAATGGGGGGTGTTATCTCTTTTGTCGAAAATCAGCCGTTTTTGCTCGAACATTAAATGCCTCCAAATGGTATTTAATTAACTTCCCGAGCCCCTGGAAGCATGAAAATCACTTTAAACATGCTAATTTTAGCTCTAACACTGATGATCCACCTACAAATGTGAACTGACGTTCAAAAATAAAACATTTGAAAACGGACCATTTTCCACATTTCTGAAGCATGACGTAATGGGGGGGTGTTATCTCTTTTGTCGAAAATCAGCCGTTTTTGCTCAAACATTAAATGCCTCCAAATGGTATTTAATTAACTTCCCGAGCCCCTGGAAGCATGAAAATCACTTTAAACATGCTAATTTTAGCTCTAACACTGATGATCCACCTACAAATGTGAACTGACGTTCAAAAATAAAACATTTGAAAACGGACCATTTTCCACATTTCTGAAGCATGACGTAATGGGGGGGTGTTATCTCTTTTGTCGAAAATCAGCCGTTTTTGCTCGAACATTAAATGCCTTCAAATGGTATTTAATTAACTTCCCGAGCCCCTGGAAGCATGAAAATCACTTTAAACATGCTAATTTTAGCTCTAACACTGATGATCCACCTACAAATGTGAACTGACGTTCAAAAATAAAACATTTGGAAACGGACCATTTTCCACATTTCTGAAGCATGACGTAATGGGGGGGTGTTATCTCTTTTGTCGAAAATCAGCCGTTTTTGCTCGAACATTAAATGCCTCCAAATGGTATTTAATTAACTTCCCGAGCCCCTGGAAGCATGAAAATCACTTTAAACATGCTAATTTTAGCTCTAACACTGATGATCCACCTACAAATGTGAACTGACGTTCAAAAATAAAACATTTGAAAAAGGACCATTTTCCACATTTCTGAAGCATGACGTAATGGGGGGTGTTATCTCTTTAGTCGAAAATCAGCCGTTTTTGCTCGAATATTAAATGCCTCCAAATGGTATGTAATTAACTTCCCGAGCCCCTGGAAGCATGAAAATCACTTTAAACATGCTAATTTTAGCTCTAACACTGATGATCCACCTACAAATGTGAACTGACGTTCAAAAATAAAACATTTGAAAACGGACCATTTTCCACATTTCTGAAGCATGACGTAATGGGGGGGTGTTATCTCTTTTGTCGAAAATCAGCCGTTTTTGCTCGAACATTAAATGCCTCCAAATGGTATTTAATTAACTTCCCGAGCCCCTGGAAGCATGAAAATCACTTTAAACATGCTAATTTTAGCTCTAACACTGATGATCCACCTACAAATGTGAACTGACGTTCAAAAATAAAACATTTAAAAACGGACCATTTTCCACATTTCTGAAGCATGACGTAATGGGGGGGTGTTATCTCTTTTGTCGAAAATAAGCCGTTTTTGCTCGAACATTAAATGCCTCCAAATGGTATTTAATTAACTTCCCGGGGTGAAGAAACCCTTTTTGAGAACTCAGAGTGAGTAAATTGGCCATTTTCATGCACTTTTAACCATTCCATAAATCTTGTGTTTTGGGCCCCTGGAAGCATGAAAATCACTTTAAACATGCTAATTTTAGCTCTAACACTGATGATCCACCTACAAATGTGAACTGACGTTCAAAAATAAAACATTTGAAAACGGACCATTTTCCACATTTCTGAAGCATGACGTAATGGGGGGGTGTTATCTCTTTTGTCGAAAATCAGCCGTTTTTGCTCGAACATTAAATGCCTCCAAATGGTATTTAATTAACTTCCCGAGCCCCTGGAAGCATGAAAATCACTTTAAACATGCTAATTTTAGCTCTAACACTGATGATCCACCTACAAATGTGAACTGACGTTCAAAAATAAAACATTTGAAAACGGACCATTTTCCACATTTCTGAAGCATGACGTAATGGGGGGGTGTTATCTCTTTTGTCGAAAATCAGCCGTTTTTGCTCGAACATTAAATGCCTCCAAATGGTATTTAATTAACTTCCCGAGCCCCTGGAAGCATGAAAATCACTTTAAACATGCTAATTTTAGCTCTAACACTGATGATCCACCTACAAATGTGAACTGACGTTCAAAAATAAAACATTTGAAAACGGACCATTTTCCACATTTCTGAAGCATGACGTAATGGGGGGGTGTTATCTCTTTTGTCGAAAATCAGCCGTTTTTGCTCGAACATTAAATGCCTCCAAATGGTATTTAATTAACTTCCCGAGCCCCTGGAAGCATGAAAATCACTTTAAACATGCTAATTTTAGCTCTAACACTGATGATCCACCTACAAATGTGAACTGACGTTCAAAAATAAAACATTTGAAAACGGACCATTTTCCACATTTCTGAAGCATGACGTAATGGGGGGGTGTTATCTCTTTTGTCGAAAATCAGCCGTTTTTGCTCGAACATTAAATGCCTCCAAATGGTATTTAATTAACTTCCCGAGCCCCTGGAAGCATGAAAATCACTTTAAACATGCTAATTTTAGCTCTAACACTGATGATCCACCTACAAATGTGAACTGACGTTCAAAAATAAAACATTTGAAAACGGACCATTTTCCACATTTCTGAAGCATGACGTAATGGGGGGGTGTTATCTCTTTTGTCAAAAATCAGACGTTTTTGCTCGAACATTAAATGCCTCCAAATGGTATTTAATTAACTTCCCGAGCCCCTGGAAGCATGAAAATCACTTTAAACATGCTAATTTTAGCTCTAAGACTGATGATCCACCTACAAATGTGAACTGACGTTCAAAAATAAAACATTTGAAAACGGACCATTTTCCACATTTCTGAAGCATGACGTAATGGGGGGGTGTTATCTCTTTTGTCGAAAATCAGCCGTTTTTGCTGGAACATTAAATGCCTCCAAATGGTATTTAATTAACTTCCCGGGGTGAAGAAACCCTTTTTGAGAACTCAGAGTGAGTAAATTGGCCATTTTCATGCACTTTTAACCATTCCATAAATCTTGTATTTTGGGCCCCTGGAAGCATGAAAATCACTTTAAACATGCTAATTTTAGCTCTAACACTGATGATCCACCTACAAATGTGAACTGACGTTCAAAAATAAAACATTTGAAAACGGACCATTTTCCACATTTCTGAAGCATGACGTAATGGGGGGTGTTATCTCTTTAGTCGAAAATCAGCCGTTTTTGCTCGAATATTAAATGCCTCCAAATGGTATTTAATTAACTTCCCGAGCCCCTGGAAGCATGAAAATCACTTTAAACATGCTAATTTTAGCTCTAACACTGATGATCCACCTACAAATGTGAACTGACGTTCAAAAATAAAACATTTGAAAACGGACCATTTTCCACATTTCTGAAGCATGACGTAATGGGGGGGTGTTATCTCTTTTGTCGAAAATCAGCCGTTTTTGCTCGAACATTAAATGCCTCCAAATGGTATTTAATTAACTTCCCGAGCCCCTGGAAGCATGAAAATCACTTTAAACATGCTAATTTTAGCTCTAACACTGATGATCCACCTACAAATGTGAACTGACGTTCAAAAATAAAACATTTAAAAACGGACCATTTTCCACATTTCTGAAGCATGACGTAATGGGGGGGTGTTATCTCTTTTGTCGAAAATAAGCCGTTTTTGCTCGAACATTAAATGCCTCCAAATGGTATTTAATTAACTTCCCGGGGTGAAGAAACCCTTTTTGAGAACTCAGAGTGAGTAAATTGGCCATTTTCATGCACTTTTAACCATTCCATAAATCTTGTGTTTTGGGCCCCTGGAAGCATGAAAATCACTTTAAACATGCTAATTTTAGCTCTAACACTGATGATCCACCTACAAATGTGAACTGACGTTCAAAAATAAAACATTTGAAAACGGACCATTTTCCACATTTCTGAAGCATGACGTAATGGGGGGGTGTTATCTCTTTTGTCGAAAATCAGCAGTTTTTGCTCGAACATTAAATGCCTCCAAATGGTATTTAATTAACTTCCCGGGGTGAAGAAACCCTTTTTGAGTACTCAGAGTGAGTAAATTGGCCATTTTCATGCACTTTTAACCATTCCATAAATCTTGTGTTTTGGGCCCCTGGAAGCATGAAAATCACTTTAAACATGCTAATTTTAGCTCTAACACTGATGATCCACCTACAAATGTGAACTGACGTTCAAAAATAAAACATTTGAAAACGGACCATTTTCCACATTTCTGAAGCATGACGTAATTGGGGGGTGTTATCTCTTTTGTCGAAAATCAGCCGTTTTTGCTTGAACATTAAATGCCTCCAAATGGTATTTAATTAACTTCCCGAGCCCCTGGAAGCATGAAAATCACTTTAAACATGCTAATTTTAGCTCTAACACTGATGATCCACCTACAAATGTGAACTGACGTTCAAAAATAAAACATTTGAAAACGGACCATTTTCCACATTTCTGAAGCATGACGTAATGGGGGGGTGTTATCTCTTTTGTCGAAAATCAGCCGTTTTTGCTCGAACATTAAATGCCTCCAAATGGTATTTAATTAACTTCCCGGGGTGAAGAAACCCTTTTTGAGAACTCAGAGTGAGTAAATTGGCCATTTTCATGCACTTTTAACCATTCCATAAATCTTGTGTTTTGGGCCCCTGGAAGCATGAAAATCACTTTAAACATGCTAATTTTAGCTCTAACACTGATGATCCACCTACAAATGTGAACTAACGTTCAAAAATAAAAGATTTGAAAACGGACCATTTTCCACATTTCTGAAGCATGACGTAATGGGGGGGGTGTTATCTCTTTTGTCGAAAATCAGCCGTTTTTGCTCGAACATTAAATGCCTCCAAATGGTATTTAATTAACTTCCCGGGGTGAAGAAACCCTTTTTGAGTACTCAGAGTGAGTAAATTGGCCATTTTCATGCACTTTTAACCATTCCATAAATCTTGTGTTTTGGGCCCCTGGAAGCATGAAAATCAATTTAAACATGCTAATTTTAGCTCTAACACTGATGATCCACCTACAAATGTGACCTGACGTTCAAAAATAAAACATTTGAAAACGGACCATTTTCCAAATTTCTGAAGCATGACGTAATGGGGGGGTGTTATCTCTTTTGTCGAAAATCAGCCGTTTTTTCTCGAACAATAAATGCCTCCAAATGGTATTTAATTAACTTCCCGAGCCCCTGGAAGCATGAAAATCACTTTAAACATGCTAATTTTAGCTCTAACACTGATGGTCCACCTACAAATGTGAACTGACGTTCAAAAATAAAACATTTGAAAACAGACCATTTTCCACATTTCTGAAGCATGACGTAATGGGGGGGGGTGTTATCTCTTTTGTCGAAAATCAGCCGTTTTTGCTCGAACATTAAATGCCTCCAAATGGTATTTATTTCACTTCCCGAGCCCCTGGAAGCATGAAAATCACTTTAAACATGCTAATTTTAGCTCTAACACTGATGATCCACCTACAAATGTGAACTGACGTTCAAAAATAAAACATTTGAAAACGGACCATTTTCCACATTTCTGAAGCATGACGTAATGGGGGGGTGTTATCTCTTTTGTCGAAAATCAGCCGTTTTTGCTCGAACATTAAATGCCTCCAAATGGTATTTAATTAACTTCCCGGGGTGAAGAAACCCTTTTTGAGAACTCAGAGTGAGTAAATTGGCCATTTTCATGCACTTTTAACCATTCCATAAATCTTGTGTTTTGGGCCCCTGGAAGCATGAAAATCACTTTAAACATGCTAATTTTAGCTCTAACACTGATGATCCACCTACAAATGTGAACTGACGTTCAAAAATAAAACGTTTGAAAACGGACCATTTTCCACATTTCTGAAGCATGACGTAATGGGGGGGTGTTATCTCTTTTGTCGAAAATCAGCCGTTTTTGCTCGAACATTAAATGCCTCCAAATGGTATTTAATTAACTTCCCGAGCCCCTGGAAGCATGAAAATCACTTTAAACATGCTAATTTTAGCTCTAACACTGATGATCCACCTACAAATGTGAACTGACGTTCAAAAATAAAACATTTGAAAACGGACCATTTTCCACATTTCTGAAGCATGACGTAATGGGGGGGTGTTATCTCTTTTGTCGAAAATCAGCAGTTTTTGCTCGAACATTAAATGCCTCCAAATGGTATTTAATTAACTTCCCGAGCCCCTGGAAGCATGAAAATCACTTTAAACATGCTAATTTTAGCTCTAACACTGATGATCCACCTACAAATGTGAACTGACGTTCAAAAATAAAACATTTGAAAACGGACCATTTTCCACATTTCTGAAGCATGACGTAATGGGGGGGTGTTATCTCTTTTGTCGAAAATCAGCCGTTTTTGCTCGAACATTAAATGCCTCCAAATGGTATTTAATTAACTTCCCGAGCCCCTGTAAGCATGAAAATCACTTTAAACATGCTAATTTTAGCTCTAAGACTGATGATCCACCTACAAATGTGAACTGACGTTCAAAAATAAAACATTTGAAAACGGACCATTTTCCACATTTCTGAAGCATGACGTAATGGGGGGGTGTTATCTCTTTTGTCGAAAATCAGCCATTTTTGCTGGAACATTAAATGCCTCCAAATGGTATTTAATTAACTTCCCGGGGTAAAGAAACCCTTTTTGAGAACTCAGAGTGAGTAAATTGGCCATTTTCATGCACTTTTAACCATTCCATAAATCTTGTATTTTGGGCCCCTGGAAGCATGAAAATCACTTTAAACATGCTAATTTTAGCTCTAACACTGATGATCCACCTACAAATGTGAACTGACGTTCAAAAATAAAACATTTGAAAACTTACCATTTTCCACATTTCTGAAGCATGACGTAATGGGGGGGTGTTATCTCTTTTGTCGAAAATCAGCCGTTTTTGCTCGAACATTAAATGCCTCCAAATGGTATTTAATTAACTTCCCGAGCCCCTGGAAGCATGAAAATCACTTTAAACATGCTAATTTTAGCTCTAACACTGATGATCCACCTACAAATGTGAACTGACGTTCAAAAATAAAACATTTGAAAACTGACCATTTTCCACATTTCTGAAGCATGACGTAATGGGGGGGTGTTATCTCTTTTGTCGAAAATCAGCCGTTTTTGCTCGAACATTAAATGCCTCCAAATGGTATTTAATTAACTTCCCGTGCCCCTGGAAGCATGAAAATCACTTTAAACATGCTAATTTTAGCTCTAACACTGATGATCCACCTACAAATGTGAACTGACGTTCAAAAATAAAACATTTGAAAACGGACCATTTTCCACATTTCTGAAGCATGACGTAATGGGGGGGTGTTATCTCTTTTGTCGAAAATCAGCCGTTTTTGCTCGAACATTAAATGCCTTCAAATGGTATTTAATTAACTTCCCGAGCCCCTGGAAGCATGAAAATCACTTTAAACATGCTAATTTTAGCTCTAACACTGATGATCCACCTACAAATGTGAACTGACGTTCAAAAATAAAACATTTGGAAACGGACCATTTTCCACATTTCTGAAGCATGACGTAATGGGGGGGTGTTATCTCTTTTGTCGAAAATCAGCCGTTTTTGCTCGAACATTAAATGCCTCCAAATGGTATTTAATTAACTTCCCGAGCCCCTGGAAGCATGAAAATCACTTTAAACATGCTAATTTTAGCTCTAACACTGATGATCCACCTACAAATGTGAACTGACGTTCAAAAATAAAACATTTGAAAACGGACCATTTTCCACATTTCTGAAGCATGACGTAATGGGGGGTGTTATCTCTTTAGTCGAAAATCAGCCGTTTTTGCTCGAATATTAAATGCCTCCAAATGGTATTTAATTAACTTCCCGAGCCCCTGGAAGCATGAAAATCACTTTAAACATGCTAATTTTAGCTCTAACACTGATGATCCACCTACAAATGTGAACTGACGTTCAAAAATAAAACATTTGAAAACGGACCATTTTCCACATTTCTGAAGCATGACGTAATGGGGGGGTGTTATCTCTTTTGTCGAAAATCAGCCGTTTTTGCTCGAACATTAAATGCCTCCAAATGGTATTTAATTACCTTCCCGAGCCCCTGGAAGCATGAAAATCACTTTAAACATGCTAATTTTAGCTCTAACACTGATGATCCACCTACAAATGTGACCTGACGTTCAAAAATAAAACATTTAAAAACGGACCATTTTCCACATTTCTGAAGCATGACGTAATGGGGGGGTGTTATCTCTTTTGTCGAAAATAAGCCGTTTTTGCTCGAACATTAAATGCCTCCAAATGGTATTTAATTAACTTCCCGGGGTGAAGAAACCCTTTTTGAGAACTCAGAGTGAGTAAATTGGCCATTTTCATGCACTTTTAACCATTCCATAAATCTTGTGTTTTGGGCCCCTGGAAGCATGAAAATCACTTTAAACATGCTAATTTTAGCTCTAACACTGATGATCCACCTACAAATGTGAACTGACGTTCAAAAATAAAACATTTGAAAACGGACCATTTTCCACATTTCTGAAGCATGACGTAATGGGGGGGTGTTATCTCTTTTGTCGAAAATCAGCCGTTTTTGCTCGAACATTAAATGCCTCCAAATGGTATTTAATTAACTTCCCGAGCCCCTGGAAGCATGAAAATCACTTTAAACATGCTAATTTTAGCTCTAACACTGATGATCCACCTACAAATGTGAACTGACGTTCAAAAATAAAACATTTGAAAACGGACCATTTTCCACATTTCTGAAGCATGACGTAATGGGGGGGTGTTATCTCTTTTGTCGAAAATCAGCCGTTTTTGCTCGAACATTAAATGCCTCCAAATGGTATTTAATTAACTTCCCGAGCCCCTGGAAGCATGAAAATCACTTTAAACATGCTAATTTTAGCTCTAACACTGATGATCCACCTACAAATGTGAACTGACGTTCAAAAATAAAACATTTGAAAACGGACCATTTTCCACATTTCTGAAGCATGACGTAATGGGGGGGTGTTATCTCTTTTGTCGAAAATCAGCCGTTTTTGCTCGAACATTAAATGCCTCCAAATGGTATTTAATTAACTTCCCGAGCCCCTGGAAGCATGAAAATCACTTTAAACATGCTAATTTTAGCTCTAACACTGATGATCCACCTACAAATGTGAACTGACGTTCAAAAATAAAACATTTGAAAACGGACCATTTTCCACATTTCTGAAGCATGACGTAATGGGGGGGTGTTATCTCTTTTGTCGAAAATCAGCCGTTTTTGCTCGAACATTAAATGCCTCCAAATGGTATTTAATTCACTTCCCGAGCCCCTGGAAGCATGAAAATCACTTTAAACATGCTAATTTTAGCTCTAAGACTGATGATCCACCTACAAATGTGAACTGACGTTCAAAAATAAAACATTTGAAAACGGACCATTTTCAACATTTCTGAAGCATGACGTAATGGGGGGGGTGTTATCTCTTTTGTCGAAAATCAGCCGTTTTTGCTGGAACATTAAATGCCTCCAAATGGTATTTAATTAACTTCCCGGGGTGAAGAAACCCTTTTTGAGAACTCAGAGTGAGTAAATTGGCCATTTTCATGCACTTTTAACCATTCCATAAATCTTGTATTTTGGGCCCCTGGAAGCATGAAAATCACTTTAAACATGCTAATTTTAGCTCTAACACTGATGATCCACCTACAAATGTGAACTGACGTTCAAAAATAAAACATTTGAAAACGGACCATTTTCCACATTTCTGAAGCATGACGTAATGGGGGGTGTTATCTCTTTAGTCGAAAATCAGCCGTTTTTGCTCGAATATTAAATGCCTCCAAATGGTATTTAATTAACTTCCCGAGCCCCTGGAAGCATGAAAATCACTTTAAACATGCTAATTTTAGCTCTAACACTGATGATCCACCTACAAATGTGAACTGACGTTCAAAAATAAAACATTTGAAAACGGACCATTTTCCACATTTCTGAAGCATGACGTAATGGGGGGGTGTTATCTCTTTTGTCGAAAATCAGCCGTTTTTGCTCGAACATTAAATGCCTCCAAATGGTATTTAATTAACTTCCCGAGCCCCTGGAAGCATGAAAATCACTTTAAACATGCTAATTTTAGCTCTAACACTGATGATCCACCTACAAATGTGAACTGACGTTCAAAAATAAAACATTTAAAAACGGACCATTTTCCACATTTCTGAAGCATGACGTAATGGGGGGGTGTTATCTCTTTTGTCGAAAATAAGCCGTTTTTGCTCGAACATTAAATGCCTCCAAATGGTATTTAATTAACTTCCCGGGGTGAAGAAACCCTTTTTGAGAACTCAGAGTGAGTAAATTGGCCATTTTCATGCACTTTTAACCATTCCATAAATCTTGTGTTTTGGGCCCCTGGAAGCATGAAAATCACTTTAAACATGCTAATTTTAGCTCTAACACTGATGATCCACCTACAAATGTGAACTGACGTTCAAAAATAAAACATTTGAAAACTGACCATTTTCCACATTTCTGAAGCATGACGTAATGGGGGGGTGTTATCTCTTTTGTCGAAAATCAGCCGTTTTTGCTCGAACATTAAATGCCTCCAAATGGTATTTAATTAACTTCCCGGGGTGAAGAAACCCTTTTTGAGTACTCAGAGTGAGTAAATTGGCCATTTTCATGCACTTTTAACCATTCCATAAATCTTGTGTTTTGGGCCCCTGGAAGCATGAAAATCACTTTAAACATGCTAATTTTAGCTCTAACACTGATGATCCACCTACAAATGTGAACTGACGTTCAAAAATAAAACATTTGAAAACGGACCATTTTCCACATTTCTGAAGCATGACGTAATTGGGGGGTGTTATCTCTTTTGTCGAAAATCAGCCGTTTTTGCTTGAACATTAAATGCCTCCAAATGGTATTTAATTAACTTCCCGAGCCCCTGGAAGCATGAAAATCACTTTAAACATGCTAATTTTAGCTCTAACACTGATGATCCACCTACAAATGTGAACTGACGTTCAAAAATAAAACATTTGAAAACGGACCATTTTCCACATTTCTGAAGCATGACGTAATGGGGGGGTGTTATCTCTTTTGTCGAAAATCAGCCGTTTTTGCTCGAACATTAAATGCCTCCAAATGGTATTTAATTAACTTCCCGGGGTGAAGAAACCCTTTTTGAGAACTCAGAGTGAGTAAATTGGCCATTTTCATGCACTTTTAACCATTCCATAAATCTTGTGTTTTGGGCCCCTGGAAGCATGAAAATCACTTTAAACATGCTAATTTTAGCTCTAACACTGATGATCCACCTACAAATGTGAACTAACGTTCAAAAATAAAACATTTGAAAACGGACCATTTTCCACATTTCTGAAGCATGACGTAATGGGGGGGGTGTTATCTCTTTTGTCGAAAATCAGCCGTTTTTGCTCGAACATTAAATGCCTCCAAATGGTATTTAATTAACTTCCCGGGGTGAAGAAACCCTTTTTGAGTACTCAGAGTGAGTAAATTGGCCATTTTCATGCACTTTTAACCATTCCATAAATCTTGTGTTTTGGGCCCCTGGAAGCATGAAAATCAATTTAAACATGCTAATTTTAGCTCTAACACTGATGATCCACCTACAAATGTGACCTGACGTTCAAAAATAAAACATTTGAAAACGGACCATTTTCCAAATTTCTGAAGCATGACGTAATGGGGGGGTGTTATCTCTTTTGTCGAAAATCAGCCGTTTTTTATCGAACAATAAATGCCTCCAAATGGTATTTAATTAACTTCCCGAGCCCCTGGAAGCATGAAAATCACTTTAAACATGCTAATTTTAGCTCTAACACTGATGATCCACCTACAAATGTGAACTGACGTTCAAAAATAAAACATTTGAAAACGGACCATTTTCCACATTTCTGAAGCATGACGTAATGGGGGGGGTGTTATCTCTTTTGTCGAAAATCAGCCGTTTTTGCTCGAACATTAAATGCCTCCAAATGGTATTTATTTCACTTCCCGAGCCCCTGGAAGCATGAAAATCACTTTAAACATGCTAATTTTAGCTCTAACACTGATGATCCACCTACAAATGTGAACTGACGTTCAAAAATAAAACATTTGAAAACGGACCATTTTCCACATTTCTGAAGCATGACGTAATGGGGGGGTGTTATCTCTTTTGTCGAAAATCAGCCGTTTTTGCTCGAACATTAAATGCCTCCAAATGGTATTTAATTAACTTCCCGGGGTGAAGAAACCCTTTTTGAGAACTCAGAGTGAGTAAATTGGCCATTTTCATGCACTTTTAACCATTCCATAAATCTTGTGTTTTGGGCCCCTGGAAGCATGAAAATCACTTTAAACATGCTAATTTTAGCTCTAACACTGATGATCCACCTACAAATGTGAACTGACGTTCAAAAATAAAACGTTTGAAAACGGACCATTTTCCACATTTCTGAAGCATGACGTAATGGGGGGGTGTTATCTCTTTTGTCGAAAATCAGCCGTTTTTGCTCGAACATTAAATGCCTCCAAATGGTATTTAATTAACTTCCCGAGCCCCTGGAAGCATGAAAATCACTTTAAACATGCTAATTTTAGCTCTAACACTGATGATCCACCTACAAATGTGAACTGACGTTCAAAAATAAAACATTTGAAAACGGACCATTTTCCACATTTCTGAAGCATGACGTAATGGGGGGGTGTTATCTCTTTTGTCGAAAATCAGCAGTTTTTGCTCGAACATTAAATGCCTCCAAATGGTATTTAATTAACTTCCCGAGCCCCTGGAAGCATGAAAATCACTTTAAACATGCTAATTTTAGCTCTAACACTGATGATCCACCTACAAATGTGAACTGACGTTCAAAAATAAAACATTTGAAAACGGACCATTTTCCACATTTCTGAAGCATGACGTAATGGGGGGGTGTTATCTCTTTTGTCAAAAATCAGCCGTTTTTGCTCGAACATTAAATGCCTCCAAATGGTATTTAATTAACTTCCCGAGCCCCTGGAAGCATGAAAATCACTTTAAACATGCTAATTTTAGCTCTAAGACTGATGATCCACCTACAAATGTGAACTGACGTTCAAAAATAAAACATTTGAAAACGGACCATTTTCCACATTTCTGAAGCATGACGTAATGGGGGGGTGTTATCTCTTTTGTCGAAAATCAGCCGTTTTTGCTGGAACATTAAATGCCTCCAAATGGTATTTAATTAACTTCCCGGGGTGAAGAAACCCTTTTTGAGAACTCAGAGTGAGTAAATTGGCCATTTTCATGCACTTTTAACCATTCCATAAATCTTGTATTTTGGGCCCCTGGAAGCATGAAAATCACTTTAAACATGCTAATTTTAGCTCTAACACTGATGATCCACCTACAAATGTGAACTGACGTTCAAAAATAAAACATTTGAAAACGGACCATTTTCCACATTTCTGAAGCATGACGTAATGGGGGGTGTTATCTCTTTAGTCGAAAATCAGCCGTTTTTGCTCGAATATTAAATGCCTCCAAATGGTATTTAATTAACTTCCCGAGCCCCTGGAAGCATGAAAATCACTTTAAACATGCTAATTTTAGCTCTAACACTGATGATCCACCTACAAATGTGAACTGACGTTCAAAAATAAAACATTTGAAAACGGACCATTTTCCACATTTCTGAAGCATGACGTAATGGGGGGGTGTTATCTCTTTTGTCGAAAATCAGCCGTTTTTGCTCGAACATTAAATGCCTCCAAATGGTATTTAATTAACTTCCCGAGCCCCTGGAAGCATGAAAATCACTTTAAACATGCTAATTTTAGCTCTAACACTGATGATCCACCTACAAATGTGAACTGACGTTCAAAAATAAAACATTTAAAAACGGACCATTTTCCACATTTCTGAAGCATGACGTAATGGGGGGGTGTTATCTCTTTTGTCGAAAATAAGCCGTTTTTGCTCGAACATTAAATGCCTCCAAATGGTATTTAATTAACTTCCCGGGGTGAAGAAACCCTTTTTGAGAACTCAGAGTGAGTAAATTGGCCATTTTCATGCACTTTTAACCATTCCATAAATCTTGTGTTTTGGGCCCCTGGAAGCATGAAAATCACTTTAAACATGCTAATTTTAGGTCTAACACTGATGATCCACCTACAAATGTGAACTGACGTTCAAAAATAAAACATTTGAAAACGGACCATTTTCCACATTTCTGAAGCATGACGTAATGGGGGGGTGTTATCTCTTTTGTCGAAAATCAGCCGTTTTTGCTCGAACATTAAATGCCTCCAAATGGTATTTAATTAACTTCCCGAGCCCCTGGAAGCATGAAAATCACTTTAAACATGCTAATTTTAGCTCTAACACGGATGGTCCACCTACAAATGTGAACTGACGTTCAAAAATAAAACATTTGAAAACGGACCATTTTCCACATTTCTGAAGCATGACGTAATGGGGGGGGTGTTATCTCTTTTGTCGAAAATCAGCCGTTTTTGCTCGAACATTAAATGCCTCCAAATGGTATTTAATTAACTTCCCGAGCCCCTGGAAGCATGAAAATCACTTTAAACATGCTAATTTTAGCTCTAACACTGATGATCCACCTACAAATGTGAACTGACGTTCAAAAATAAAACATTTGAAAACGGACCATTTTCCACATTTCTGAAGCATGACGTAATGGGGGGGTGTTATCTCTTTTGTCGAAAATCAGCCGTTTTTGCTCGAACATTAAATGCCTCCAAATGGTATTTAATTAACTTCCCGAGCCCCTGGAAGCATGAAAATCACTTTAAACATGCTAATTTTAGCTCTAACACTGATGATCCACCTACAAATGTGAACTGACGTTCAAAAATAAAACATTTAAAAACGGACCATTTTCCACATTTCTGAAGCATGACGTAATGGGGGGGTGTTATCTCTTTTGTCGAAAATAAGCCGTTTTTGCTCGAACATTAAATGCCTCCAAATGGTATTTAATTAACTTCCCGGGGTGAAGAAACCCTTTTTGAGAACTCAGAGTGAGTAAATTGGCCATTTTCATGCACTTTTAACCATTCCATAAATCTTGTGTTTTGGGCCCCTGGAAGCATGAAAATCACTTTAAACATGCTAATTTTAGCTCTAACACTGATGATCCACCTACAAATGTGAACTGACGTTCAAAAATAAAACATTTGAAAACGGACCATTTTCCACATTTCTGAAGCATGACGTAATGGGGGGGTGTTATCTCTTTTGTCGAAAATCAGCCGTTTTTGCTCGAACATTAAATGCCTCCAAATGGTATTTAATTAACTTCCCGAGCCCCTGGAAGCATGAAAATCACTTTAAACATGCTAATTTTAGCTCTAACACTGATGATCCACCTACAAATGTGAACTGACGTTCAAAAATAAAACATTTGAAAACGGACCATTTTCCACATTTCTGAAGCATGACGTAATGGGGGGGTGTTATCTCTTTTGTCGAAAATCAGCCGTTTTTGCTCGAACATTAAATGCCTCCAAATGGTATTTAATTAACTTCCCGAGCCCCTGGAAGCATGAAAATCACTTTAAACATGCTAATTTTAGCTCTAACACTGATGATCCACCTACAAATGTGAACTGACGTTCAAAAATAAAACATTTGAAAACGGACCATTTTCCACATTTCTGAAGCATGACGTAATGGGGGGGTGTTATCTCTTTTGTCGAAAATCAGCCGTTTTTGCTCGAACATTAAATGCCTCCAAATGGTATTTAATTAACTTCCCGAGCCCCTGGAAGCATGAAAATCACTTTAAACATGCTAATTTTAGCTCTAACACTGATGATCCACCTACAAATGTGAACTGACGTTCAAAAATAAAACATTTGAAAACGGACCATTTTCCACATTTCTGAAGCATGACGTAATGGGGGGGTGTTATCTCTTTTGTCGAAAATCAGCCGTTTTTGCTCGAACATTAAATGCCTCCAAATGGTATTTAATTAACTTCCCGAGCCCCTGGAAGCATGAAAATCACTTTAAACATGCTAATTTTAGCTCTAACACTGATGATCCACCTACAAATGTGAACTGACGTTCAAAAATAAAACATTTGAAAACGGACCATTTTCCACATTTCTGAAGCATGACGTAATGGGGGGGTGTTATCTCTTTTGTCAAAAATCAGCCGTTTTTGCTCGAACATTAAATGCCTCCAAATGGTATTTAATTAACTTCCCGAGCCCCTGGAAGCATGAAAATCACTTTAAACATGCTAATTTTAGCTCTAAGACTGATGATCCACCTACAAATGTGAACTGACGTTCAAAAATAAAACATTTGAAAACGGACCATTTTCCACATTTCTGAAGCATGACGTAATGGGGGGGTGTTATCTCTTTTGTCGAAAATCAGCCGTTTTTGCTGGAACATTAAATGCCTCCAAATGGTATTTAATTAACTTCCCGGGGTGAAGAAACCCTTTTTGAGAACTCAGAGTGAGTAAATTGGCCATTTTCATGCACTTTTAACCATTCCATAAATCTTGTATTTTGGGCCCCTGGAAGCATGAAAATCACTTTAAACATGCTAATTTTAGCTCTAACACTGATGATCCACCTACAAATGTGAACTGACGTTCAAAAATAAAACATTTGAAAACGGACCATTTTCCACATTTCTGAAGCATGACGTAATGGGGGGTGTTATCTCTTTAGTCGAAAATCAGCCGTTTTTGCTCGAATATTAAATGCCTCCAAATGGTATTTAATTAACTTCCCGAGCCCCTGGAAGCATGAAAATCACTTTAAACATGCTAATTTTAGCTCTAACACTGATGATCCACCTACAAATGTGAACTGACGTTCAAAAATAAAACATTTGAAAACGGACCATTTTCCACATTTCTGAAGCATGACGTAATGGGGGGGTGTTATCTCTTTTGTCGAAAATCAGCCGTTTTTGCTCGAACATTAAATGCCTCCAAATGGTATTTAATTAACTTCCCGAGCCCCTGGAAGCATGAAAATCACTTTAAACATGCTAATTTTAGCTCTAACACTGATGATCCACCTACAAATGTGAACTGACGTTCAAAAATAAAACATTTAAAAACGGACCATTTTCCACATTTCTGAAGCATGACGTAATGGGGGGGTGTTATCTCTTTTGTCGAAAATAAGCCGTTTTTGCTCGAACATTAAATGCCTCCAAATGGTATTTAATTAACTTCCCGGGGTGAAGAAACCCTTTTTGAGAACTCAGAGTGAGTAAATTGGCCATTTTCATGCACTTTTAACCATTCCATAAATCTTGTGTTTTGGGCCCCTGGAAGCATGAAAATCACTTTAAACATGCTAATTTTAGCTCTAACACTGATGATCCACCTACAAATGTGAACTGACGTTCAAAAATAAAACATTTGAAAACGGACCATTTTCCACATTTCTGAAGCATGACGTAATGGGGGGGTGTTATCTCTTTTGTCGAAAATCAGCCGTTTTTGCTCGAACATTAAATGCCTCCAAATGGTATTTAATTAACTTCCCGGGGTGAAGAAACCCTTTTTGAGTACTCAGAGTGAGTAAATTGGCCATTTTCATGCACTTTTAACCATTCCATAAATCTTGTGTTTTGGGCCCCTGGAAGCATGAAAATCACTTTAAACATGCTAATTTTAGCTCTAACACTGATGATCCACCTACAAATGTGAACTGACGTTCAAAAATAAAACATTTGAAAACGGACCATTTTCCACATTTCTGAAGCATGACGTAATTGGGGGGTGTTATCTCTTTTGTCGAAAATCAGCCGTTTTTGCTTGAACATTAAATGCCTCCAAATGGTATTTAATTAACTTCCCGAGCCCCTGGAAGCATGAAAATCACTTTAAACATGCTAATTTTAGCTCTAACACTGATGATCCACCTACAAATGTGAACTGACGTTCAAAAATAAAACATTTGAAAACGGACCATTTTCCACATTTCTGAAGCATGACGTAATGGGGGGGTGTTATCTCTTTTGTCGAAAATCAGCCGTTTTTGCTCGAACATTAAATGCCTCCAAATGGTATTTAATTAACTTCCCGGGGTGAAGAAACCCTTTTTGAGAACTCAGAGTGAGTAAATTGGCCATTTTCATGCACTTTTAACCATTCCATAAATCTTGTGTTTTGGGCCCCTGGAAGCATGAAAATCACTTTAAACATGCTAATTTTAGCTCTAACACTGATGATCCACCTACAAATGTGAACTAACGTTCAAAAATAAAACATTTGAAAACGGACCATTTTCCACATTTCTGAAGCATGACGTAATGGGGGGGGTGTTATCTCTTTTGTCGAAAATCAGCCGTTTTTGCTCGAACATTAAATGCCTCCAAATGGTATTTAATTAACTTCCCGGGGTGAAGAAACCCTTTTTGAGTACTCAGAGTGAGTAAATTGGCCATTTTCATGCACTTTTAACCATTCCATAAATCTTGTGTTTTGGGCCCCTGGAAGCATGAAAATCAATTTAAACATGCTAATTTTAGCTCTAACACTGATGATCCACCTACAAATGTGACCTGACGTTCAAAAATAAAACATTTGAAAACGGACCATTTTCCACATTTCTGAAGCATGACGTAATGGGGGGGTGTTATCTCTTTTGTCGAAAATCAGCCGTTTTTGCTCGAACATTAAATGCCTCCAAATGGTATTTATTTCACTTCCCGAGCCCCTGGAAGCATGAAAATCACTTTAAACATGCTAATTTTAGCTCTAACACTGATGATCCACCTACAAATGTGAACTGACGTTCAAAAATAAAACATTTGAAAACGGACCATTTTCCACATTTCTGAAGCATGACGTAATGGGGGGGTGTTATCTCTTTTGTCGAAAATCAGCCGTTTTTGCTCGAACATTAAATGCCTCCAAATGGTATTTAATTAACTTCCCGGGGTGAAGAAACCCTTTTTGAGAACTCAGAGTGAGTAAATTGGCCATTTTCATGCACTTTTAACCATTCCATAAATCTTGTGTTTTGGGCCCCTGGAAGCATGAAAATCACTTTAAACATGCTAATTTTAGCTCTAACACTGATGATCCACCTACAAATGTGAACTGACGTTCAAAAATAAAACGTTTGAAAACGGACCATTTTCCACATTTCTGAAGCATGACGTAATGGGGGGGTGTTATCTCTTTTGTCGAAAATCAGCCGTTTTTGCTCGAACATTAAATGCCTCCAAATGGTATTTAATTAACTTCCCGAGCCCCTGGAAGCATGAAAATCACTTTAAACATGCTAATTTTAGCTCTAACACTGATGATCCACCTACAAATGTGAACTGACGTTCAAAAATAAAACATTTGAAAACGGACCATTTTCCACATTTCTGAAGCATGACGTAATGGGGGGGTGTTATCTCTTTTGTCGAAAATCAGCAGTTTTTGCTCGAACATTAAATGCCTCCAAATGGTATTTAATTAACTTCCCGAGCCCCTGGAAGCATGAAAATCACTTTAAACATGCTAATTTTAGCTCTAACACTGATGATCCACCTACAAATGTGAACTGACGTTCAAAAATAAAACATTTGAAAACGGACCATTTTCCACATTTCTGAAGCATGACGTAATGGGGGGGTGTTATCTCTTTTGTCGAAAATCAGCCGTTTTTGCTCGAACATTAAATGCCTCCAAATGGTATTTAATTAACTTCCCGAGCCCCTGTAAGCATGAAAATCACTTTAAACATGCTAATTTTAGCTCTAAGACTGATGATCCACCTACAAATGTGAACTGACGTTCAAAAATAAAACATTTGAAAACGGACCATTTTCCACATTTCTGAAGCATGACGTAATGGGGGGGTGTTATCTCTTTTGTCGAAAATCAGCCATTTTTGCTGGAACATTAAATGCCTCCAAATGGTATTTAATTAACTTCCCGGGGTGAAGAAACCCTTTTTGAGAACTCAGAGTGAGTAAATTGGCCATTTTCATGCACTTTTAACCATTCCATAAATCTTGTATTTTGGGCCCCTGGAAGCATGAAAATCACTTTAAACATGCTAATTTTAGCTCTAACACTGATGATCCACCTACAAATGTGAACTGACGTTCAAAAATAAAACATTTGAAAACTTACCATTTTCCACATTTCTGAAGCATGACGTAATGGGGGGGTGTTATCTCTTTTGTCGAAAATCAGCCGTTTTTGCTCGAACATTAAATGCCTCCAAATGGTATTTAATTAACTTCCCGAGCCCCTGGAAGCATGAAAATCACTTTAAACATGCTAATTTTAGCTCTAACACTGATGATCCACCTACAAATGTGAACTGACGTTCAAAAATAAAACATTTGAAAACTGACCATTTTCCACATTTCTGAAGCATGACGTAATGGGGGGGTGTTATCTCTTTTGTCGAAAATCAGCCGTTTTTGCTCGAACATTAAATGCCTCCAAATGGTATTTAATTAACTTCCCGTGCCCCTGGAAGCATGAAAATCACTTTAAACATGCTAATTTTAGCTCTAACACTGATGATCCACCTACAAATGTGAACTGACGTTCAAAAATAAAACATTTGAAAACGGACCATTTTCCACATTTCTGAAGCATGACGTAATGGGGGGGTGTTATCTCTTTTGTCGAAAATCAGCCGTTTTTGCTCGAACATTAAATGCCTTCAAATGGTATTTAATTAACTTCCCGAGCCCCTGGAAGCATGAAAATCACTTTAAACATGCTAATTTTAGCTCTAACACTGATGATCCACCTACAAATGTGAACTGACGTTCAAAAATAAAACATTTGGAAACGGACCATTTTCCACATTTCTGAAGCATGACGTAATGGGGGGGTGTTATCTCTTTTGTCGAAAATCAGCCGTTTTTGCTCGAACATTAAATGCCTCCAAATGGTATTTAATTAACTTCCCGAGCCCCTGGAAGCATGAAAATCACTTTAAACATGCTAATTTTAGCTCTAACACTGATGATCCACCTACAAATGTGAACTGACGTTCAAAAATAAAACATTTGAAAACGGACCATTTTCCACATTTCTGAAGCATGACGTAATGGGGGGTGTTATCTCTTTAGTCGAAAATCAGCCGTTTTTGCTCGAATATTAAATGCCTCCAAATGGTATTTAATTAACTTCCCGAGCCCCTGGAAGCATGAAAATCACTTTAAACATGCTAATTTTAGCTCTAACACTGATGATCCACCTACAAATGTGAACTGACGTTCAAAAATAAAACATTTGAAAACGGACCATTTTCCACATTTCTGAAGCATGACGTAATGGGGGGGTGTTATCTCTTTTGTCGAAAATCAGCCGTTTTTGCTCGAACATTAAATGCCTCCAAATGGTATTTAATTACCTTCCCGAGCCCCTGGAAGCATGAAAATCACTTTAAACATGCTAATTTTAGCTCTAACACTGATGATCCACCTACAAATGTGACCTGACGTTCAAAAATAAAACATTTAAAAACGGACCATTTTCCACATTTCTGAAGCATGACGTAATGGGGGGGTGTTATCTCTTTTGTCGAAAATAAGCCGTTTTTGCTCGAACATTAAATGCCTCCAAATGGTATTTAATTAACTTCCCGGGGTGAAGAAACCCTTTTTGAGAACTCAGAGTGAGTAAATTGGCCATTTTCATGCACTTTTAACCATTCCATAAATCTTGTGTTTTGGGCCCCTGGAAGCATGAAAATCACTTTAAACATGCTAATTTTAGCTCTAACACTGATGATCCACCTACAAATGTGAACTGACGTTCAAAAATAAAACATTTGAAAACGGACCATTTTCCACATTTCTGAAGCATGACGTAATGGGGGGGTGTTATCTCTTTTGTCGAAAATCAGCCGTTTTTGCTCGAACATTAAATGCCTCCAAATGGTATTTAATTAACTTCCCGAGCCCCTGGAAGCATGAAAATCACTTTAAACATGCTAATTTTAGCTCTAACACTGATGATCCACCTACAAATGTGAACTGACGTTCAAAAATAAAACATTTGAAAACGGACCATTTTCCACATTTCTGAAGCATGACGTAATGGGGGGGTGTTATCTCTTTTGTCGAAAATCAGCCGTTTTTGCTCGAACATTAAATGCCTCCAAATGGTATTTAATTAACTTCCCGAGCCCCTGGAAGCATGAAAATCACTTTAAACATGCTAATTTTAGCTCTAACACTGATGATCCACCTACAAATGTGAACTGACGTTCAAAAATAAAACATTTGAAAACGGACCATTTTCCACATTTCTGAAGCATGACGTAATGGGGGGGTGTTATCTCTTTTGTCGAAAATCAGCCGTTTTTGCTCGAACATTAAATGCCTCCAAATGGTATTTAATTAACTTCCCGAGCCCCTGGAAGCATGAAAATCACTTTAAACATGCTAATTTTAGCTCTAACACTGATGATCCACCTACAAATGTGAACTGACGTTCAAAAATAAAACATTTGAAAACGGACCATTTTCCACATTTCTGAAGCATGACGTAATGGGGGGGTGTTATCTCTTTTGTCGAAAATCAGCCGTTTTTGCTCGAACATTAAATGCCTCCAAATGGTATTTAATTCACTTCCCGAGCCCCTGGAAGCATGAAAATCACTTTAAACATGCTAATTTTAGCTCTAAGACTGATGATCCACCTACAAATGTGAACTGACGTTCAAAAATAAAACATTTGAAAACGGACCATTTTCAACATTTCTGAAGCATGACGTAATGGGGGGGGTGTTATCTCTTTTGTCGAAAATCAGCCGTTTTTGCTGGAACATTAAATGCCTCCAAATGGTATTTAATTAACTTCCCGGGGTGAAGAAACCCTTTTTGAGAACTCAGAGTGAGTAAATTGGCCATTTTCATGCACTTTTAACCATTCCATAAATCTTGTATTTTGGGCCCCTGGAAGCATGAAAATCACTTTAAACATGCTAATTTTAGCTCTAACACTGATGATCCACCTACAAATGTGAACTGACGTTCAAAAATAAAACATTTGAAAACGGACCATTTTCCACATTTCTGAAGCATGACGTAATGGGGGGTGTTATCTCTTTAGTCGAAAATCAGCCGTTTTTGCTCGAATATTAAATGCCTCCAAATGGTATTTAATTAACTTCCCGAGCCCCTGGAAGCATGAAAATCACTTTAAACATGCTAATTTTAGCTCTAACACTGATGATCCACCTACAAATGTGAACTGACGTTCAAAAATAAAACATTTGAAAACGGACCATTTTCCACATTTCTGAAGCATGACGTAATGGGGGGGTGTTATCTCTTTTGTCGAAAATCAGCCGTTTTTGCTCGAACATTAAATGCCTCCAAATGGTATTTAATTAACTTCCCGAGCCCCTGGAAGCATGAAAATCACTTTAAACATGCTAATTTTAGCTCTAACACTGATGATCCACCTACAAATGTGAACTGACGTTCAAAAATAAAACATTTAAAAACGGACCATTTTCCACATTTCTGAAGCATGACGTAATGGGGGGGTGTTATCTCTTTTGTCGAAAATAAGCCGTTTTTGCTCGAACATTAAATGCCTCCAAATGGTATTTAATTAACTTCCCGGGGTGAAGAAACCCTTTTTGAGAACTCAGAGTGAGTAAATTGGCCATTTTCATGCACTTTTAACCATTCCATAAATCTTGTGTTTTGGGCCCCTGGAAGCATGAAAATCACTTTAAACATGCTAATTTTAGCTCTAACACTGATGATCCACCTACAAATGTGAACTGACGTTCAAAAATAAAACATTTGAAAACTGACCATTTTCCACATTTCTGAAGCATGACGTAATGGGGGGGTGTTATCTCTTTTGTCGAAAATCAGCCGTTTTTGCTCGAACATTAAATGCCTCCAAATGGTATTTAATTAACTTCCCGGGGTGAAGAAACCCTTTTTGAGTACTCAGAGTGAGTAAATTGGCCATTTTCATGCACTTTTAACCATTCCATAAATCTTGTGTTTTGGGCCCCTGGAAGCATGAAAATCACTTTAAACATGCTAATTTTAGCTCTAACACTGATGATCCACCTACAAATGTGAACTGACGTTCAAAAATAAAACATTTGAAAACGGACCATTTTCCACATTTCTGAAGCATGACGTAATTGGGGGGTGTTATCTCTTTTGTCGAAAATCAGCCGTTTTTGCTTGAACATTAAATGCCTCCAAATGGTATTTAATTAACTTCCCGAGCCCCTGGAAGCATGAAAATCACTTTAAACATGCTAATTTTAGCTCTAACACTGATGATCCACCTACAAATGTGAACTGACGTTCAAAAATAAAACATTTGAAAACGGACCATTTTCCACATTTCTGAAGCATGACGTAATGGGGGGGTGTTATCTCTTTTGTCGAAAATCAGCCGTTTTTGCTCGAACATTAAATGCCTCCAAATGGTATTTAATTAACTTCCCGGGGTGAAGAAACCCTTTTTGAGAACTCAGAGTGAGTAAATTGGCCATTTTCATGCACTTTTAACCATTCCATAAATCTTGTGTTTTGGGCCCCTGGAAGCATGAAAATCACTTTAAACATGCTAATTTTAGCTCTAACACTGATGATCCACCTACAAATGTGAACTAACGTTCAAAAATAAAACATTTGAAAACGGACCATTTTCCACATTTCTGAAGCATGACGTAATGGGGGGGGTGTTATCTCTTTTGTCGAAAATCAGCCGTTTTTGCTCGAACATTAAATGCCTCCAAATGGTATTTAATTAACTTCCCGGGGTGAAGAAACCCTTTTTGAGTACTCAGAGTGAGTAAATTGGCCATTTTCATGCACTTTTAACCATTCCATAAATCTTGTGTTTTGGGCCCCTGGAAGCATGAAAATCAATTTAAACATGCTAATTTTAGCTCTAACACTGATGATCCACCTACAAATGTGACCTGACGTTCAAAAATAAAACATTTGAAAACGGACCATTTTCCAAATTTCTGAAGCATGACGTAATGGGGGGGTGTTATCTCTTTTGTCGAAAATCAGCCGTTTTTTATCGAACAATAAATGCCTCCAAATGGTATTTAATTAACTTCCCGAGCCCCTGGAAGCATGAAAATCACTTTAAACATGCTAATTTTAGCTCTAACACTGATGATCCACCTACAAATGTGAACTGACGTTCAAAAATAAAACATTTGAAAACGGACCATTTTCCACATTTCTGAAGCATGACGTAATGGGGGGGGTGTTATCTCTTTTGTCGAAAATCAGCCGTTTTTGCTCGAACATTAAATGCCTCCAAATGGTATTTATTTCACTTCCCGAGCCCCTGGAAGCATGAAAATCACTTTAAACATGCTAATTTTAGCTCTAACACTGATGATCCACCTACAAATGTGAACTGACGTTCAAAAATAAAACATTTGAAAACGGACCATTTTCCACATTTCTGAAGCATGACGTAATGGGGGGGTGTTATCTCTTTTGTCGAAAATCAGCCGTTTTTGCTCGAACATTAAATGCCTCCAAATGGTATTTAATTAACTTCCCGGGGTGAAGAAACCCTTTTTGAGAACTCAGAGTGAGTAAATTGGCCATTTTCATGCACTTTTAACCATTCCATAAATCTTGTGTTTTGGGCCCCTGGAAGCATGAAAATCACTTTAAACATGCTAATTTTAGCTCTAACACTGATGATCCACCTACAAATGTGAACTGACGTTCAAAAATAAAACGTTTGAAAACGGACCATTTTCCACATTTCTGAAGCATGACGTAATGGGGGGGTGTTATCTCTTTTGTCGAAAATCAGCCGTTTTTGCTCGAACATTAAATGCCTCCAAATGGTATTTAATTAACTTCCCGAGCCCCTGGAAGCATGAAAATCACTTTAAACATGCTAATTTTAGCTCTAACACTGATGATCCACCTACAAATGTGAACTGACGTTCAAAAATAAAACATTTGAAAACGGACCATTTTCCACATTTCTGAAGCATGACGTAATGGGGGGGTGTTATCTCTTTTGTCGAAAATCAGCAGTTTTTGCTCGAACATTAAATGCCTCCAAATGGTATTTAATTAACTTCCCGAGCCCCTGGAAGCATGAAAATCACTTTAAACATGCTAATTTTAGCTCTAACACTGATGATCCACCTACAAATGTGAACTGACGTTCAAAAATAAAACATTTGAAAACGGACCATTTTCCACATTTCTGAAGCATGACGTAATGGGGGGGTGTTATCTCTTTTGTCGAAAATCAGCCGTTTTTGCTCGAACATTAAATGCCTCCAAATGGTATTTAATTAACTTCCCGAGCCCCTGTAAGCATGAAAATCACTTTAAACATGCTAATTTTAGCTCTAAGACTGATGATCCACCTACAAATGTGAACTGACGTTCAAAAATAAAACATTTGAAAACGGACCATTTTCCACATTTCTGAAGCATGACGTAATGGGGGGGTGTTATCTCTTTTGTCGAAAATCAGCCGTTTTTGCTGGAACATTAAATGCCTCCAAATGGTATTTAATTAACTTCCCGGGGTGAAGAAACCCTTTTTGAGAACTCAGAGTGAGTAAATTGGCCATTTTCATGCACTTTTAACCATTCCATAAATCTTGTATTTTGGGCCCCTGGAAGCATGAAAATCACTTTAAACATGCTAATTTTAGCTCTAACACTGATGATCCACCTACAAATGTGAACTGACGTTCAAAAATAAAACATTTGAAAACTTACCATTTTCCACATTTCTGAAGCATGACGTAATGGGGGGGTGTTATCTCTTTTGTCGAAAATCAGCCGTTTTTGCTCGAACATTAAATGCCTCCAAATGGTATTTAATTAACTTCCCGAGCCCCTGGAAGCATGAAAATCACTTTAAACATGCTAATTTTAGCTCTAACACTGATGATCCACCTACAAATGTGAACTGACGTTCAAAAATAAAACATTTGAAAACGGACCATTTTCCACATTTCTGAAGCATGACGTAATGGGGGGGTGTTATCTCTTTTGTCGAAAATCAGCCGTTTTTGCTCGAACATTAAATGCCTCCAAATGGTATTTAATTAACTTCCCGAGCCCCTGGAAGCATGAAAATCACTTTAAACATGCTAATTTTAGCTCTAACACTGATGATCCACCTACAAATGTGAACTGACGTTCAAAAATAAAACATTTAAAAACGGACCATTTTCCACATTTCTGAAGCATGACGTAATGGGGGGGTGTTATCTCTTTTGTCGAAAATAAGCCGTTTTTGCTCGAACATTAAATGCCTCCAAATGGTATTTAATTAACTTCCCGGGGTGAAGAAACCCTTTTTGAGAACTCAGAGTGAGTAAATTGGCCATTTTCATGCACTTTTAACCATTCCATAAATCTTGTGTTTTGGGCCCCTGGAAGCATGAAAATCACTTTAAACATGCTAATTTTAGCTCTAACACTGATGATCCACCTACAAATGTGAACTGACGTTCAAAAATAAAACATTTGAAAACTGACCATTTTCCACATTTCTGAAGCATGACGTAATGGGGGGGTGTTATCTCTTTTGCCGAAAATCAGCCGTTTTTGCTCGAACATTAAATGCCTCCAAATGGTATTTAATTAACTTCCCGGGGTGAAGAAACCCTTTTTGAGTACTCAGAGTGAGTAAATTGGCCATTTTCATGCACTTTTAACCATTCCATAAATCTTGTGTTTTGGGCCCCTGGAAGCATGAAAATCACTTTAAACATGCTAATTTTAGCTCTAACACTGATGATCCACCTACAAATGTGAACTGACGTTCAAAAATAAAACATTTGAAAACGGACCATTTTCCACATTTCTGAAGCATGACGTAATTGGGGGGTGTTATCTCTTTTGTCGAAAATCAGCCGTTTTTGCTTGAACATTAAATGCCTCCAAATGGTATTTAATTAACTTCCCGAGCCCCTGGAAGCATGAAAATCACTTTAAACATGCTAATTTTAGCTCTAACACTGATGATCCACCTACAAATGTGAACTGACGTTCAAAAATAAAACATTTGAAAACGGACCATTTTCCACATTTCTGAAGCATGACGTAATGGGGGGGTGTTATCTCTTTTGTCGAAAATCAGCCGTTTTTGCTCGAACATTAAATGCCTCCAAATGGTATTTAATTAACTTCCCGGGGTGAAGAAACCCTTTTTGAGAACTCAGAGTGAGTAAATTGGCCATTTTCATGCACTTTTAACCATTCCATAAATCTTGTGTTTTGGGCCCCTGGAAGCATGAAAATCACTTTAAACATGCTAATTTTAGCTCTAACACTGATGATCCACCTACAAATGTGAACTAACGTTCAAAAATAAAACATTTGAAAACGGACCATTTTCCACATTTCTGAAGCATGACGTAATGGGGGGGGTGTTATCTCTTTTGTCGAAAATCAGCCGTTTTTGCTCGAACATTAAATGCCTCCAAATGGTATTTAATTAACTTCCCGGGGTGAAGAAACCCTTTTTGAGTACTCAGAGTGAGTAAATTGGCCATTTTCATGCACTTTTAACCATTCCATAAATCTTGTGTTTTGGGCCCCTGGAAGCATGAAAATCAATTTAAACATGCTAATTTTAGCTCTAACACTGATGATCCACCTACAAATGTGACCTGACGTTCAAAAATAAAACATTTGAAAACGGACCATTTTCCAAATTTCTGAAGCATGACGTAATGGGGGGGTGTTATCTCTTTTGTCGAAAATCAGCCGTTTTTTATCGAACAATAAATGCCTCCAAATGGTATTTAATTAACTTCCCGAGCCCCTGGAAGCATGAAAATCACTTTAAACATGCTAATTTTAGCTCTAACACTGATGATCCACCTACAAATGTGAACTGACGTTCAAAAATAAAACATTTGAAAACGGACCATTTTCCACATTTCTGAAGCATGACGTAATGGGGGGGGTGTTATCTCTTTTGTCGAAAATCAGCCGTTTTTGCTCGAACATTAAATGCCTCCAAATGGTATTTATTTCACTTCCCGAGCCCCTGGAAGCATGAAAATCACTTTAAACATGCTAATTTTAGCTCTAACACTGATGATCCACCTACAAATGTGAACTGACGTTCAAAAATAAAACATTTGAAAACGGACCATTTTCCACATTTCTGAAGCATGACGTAATGGGGGGGTGTTATCTCTTTTGTCGAAAATCAGCCGTTTTTGCTCGAACATTAAATGCCTCCAAATGGTATTTAATTAACTTCCCGGGGTGAAGAAACCCTTTTTGAGAACTCAGAGTGAGTAAATTGGCCATTTTCATGCACTTTTAACCATTCCATAAATCTTGTGTTTTGGGCCCCTGGAAGCATGAAAATCACTTTAAACATGCTAATTTTAGCTCTAACACTGATGATCCACCTACAAATGTGAACTGACGTTCAAAAATAAAACGTTTGAAAACGGACCATTTTCCACATTTCTGAAGCATGACGTAATGGGGGGGTGTTATCTCTTTTGTCGAAAATCAGCCGTTTTTGCTCGAACATTAAATGCCTCCAAATGGTATTTAATTAACTTCCCGAGCCCCTGGAAGCATGAAAATCACTTTAAACATGCTAATTTTAGCTCTAACACTGATGATCCACCTACAAATGTGAACTGACGTTCAAAAATAAAACATTTGAAAACGGACCATTTTCCACATTTCTGAAGCATGACGTAATGGGGGGGTGTTATCTCTTTTGTCGAAAATCAGCAGTTTTTGCTCGAACATTAAATGCCTCCAAATGGTATTTAATTAACTTCCCGAGCCCCTGGAAGCATGAAAATCACTTTAAACATGCTAATTTTAGCTCTAACACTGATGATCCACCTACAAATGTGAACTGACGTTCAAAAATAAAACATTTGAAAACGGACCATTTTCCACATTTCTGAAGCATGACGTAATGGGGGGGTGTTATCTCTTTTGTCGAAAATCAGCCGTTTTTGCTCGAACATTAAATGCCTCCAAATGGTATTTAATTAACTTCCCGAGCCCCTGTAAGCATGAAAATCACTTTAAACATGCTAATTTTAGCTCTAAGACTGATGATCCACCTACAAATGTGAACTGACGTTCAAAAATAAAACATTTGAAAACGGACCATTTTCCACATTTCTGAAGCATGACGTAATGGGGGGGTGTTATCTCTTTTGTCGAAAATCAGCCGTTTTTGCTGGAACATTAAATGCCTCCAAATGGTATTTAATTAACTTCCCGGGGTGAAGAAACCCTTTTTGAGAACTCAGAGTGAGTAAATTGGCCATTTTCATGCACTTTTAACCATTCCATAAATCTTGTATTTTGGGCCCCTGGAAGCATGAAAATCACTTTAAACATGCTAATTTTAGCTCTAACACTGATGATCCACCTACAAATGTGAACTGACGTTCAAAAATAAAACATTTGAAAACTTACCATTTTCCACATTTCTGAAGCATGACGTAATGGGGGGGTGTTATCTCTTTTGTCGAAAATCAGCCGTTTTTGCTCGAACATTAAATGCCTCCAAATGGTATTTAATTAACTTCCCGAGCCCCTGGAAGCATGAAAATCACTTTAAACATGCTAATTTTAGCTCTAACACTGATGATCCACCTACAAATGTGAACTGACGTTCAAAAATAAAACATTTGAAAACTGACCATTTTCCACATTTCTGAAGCATGACGTAATGGGGGGGGTGTTATCTCTTTTGTCGAAAATCAGCCGTTTTTGCTCGAACATTAAATGCCTCCAAATGGTATTTAATTAACTTCCCGTGCCCCTGGAAGCATGAAAATCACTTTAAACATGCTAATTTTAGCTCTAACACTGATGATCCACCTACAAATGTGAACTGACGTTCAAAAATAAAACATTTGAAAACGGACCATTTTCCACATTTCTGAAGCATGACGTAATGGGGGGGTGTTATCTCTTTTGTCGAAAATCAGCCGTTTTTGCTCGAACATTAAATGCCTCCAAATGGTATTTAATTAACTTCCCGGGGTGAAGAAACCCTTTTTGAGAACTCAGAGTGAGTAAATTGGCCATTTTCATGCACTTTGAACCATTCCATAAATCTTGTGTTTTGGGCCCCTGGAAGCATGAAAATCACTTTAAACATGCTAATTTTAGGTCTAACACTGATGATCCACCTACAAATGTGAACTGACGTTCAAAAATAAAACATTTGAAAACGGACCATTTTCCACATTTCTGAAGCATGACGTAATGGGGGGGTGTTATCTCTTTTGTCGAAAATCAGCCGTTTTTGCTCGAACATTAAATGCCTCCAAATGGTATTTAATTAACTTCCCGAGCCCCTGGAAGCATGAAAATCACTTTAAACATGCTAATTTTAGCTCTAACACGGATGGTCCACCTACAAATGTGAACTGACGTTCAAAAATAAAACATTTGAAAACGGACCATTTTCCACATTTCTGAAGCATGACGTAATGGGGGGGGTGTTATCTCTTTTGTCGAAAATCAGCCGTTTTTGCTCGAACATTAAATGCCTCCAAATGGTATTTAATTAACTTCCCGAGCCCCTGGAAGCATGAAAATCACTTTAAACATGCTAATTTTAGCTCTAACACTGATGATCCACCTACAAATGTGAACTGACGTTCAAAAATAAAACATTTGAAAACGGACCATTTTCCACATTTCTGAAGCATGACGTAATGGGGGGGTGTTATCTCTTTTGTCGAAAATCAGCCGTTTTTGCTCGAACATTAAATGCCTCCAAATGGTATTTAATTAACTTCCCGAGCCCCTGGAAGCATGAAAATCACTTTAAACATGCTAATTTTAGCTCTAACACTGATGATCCACCTACAAATGTGAACTGACGTTCAAAAATAAAACATTTGAAAACGGACCATTTTCCACATTTCTGAAGCATGACGTAATGGGGGGGTGTTATCTCTTTTGTCGAAAATCAGCCGTTTTTGCTCGAACATTAAATGCCTCCAAATGGTATTTAATTAACTTCCCGGGGTGAAGAAACCCTTTTTGAGAACTCAGAGTGAGTAAATTGGCCATTTTCATGCACTTTTAACCATTCCATAAATCTTGTGTTTTGGGCCCCTGGAAGCATGAAAATCACTTTAAACATGCTAATTTTAGGTCTAACACTGATGATCCACCTACAAATGTGAACTGACGTTCAAAAATAAAACATTTGAAAACGGACCATTTTCCACATTTCTGAAGCATGACGTAATGGGGGGGTGTTATCTCTTTTGTCGAAAATCAGCCGTTTTTGCTCGAACATTAAATGCCTCCAAATGGTATTTAATTAACTTCCCGAGCCCCTGGAAGCATGAAAATCACTTTAAACATGCTAATTTTAGCTCTAACACGGATGGTCCACCTACAAATGTGAACTGACGTTCAAAAATAAAACATTTGAAAACGGACCATTTTCCACATTTCTGAAGCATGACGTAATGGGGGGGTGTTATCTCTTTTGTCGAAAATCAGCCGTTTTTGCTCGAACATTAAATGCCTCCAAATGGTATTTAATTAACTTCCCGAGCCCCTGGAAGCATGAAAATCACTTTAAACATGCTAATTTTAGCTCTAACACTGATGATCCACCTACAAATGTGAACTGACGTTCAAAAATAAAACATTTGAAAACGGACCATTTTCCACATTTCTGAAGCATGACGTAATGGGGGGTGTTATCTCTTTTGTCGAAAATCAGCCGTTTTTGCTCGAACATTAAATGCCTCCAAATGGTATTTAATTAACTTCCCGAGCCCCTGGAAGCATGAAAATCACTTTAAACATGCTAATTTTAGCTCTAACACTGATGATCCACCTACAAATGTGAACTGACGTTCAAAAATAAAACATTTGAAAACGGACCATTTTCCACATTTCTGAAGCATGACGTAATGGGGGGGGTGTTATCTCTTTTGTCGAAAATCAGCCGTTTTTGCTCGAACATTAAATGCCTCCAAATGGTATTTAATTAACTTCCCGAGCCCCTGGAAGCATGAAAATCACTTTAAACATGCTAATTTTAGCTCTAACACTGATGATCCACCTACAAATGTGAACTGACGTTCAAAAATAAAACATTTGAAAACGGACCATTTTCCACATTTCTGAAGCATGACGTAATGGGGGGGTGTTATCTCTTTTGTCGAAAATCAGCCGTTTTTGCTCGAACATTAAATGCCTCCAAATGGTATTTAATTAACTTCCCGGGGTGAAGAAACCCTTTTTGAGTACTCAGAGTGAGTAAATTGGCCATTTTCATGCACTTTTAACCATTCCATAAATCTTGTGTTTTGGGCCCCTGGAAGCATGAAAATCACTTTAAACATGCTAATTTTAGCTCTAACACTGATGATCCACCTACAAATGTGAACTGACGTTCAAAAATAAAACATTTGAAAACGGACCATTTTCCACATTTCTGAAGCATGACGTAATGGGGGGGTGTTATCTCTTTTGTCGAAAATCAGCCGTTTTTGCTCGAACATTAAATGCCTCCAAATGGTATTTAATTAACTTCCCGAGCCCCTGGAAGCATGAAAATCACTTTAAACATGCTAATTTTAGCTCTAACACTGATGATCCACCTACAAATGTGAACTGACGTTCAAAAATAAAACATTTGAAAACGGACCATTTTCCACATTTCTGAAGCATGACGTAATGGTGGGGTGTTATCTCTTTTGTCGAAAATCAGCCGTTTTTGCTCGAACATTAAATGCCTCCAAATGGTATTTAATTAACTTCCCGGGGTGAAGAAACCCTTTTTGAGAACTCAGAGTGAGTAAATTGGCCATTTTCATGCACTTTTAACCATTCCATAAATCTTGTGTTTTGGGCCCCTGGAAGCATGAAAATCACTTTAAACATGCTAATTTTAGCTCTAACACTGATGATCCACCTACAAATGTGAACTAACGTTCAAAAATAAAACATTTGAAAACGGACCATTTTCCACATTTCTGAAGCATGACGTAATGGGGGGGTGTTATCTCTTTTGTCGAAAATCAGCCGTTTTTGCTCGAACATTAAATGCCTCCAAATGGTATTTAATTAACTTCCCGGGGTGAAGAAACCCTTTTTGAGTACTCAGAGTGAGTAAATTGGCCATTTTCATTCACTTTTAACCATTCCATAAATCTTGTGTTTTGGGCCCCTGGAAGCATGAAAATCACTTTAAACATGCTAATTTTAGCTCTAACACTGATGATCCACCTACAAATGTGAACTGACGTTCAAAAATAAAACATTTGAAAACGGACCATTTTCCAAATTTCTGAAGCATGACGTAATGGGGGGGTGTTATCTCTTTTGTCGAAAATCAGCCGTTTTTTCTCGAACATTAAATGCCTCCAAATGGTATTTAATTAACTTCCCGAGCCCCTGGAAGCATGAAAAACACTTTAAACATGCTAATTTTAGGTCTAACACTGATGATCCACCTACAAATGTGAACTGACGTTCAAAAATAAAACATTTGAAAACGGACCATTTTCCACATTTCTGAAGCATGACGTAATGGGGGGGGTGTTATCTCTTTTGTCGAAAATCAGCCGTTTTTGCTCGAACATTAAATGCCTCCAAATGGTATTTATTTCACTTCCCGAGCCCCTGGAAGCATGAAAATCACTTTAAACATGCTAATTTTAGCTCTAACACTGATGATCCACCTACAAATGTGTACTGACGTTCAAAAATAAAACATTTGAAAACGGACCATTTTCCACATTTCTGAAGCATGACGTAATGGGGGTGTTATCTCTTTTGTCGAAAATCAGCCGTTTTTGCTCGAACATTAAATGCCTCCAAATGGTATTTAATTAACTTCCCGGGGTGAAGAAACCCTTTTTGAGAACTCAGAGTGAGTAAATTGGCCATTTTCATGCACTTTTAACCATTCCATAAATCTTGTGTTTTGGGCCCCTGGAAGCATGAAAATCACTTTAAACATGCTAATTTTAGCTCTAACACTGATGATCCACCTACAAATGTGAACTGACGTTCAAAAATAAAACATTTGAAAACGGACCATTTTCCACATTTCTGAAGCATGACGTAATGGGGGGGTGTTATCTCTTTTGTCGAAAATCAGCCGTTTTTGCTCGAACATTAAATGCCTCCAAATGGTATTTAATTAACTTCCCGAGCCCCTGGAAGCATGAAAATCACTTTAAACATGCTAATTTTACACTGATGATCCACCTACAAATGTGAACTGACGTTCAAAAATAAAACATTTGAAAACTGACCATTTTCCACATTTCTGAAGCATGACGTAATGGGGGGGTGTTATCTCTTTTGTCGAAAATCAGCAGTTTTTGCTCGAACATTAAATGCCTCCAAATGGTATTTAATTAACTTCCCGAGCCCCTGGAAGCATGAAAATCACTTTAAACATGCTAATTTTAGCTCTAACACTGATGATCCACCTACAAATGTGAACTGATGTTCAAAAATAAAACATTTGAAAACGGACCATTTTCCACATTTCTGAAGCATGACGTAATGGGGGGGTGTTATCTCTTTTGTCGAAAATCAGCCGTTTTTGCTCGAACATTAAATGCCTCCAAATGGTATTTAATTAACTTCCCGAGCCCCTGGAAGCATGAAAATCACTTTAAACATGCTAATTTTAGCTCTAAGACTGATGATCCACCTACAAATGTGAACTGACGTTCAAAAATAAAACATTTGAAAACGGACCATTTTCCACATTTCTGAAGCATGACGTAATGGGGGGGTGTTATCTCTTTTGTCGAAAATCAGCCGTTTTTGCTGGAACATTAAATGCCTCCAAATGGTATTTAATTAACTTCCCGGGGTGAAGAAACCCTTTTTGAGAACTCAGAGTGAGAAAATTGGCCATTTTCATGCACTTTTAACCATTCCATAAATCTTGTATTTTGGGCCCCTGGAAGCATGAAAATCACTTTAAACATGCTAATTTTAGCTCTAACACTGATGATCCACCTACAAATGTGAACTGACGTTCAAAAATAAAACATTTGAAAACGGACCATTTTCCACATTTCTGAAGCATGACGTAATGGGGGGGTGTTATCTCTTTTGTCGAAAATCAGCCGTTTTTGCTCGAACATTAAATGCCTCCAAATGGTATTTAATTAACTTCCCGAGCCCCTGGAAGCATGAAAATCACTTTAAACATGGTAATTTTAGCTCTAACACTGATGATCCACCTACAAATGTGAACTGACGTTCAAAAATAAAACATTTGAAAACGGACCATTTTCCACATTTCTGAAGCATGACGTAATGGGGGGGTGTTATCTCTTTTGTCGAAAATCAGCCGTTTTTGCTCGAACATTAAATGCCTCCAAATGGTATTTAATTAACTTCCCGGGGTGAAGAAACCCTTTTTGAGAACTCAGAGTGAGTAAATTGGCCATTTTCATGCACTTTTAACCATTCCATAAATCTTGTGTTTTGGGCCCCTGGAAGCATGAAAATCACTTTAAACATGCTAATTTTAGCTCTAACACTGATGATCCACCTACAAATGTGAACTGACGTTCAAAAATAAAACATTTGAAAACTGACCATTTTCCACATTTCTGAAGCATGACGTAATGGGGGGATGTTATCTCTTTTGTCGAAAATCAGCCGTTTTTGCTCGAACATTAAATGCCTCCAAATGGTATTTAATTAACTTCCCGTGCCCCTGGAAGCATGAAAATCACTTTAAACGTGCTAATTTTAGCTCTAACACTGATGATCCACCTACAAATGTGAACTGACGTTCAAAAATAAAACATTTGAAAACGGACCATTTTCCACATTTCTGAAGCATGACGTAATGGGGGGGTGTTATCTCTTTTGTCGAAAATCAGCCGTTTTTGCTCGAACATTAAATGCCTCCAAATGGTATTTAATTAACTTCCCTGGGTGAAGAAACCCTTTTTGAGAACTCAGAGTGAGTAAACTGGCCATTTTCATGCACTTTTAACCATTCCATAAATCCTGTGTTTTGGGCCCCTGGAAGCATGAAAATCACTTTAAACATGCTAATTTTAGGTCTAACACTTATGATCCACCTACAAATGTGAACTGACGGTCAAAAATAAAACATTTGAAAACGGACCATTTTCCACATTTCTGAAGCATGACGTAATGGGGGGGTGTTATCTCTTTTGTCGAAAATCAGCCGTTTTTGCTCGAACATTAAATGCCTCCAAATGGTATTTAATTAACTTCCCGAGCCCCTGGAAGCATGAAAATCACTTTAAACATGCTAATTTTAGCTCTAACACTGATGATCCACCTACAAATGTGAACTGACGTTCAAAAATAAAACATTTGAAAACGGACCATTTTCCACATTTCTGATGCATGACGTAATGGGGGGGTGTTATCTCTTTTGTCGAAAATCAGCCGTTTTTGCTCGAACATTAAATGCCTCCAAATGGTATTTAATTAACTTCCCGGGGTGAAGAAACCCTTTTTGAGAACTCAGAGTGAGTAAATTGGCCATTTTCATGCACTTTTAACCATTCCATAAATCTTGTGTTTTGGGCCCCTGGAAGCATGAAAATCACTTTAAACATGCTAATTTTAGCTCTAACACTGATGATCCACCTACAAATGTGAACTGACGTTCAAAAATAAAACATTTGAAAACTGACCATTTTCCACATTTCTGAAGCATGACGTAATGGGGGGGGGTGTTATCTCTTTTGTCGAAAATCAGCCGTTTTTGCTCGAACATTAAATGCCTCCAAATGGTATTTAATTAACTTCCCGTGCCCCTGGAAGCATGAAAATCACTTTAAACATGCTAATTTTAGCTCTAACACTGATGATCCACCTACAAATGTGAACTGACGTTCAAAAATAAAACATTTGAAAACGGACCATTTTCCACATTTCTGAAGCATGACGTAATGGGGGGGTGTTATCTCTTTTGTCGAAAATCAGCCGTTTTTGCTCGAACATTAAATGCCTCCAAATGGTATTTAATTAACTTCCCGGGGTGAAGAAACCCTTTTTGAGAACTCAGAGTGAGTAAATTGGCCATTTTCATGCACTTTTAACCATTCCATAAATCTTGTGTTTTGGGCCCCTGGAAGCATGAAAATCACTTTAAACATGCTAATTTTAGGTCTAACACTGATGATCCACCTACAAATGTGAACTGACGTTCAAAAATAAAACATTTGAAAACGGACCATTTTCCACATTTCTGAAGCATGACGTAATGGGGGGGTGTTATCTCTTTTGTCGAAAATCAGCCGTTTTTGCTCGAACATTAAATGCCTCCAAATGGTATTTAATTAACTTCCCGAGCCCCTGGAAGCATGAAAATCACTTTAAACATGCTAATTTTAGCTCTAACACTGATGATCCACCTACAAATGTGAACTGACGTTCAAAAATAAAACATTTGAAAACGGACCATTTTCCACATTTCTGAAGCATGACGTAATGGGGGGGTGTTATCTCTTTTGTCGAAAATCAGCCGTTTTTGCTCGAACATTAAATGCCTCCAAATGGTATTTAATTAACTTCCCGAGCCCCTGGAAGCATGAAAATCACTTTAAACATGCTAATTTTAGCTCTAACACGGATGATCCACCTACAAATGTGAACTGACGTTCAAAAATAAAACATTTGAAAACGGACCATTTTCCACATTTCTGAAGCATGGCGTAATGGGGGGGTGTTATCTCTTTTGTCGAAAATCAGCCGTTTTTGCTCGAACATTAAATGCCTCCAAATGGTATTTAATTAACTTCCCGAGCCCCTGGAAGCATGAAAATCACTTTAAACATGCTAATTTTAGCTCTAACACTGATGATCCACCTACAAATGTGAACTGACGTTCAAAAATAAAACATTTGAAAACGGACCATTTTCCACATTTCTGAAGCATGACGTAATGGGGGGGTGTTATCTCTTTTGTCGAAAATCAGCCGTTTTTGCTCGAACATTAAATGCCTCCAAATGGTATTTAATTAACTTTCCGAGCCCCTGGAAGCATGAAAATCACTTTAAACATGCTAATTTTAGCTCTAACACTGATGATCCACCTACAAATGTGAACTGACGTTCAAAAATAAAACATTTGAAAACGGACCATTTTCCACATTTCTGAAGCATGACGTAATGGGGGGGTGTTATCTCTTTTGTCGAAAATCAGCCGTTTTTGCTCGAACATTAAATGCCTCCAAATGGTATTTAATTAACTTGCCGAGCCCCTGGAAGCATGAAAATCACTTTAAACATGCTAATTTTAGCTCTAACACTGATGATCCACCTACAAATGTGAACTGACGTTCAAAAATAAAACATTTGAAAACGGACCATTTTCCACATTTCTGAAGCATGACGTAATGGGGGGGTGTTATCTCTTTTGTCGAAAATCAGCCGTTTTTGCTCGAACATTAAATGCCTCCAAATGGTATTTAATTAACTTCCCGAGCCCCTGGAAGCATGAAAATCACTTTAAACATGCTAATTTTAGCTCTAAGACTGATGATCCACCTACAAATGTGAACTGACGTTCAAAAATAAAACATTTGAAAACGGACCATTTTCCACATTTCTGAAGCATGACGTAATGGGGGGGTGTTATCTCTTTTGTCGAAAATCAGCCGTTTTTGCTGGAACATTAAATGCCTCCAAATGGTATTTAATTAACTTCCCGGGGTGAAGAAACCCTTTTTGAGAACTCAGAGTGAGTAAATTGGCCATTTTCATGCACTTTTAACCATTCCATAAATCTTGTATTTTGGGCCCCTGGAAGCATGAAAATCACTTTAAACATGCTAATTTTAGCTCTAACACTGATGATCCACCTACAAATGTGAACTGACGTTCAAAAATAAAACATTTGAAAACGGACCATTTTCCACATTTCTGAAGCATGACGTAATGGGGGGTGTTATCTCTTTTGTCGAAAATCAGCCGTTTTTGCTCGAACATTAAATGCCTCCAAATGGTATTTAATTAACTTCCCGAGCCCCTGGAAGCATGAAAATCACTTTAAACATGCTAATTTTAGCTCTAACACTGATGATCCACCTACAAATGTGAACTGACGTTCAAAAATAAAACATTTGAAAACGGACCATTTTCCACATTTCTGAAGCATGACGTAATGGGGGGGGGTGTTATCTCTTTTGTCGAAAATCAGCCGTTTTTGCTCGAACATTAAATGCCTCCAAATGGTATTTAATTAACTTCCCGAGCCCCTGGAAGCATGAAAATCACTTTAAACATGCTAATTTTAGCTCTAACACTGATGATCCACCTACAAATGTGAACTGACGTTCAAAAATAAAACATTTAAAAACGGACCATTTTCCACATTTCTGAAGCATGACGTAATGGGGGGGTGTTATCTCTTTTGTCGAAAATCAGCCGTTTTTGCTCGAACATTAAATGCCTCCAAATGGTATTTAATTAACTTCCCGGGGTGAAGAAACCCTTTTTGAGAACTCAGAGTGAGTAAATTGGCCATTTTTATGCACTTTTAACCATTCCATAAATCTTGTGTTTTGGGCCCCTGGAAGCATGAAAATCACTTTAAACATGCTAATTTTAGCTCTAACACTGATGATCCACCTACAAATGTGAACTGACGTTCAAAAATAAAACATTTGAAAACGGACCATTTTCCACATTTCTGAAGCATGACGTAATGGGGGGGTGTTATCTCTTTTGTCGAAAATCAGCCGTTTTTGCTCGAACATTAAATGCCTCCAAATGGTATTTAATTAACTTCCCGGGGTGAAGAAACCCTTTTTGAGTACTCAGAGTGAGTAAATTGGCCATTTTCATGCACTTTTAACCATTCCATAAATCTTGTGTTTTGGGCCCCTGGAAGCATGAAAATCACTTTAAACATGCTAATTTTAGCTCTAACACTGATGATCCACCTACAAATGTGAACTGACGTTCAAAAATAAAACATTTGAAAACGGACCATTTTCCACATTTCTGAAGCATGACGTAATGGGGGAGTGTTATCTCTTTTGTCGAAAATCAGCCGTTTTTGCTCGAACATTAAATGCCTCCAAATGGTATTTAATTAACTTCCCGAGCCCCTGGAAGCATGAAAATCACTTTAAACATGCTAATTTTAGCTCTAACACTGATGATCCACCTACAAATGTGAACTGACGTTCAAAAATAAAACATTTGAAAACGGACCATTTTCCACATTTCTGAAGCATGACGTAATGGGGGGGTGTTATCTCTTTTGTCGAAAATCAGCCGTTTTTGCTCAAACATTAAATGCCTCCAAATGGTATTTAATTAACTTCCCGGGGTGAAGAAACCCTTTTTGAGAACTCAGAGTGAGTAAATTGGCCATTTTCATGCACTTTTAACCATTCCATAAATCTTGTGTTTTGGGCCCCTGGAAGCATGAAAATCACTTTAAACATGCTAATTTTAGCTCTAACACTGATGATCCACCTACAAATGTGAACTAACGTTCAAAAATAAAACATTTGAAAACGGACCATTTTCCACATTTCTGAAGCATGACGTAATGGGGGGGTGTTATCTCTTTTGTCGAAAATCAGCCGTTTTTGCTCGAACATTAAATGCCTCCAAATGGTATTTAATTAACTTCCCGGGGTGAAGAAACCCTTTTTGAGTACTCAGAGTGAGTAAATTGGCCATTTTCATTCACTTTTAACCATTCCATAAATCTTGTGTTTTGGGCCCCTGGAAGCATGAAAATCACTTTAAACATGCTAATTTTAGCTCTAACACTGATGATCCACCTACAAATGTGAACTGACGTTCAAAAATAAAACATTTGAAAACGGACCATTTTCCAAATTTCTGAAGCATGACGTAATGGGGGGGTGTTATCTCTTTTGTCGAAAATCAGCCGTTTTTTCTCGAACATTAAATGCCTCCAAATGGTATTTAATTAACTTCCCGAGCCCCTGGAAGCATGAAAAACACTTTAAACATGCTAATTTTAGCTCTAACACTGATGATCCACCTACAAATGTGAACTGACGTTCAAAAATAAAACATTTGAAAACGGATCATTTTCCACATTTCTGAAGCATGACGTAATGGGGGGGGTGTTATCTCTTTTGTCGAAAATCAGCCGTTTTTGCTCGAACATTAAATGCCTCCAAATGGTATTTATTTCACTTCCCGAGCCCCTGGAAGCATGAAAATCACTTTAAACATGCTAATTTTAGCTCTAACACTGATGATCCACCTACAAATGTGTACTGACGTTCAAAAATAAAACATTTGAAAACGGACCATTTTCCACATTTCTGAAGCATGACGTAATGGGGGGTGTTATCTCTTTTGTCGAAAATCAGCCGTTTTTGCTCGAACATTAAATGCCTCCAAATGGTATTTAATTAACTTCCCGGGGTGAAGAAACCCTTTTTGAGAACTCAGAGTGAGTAAATTGGCCATTTTCATGCACTTTTAACCATTCCATAAATCTTGTGTTTTGGGCCCCTGGAAGCATGAAAATCACTTTAAACATGCTAATTTTAGCTCTAACACTGATGATCCACCTACAAATGTGAACTGACGTTCAAAAATAAAACATTTGAAAACGGACCATTTTCCACATTTCTGAAGCATGACGTAATGGGGGGGTGTTATCTCTTTTAGCGAAAATCAGCCGTTTTTGCTCGAACATTAAATGCCTCCAAATGGTATTTAATTAACTTCCCGAGCCCCTGGAAGCATGAAAATCACTTTAAACATGCTAATTTTAGCTCTAACACTGATGATCCACCTACAAATGTGAACTGACGTTCAAAAATAAAACATTTGAAAACGGACCATTTTCCACATTTCTGAAGCATGACGTAATGGGGGGGTGTTATCTCTTTTGTCGAAAATCAGCAGTTTTTGCTCGAACATTAAATGCCTCCAAATGGTATTTAATTAACTTCCCGAGCCCCTGGAAGCATGAAAATCACTTTAAACATGCTAATTTTAGCTCTAACACTGATGATCCACCTACAAATGTGAACTGATGTTCAAAAATAAAACATTTGAAAACGGACCATTTTCCACATTTCTGAAGCATGACGTAATGGGGGGGGTGTTATCTCTTTTGTCGAAAATCAGCCGTTTTTGCTCGAACATTAAATGCCTCCAAATGGTATTTAATTAACTTCCCGAGCCCCTGGAAGCATGAAAATCACTTTAAACATGCTAATTTTAGCTCTAAGACTGATGATCCACCTACAAATGTGAACTGACGTTCAAAAATAAAACATTTGAAAACGGACCATTTTCCACATTTCTGAAGCATGACGTAATGGGGGGGTGTTATCTCTTTTGTCGAAAATCAGCCGTTTTTGCTGGAACATTAAATGCCTCCAAATGGTATTTAATTAACTTCCCGGGGTGAAGAAACCCTTTTTGAGAACTCAGAGTGAGTAAATTGGCCATTTTCATGCACTTTTAACCATTCCATAAATCTTGTATTTTGGGCCCCTGGAAGCATGAAAATCACTTTAAACATGCTAATTTTAGCTCTAACACTGATGATCCACCTACAAATGTGAACTGACGTTCAAAAATAAAACATTTGAAAACGGACCATTTTCCACATTTCTGAAGCATGACGTAATGGGGGGGTGTTATCTCTTTTGTCGAAAATCAGCCGTTTTTGCTCGAACATTAAATGCCTCCAAATGGTATTTAATTAACTTCCCGAGCCCCTGGAAGCATGAAAATCACTTTAAACATGCTAATTTTAGCTCTAACACTGATGATCCACCTACAAATGTGAACTGACGTTCAAAAATAAAACATTTGAAAACGGACCATTTTCCACATTTCTGAAGCATGACGTAATGGGGGGGTGTTATCTCTTTTGTCGAAAATCAGCCGTTTTTGCTCGAACATTAAATGCCTCCAAATGGTATTTAATTAACTTCCCGGGGTGAAGAAACCCTTTTTGAGAACTCAGAGTGAGTAAATTGGCCATTTTCATGCACTTTTAACCATTCCATAAATCTTGTGTTTTGGGCCCCTGGAAGCATGAAAATCACTTTAAACATGCTAATTTTAGCTCTAACACTGATGATCCACCTACAAATGTGAACTGACGTTCAAAAATAAAACATTTGAAAACTGACCATTTTCCACATTTCTGAAGCATGACGTAATGGGGGGGTGTTATCTCTTTTGTCGAAAATCAGCCGTTTTTGCTCGAACATTAAATGCCTCCAAATGGTATTTAATTAACTTCCCGTGCCCCTGGAAGCATGAAAATCACTTTAAACGTGCTAATTTTAGCTCTAACACTGATGATCCACCTACAAATGTGAACTGACGTTCAAAAATAAAACATTTGAAAACGGACCATTTTCCACATTTCTGAAGCATGACGTAATGGGGGGGTGTTATCTCTTTTGTCGAAAATCAGCCGTTTTTGCTCGAACATTAAATGCCTCCAAATGGTATTTAATTAACTTCCCGGGGTGAAGAAACCCTTTTTGAGAACTCAGAGTGAGTAAACTGGCCATTTTCATGCACTTTTAACCATTCCATAAATCCTGTGTTTTGGGCCCCTGGAAGCATGAAAATCACTTTAAACATGCTAATTTTAGGTCTAACACTGATGATCCACCTACAAATGTGAACTGACGTTCAAAAATAAAACATTTGAAAACGGACCATTTTCCACATTTCTGAAGCATGACGTAATGGGGGGGTGTTATCTCTTTTGTCGAAAATCAGCCGTTTTTGCTCGAACATTAAATGCCTCCAAATGGTATTTAATTAACTTCCCGAGCCCCTGGAAGCATGAAAATCACTTTAAACATGCTAATTTTAGCTCTAACACTGATGATCCACCTACAAATGTGAACTGACGTTCAAAAATAAAACATTTGAAAACGGACCATTTTCCACATTTCTGAAGCATGACGTAATGGGGGGTGTTATCTCTTTTGTCGAAAATCAGCCGTTTTTGCTCGAACATTAAATGCCTCCAAATGGTATTTAATTAACTTCCCGAGCCTCTGGAAGCATGAAAATCACTTTAAACATGCTAATTTTAGCTCTAACACTGATGATCCACCTACAAATGTGAACTGACGTTCAAAAATAAAACATTTAAAAACGGACCATTTTCCACATTTCTGAAGCATGACGTAATGGGGGGGTGTTATCTCTTTTGTCGAAAATCAGCCGTTTTTGCTCGAACATTAAATGCCTCCAAATGGTATTTAATTAACTTCCCAGGGTGAAGAAACCCTTTTTGAGTACTCAGAGTGAGTAAATTGGCCATTTTCATGCACTTTTAACCATTCCATAAATCTTGTGTTTTGGGCCCCTGGAAGCATGAAAATCACTTTAAACATGCTAATTTTAGCTCTAACACTGATGATCCACCTACAAATGTGAACTGACGTTCAAAAATAAAACATTTGAAAACGGACCATTTTCCACATTTCTGAAGCATGACGTAATGGGGGGGTGTTATCTCTTTTGTCGAAAATCAGCCGTTTTTGCTCGAACATTAAATGCCTCCAAATGGTATTTAATTAACTTCCCGAGCCCCTGGAAGCATGAAAATCACTTTAAACATGCTAATTTTAGCTCTAACACTGATGATCCACCTACAAATGTGAACTGACGTTCAAAAATAAAACATTTGAAAACGGACCATTTTCCACATTTCTGAAGCATGACGTAATGGGGGGGTGTTATCTCTTTTGTCGAAAATCAGCCGTTTTTGCTCGAACATTAAATGCCTCCAAATGGTATTTAATTAACTTCCCGGGGTGAAGAAACCCTTTTTGAGAACTCAGAGTGAGTAAATTGGCCATTTTCATGCACTTTTAACCATTCCATAAATCTTGTGTTTTGGGCCCCTGGAAGCATGAAAATCACTTTAAACATGCTAATTTTAGCTCTAACACTGATGATCCACCTACAAATGTGAACTAACGTTCAAAAATAAAACATTTGAAAACGGACCATTTTCCACATTTCTGAAGCATGACGTAATGGGGGGGTGTTATCTCTTTTGTCGAAAATCAGCCGTTTTTGCTCGAACATTAAATGCCTCCAAATGGTATTTAATTAACTTCCCGGGGTGAAGAAACCCTTTTTGAGTACTCAGAGTGAGTAAATTGGCCATTTTCATGCACTTTTAACCATTCCATAAATCTTGTGTTTTGGGCCCCTGGAAGCATGAAAATCACTTTAAACATGCTAATTTTAGCTCTAACACTGATGATCCACCTACAAATGTGAACTGACGTTCAAAAATAAAACATTTGAAAACGGACCATTTTCCAAATTTCTGAAGCATGACGTAATGGGGGGGTGTTATCTCTTTTGTCGAAAATCAGCCGTTTTTTCTCGAACATTAAATGCCTCCAAATGGTATTTAATTAACTTCCCGAGCCCCTGGAAGCATGAAAAACACTTTAAACATGCTAATTTTAGCTCTAACACTGATGATCCACCTACAAATGTGAACTGACGTTCAAAAATAAAACATTTGAAAACGGACCATTTTCCACATTTCTGAAGCATGACGTAATGGGGGGGGTGTTATCTCTTTAGTCGAAAATCAGCCGTTTTTGCTCGAACATTAAATGCCTCCAAATGGTATTTATTTCACTTCCCGAGCCCCTGGAAGCATGAAAATCACTTTAAACATGCTAATTTTAGCTCTAACACTGATGATCCACCTACAAATGTGAACTGACGTTCAAAAATAAAACATTTGAAAACGGACCATTTTCCACATTTCTGAAGCATGACGTAATGGGGGGTGTTATCTCTTTTGTCGAAAATCAGCCGTTTTTGCTCGAACATTAAATGCCTCCAAATGGTATTTAATTAACTTCCCGGGGTGAAGAAACCCTTTTTGAGAACTCAGAGTGAGTAAATTGGCCATTTTCATGCACTTTTAACCATTCCATAAATCTTGTGTTTTGGGCCCCTGGAAGCATGAAAATCACTTTAAACATGCTAATTTTAGCTCTAACACTGATGATCCACCTACAAATGTGAACTGACGTTAAAAAATAAAACATTTGAAAACGGACCATTTTCCACATTTCTGAAGCATGACGTAATGGGGGGGTGTTATCTCTTTTGTCGAAAATCAGCCGTTTTTGCTCGAACATTAAATGCCTCCAAATGGTATTTAATTAACTTCCCGAGCCCCTGGAAGCATGAAAATCACTTTAAACATGCTAATTTTAGCTCTAACACTGATGATCCACCTACAAATGTGAACTGACGTTCAAAAATAAAACATTTGAAAACGGACCATTTTCCACATTTCTGAAGCATGACGTAATGGGGGGGTGTTATCTCTTTTGTCGAAAATCAGCAGTTTTTGCTCGAACATTAATACCTCCAAATGGTATTTAATTAACTTCCCGAGCCCCTGGAAGCATGAAAATCACTTTAAACATGCTAATTTTAGCTCTAACACTGATGATCCACCTACAAATGTGAACTGATGTTCAAAAATAAAACATTTGAAAACGGACCATTTTCCACATTTCTGAAGCATGACGTAATGGGGGGGTGTTATCTCTTTTGTCGAAAATCAGCCGTTTTTGCTCGAACATTAAATGCCTCCAAATGGTATTTAATTAACTTCCCGAGCCCCTGGAAGCATGAAAATCACTTTAAACATGCTAATTTTAGCTCTAAGACTGATGATCCACCTACAAATGTGAACTGACGTTCAAAAATAAAACATTTGAAAACGGACCATTTTCCACATTTCTGAAGCATGACGTAATGGGGGGGTGTTATCTCTTTTGTCGAAAATCAGCCGTTTTTGCTGGAACATTAAATGCCTCCAAATGGTATTTAATTAACTTCCCGGGGTGAAGAAACCCTTTTTGAGAACTCAGAGTGAGTAAATTGGCCATTTTCATGCACTTTTAACCATTCCATAAATCTTGTATTTTGGGCCCCTGGAAGCATGAAAATCACTTTAAACATGCTAATTTTAGCTCTAACACTGATGATCCACCTACAAATGTGAACTGACGTTCAAAAATAAAACATTTGAAAACGGACCATTTTCCACATTTCTGAAGCATGACGTAATGGGGGGTGTTATCTCTTTTGTCGAAAATCAGCCGTTTTTGCTCGAACATTAAATGCCTCCAAATGGTATTTAATTAACTTCCCGGGGTGAAGAAACCCTTTTTGAGAACTCAGAGTGAGTAAATTGGCCATTTTCATGCACTTTTAACCATTCCATAAATCTTGTGTTTTGGGCCCCTGGAAGCATGAAAATCACTTTAAACATGCTAATTTTAGCTCTAACACTGATGATCCACCTACAAATGTGAACTGACGTTAAAAAATAAAACATTTGAAAACGGACCATTTTCCACATTTCTGAAGCATGACGTAATGGGGGGGTGTTATCTCTTTTGTCGAAAATCAGCCGTTTTTGCTCGAACATTAAATGCCTCCAAATGGTATTTAATTAACTTCCCGAGCCCCTGGAAGCATGAAAATCACTTTAAACATGCTAATTTTAGCTCTAACACTGATGATCCACCTACAAATGTGAACTGACGTTCAAAAATAAAACATTTGAAAACGGACCATTTTCCACATTTCTGAAGCATGACGTAATGGGGGGGTGTTATCTCTTTTGTCGAAAATCAGCAGTTTTTGCTCGAACATTAATACCTCCAAATGGTATTTAATTAACTTCCCGAGCCCCTGGAAGCATGAAAATCACTTTAAACATGCTAATTTTAGCTCTAACACTGATGATCCACCTACAAATGTGAACTGATGTTCAAAAATAAAACATTTGAAAACGGACCATTTTCCACATTTCTGAAGCATGACGTAATGGGGGGGTGTTATCTCTTTTGTCGAAAATCAGCCGTTTTTGCTCGAACATTAAATGCCTCCAAATGGTATTTAATTAACTTCCCGAGCCCCTGGAAGCATGAAAATCACTTTAAACATGCTAATTTTAGCTCTAAGACTGATGATCCACCTACAAATGTGAACTGACGTTCAAAAATAAAACATTTGAAAACGGACCATTTTCCACATTTCTGAAGCATGACGTAATGGGGGGGTGTTATCTCTTTTGTCGAAAATCAGCCGTTTTTGCTGGAACATTAAATGCCTCCAAATGGTATTTAATTAACTTCCCGGGGTGAAGAAACCCTTTTTGAGAACTCAGAGTGAGTAAATTGGCCATTTTCATGCACTTTTAACCATTCCATAAATCTTGTATTTTGGGCCCCTGGAAGCATGAAAATCACTTTAAACATGCTAATTTTAGCTCTAACACTGATGATCCACCTACAAATGTGAACTGACGTTCAAAAATAAAACATTTGAAAACGGACCATTTTCCACATTTCTGAAGCATGACGTAATGGGGGGGTGTTATCTCTTTTGTCGAAAATCAGCCGTTTTTGCTCGAACATTAAATGCCTCCAAATGGTATTTAATTAACTTCCCGAGCCCCTGGAAGCATGAAAATCACTTTAAACATGCTAATTTTAGCTCTAACACTGATGATCCACCTACAAATGTGAACTGACGTTCAAAAATAAAACATTTGAAAACGGACCATTTTCCACATTTCTGAAGCATGACGTAATGGGGGGGTGTTATCTCTTTTGTCGAAAATCAGCCGTTTTTGCTCGAACATTAAATGCCTCCAAATGGTATTTAATTAACTTCCCGGGGTGAAGAAACCCTTTTTGAGAACTCAGAGTGAGTAAATTGGCCATTTTCATGCACTTTTAACCATTCCATAAATCTTGTGTTTTGGGCCCCTGGAAGCATGAAAATCACTTTAAACATGCTAATTTTAGCTCTAACACTGATGATCCACCTACAAATGTGAACTGACGTTCAAAAATAAAACATTTGAAAACTGACCATTTTCCACATTTCTGAAGCATGACGTAATGGGGGGGGTGTTATCTCTTTTGTCGAAAATCAGCCGTTTTTGCTCGAACATTAAATGCCTCCAAATGGTATTTAATTAACTTCCCGTGCCCCTGGAAGCATGAAAATCACTTTAAACGTGCTAATTTTAGCTCTAACACTGATGATCCACCTACAAATGTGAACTGACGTTCAAAAATAAAACATTTGAAAACGGACCATTTTCCACATTTCTGAAGCATGACGTAATGGGGGGGTGTTATCTCTTTTGTCGAAAATCAGCCGTTTTTGCTCGAACATTAAATGCCTCCAAATGGTATTTAATTAACTTCCCGGGGTGAAGAAACCCTTTTTGAGAACTCAGAGTGAGTAAATTGGCCATTTTCATGCACTTTTAACCATTCCATAAATCTTGTGTTTTGGGCCCCTGGAAGCATGAAAATCACTTTAAACATGCTAATTTTAGGTCTAACACTGATGATCCACCTACAAATGTGAACTGACGTTCAAAAATAAAACATTTGAAAACGGACCATTTTCCACATTTCTGAAGCATGACGTAATGGGGGGGTGTTATCTCTTTTGTCGAAAATCAGCCGTTTTTGCTCGAACATTAAATGCCTCCAAATGGTATTTAATTAACTTCCCGAGCCCCTGGAAGCATGAAAATCACTTTAAACATGCTAATTTTAGCTCTAACACTGATGATCCACCTACAAATGTGAACTGACGTTCAAAAATAAAACATTTGAAAACGGACCATTTTCCACATTTCTGAAGCATGACGTAATGGGGGGGTGTTATCTCTTTTGTCGAAAATCAGCCGTTTTTGCTCGAACATTAAATGCCTCCAAATGGTATTTAATTAACTTCCCGGGGTGAAGAAACCCTTTTTGAGAACTCAGAGTGAGTAAATTGGCCATTTTCATGCACTTTTAACCATTCCATAAATCTTGTGTTTTGGGCCCCTGGAAGCATGAAAATCACTTTAAACATGCTAATTTTAGGTCTAACACTGATGATCCACCTACAAATGTGAACTGACGTTCAAAAATAAAACATTTGAAAACGGACCATTTTCCACATTTCTGAAGCATGACGTAATGGGGGGGTGTTATCTCTTTTGTCGAAAATCAGCCGTTTTTGCTCGAACATTAAATGCCTCCAAATGGTATTTAATTAACTTCCCGAGCCCCTGGAAGCATGAAAATCACTTTAAACATGCTAATTTTAGCTCTAACACTGATGATCCACCTACAAATGTGAACTGACGTTCAAAAATAAAACATTTGAAAACGGACCATTTTCCACATTTCTGAAGCATGACGTAATGGGGGGGTGTTATCTCTTTTGTCGAAAATCAGCCGTTTTTGCTCGAACATTAAATGCCTCCAAATGGTATTTAATTAACTTCCCGAGCCCCTGGAAGCATGAAAATCACTTTAAACATGCTAATTTTAGCTCTAACACTGATGATCCACCTACAAATGTGAACTGACGTTCAAAAATAAAACATTTGAAAACGGACCATTTTCCACATTTCTGAAGCATGACGTAATGGGGGGGTGTTATCTCTTTTGTCAAAAATCAGCCGTTTTTGCTCGAACATTAAATGCCTCCAAATGGTATTTAATTAACTTCCCGGGGTGAAGAAACCCTTTTTGAGAACTCAGAGTGAGTAAATTGGCCATTTTCATGCACTTTTAACCATTCCATAAATCTTGTGTTTTGGGCCCCTGGAAGCATGAAAATCACTTTAAACATGCTAATTTTAGCTCTAACACTGATGATCCACCTACAAATGTGAACTGACGTTCAAAAATAAAACATTTGAAAACTGACCATTTTCCACATTTCTGAAGCATGACGTAATGGGGGGGTGTTATCTCTTTTGTCGAAAATCAGCCGTTTTTGCTCGAACATTAAATGCCTCCAAATGGTATTTAATTAACTTCCCGAGCCCCTGGAAGCATGAAAATCACTTTAAACATGCTAATTTTAGCTCTAAGACTGATGATCCACCTACAAATGTGAACTGACGTTCAAAAATAAAACATTTGAAAACGGACCATTTTCCACATTTCTGAAGCATGACGTAATGGGGGGGTGTTATCTCTTTTGTCGAAAATCAGCCGTTTTTGCTGGAACATTAAATGCCTCCAAATGGTATTTAATTAACTTCCCGGGGTGAAGAAACCCTTTTTGAGAACTCAGAGTGAGTAAATTGGCCATTTTCATGCACTTTTAACCATTCCATAAATCTTGTATTTTGGGCCCCTGGAAGCATGAAAATCACTTTAAACATGCTAATTTTAGCTCTAACACTGATGATCCACCTACAAATGTGAACTGACGTTCAAAAATAAAACATTTGAAAACGGACCATTTTCCACATTTCTGAAGCATGACGTAATGGGGGGTGTTATCTCTTTTGTCGAAAATCAGCCGTTTTTGCTCGAACATTAAATGCCTCCAAATGGTATTTAATTAACTTCCCGAGCCCCTGGAAGCATGAAAATCACTTTAAACATGCTAATTTTAGCTCTAACACTGATGATCCACCTACAAATGTGAACTGACGTTCAAAAATAAAACATTTGAAAACGGACCATTTTCCACATTTCTGAAGCATGACGTAATGGGGGGGGTGTTATCTCTTTTGTCGAAAATCAGCCGTTTTTGCTCGAACATTAAATGCCTCCAAATGGTATTTAATTAACTTCCCGAGCCCCTGGAAGCATGAAAATCACTTTAAACATGCTAATTTTAGCTCTAACACTGATGATCCACCTACAAATGTGAACTGACGTTCAAAAATAAAACATTTGAAAACGGACCATTTTCCACATTTCTGAAGCATGACGTAATGGGGGGGGTGTTGTCTCTTTTGTCGAAAATCAGCCGTTTTTGCTCGAACATTAAATGCCTCCAAATGGTATTTAATTAACTTCCCGGGGTGAAGAAACCCTTTTTGAGAACTCAGAGTGAGTAAATTGGCCATTTTCATGCACTTTTAACCATTCCATAAATCTTGTGTTTTGGGCCCCTGGAAGCATGAAAATCACTTTAAACATGCTAATTTTAGCTCTAACACTGATGATCCACCTACAAATGTGAACTGACGTTCAAAAATAAAACATTTGAAAACTGACCATTTTCCACATTTCTGAAGCATGACGTAATGGGGGGGGTGTTATCTCTTTTGTCGAAAATCAGCCGTTTTTGCTCGAACATTAAATGCCTCCAAATGGTATTTAATTAACTTCCCGTGCCCCTGGAAGCATGAAAATCACTTTAAACATGCTAATTTTAGCTCTAACACTGATGATCCACCTACAAATGTGAACTGACGTTCAAAAATAAAACATTTGAAAACGGACCATTTTCCACATTTCTGAAGCATGACGTAATGGGGGGGTGTTATCTCTTTTGTCGAAAATCAGCCGTTTTTGCTGGAACATTAAATGCCTCCAAATGGTATTTAATTAACTTCCCGGGGTGAAGAAACCCTTTTTGAGAACTCAGAGTGAGTAAATTGGCCATTTTCATGCACTTTTAACCATTCCATAAATCTTGTGTTTTGGGCCCCTGGAAGCATGAAAATCACTTTAAACATGCTAATTTTAGCTCTAACACTGATGATCCACCTACAAATGTGAACTGACGTTCAAAAATAAAACATTTGAAAACGGACCATTTTCCACATTTCTGAAGCATGACGTAATGGGGGGGTGTTATCTCTTTTGTCCAAAATCAGCCGTTTTTGCTCGAACATTAAATGCCTCCAAATTGTATTTAATTAACTTCCCGAGCCCCTGGAAGCATGAAAATCACTTTAAACATGCTAATTTTAGCTCTAACACTGATGATCCACCTACAAATGTGAACTGACGTTCAAAAATAAAACATTTGAAAACGGACCATTTTCCACATTTCTGAAGCATGACGTAATGGGGGGGTGTTATCTCTTTTGTCGAAAATCAGCCGTTTTTGCTCGAACATTAAATGCCTCCAAATGGTATTTAATTAACTTCCCGAGCCCCTGGAAGCATGAAAATCACTTTAAACATGCTAATTTTAGCTCTAAGACTGATGATCCACCTACAAATGTGAACTGACGTTCAAAAATAAAACATTTGAAAACGGACCATTTTCCACATTTCTGAAGCATGACGTAATGGGGGGGTGTTATCTCTTTTGTCGAAAATCAGCCGTTTTTGCTGGAACATTAAATGCCTCCAAATGGTATTTAATTAACTTCCCGGGGTGAAGAAACCCTTTTTGAGAACTCAGAGTGAGTAAATTGGCCATTTTCATGCACTTTTAACCATTCCATAAATCTTGTATTTTGGGCCCCTGGAAGCATGAAAATCACTTTAAACATGCTAATTTTAGCTCTAACACTGATGATCCACCTACAAATGTGAACTGACGTTCAAAAATAAAACATTTGAAAACGGACCATTTTCCACATTTCTGAAGCATGACGTAATGGGGGGGTGTTATCTCTTTTGTCGAAAATCAGCCGTTTTTGCTCGAACATTAAATGCCTCCAAATGGTATTTAATTAACTTCCCGAGCCCCTGGAAGCATGAAAATCACTTTAAACATGCTAATTTTAGCTCTAACACTGATGATCCACCTACAAATGTGAACTGACGTTCAAAAATAAAACATTTGAAAACGGACCATTTTCCACATTTCTGAAGCATGACGTAATGGGGGGGGTGTTATCACTTTTGTCGAAAATCAGCCGTTTTTGCTCGAACATTAAATGCCTCCAAATGGTATTTAATTAACTTCCCGGGGTGAAGAAACCCTTTTTGAGAACTCAGAGTGAGTAAATTGGCCATTTTCATGCACTTTTAACCATTCCATAAATCTTGTGTTTTGGGCCCCTGGAAGCATGAAAATCACTTTAAACATGCTAATTTTAGCTCTAACACTGATGATCCACCTACAAATGTGAACTGACGTTCAAAAATAAAACATTTGAAAACTGACCATTTTCCACATTTCTGAAGCATGACGTAATGGGGGGGGGTGTTATCTCTTTTGTCGAAAATCAGCCGTTTTTGCTCGAACATTAAATGCCTCCAAATGGTATTTAATTAACTTCCCGTGCCCCTGGAAGCATGAAAATCACTTTAAACATGCTAATTTTAGCTCTAACACTGATGATCCACCTACAAATGTGAACTGACGTTCAAAAATAAAACATTTGAAAACGGACCATTTTCCACATTTCTGAAGCATGACGTAATGGGGGGGTGTTATCTCTTTTGTCGAAAATCAGCCGTTTTTGCTCGAACATTAAATGCCTCCAAATGGTATTTAATTAACTTCCCGGGGTGAAGAAACCCTTTTTGAGAACTCAGAGTGAGTAAATTGGCCATTTTCATGCACTTTTAACCATTCCATAAATCTTGTGTTTTGGGCCCCTGGAAGCATGAAAATCACTTTAAAAATGCTAATTTTAGGTCTAACACTGATGATCCACCTACAAATGTGAACTGACGTTCAAAAATAAAACATTTGAAAACGGACCATTTTCCACATTTCTGAAGCATGACGTAATGGGGGGGTGTTATCTCTTTTGTCGAAAATCAGCTGTTTTTGCTCGAACATTAAATGCCTCCAAATGGTATTTAATTAACTTCCCGAGCCCCTGGAAGCATGAAAATCACTTTAAACATGCTAATTTTAGCTCTAACACTGATGATCCACCTACAAATGTGAACTGACGTTCAAAAATAAAACATTTGAAAACGGACCATTTTCCACATTTCTGAAGCATGACGTAATGGGGGGGTGTTATCTCTTTTGTCGAAAATCAGCCGTTTTTGCTCGAACATTAAATGCCTCCAAATGATATTTAATTAACTTCCCGAGCCCCTGGAAGCATGAAAATCACTTTAAACATGCTAATTTTAGCTCTAACACTGATGATCCACCTACAAATGTGAACTGACGTTCAAAAATAAAACATTTGAAAACGGACCATTTTCCACATTTCTGAAGCATGACGTAATGGGGGGGTGTTATCTCTTTTGTCGAAAATCAGCCGTTTTTGCTCGAACATTAAATGCCTCCAAATGGTATTTAATTAACTTCCCGGGGTGAAGAAACCCTTTTTGAGAACTCAGAGTGAGTAAATTGGCCATTTTCATGCACTTTTAACCATTCCATAAATCTTGTGTTTTGGGCCCCTGGAAGCATGAACATCACTTTAAACATGCTAATTTTAGCTCTAACACTGATGATCCACCTACAAATGTGAACTGACGTTCAAAAATAAAACATTTGAAAACTGACCATTTTCCACATTTCTGAAGCATGACGTAATGGGGGGGTGTTATCTCTTTTGTCGAAAATCAGCCGTTTTTGCTAGAACATTAAATGCCTCCAAATGGTATTTAATTAACTTCCCGTGCCCCTGGAAGCATGAAAATCACTTTAAACGTGCTAATTTTAGCTCTAACACTGATGATCCACCTACAAATGTGAACTGACGTTCAAAAATAAAACATTTGAAAACGGACCATTTTCCACATTTCTGAAGCATGACGTAATGGGGGGGTGTTATCTCTTTTGTCGAAAATCAGCCGTTTTTGCTCGAACATTAAATGCCTCCAAATGGTATTTAATTAACTTCCCGGGGTGAAGAAACCCTTTTTGAGAACTCAGAGTGAGTAAATTGGCCATTTTCATGCACTTTTAACCATTCCATAAATCTTGTGTTTTGGGCCCCTGGAAGCATGAAAATCACTTTAAACATGCTAATTTTAGGTCTAACACTGATGATCCACCTACAAATGTGAACTGACGTTCAAAAATAAAACATTTGAAAACGGACCATTTTCCACATTTCTGAAGCATGACGTAATGGGGGGGGTGTTATCTCTTTTGTCGAAAATCAGCCGTTTTTGCTCGAACATTAAATGCCTCCAAATGGTATTTAATTAACTTCCCGAGCCCCTGGAAGCATGAAAATCACTTTAAACATGCTAATTTTAGCTCTAACACTGATGATCCACCTACAAATGTGAACTGACGTTCAAAAATAAAACATTTGAAAACGGACCATTTTCCACATTTCTGAAGCATGACGTAATGGGGGGGTGTTATCTCTTTTGTCGAAAATCAGCCGTTTTTGCTCGAACATTAAATGCCTCCAAATGGTATTTAATTAACTTCCCGGGGTGAAGAAACCCTTTTTGAGAACTCAGAGTGAGTAAATTGGCCATTTTCATGCACTTTTAACCATTCCATAAATCTTGTGTTTTGGGCCCCTGGAAGCATGAAAATCACTTTAAACATGCTAATTTTAGCTCTAACACTGATGATCCACCTACAAATGTGAACTGACGTTCAAAAATAAAACATTTGAAAACTGACCATTTTCCACATTTCTGAAGCATGATGTAATGGGGGGGTGTTATCTCTTTTGTCGAAAATCAGCCGTTTTTGCTCGAACATTAAATGCCTCCAAATGGTATTTAATTAACTTCCCGTGCCCCTGGAAGCATGAAAATCACTTTAAACGTGCTAATTTTAGCTCTAACACTGATGATCCACCTACAAATGTGAACTGACGTTCAAAAATAAAACATTTGAAAACTGACCATTTTCCACATTTCTGAAGCATGACGTAATGGGGGGGTGTTATCTCTTTTGTCGAAAATCAGCCGTTTTTGCTCGAACATTAAATGCCTCCAAATGGTATTTAATTAACTTCCCGGGGTGAAGAAACCCTTTTTGAGAACTCAGAGTGAGTAAACTGGCCATTTTCATGCACTTTTAACCATTCCATAAATCCTGTGTTTTGGGCCCCTGGAAGCATGAAAATCACTTTAAACATGCTAATTTTAGGTCTAACACTGATGATCCACCTACAAATGTGAACTGACGTTCAAAAATAAAACATTTGAAAACGGACCATTTTCCACATTTCTGAAGCATGACGTAATGGGGGGGTGTTATCTCTTTTGTCGAAAATCAGCCGTTTTTGCTCGAACATTAAATGCCTCCAAATGGTATTTAATTAACTTCCCGAGCCCCTGGAAGCATGAAAATCACTTTAAACATGCTAATTTTAGCTCTAACACTGATGATCCACCTACAAATGTGAACTGACGTTCAAAAATAAAACATTTGAAAACGGACCATTTTCCACATTTCTGAAGCATGACGTAATGGGGGGTGTTATCTCTTTTGTCGAAAATCAGCCGTTTTTGCTCGAACATTAAATGCCTCCAAATGGTATTTAATTAACTTCCCGAGCCCCTGGAAGCATGAAAATCACTTTAAACATGCTAATTTTAGCTCTAACACTGATGATCCACCTACAAATGTGAACTGACGTTCAAAAATAAAACATTTGAAAACGGACCATTTTCCACATTTCTGAAGCATGACGTAATGGGGGGGGTGTTATCTCTTTTGTCGAAAATCAGCCGTTTTTGCTCGAACATTAAATGCCTCCAAATGGTATTTAATTAACTTCCCGAGCCCCTGGAAGCATGAAAATCACTTTAAACATGCTAATTTTAGCTCTAACACTGATGATCCACCTACAAATGTGAACTGACGTTCAAAAATAAAACATTTGAAAACGGACCATTTTCCACATTTCTGAAGCATGACGTAATGGGGGGGTGTTATCTCTTTTGTCGAAAATCAGCCGTTTTTGCTTGAACATTAAATGCCTCCAAATGGTATTTAATTAACTTCCCGGGGTGAAGAAACCCTTTTTGAGTACTCAGAGTGAGTAAATTGGCCATTTTCATGCACTTTTAACCATTCCATAAATCTTGTGTTTTGGGCCCCTGGAAGCATGAAAATCACTTTAAACATGCTAATTTTAGCTCTAACACTGATGATCCACCTACAAATGTGAACTGACGTTCAAAAATAAAACATTTGAAAACGGACCATTTTCCACATTTCTGAAGCATGACGTAATGGGGGGGTGTTATCTCTTTTGTCGAAAATCAGCCGTTTTTGCTCGAACATTAAATGCCTCCAAATGGTATTTAATTAACTTCCCGGGGTGAAGAAACCCTTTTTGAGAACTCAGAGTGAGTAAACTGGCCATTTTCATGCACTTTTAACCATTCCATAAATCCTGTGTTTTGGGCCCCTGGAAGCATGAAAATCACTTTAAACATGCTAATTTTAGGTCTAACACTGATGATCCACCTACAAATGTGAACTGACGTTCAAAAATAAAACATTTGAAAACGGACCATTTTCCACATTTCTGAAGCATGACGTAATGGGGGGGTGTTATCTCTTTTGTCGAAAATCAGCCGTTTTTGCTCGAACATTAAATGCCTCCAAATGGTATTTAATTAACTTCCCGAGCCCCTGGAAGCATGAAAATCACTTTAAACATGCTAATTTTAGCTCTAACACTGATGATCCACCTACAAATGTGAACTGACGTTCAAAAATAAAACATTTGAAAACGGACCATTTTCCACATTTCTGAAGCATGACGTAATGGGGGGTGTTATCTCTTTTGTCGAAAATCAGCCGTTTTTGCTCGAACATTAAATGCCTCCAAATGGTATTTAATTAACTTCCCGAGCCCCTGGAAGCATGAAAATCACTTTAAACATGCTAATTTTAGCTCTAACACTGATGATCCACCTACAAATGTGAACTGACGTTCAAAAATAAAACATTTGAAAACGGACCATTTTCCACATTTCTGAAGCATGACGTAATGGGGGGTGTTATCTCTTTTGTCGAAAATCAGCCGTTTTTGCTCGAACATTAAATGCCTCCAAATGGTATTTAATTAACTTCCCGGGGTGAAGAAACCCTTTTTGAGAACTCAGAGTGAGTAAATTGGCCATTTTCATGCACTTTTAACCATTCCATAAATCTTGTGTTTTGGGCCCCTGGAAGCATGAAAATCACTTTAAACATGCTAATTTTAGCTCTAACACTGATGATCCACCTACAAATGTGAACTGACGTTCAAAAATAAAACATTTGAAAACTGACCATTTTCCACATTTCTGAAGCATGACGTAATGGGGGGGGTGTTATCTCTTTTGTCGAAAATCAGCCGTTTTTGCTCGAACATTAAATGCCTCCAAATGGTATTTAATTAACTTCCCGTGCCCCTGGAAGCATGAAAATCACTTTAAACATGCTAATTTTAGCTCTAACACTGATGATCCACCTACAAATGTGAACTGACGTTCAAAAATAAAACATTTGAAAACGGACCATTTTCCACATTTCTGAAGCATGACGTAATGGGGGGGTGTTATCTCTTTTGTCGAAAATCAGCCGTTTTTGCTGGAACATTAAATGCCTCCAAATGGTATTTAATTAACTTCCCGGGGTGAAGAAACCCTTTTTGAGAACTCAGAGTGAGTAAATTGGCCATTTTCATGCACTTTTAACCATTCCATAAATCTTGTGTTTTGGGCCCCTGGAAGCATGAAAATCACTTTAAACATGCTAATTTTAGCTCTAACACTGATGATCCACCTACAAATGTGAACTGACGTTCAAAAATAAAACATTTGAAAACGGACCATTTTCCACATTTCTGAAGCATGACGTAATGGGGGGGGTGTTATCTCTTTTGTCCAAAATCAGCCGTTTTTGCTCGAACATTAAATGCCTCCAAATTGTATTTAATTAACTTCCCGAGCCCCTGGAAGCATGAAAATCACTTTAAACATGCTAATTTTAGCTCTAACACTGATGATCCACCTACAAATGTGAACTGACGTTCAAAAATAAAACATTTGAAAACGGACCATTTTCCACATTTCTGAAGCATGACGTAATGGGGGGGTGTTATCTCTTTTGTCGAAAATCAGCCGTTTTTGCTCGAACATTAAATGCCTCCAAATGGTATTTAATTAACTTCCCGAGCCCCTGGAAGCATGAAAATCACTTTAAACATGCTAATTTTAGCTCTAAGACTGATGATCCACCTACAAATGTGAACTGACGTTCAAAAATAAAACATTTGAAAACGGACCATTTTCCACATTTCTGAAGCATGACGTAATGGGGGGGTGTTATCTCTTTTGTCGAAAATCAGCCGTTTTTGCTGGAACATTAAATGCCTCCAAATGGTATTTAATTAACTTCCGGGGGTGAAGAAACCCTTTTTGAGAACTCAGAGTGAGTAAATTGGCCATTTTCATGCACTTTTAACCATTCCATAAATCTTGTATTTTGGGCCCCTGGAAGCATGAAAATCACTTTAAACATGCTAATTTTAGCTCTAACACTGATGATCCACCTACAAATGTGAACTGACGTTCAAAAATAAAACATTTGAAAACGGACCATTTTCCACATTTCTGAAGCATGACGTAATGGGGGGGTGTTATCTCTTTTGTCGAAAATCAGCCGTTTTTGCTCGAACATTAAATGCCTCCAAATGGTATTTAATTAACTTCCCGAGCCCCTGGAAGCATGAAAATCACTTTAAACATGCTAATTTTAGCTCTAACACTGATGATCCACCTACAAATGTGAACTGACGTTCAAAAAAAAAACATTTGAAAACGGACCATTTTCCACATTTCTGAAGCATGACGTAATGGGGGGGTGTTATCACTTTTGTCGAAAATCAGCCGTTTTTGCTCGAACATTAAATGCCTCCAAATGGTATTTAATTAACTTCCCGGGGTGAAGAAACCCTTTTTGAGAACTCAGAGTGAGTAAATTGGCCATTTTCATGCACTTTTAACCATTCCATAAATCTTGTGTTTTGGGCCCCTGGAAGCATGAAAATCACTTTAAACATGCTAATTTTAGCTCTAACACTGATGATCCACCTACAAATGTGAACTGACGTTCAAAAATAAAACATTTGAAAACTGACCATTTTCCACATTTCTGAAGCATGACGTAATGGGGGGGGTGTTATCTCTTTTGTCGAAAATCAGCCGTTTTTGCTCGAACATTAAATGCCTCCAAATGGTATTTAATTAACTTCCCGTGCCCCTGGAAGCATGAAAATCACTTTAAACATGCTAATTTTAGCTCTAACACTGATGATCCACCTACAAATGTGAACTGACGTTCAAAAATAAAACATTTGAAAACGGACCATTTTCCACATTTCTGAAGCATGACGTAATGGGGGGGTGTTATCTCTTTTGTCGAAAATCAGCCGTTTTTGCTCGAACATTAAATGCCTCCAAATGGTATTTAATTAACTTCCCGGGGTGAAGAACCCCTTTTTGAGAACTCAGAGTGAGTAAATTGGCCATTTTCATGCACTTTTAACCATTCCATAAATCTTGTGTTTTGGGCCCCTGGAAGCATGAAAATCACTTTAAACATGCTAATTTTAGGTCTAACACTGATGATCCACCTACAAATGTGAACTGACGTTCAAAAATAAAACATTTGAAAACGGACCATTTTCCACATTTCTGAAGCATGACGTAATGGGTTTGGTGTTATCTCTTTTGTCGAAAATCAGCCGTTTTTGCTCGAACATTAAATGCCTCCAAATGGTATTTAATTAACTTCCCGAGCCCCTGGAAGCATGAAAATCACTTTAAACATGCTAATTTTAGCTCTAACACTGATGATCCACCTACAAATGTGAACTGACGTTCAAAAATAAAACATTTGAAAACGGACCATTTTCCACATTTCTGAAGCATGACGTAATGGGGGGGTGTTATCTCTTTTGTCGAAAATCAGCCGTTTTTGCTCGAACATTAAATGCCTCCAAATGGTATTTAATTAACTTCCCGGGGTGAAGAAACCCTTTTTGAGAACTCAGAGTGAGTAAATTGGCCATTTTCATGCACTTTTAACCATTCCATAAATCTTGTGTTTTGGGCCCCTGGAAGCATGAAAATCACTTTAAACATGCTAATTTTAGCTCTAACACTGATGATCCACCTACAAATGTGAACTGACGTTCAAAAATAAAACATTTGAAAACTGACCATTTTCCACATTTCTGAAGCATGACGTAATGGGGGGGTGTTATCTCTTTTGTCGAAAATCAGCCGTTTTTGCTCGAACATTAAATGCCTCCAAATGGTATTTAATTAACTTCCCGTGCCCCTGGAAGCATGAAAATCACTTTAAACGTGCTAATTTTAGCTCTAACACTGATGATCCACCTACAAATGTGAACTGACGTTCAAAAATAAAACATTTGAAAACTGACCATTTTCCACATTTCTGAAGCATGACGTAATGGGGGGGTGTTATCTCTTTTGACGAAAATCAGCCGTTTTTGCTCGAACATTAAATGCCTCCAAATGGTATTTAATTAACTTCCCGAGCCCCTGGAAGCATGAAAATCACTTTAAACATGCTAATTTTAGCTCTAAGACTGATGATCCACCTACAAATGTGAACTGACGTTCAAAAATAAAACATTTGAAAACGGACCATTTTCCACATTTCTGAAGCATGACGTAATGGGGGGGTGTTATCTCTTTTGTCGAAAATCAGCCGTTTTTGCTCGAACATTAAATGCCTCCAAATGGTATTTAATTAACTTCCCGGGGTGAAGAAACCCTTTTTGAGAACTCAGAGTGAGTAAATTGGCCATTTTCATGCACTTTTAACCATTCCATAAATCTTGTATTTTGGGCCCCTGGAAGCATGAAAATCACTTTAAACATGCTAATTTTAGCTCTAACACTGATGATCCACCTACAAATGTGAACTGACGTTCAAAAATAAAACATTTGAAAACTGACCATTTTCCACATTTCTGAAGCATGACGTAATGGGGGGGTGTTATCTCTTTTGTCGAAAATCAGCCGTTTTTGCTCGAACATTAAATGCCTCCAAATGGTATTTAATTAACTTCCCGAGCCCCTGGAAGCATGAAAATCACTTTAAACATGCTAATTTTAGCTCTAACACTGATGATCCACCTACAAATGTGAACTGACGTTCAAAAATAAAACATTTGAAAACGGACCATTTTCCACATTTCTGAAGCATGACGTAATGGGGGGGTGTTATCACTTTTGTCGAAAATCAGCCGTTTTTGCTCGAACATTAAATGCCTCCAAATGGTATTTAATTAACTTCCCGGGGTGAAGAAACCCTTTTTGAGAACTCAGAGTGAGTAAATTGGCCATTTTCATGCACTTTTAACCATTCCATAAATCTTGTGTTTTGGGCCCCTGGAAGCATGAAAATCACTTTAAACATGCTAATTTTAGCTCTAACACTGATGATCCACCTACAAATGTGAACTGACGTTCAAAAATAAAACATTTGAAAACTGACCATTTTCCACATTTCTGAAGCATGACGTAATGGGGGGGGTGTTATCTCTTTTGTCGAAAATCAGCCGTTTTTGCTCGAACATTAAATGCCTCCAAATGGTATTTAATTAACTTCCCGTGCCCCTGGAAGCATGAAAATCACTTTAAACATGCTAATTTTAGCTCTAACACTGATGATCCACCTACAAATGTGAACTGACGTTCAAAAATAAAACATTTGAAAACGGACCATTTTCCACATTTCTGAAGCATGACGTAATGGGGGGGTGTTATCTCTTTTGTCGAAAATCAGCCGTTTTTGCTCGAACATTAAATGCCTCCAAATGGTATTTAATTAACTTCCCGGGGTGAAGAAACCCTTTTTGAGAACTCAGAGTGAGTAAATTGGCCATTTTCATGCACTTTTAACCATTCCATAAATCTTGTGTTTTGGGCCCCTGGAAGCATGAAAATCACTTTAAACATGCTAATTTTAGGTCTAACACTGATGATCCACCTACAAATGTGAACTGACGTTCAAAAATAAAACATTTGAAAACGGACCATTTTCCACATTTCTGAAGCATGACGTAATGGGGGGGTGTTATCTCTTTTGTCGAAAATCAGCCGTTTTTGCTCGAACATTAAATGCCTCCAAATGGTATTTAATTAACTTCCCGAGCCCCTGGAAGCATGAAAATCACTTTAAACATGCTAATTTTAGCTCTAACACTGATGATCCACCTACAAATGTGAACTGACGTTCAAAAATAAAACATTTGAAAACGGACCATTTTCCACATTTCTGAAGCATGACGTAATGGGGGGGTGTTATCTCTTTTGTCGAAAATCAGCCGTTTTTGCTCGAACATTAAATGCCTCCAAATGGTATTTAATTAACTTCCCGAGCCCCTGGAAGCATGAAAATCACTTTAAACATGCTAATTTTAGCTCTAACACTGATGATCCACCTACAAATGTGAACTGACGTTCAAAAATAAAACATTTGAAAACGGACCATTTTCCACATTTCTGAAGCATGACGTAATGGGGGGGTGTTATCTCTTTTGTCGAAAATCAGCCGTTTTTGCTCGAACATTAAATGCCTCCAAATGGTATTTAATTAACTTCCCGGGGTGAAGAAACCCTTTTTGAGAACTCAGAGTGAGTAAATTGGCCATTTTCATGCACTTTTAACCATTCCATAAATCTTGTGTTTTGGGCCCCTGGAAGCATGAAAATCACTTTAAACATGCTAATTTTAGCTCTAACACTGATGATCCACCTACAAATGTGAACTGACGTTCAAAAATAAAACATTTGAAAACTGACCATTTTCCACATTTCTGAAGCATGACGTAATGGGGGGGTGTTATCTCTTTTGTCGAAAATCAGCCGTTTTTGCTCGAACATTAAATGCCTCCAAATGGTATTTAATTAACTTCCCGTGCCCCTGGAAGCATGAAAATCACTTTAAACATGCTAATTTTAGCTCTAACACTGATGATCCACCTACAAATGTGAACTGACGTTCAAAAATAAAACATTTGAAAACGGACCATTTTCCACATTTCTGAAGCATGACGTAATGGGGGGGTGTTATCTCTTTTGTCGAAAATCAGCCGTTTTTGCTCGAACATTAAATGCCTCCAAATGGTATTTAATTAACTTCCCGGGGTGAAGAAACCCTTTTTGAGAACTCAGAGTGAGTAAATTGGCCATTTTCATGCACTTTTAACCATTCCATAAATCTTGTGTTTTGGGCCCCTGGAAGCATGAAAATCACTTTAAACATGCTAATTTTAGGTCTAACACTGATGATCCACCTACAAATGTGAACTGACGTTCAAAAATAAAACATTTGAAAACGGACCATTTTCCACATTTCTGAAGCATGACGTAATGGGGGGGTGTTATCTCTTTTGTCGAAAATCAGCCGTTTTTGCTCGAACATTAAATGCCTCCAAATGGTATTTAATTAACTTCCCGAGCCCCTGGAAGCATGAAAATCACTTTAAACATGCTAATTTTAGCTCTAACACTGATGATCCACCTACAAATGTGAACTGACGTTCAAAAATAAAACATTTGAAAACGGACCATTTTCCACATTTCTGAAGCATGACGTAATGGGGGGGTGTTATCTCTTTTGTCGAAAATCAGCCGTTTTTGCTCGAACATTAAATGCCTCCAAATGGTATTTAATTAACTTCCCGAGCCCCTGGAAGCATGAAAATCACTTTAAACATGCTAATTTTAGCTCTAACACTGATGATCCACCTACAAATGTGAACTGACGTTCAAAAATAAAACATTTGAAAACGGACCATTTTCCACATTTCTGAAGCATGACGTAATGGGGGGGTGTTATCTCTTTTGTCGAAAATCAGCCGTTTTTGCTCGAACATTAAATGCCTCCAAATGGTATTTAATTAACTTCCCGGGGTGAAGAAACCCTTTTTGAGAACTCAGAGTGAGTAAATTGGCCATTTTCATGCACTTTTAACCATTCCATAAATCTTGTGTTTTGGGCCCCTGGAAGCATGAAAATCACTTTAAACATGCTAATTTTAGCTCTAACACTGATGATCCACCTACAAATGTGAACTGACGTTCAAAAATAAAACATTTGAAAACTGACCATTTTCCACATTTCTGAAGCATGACGTAATGGGGGGGTGTTATCTCTTTTGTCGAAAATCAGCCGTTTTTGCTCGAACATTAAATGCCTCCAAATGGTATTTAATTAACTTCCCGTGCCCCTGGAAGCATGAAAATCACTTTAAACGGGCTAATTTTAGCTCTAACACTGATGATCCACCTACAAATGTGAACTGACGTTCAAAAATAAAACATTTGAAAACGGACCATTTTCCACATTTCTGAAGCATGACGTAATGGGGGGGTGTTATCTCTTTTGTCGAAAATCAGCCGTTTTTGCTCGAACATTAAATGCCTCCAAATGGTATTTAATTAACTTCCCGGGGTGAAGAAACCCTTTTTGAGAACTCAGAGTGAGTAAATTGGCCATTTTCATGCACTTTTAACCATTCCATAAATCTTGTGTTTTGGGCCCCTGGAAGCATGAAAATCACTTTAAACATGCTAATTTTAGGTCTAACACTGATGATCCACCTACAAATGTGAACTGACGTTCAAAAATAAAACATTTGAAAACGGACCATTTTCCACATTTCTGAAGCATGACGTAATGGGGGGGGTGTTATCTCTTTTGTCGAAAATCAGCCGTTTTTGCTCGAACATTAAATGCCTCCAAATGGTATTTAATTAACTTCCCGAGCCCCTGGAAGCATGAAAATCACTTTAAACATGCTAATTTTAGCTCTAACACTGATGATCCACCTACAAATGTGAACTGACGTTCAAAAATAAAACATTTGAAAACGGACCATTTTCCACATTTCTGAAGCATGACGTAATGGGGGGGTGTTATCTCTTTTGTCGAAAATCAGCCGTTTTTGCTCGAACATTAAATGCCTCCAAATGGTATTTAATTAACTTCCCGGGGTGAAGAAACCCTTTTTGAGAACTCAGAGTGAGTAAATTGGCCATTTTCATGCACTTTTAACCATTCCATAAATCTTGTGTTTTGGGCCCCTGGAAGCATGAAAATCACTTTAAACATGCTAATTTTAGCTCTAACACTGATGATCCACCTACAAATGTGAACTGACGTTCAAAAATAAAACATTTGAAAACTGACCATTTTCCACATTTCTGAAGCATGACGTAATGGGGGGGTGTTATCTCTTTTGTCGAAAATCAGCCGTTTTTGCTCGAACATTAAATGCCTCCAAATGGTATTTAATTAACTTCCCGTGCCCCTGGAAGCATGAAAATCACTTTAAACGTGCTAATTTTAGCTCTAACACTGATGATCCACCTACAAATGTGAACTGACGTTCAAAAATAAAACATTTGAAAACTGACCATTTTCCACATTTCTGAAGCATGACGTAATGGGGGGGTGTTATCTCTTTTGTCGAAAATCAGCCGTTTTTGCTCGAACATTAAATGCCTCCAAATGGTATTTAATTAACTTCCCGGGGTGAAGAAACCCTTTTTGAGAACTCAGAGTGAGTAAACTGGCCATTTTCATGCACTTTTAACCATTCCATAAATCCTGTGTTTTGGGCCCCTGGAAGCATGAAAATCACTTTAAACATGCTAATTTTAGGTCTAACACTGATGATCCACCTACAAATGTGAACTGACGTTCAAAAATAAAACATTTGAAAACGGACCATTTTCCACATTTCTGAAGCATGACGTAATGGGGGGGTGTTATCTCTTTTGTCGAAAATCAGCCGTTTTTGCTCGAACATTAAATGCCTCCAAATGGTATTTAATTAACTTCCCGAGCCCCTGGAAGCATGAAAATCACTTTAAACATGCTAATTTTAGCTCTAACACTGATGATCCACCTACAAATGTGAACTGACGTTCAAAAATAAAACATTTGAAAACGGACCATTTTCCACATTTCTGAAGCATGACGTAATGGGGGGTGTTATCTCTTTTGTCGAAAATCAGCCGTTTTTGCTCGAACATTAAATGCCTCCAAATGGTATTTAATTAACTTCCCGAGCCCCTGGAAGCATGAAAATCACTTTAAACATGCTAATTTTAGCTCTAACACTGATGATCCACCTACAAATGTGAACTGACGTTCAAAAATAAAACATTTGAAAACGGACCATTTTCCACATTTCTGAAGCATGACGTAATGGGGGGGGTGTTATCTCTTTTGTCGAAAATCAGCCGTTTTTGCTCGAACATTAAATGCCTCCAAATGGTATTTAATTAACTTCCCGAGCCCCTGGAAGCATGAAAATCACTTTAAACATGCTAATTTTAGCTCTAACACTGATGATCCACCTACAAATGTGAACTGACGTTCAAAAATAAAACATTTAAAAACGGACCATTTTCCACATTTCTGAAGCATGACGTAATGGGGGGGTGTTATCTCTTTTGTCGAAAATCAGCCGTTTTTGCTCGAACATTAAATGCCTCCAAATGGTATTTAATTAACTTCCCGGGGTGAAGAAACCCTTTTTGAGAACTCAGAGTGAGTAAATTGGCCATTTTCATGCACTTTTAACCATTCCATAAATCTTGTGTTTTGGGCCCCTGGAAGCATGAAAATCACTTTAAACATGCTAATTTTAGCTCTAACACTGATGATCCACCTACAAATGTGAACTGACGTTCAAAAATAAAACATTTGAAAACGGACCATTTTCCACATTTCTGAAGCATGACGTAATGGGGGGGTGTTATCTCTTTTGTCGAAAATCAGCCGTTTTTGCTCGAACATTAAATGCCTCCAAATGGTATTTAATTAACTTCCCGGGGTGAAGAAACCCTTTTTGAGTACTCAGAGTGAGTAAATTGGCCATTTTCATGCACTTTTAACCATTCCATAAATCTTGTGTTTTGGGCCCCTGGAAGCATGAAAATCACTTTAAACATGCTAATTTTAGCTCTAACACTGATGATCCACCTACAAATGTGAACTGACGTTCAAAAATAAAACATTTGAAAACGGACCATTTTCCACATTTCTGAAGCATGACGTAATGGGGGGGTGTTATCTCTTTTGTCGGAAATCAGCCGTTTTTGCTCGAACATTAAATGCCTCCAAATGGTATTTAATTAACTTCCCGAGCCCCTGGAAGCATGAAAATCACTTTAAACATGCTAATTTTAGCTCTAACACTGATGATCCACCTACAAATGTGAACTGACGTTCAAAAATAAAACATTTGAAAACGGACCATTTTCCACATTTCTGAAGCATGACGTAATGGGGGGGTGTTATCTCTTTTGTCGAAAATCAGCCGTTTTTGCTCGAACATTAAATGCCTCCAAATGGTATTTAATTAACTTCCCGGGGTGAAGAAACCCTTTTTGAGAACTCAGAGTGAGTAAATTGGCCATTTTCATGCACTTTTAACCATTCCATAAATCTTGTGTTTTGGGCCCCTGGAAGCATGAAAATCACTTTAAACATGCTAATTTTAGCTCTAACACTGATGATCCACCTACAAATGTGAACTAACGTTCAAAAATAAAACATTTGAAAACGGACCATTTTCCACATTTCTGAAGCATGACGTAATGGGGGGGTGTTATCTCTTTTGTCGAAAATCAGCCGTTTTTGCTCGAACATTAAATGCCTCCAAATGGTATTTAATTAACTTCCCGAGCCCCTGGAAGCATGAAAATCACTTTAAACATGCTAATTTTAGCTCTAAGACTGATGATCCACCTACAAATGTGAACTGACGTTCAAAAATAAAACATTTGAAAACGGACCATTTTCCACATTTCTGAAGCATGACGTAATGGGGGGGTGTTATCTCTTTTGTCGAAAATCAGCCGTTTTTGCTGGAACATTAAATGCCTCCAAATGGTATTTAATTAACTTCCCGGGGTGAAGAAACCCTTTTTGAGAACTCAGAGTGAGTAAATTGGCCATTTTCATGCACTTTTAACCATTCCATAAATCTTGTATTTTGGGCCCCTGGAAGCATGAAAATCACTTTAAACATGCTAATTTTAGCTCTAACACTGATGATCCACCTACAAATGTGAACTGACGTTCAAAAATAAAACATTTGAAAACGGACCATTTTCCACATTTCTGAAGCATGACGTAATGGGGGGGTGTTATCTCTTTTGTCGAAAATCAGCCGTTTTTGCTCGAACATTAAATGCCTCCAAATGGTATTTAATTAACTTCCCGAGCCCCTGGAAGCATGAAAATCACTTTAAACATGCTAATTTTAGCTCTAACACTGATGATCCACCTACAAATGTGAACTGACGTTCAAAAATAAAACATTTGAAAACGGACCATTTTCCACATTTCTGAAGCATGACGTAATGGGGGGGTGTTATCACTTTTGTCGAAAATCAGCCGTTTTTGCTCGAACATTAAATGCCTCCAAATGGTATTTAATTAACTTCCCGGGGTGAAGAAACCCTTTTTGAGAACTCAGAGTGAGTAAATTGGCCATTTTCATGCACTTTTAACCATTCCATAAATCTTGTGTTTTGGGCCCCTGGAAGCATGAAAATCACTTTAAACATGCTAATTTTAGCTCTAACACTGATGATCCACCTACAAATGTGAACTGACGTTCAAAAATAAAACATTTGAAAACTGACCATTTTCCACATTTCTGAAGCATGACGTAATGGGGGGGGTGTTATCTCTTTTGTCGAAAATCAGCCGTTTTTGCTCGAACATTAAATGCCTCCAAATGGTATTTAATTAACTTCCCGTGCCCCTGGAAGCATGAAAATCACTTTAAACATGCTAATTTTAGCTCTAACACTGATGATCCACCTACAAATGTGAACTGACGTTCAAAAATAAAACATTTGAAAACGGACCATTTTCCACATTTTTGAAGCATGACGTAATGGGGGGGTGTTATCTCTTTTGTCGAAAATCAGCCGTTTTTGCTCGAACATTAAATGCCTCCAAATGGTATTTAATTAACTTCCCGGGGTGAAGAAACCCTTTTTGAGAACTCAGAGTGAGTAAATTGGCCATTTTCATGCACTTTTAACCATTCCATAAATCTTGTGTTTTGGGCCCCTGGAAGCATGAAAATCACTTTAAACATGCTAATTTTAGGTCTAACACTGATGATCCACCTACAAATGTGAACTGACGTTCAAAAATAAAACATTTGAAAACGGACCATTTTCCACATTTCAGAAGCATGACGTAATGGGGGGGTGTTATCTCTTTTGTCGAAAATCAGCCGTTTTTGCTCGAACATTAAATGCCTCCAAATGGTATTTAATTAACTTCCCGAGCCCCTGGAAGCATGAAAATCACTTTAAACATGCTAATTTTAGCTCTAACACTGATGATCCACCTACAAATGTGAACTGACGTTCAAAAATAAAACATTTGAAAACGGACCATTTTCCACATTTCTGAAGCATGACGTAATGGGGGGGTGTTATCTCTTTTGTCGAAAATCAGCCGTTTTTGCTCGAACATTAAATGCCTCCAAATGGTATTTAATTAACTTCCCGGGGTGAAGAAACCCTTTTTGAGAACTCAGAGTGAGTAAATTGGCCATTTTCATGCACTTTTAACCATTCCATAAATCTTGTGTTTTGGGCCCCTGGAAGCATGAAAATCACTTTAAACATGCTAATTTTAGCTCTAACACTGATGATCCACCTACAAATGTGAACTGACGTTCAAAAATAAAACATTTGAAAACTGACCATTTTCCACATTTCTGAAGCATGACGTAATGGGGGGGTGTTATCTCTTTTGTCGAAAATCAGCCGTTTTTGCTCGAACATTAAATGCCTCCAAATGGTATTTAATTAACTTCCCGTGCCCCTGGAAGCATGAAAATCACTTTAAACGTGCTAATTTTAGCTCTAACACTGATGATCCACCTACAAATGTGAACTGACGTTCAAAAATAAAACATTTGAAAACGGACCATTTTCCACATTTCTGAAGCATGACGTAATGGGGGGGTGTTATCTCTTTTGTCGAAAATCAGCCGTTTTTGCTCGAACATTAAATGCCTCCAAATGGTATTTAATTAACTTCCCGGGGTGAAGAAACCCTTTTTGAGAACTCAGAGTGAGTAAATTGGCCATTTTCATGCACTTTTAACCATTCCATAAATCTTGTGTTTTGGGCCCCTGGAAGCATGAAAATCACTTTAAACATGCTAATTTTAGGTCTAACACTGATGATCCACCTACAAATGTGAACTGACGTTCAAAAATAAAACATTTGAAAACGGACCATTTTCCACATTTCTGAAGCATGACGTAATGGGGGGGGTGTTATCTCTTTTGTCGAAAATCAGCCGTTTTTGCTCGAACATTAAATGCCTCCAAATGGTATTTAATTAACTTCCCGAGCCCCTGGAAGCATGAAAATCACTTTAAACATGCTAATTTTAGCTCTAACACTGATGATCCACCTACAAATGTGAACTGACGTTCAAAAATAAAACATTTGAAAACGGACCATTTTCCACATTTCTGAAGCATGACGTAATGGGGGGGTGTTATCTCTTTTGTCGAAAATCAGCCGTTTTTGCTCGAACATTAAATGCCTCCAAATGGTATTTAATTAACTTCCCGGGGTGAAGAAACCCTTTTTGAGAACTCAGAGTGAGTAAATTGGCCATTTTCATGCACTTTTAACCATTCCATAAATCTTGTGTTTTGGGCCCCTGGAAGCATGAAAATCACTTTAAACATGCTAATTTTAGCTCTAACACTGATGATCCACCTACAAATGTGAACTGACGTTCAAAAATAAAACATTTGAAAACTGACCATTTTCCACATTTCTGAAGCATGACGTAATGGGGGGGTGTTATCTCTTTTGTCGAAAATCAGCCGTTTTTGCTCGAACATTAAATGCCTCCAAATGGTATTTAATTAACTTCCCGTGCCCCTGGAAGCATGAAAATCACTTTAAACGTGCTAATTTTAGCTCTAACACTGATGATCCACCTACAAATGTGAACTGACGTTCAAAAATAAAACATTTGAAAACTGACCATTTTCCACATTTCTGAAGCATGACGTAATGGGGGGGTGTTATCTCTTTTGTCGAAAATCAGCCGTTTTTGCTCGAACATTAAATGCCTCCAAATGGTATTTAATTAACTTCCCGGGGTGAAGAAACCCTTTTTGAGAACTCAGAGTGAGTAAACTGGCCATTTTCATGCACTTTTAACCATTCCATAAATCCTGTGTTTTGGGCCCCTGGAAGCATGAAAATCACTTTAAACATGCTAATTTTAGGTCTAACACTGATGATCCACCTACAAATGTGAACTGACGTTCAAAAATAAAACATTTGAAAACGGACCATTTTCCACATTTCTGAAGCATGACGTAATGGGGGGGTGTTATCTCTTTTGTCGAAAATCAGCCGTTTTTGCTCGAACATTAAATGCCTCCAAATGGTATTTAATTAACTTCCCGAGCCCCTGGAAGCATGAAAATCACTTTAAACATGCTAATTTTAGCTCTAACACTGATGATCCACCTACAAATGTGAACTGACGTTCAAAAATAAAACATTTGAAAACGGACCATTTTCCACATTTCTGAAGCATGACGTAATGGGGGGTGTTATCTCTTTTGTCGAAAATCAGCCGTTTTTGCTCGAACATTAAATGCCTCCAAATGGTATTTAATTAACTTCCCGAGCCCCTGGAAGCATGAAAATCACTTTAAACATGCTAATTTTAGCTCTAACACTGATGATCCATCTACAAATGTGAACTGACGTTCAAAAATAAAACATTTGAAAACGGACCATTTTCCACATTTCTGAAGCATGACGTAATGGGGGGGTGTTATCTCTTTTGTCGAAAATCAGCCGTTTTTGCTCGAACATTAAATGCCTCCAAATGGTATTTAATTAACTTCCCGAGCCCCTGGAAGCATGAAAATCACTTTAAACATGCTAATTTTAGCTCTAACACTGATGATCCACCTACAAATGTGAACTGACGTTCAAAAATAAAACATTTGAAAACGGACCATTTTCCACATTTCTGAAGCATGACGTAATGGGGGGGTGTTATCTCTTTTGTCGAAAATCAGCCGTTTTTGCTCGAACATTAAATGCCTCCAAATGGTATTTAATTAACTTCCCGGGGTGAAGAAACCCTTTTTGAGAACTCAGAGTGAGTAAATTGGCCATTTTCATGCACTTTTAACCATTCCATAAATCTTGTGTTTTGGGCCCCTGGAAGCATGAAAATCACTTTAAACATGCTAATTTTAGCTCTAACACTGATGATCCACCTACAAATGTGAACTAACGTTCAAAAATAAAACATTTGAAAACGGACCATTTTCCACATTTCTGAAGCATGACGTAATGGGGGGGTGTTATCTCTTTTGTCGAAAATCAGCCGTTTTTGCTCGAACATTAAATGCCTCCAAATGGTATTTAATTAACTTCCCGGGGTGAAGAAACCCTTTTTGAGTACTCAGAGTGAGTAAATTGGCCATTTTCATGCACTTTTAACCATTCCATAAATCTTGTGTTTTGGGCCCCTGGAAGCATGAAAATCACTTTAAACATGCTAATTTTAGCTCTAACACTGATGATCCACCTACAAATGTGAACTGACGTTCAAAAATAAAACATTTGAAAACGGACCATTTTCCAAATTTCTGAAGCATGACGTAATGGGGGGGTGTTATCTCTTTTGTCGAAAATCAGCCGTTTTTTCTCGAACATTAAATGCCTCCAAATGGTATTTAATTAACTTCCCGAGCCCCTGGAAGCATGAAAAACACTTTAAACATGCTAATTTTAGCTCTAACACTGATGATCCACCTACAAATGTGAACTGACGTTCAAAAATAAAACATTTGAAAACGGACCATTTTCCACATTTCTGAAGCATGACGTAATGGGGGGGGGTGTTATCTCTTTTGTCGAAAATCAGCCGTTTTTGCTCGAACATTAAATGCCTCCAAATGGTATTTATTTCACTTCCCGAGCCCCTGGAAGCATGAAAATCACTTTAAACATGCTAATTTTAGCTCTAACACTGATGATCCACCTACAAATGTGAACTGACGTTCAAAAATAAAACATTTGAAAACGGACCATTTTCCACATTTCTGAAGCATGACGTAATGGGGGGTGTTATCTCTTTTGTCGAAAATCAGCCGTTTTTGCTCGAACATTAAATGCCTCCAAATGGTATTTAATTAACTTCCCGGGGTGAAGAAACCCTTTTTGAGAACTCAGAGTGAGTAAATTGGCCATTTTCATGCACTTTTAACCATTCCATAAATCTTGTGTTTTGGGCCCCTGGAAGCATGAAAATCACTTTAAACATGCTAATTTTAGCTCTAACACTGATGATCCACCTACAAATGTGAACTGACGTTCAAAAATAAAACATTTGAAAACGGACCATTTTCCACATTTCTGAAGCATGACGTAATGGGGGGGTGTTATCTCTTTTGTCGAAAATCAGCCGTTTTTGCTGGAACATTAAATGCCTCCAAATGGTATTTAATTAACTTCCCAGGGTGAAGAAACCCTTTTTGAGAACTCAGAGTGAGTAAATTGGCCATTTTCATGCACTTTTAACCATTCCATAAATCTTGTATTTTGGGCCCCTGGAAGCATGAAAATCACTTTAAACATGCTAATTTTAGCTCTAACACTGATGATCCACCTACAAATGTGAACTGACGTTCAAAAATAAAACATTTGAAAACGGACCATTTTCCACATTTCTGAAGCATGACGTAATGGGGGGGTGTTATCTCTTTTGTCGAAAATCAGCCGTTTTTGCTCGAACATTAAATGCCTCCAAATGGTATTTAATTAACTTCCCGAGCCCCTGGAAGCATGAAAATCACTTTAAACATGCTAATTTTAGCTCTAACACTGATGATCCACCTACAAATGTGAACTGACGTTCAAAAATAAAACATTTGAAAACGGACCATTTTCCACATTTCTGAAGCATGACGTAATGGGGGGGTGTTATCACTTTTGTCGAAAATCAGCCGTTTTTGCTCGAACATTAAATGCCTCCAAATGGTATTTAATTAACTTCCCGGGGTGAAGAAACCCTTTTTGAGAACTCAGAGTGAGTAAATTGGCCATTTTCATGCACTTTTAACCATTCCATAAATCTTGTGTTTTGGGCCCCTGGAAGCATGAAAATCACTTTAAACATGCTAATTTTAGCTCTAACACTGATGATCCACCTACAAATGTGAACTGACGTTCAAAAATAAAACATTTGAAAACGGACCATTTTCCACATTTCTGAAGCATGACGTAATGGGGGGTGTTATCTCTTTTGTCGAAAATCAGCCGTTTTTGCTCGAACATTAAATGCCTCCAAATGGTATTTAATTAACTTCCCGAGCCCCTGGAAGCATGAAAATCACTTTAAACATGCTAATTTTAGCTCTAACACTGATGATCCATCTACAAATGTGAACTGACGTTCAAAAATAAAACATTTGAAAACGGACCATTTTCCACATTTCTGAAGCATGACGTAATGGGGGGGTGTTATCTCTTTTGTCGAAAATCAGCCGTTTTTGCTCGAACATTAAATGCCTCCAAATGGTATTTAATTAACTTCCCGAGCCCCTGGAAGCATGAAAATCACTTTAAACATGCTAATTTTAGCTCTAACACTGATGATCCACCTACAAATGTGAACTGACGTTCAAAAATAAAACATTTGAAAACGGACCATTTTCCACATTTCTGAAGCATGACGTAATGGGGGGGTGTTATCTCTTTTGTCGAAAATCAGCCGTTTTTGCTCGAACATTAAATGCCTCCAAATGGTATTTAATTAACTTCCCGGGGTGAAGAAACCCTTTTTGAGAACTCAGAGTGAGTAAATTGGCCATTTTCATGCACTTTTAACCATTCCATAAATCTTGTGTTTTGGGCCCCTGGAAGCATGAAAATCACTTTAAACATGCTAATTTTAGCTCTAACACTGATGATCCACCTACAAATGTGAACTAACGTTCAAAAATAAAACATTTGAAAACGGACCATTTTCCACATTTCTGAAGCATGACGTAATGGGGGGGTGTTATCTCTTTTGTCGAAAATCAGCCGTTTTTGCTCGAACATTAAATGCCTCCAAATGGTATTTAATTAACTTCCCGGGGTGAAGAAACCCTTTTTGAGTACTCAGAGTGAGTAAATTGGCCATTTTCATGCACTTTTAACCATTCCATAAATCTTGTGTTTTGGGCCCCTGGAAGCATGAAAATCACTTTAAACATGCTAATTTTAGCTCTAACACTGATGATCCACCTACAAATGTGAACTGACGTTCAAAAATAAAACATTTGAAAACGGACCATTTTCCAAATTTCTGAAGCATGACGTAATGGGGGGGTGTTATCTCTTTTGTCGAAAATCAGCCGTTTTTTCTCGAACATTAAATGCCTCCAAATGGTATTTAATTAACTTCCCGAGCCCCTGGAAGCATGAAAAACACTTTAAACATGCTAATTTTAGCTCTAACACTGATGATCCACCTACAAATGTGAACTGACGTTCAAAAATAAAACATTTGAAAACGGACCATTTTCCACATTTCTGAAGCATGACGTAATGGGGGGGGGTGTTATCTCTTTTGTCGAAAATCAGCCGTTTTTGCTCGAACATTAAATGCCTCCAAATGGTATTTATTTCACTTCCCGAGCCCCTGGAAGCATGAAAATCACTTTAAACATGCTAATTTTAGCTCTAACACTGATGATCCACCTACAAATGTGAACTGACGTTCAAAAATAAAACATTTGAAAACGGACCATTTTCCACATTTCTGAAGCATGACGTAATGGGGGGTGTTATCTCTTTTGTCGAAAATCAGCCGTTTTTGCTCGAACATTAAATGCCTCCAAATGGTATTTAATTAACTTCCCGGGGTGAAGAAACCCTTTTTGAGAACTCAGAGTGAGTAAATTGGCCATTTTCATGCACTTTTAACCATTCCATAAATCTTGTGTTTTGGGCCCCTGGAAGCATGAAAATCACTTTAAACATGCTAATTTTAGCTCTAACACTGATGATCCACCTACAAATGTGAACTGACGTTAAAAAATAAAACATTTGAAAACGGACCATTTTCCACATTTCTGAAGCATGACGTAATGGGGGGGTGTTATCTCTTTTGTCGAAAATCAGCCGTTTTTGCTCGAACATTAAATGCCTCCAAATGGTATTTAATTAACTTCCCGAGCCCCTGGAAGCATGAAAATCACTTTAAACATGCTAATTTTAGCTCTAACACTGATGATCCACCTACAAATGTGAACTGACGTTCAAAAATAAAACATTTGAAAACGGACCATTTTCCACATTTCTGAAGCATGACGTAATGGGGGGGTGTTATCTCTTTTGTCGAAAATCAGCAGTTTTTGCTCGAACATTAAATGCCTCCAAATGGTATTTAATTAACTTCCCGAGCCCCTGGAAGCATGAAAATCACTTTAAACATGCTAATTTTAGCTCTAACACTGATGATCCACCTACAAATGTGAACTGATGTTCAAAAATAAAACATTTGAAAACGGACCATTTTCCACATTTCTGAAGCATGACGTAATGGGGGGGTGTTATCTCTTTTGTCGAAAATCAGCCGTTTTTGCTCGAACATTAAATGCCTCCAAATGGTATTTAATTAACTTCCCGAGCCCCTGGAAGCATGAAAATCACTTTAAACATGCTAATTTTAGCTCTAAGACTGATGATCCACCTACAAATGTGAACTGACGTTCAAAAATAAAACATTTGAAAACGGACCATTTTCCACATTTCTGAAGCATGACGTAATGGGGGGGTGTTATCTCTTTTGTCGAAAATCAGCCGTTTTTGCTGGAACATTAAATGCCTCCAAATGGTATTTAATTAACTTCCCGGGGTGAAGAAACCCTTTTTGAGAACTCAGAGTGAGTAAATTGGCCATTTTCATGCACTTTTAACCATTCCATAAATCTTGTATTTTGGGCCCCTGGAAGCATGAAAATCACTTTAAACATGCTAATTTTAGCTCTAACACTGATGATCCACCTACAAATGTGAACTGACGTTCAAAAATAAAACATTTGAAAACGGACCATTTTCCACATTTCTGAAGCATGACGTAATGGGGGGGTGTTATCTCTTTTGTCGAAAATCAGCCGTTTTTGCTCGAACATTAAATGCCTCCAAATGGTATTTAATTAACTTCCCGAGCCCCTGGAAGCATGAAAATCACTTTAAACATGCTAATTTTAGCTCTAACACTGATGATCCACCTACAAATGTGAACTGACGTTCAAAAATAAAACATTTGAAAACGGACCATTTTCCACATTTCTGAAGCATGACGTAATGGGGGGGTGTTATCTCTTTTGTCGAAAATCAGCCGTTTTTGCTCGAACATTAAATGCCTCCAAATGGTATTTAATTAACTTCCCGGGGTGAAGAAACCCTTTTTGAGAACTCAGAGTGAGTAAATTGGCCATTTTCATGCACTTTTAACCATTCCATAAATCTTGTGTTTTGGGCCCCTGGAAGCATGAAAATCACTTTAAACATGCTAATTTTAGCTCTAACACTGATGATCCACCTACAAATGTGAACTGACGTTCAAAAATAAAACATTTGAAAACTGACCATTTTCCACATTTCTGAAGCATGACGTAATGGGGGGGGTGTTATCTCTTTTGTCGAAAATCAGCCGTTTTTGCTCGAACATTAAATGCCTCCAAATGGTATTTAATTAACTTCCCGAGCCCCTGGAAGCATGAAAATCACTTTAAACATGCTAATTTTAGCTCTAACACTGATGATCCACCTACAAATGTGAACTGACGTTCAAAAATAAAACATTTGAAAACGGACCATTTTCCACATTTCTGAAGCATGACGTAATGGGGGGTGTTATCTCTTTTGTCGAAAATCAGCCGTTTTTGCTCGAACATTAAATGCCTCCAAATGGTATTTAATTAACTTCCCGAGCCCCTGGAAGCATGAAAATCACTTTAAACATGCTAATTTTAGCTCTAACACTGATGATCCATCTACAAATGTGAACTGACGTTCAAAAATAAAACATTTGAAAACGGACCATTTTCCACATTTCTGAAGCATGACGTAATGGGGGGGTGTTATCTCTTTTGTCGAAAATCAGCCGTTTTTGCTCGAACATTAAATGCCTCCAAATGGTATTTAATTAACTTTCCCGAGCCCCTGGAAGCATGAAAATCACTTTAAACATGCTAATTTTAGCTCTAACACTGATGATCCACCTACAAATGTGAACTGACGTTCAAAAATAAAACATTTGAAAACGGACCATTTTCCACATTTCTGAAGCATGACGTAATGGGGGGGTGTTATCTCTTTTGTCGAAAATCAGCCGTTTTTGCTCGAACATTAAATGCCTCCAAATGGTATTTAATTAACTTCCCGGGGTGAAGAAACCCTTTTTGAGAACTCAGAGTGAGTAAATTGGCCATTTCATGCACTTTTAACCATTCCATAAATCTTGTGTTTTGGGCCCCTGGAAGCATGAAAATCACTTTAAACATGCTAATTTTAGCTCTAACACTGATGATCCACCTACAAATGTGAACTAACGTTCAAAAATAAACATTTGAAAACGGACCATTTTCCACATTTCTGAAGCATGACGTAATGGGGGGGTGTTATCTCTTTTGTCGAAAATCAGCCGTTTTTGCTCGAACATTAAATGCCTCCAAATGGTATTTAATTAACTTCCCGGGGTGAAGAACCCTTTTTGAGTACTCAGAGTGAGTAAATTGGCCATTTTCATGCACTTTTAACCATTCCATAAAATCTTGTGTTTTGGGCCCCTGGAAGCATGAAAATCACTTTAAACATGCTAATTTTAGCTCTAACACTGATGATCCACCTACAAATGTGAACTGACGTTCAAAAATAAAACATTTGAAAACGGACCATTTTCCAAATTTCTGAAGCATGACGTAATGGGGGGGTGTTATCTCTTTTGTCGAAAATCAGCCGTTTTTTCTCGAACATTAAATGCCTCCAAATGGTATTTAATTAACTTCCCGAGCCCCTGGAAGCATGAAAAACACTTTAAACATGCTAATTTTAGCTCTAACACTGATGATCCACCTACAAATGTGAACTGACGTTCAAAAATAAAACATTTGAAAACGGACCATTTTCCACATTTCTGAAGCATGACGTAATGGGGGGGGGTGTTATCTCTTTTGTCGAAAATCAGCCGTTTTTGCTCGAACATTAAATGCCTCCAAATGGTATTTATTTCACTTCCCGAGCCCCTGGAAGCATGAAAATCACTTTAAACATGCTAATTTTAGCTCTAACACTGATGATCCACCTACAAATGTGAACTGACGTTCAAAAATAAAACATTTGAAAACGGACCATTTTCCACATTTCTGAAGCATGACGTAATGGGGGGTGTTATCTCTTTTGTCGAAAATCAGCCGTTTTTGCTCGAACATTAAATGCCTCCAAATGGTATTTAATTAACTTCCCGGGGTGAAGAAACCCTTTTTGAGAACTCAGAGTGAGTAAATTGGCCATTTTCATGCACTTTTAACCATTCCATAAATCTTGTGTTTTGGGCCCCTGGAAGCATGAAAATCACTTTAAACATGCTAATTTTAGCTCTAACACTGATGATCCACCTACAAATGTGAACTGACGTTCAAAAATAAAACATTTGAAAACGGACCATTTTCCACATTTCTGAAGCATGACGTAATGGGGGGGTGTTATCTCTTTTGTCAAAAATCAGCTGTTTTTGCTTGAACATTAAAAGCCTCCAAATAGTATTTAATTAACTTCCCGAGCCCCTGGAAGCATGAAAATCACTTTAAACATGCTAATTTTAGCTCTAACACTGATGATCCACCTACAAATGTGAACTGACGTTCAAAAATAAAACATTTGAAAACGGACCATTTTCCACATTTCTGAAGCATGACGTAATGGGGGGTGTTATCTCTTTTGTCGAAAATCATCCGTTTTAGCTCGAACATTAAATGCCTCCAAATGGTATTTAATTAACTTCCCGGGATGAAGAAACCTTTTTTGAGAACTCAGAGTGAGTAAATTGGCCATTTTCATGCACTTTTAACCATTCCATAAATCTTGTGTTTAGGGCCCCTGGAAGCATGAAAATCACTTTAAACATGCTAATTTTAGCTCTAACACTGATGATCCACCTACAAATGTGAACTGACGTTCAAAAATAAAACATTTGAAAACGGACCATTTTCCACATTTCTGAAGCATGACGTAATGGGGGGGTGTTATCTCTTTTGTCAAAAATCAGCTGTTTTTGCTTGAACATTAAATGCCTCCAAATAGTATTTAATTCACTTCCCGAGCCCCTGGAAGCATGAAAATCACTTTAAACATGCTAATTTTAGCTCTAACACTGATGATCCACCTACAAATGTGAACTGACGTTCAAAAATAAAACATTTGAAAACGGACCATTTTCCACATTTCTGAAGCATGACGTAATGGGGGGTGTTATCTCTTTTGTCGAAAATCAGCCGTTTTGGCTCGAACATTAAATGCCTCCAATCCACATTTCTGAAGCATGACGTAATGGGGGGTGTTATCTCTTTTGTCGAAAATCAGCCGTTTTTGCTCGAACATTAAATGCCTCCAAATGGTATTTAATTAACTTCCCGAGCCCCTGGAAGCATGAAAATCACTTTAAACATGCTAATTTTAGCTCTAACACTGATGATCCATCTACAAATGTGAACTGACGTTCAAAAATAAAACATTTGAAAACGGACCATTTTCCACATTTCTGAAGCATGACGTAATGGGGGGGTGTTATCTCTTTTGTCGAAAATCAGCCGTTTTTGCTCGAACATTAAATGCCTCCAAATGGTATTTAATTAACTTCCCGAGCCCCTGGAAGCATGAAAATCACTTTAAACATGCTAATTTTAGCTCTAACACTGATGATCCACCTACAAATGTGAACTGACGTTCAAAAATAAAACATTTGAAAACGGACCATTTTCCACATTTCTGAAGCATGACGTAATGGGGGGGTGTTATCTCTTTTGTCGAAAATCAGCCGTTTTTGCTCGAACATTAAATGCCTCCAAATGGTATTTAATTAACTTCCCGGGGTGAAGAAACCCTTTTTGAGAACTCAGAGTGAGTAAATTGGCCATTTTCATGCACTTTTAACCATTCCATAAATCTTGTGTTTTGGGCCCCTGGAAGCATGAAAATCACTTTAAACATGCTAATTTTAGCTCTAACACTGATGATCCACCTACAAATGTGAACTAACGTTCAAAAATAAAACATTTGAAAACGGACCATTTTCCACATTTCTGAAGCATGACGTAATGGGGGGGTGTTATCTCTTTTGTCGAAAATCAGCCGTTTTTGCTCGAACATTAAATGCCTCCAAATGGTATTTAATTAACTTCCCGGGGTGAAGAAACCCTTTTTGAGTACTCAGAGTGAGTAAATTGGCCATTTTCATGCACTTTTAACCATTCCATAAATCTTGTGTTTTGGGCCCCTGGAAGCATGAAAATCACTTTAAACATGCTAATTTTAGCTCTAACACTGATGATCCACCTACAAATGTGAACTGACGTTCAAAAATAAAACATTTGAAAACGGACCATTTTCCAAATTTCTGAAGCATGACGTAATGGGGGGGTGTTATCTCTTTTGTCGAAAATCAGCCGTTTTTTCTCGAACATTAAATGCCTCCAAATGGTATTTAATTAACTTCCCGAGCCCCTGGAAGCATGAAAAACACTTTAAACATGCTAATTTTAGCTCTAACACTGATGATCCACCTACAAATGTGAACTGACGTTCAAAAATAAAACATTTGAAAACGGACCATTTTCCACATTTCTGAAGCATGACGTAATGGGGGGGGGTGTTATCTCTTTTGTCGAAAATCAGCCGTTTTTGCTCGAACATTAAATGCCTCCAAATGGTATTTATTTCACTTCCCGAGCCCCTGGAAGCATGAAAATCACTTTAAACATGCTAATTTTAGCTCTAACACTGATGATCCACCTACAAATGTGAACTGACGTTCAAAAATAAAACATTTGAAAACGGACCATTTTCCACATTTCTGAAGCATGACGTAATGGGGGGTGTTATCTCTTTTGTCGAAAATCAGCCGTTTTTGCTCGAACATTAAATGCCTCCAAATGGTATTTAATTAACTTCCCGGGGTGAAGAAACCCTTTTTGAGAACTCAGAGTGAGTAAATTGGCCATTTTCATGCACTTTTAACCATTCCATAAATCTTGTGTTTTGGGCCCCTGGAAGCATGAAAATCACTTTAAACATGCTAATTTTAGCTCTAACACTGATGATCCACCTACAAATGTGAACTGACGTTAAAAAATAAAACATTTGAAAACGGACCATTTTCCACATTTCTGAAGCATGACGTAATGGGGGGGTGTTATCTCTTTTGTCGAAAATCAGCCGTTTTTGCTCGAACATTAAATGCCTCCAAATGGTATTTAATTAACTTCCCGAGCCCCTGGAAGCATGAAAATCACTTTAAACATGCTAATTTTAGCTCTAACACTGATGATCCACCTACAAATGTGAACTGACGTTCAAAAATAAAACATTTGAAAACGGACCATTTTCCACATTTCTGAAGCATGACGTAATGGGGGGGTGTTATCTCTTTTGTCGAAAATCAGCAGTTTTTGCTCGAACATTAAATGCCTCCAAATGGTATTTAATTAACTTCCCGAGCCCCTGGAAGCATGAAAATCACTTTAAACATGCTAATTTTAGCTCTAACACTGATGATCCACCTACAAATGTGAACTGATGTTCAAAAATAAAACATTTGAAAACGGACCATTTTCCACATTTCTGAAGCATGACGTAATGGGGGGGTGTTATCTCTTTTGTCGAAAATCAGCCGTTTTTGCTCGAACATTAAATGCCTCCAAATGGTATTTAATTAACTTCCCGAGCCCCTGGAAGCATGAAAATCACTTTAAACATGCTAATTTTAGCTCTAAGACTGATGATCCACCTACAAATGTGAACTGACGTTCAAAAATAAAACATTTGAAAACGGACCATTTTCCACATTTCTGAAGCATGACGTAATGGGGGGGTGTTATCTCTTTTGTCGAAAATCAGCCGTTTTTGCTGGAACATTAAATGCCTCCAAATGGTATTTAATTAACTTCCCGGGGTGAAGAAACCCTTTTTGAGAACTCAGAGTGAGTAAATTGGCCATTTTCATGCACTTTTAACCATTCCATAAATCTTGTATTTTGGGCCCCTGGAAGCATGAAAATCACTTTAAACATGCTAATTTTAGCTCTAACACTGATGATCCACCTACAAATGTGAACTGACGTTCAAAAATAAAACATTTGAAAACGGACCATTTTCCACATTTCTGAAGCATGACGTAATGGGGGGGTGTTATCTCTTTTGTCGAAAATCAGCCGTTTTTGCTCGAACATTAAATGCCTCCAAATGGTATTTAATTAACTTCCCGAGCCCCTGGAAGCATGAAAATCACTTTAAACATGCTAATTTTAGCTCTAACACTGATGATCCACCTACAAATGTGAACTGACGTTCAAAAATAAAACATTTGAAAACGGACCATTTTCCACATTTCTGAAGCATGACGTAATGGGGGGGTGTTATCTCTTTTGTCGAAAATCAGCCGTTTTTGCTCGAACATTAAATGCCTCCAAATGGTATTTAATTAACTTCCCGGGGTGAAGAAACCCTTTTTGAGAACTCAGAGTGAGTAAATTGGCCATTTTCATGCACTTTTAACCATTCCATAAATCTTGTGTTTTGGGCCCCTGGAAGCATGAAAATCACTTTAAACATGCTAATTTTAGCTCTAACACTGATGATCCACCTACAAATGTGAACTGACGTTCAAAAATAAAACATTTGAAAACTGACCATTTTCCACATTTCTGAAGCATGACGTAATGGGGGGGGTGTTATCTCTTTTGTCGAAAATCAGCCGTTTTTGCTCGAACATTAAATGCCTCCAAATGGTATTTAATTAACTTCCCGTGCCCCTGGAAGCATGAAAATCACTTTAAACGTGCTAATTTTAGCTCTAACACTGATGATCCACCTACAAATGTGAACTGACGTTCAAAAATAAAACATTTGAAAACGGACCATTTTCCACATTTCTGAAGCATGACGTAATGGGGGGGTGTTATCTCTTTTGTCGAAAATCAGCCGTTTTTGCTCGAACATTAAATGCCTCCAAATGGTATTTAATTAACTTCCCGGGGTGAAGAAACCCTTTTTGAGAACTCAGAGTGAGTAAATTGGCCATTTTCATGCACTTTTAACCATTCCATAAATCTTGTGTTTTGGGCCCCTGGAAGCATGAAAATCACTTTAAACATGCTAATTTTAGGTCTAACACTGATGATCCACCTACAAATGTGAACTGACGTTCAAAAATAAAACATTTGAAAACGGACCATTTTCCACATTTCTGAAGCATGACGTAATGGGGGGGTGTTATCTCTTTTGTCGAAAATCAGCCGTTTTTGCTCGAACATTAAATGCCTCCAAATGGTATTTAATTAACTTCCCGAGCCCCTGGAAGCATGAAAATCACTTTAAACATGCTAATTTTAGCTCTAACACTGATGATCCACCTACAAATGTGAACTGACGTTCAAAAATAAAACATTTGAAAACGGACCATTTTCCACATTTCTGAAGCATGACGTAATGGGGGGGTGTTATCTCTTTTGTCGAAAATCAGCCGTTTTTGCTCGAACATTAAATGCCTCCAAATGGTATTTAATTAACTTCCCGAGCCCCTGGAAGCATGAAAATCACTTTAAACATGCTAATTTTAGCTCTAACACTGATGATCCACCTACAAATGTGAACTGACGTTCAAAAATAAAACATTTGAAAACGGACCATTTTCCACATTTCTGAAGCATGACGTAATGGGGGGGTGTTATCTCTTTTGTCGAAAATCAGCCGTTTTTGCTCGAACATTAAATGCCTCCAAATGGTATTTAATTAACTTCCCGGGGTGAAGAAACCCTTTTTGAGAACTCAGAGTGAGTAAATTGGCCATTTTCATGCACTTTTAACCATTCCATAAATCTTGTGTTTTGGGCCCCTGGAAGCATGAAAATCACTTTAAACATGCTAATTTTAGCTCTAACACTGATGATCCACCTACAAATGTGAACTGACGTTCAAAAATAAAACATTTGAAAACTGACCATTTTCCACATTTCTGAAGCATGACGTAATGGGGGGGTGTTATCTCTTTTGTCGAAAATCAGCCGTTTTTGCTCGAACATTAAATGCCTCCAAATGGTATTTAATTAACTTCCCGAGCCCCTGGAAGCATGAAAATCACTTTAAACATGCTAATTTTAGCTCTAAGACTGATGATCCACCTACAAATGTGAACTGACGTTCAAAAATAAAACATTTGAAAACGGACCATTTTCCACATTTCTGAAGCATGACGTAATGGGGGGGTGTTATCTCTTTTGTCGAAAATCAGCCGTTTTTGCTGGAACATTAAATGCCTCCAAATGGTATTTAATTAACTTCCCGGGGTGAAGAAACCCTTTTTGAGAACTCAGAGTGAGTAAATTGGCCATTTTCATGCACTTTTAACCATTCCATAAATCTTGTATTTTGGGCCCCTGGAAGCATGAAAATCACTTTAAACATGCTAATTTTAGCTCTAACACTGATGATCCACCTACAAATGTGAACTGACGTTCAAAAATAAAACATTTGAAAACGGACCATTTTCCACATTTCTGAAGCATGACGTAATGGGGGGTGTTATCTCTTTTGTCGAAAATCAGCCGTTTTTGCTCGAACATTAAATGCCTCCAAATGGTATTTAATTAACTTCCCGAGCCCCTGGAAGCATGAAAATCACTTTAAACATGCTAATTTTAGCTCTAACACTGATGATCCACCTACAAATGTGAACTGACGTTCAAAAATAAAACATTTGAAAACGGACCATTTTCCACATTTCTGAAGCATGACGTAATGGGGGGGTGTTATCTCTTTTGTCGAAAATCAGCCGTTTTTGCTCGAACATTAAATGCCTCCAAATGGTATTTAATTAACTTCCCGAGCCCCTGGAAGCATGAAAATCACTTTAAACATGCTAATTTTAGCTCTAAGACTGATGATCCACCTACAAATGTGAACTGACGTTCAAAAATAAAACATTTGAAAACGGACCATTTTCCACATTTCTGAAGCATGACGTAATGGGGGGGTGTTATCTCTTTTGTCGAAAATCAGCCGTTTTTGCTGGAACATTAAATGCCTCCAAATGGTATTTAATTAACTTCCCGGGGTGAAGAAACCCTTTTTGAGAACTCAGAGTGAGTAAATTGGCCATTTTCATGCACTTTTAACCATTCCATAAATCTTGTATTTTGGGCCCCTGGAAGCATGAAAATCACTTTAAACATGCTAATTTTAGCTCTAACACTGATGATCCACCTACAAATGTGAACTGACGTTCAAAAATAAAACATTTGAAAACGGACCATTTTCCACATTTCTGAAGCATGACGTAATGGGGGGGTGTTATCTCTTTTGTCGAAAATCAGCCGTTTTTGCTCGAACATTAAATGCCTCCAAATGGTATTTAATTAACTTCCCGAGCCCCTGGAAGCATGAAAATCACTTTAAACATGCTAATTTTAGCTCTAACACTGATGATCCACCTACAAATGTGAACTGACGTTCAAAAATAAAACATTTGAAAACGGACCATTTTCCACATTTCTGAAGCATGACGTAATGGGGGGGTGTTATCACTTTTGTCGAAAATCAGCCGTTTTTGCTCGAACATTAAATGCCTCCAAATGGTATTTAATTAACTTCCCGGGGTGAAGAAACCCTTTTTGAGAACTCAGAGTGAGTAAATTGGCCATTTTCATGCACTTTTAACCATTCCATAAATCTTGTGTTTTGGGCCCCTGGAAGCATGAAAATCACTTTAAACATGCTAATTTTAGCTCTAACACTGATGATCCACCTACAAATGTGAACTGACGTTCAAAAATAAAACATTTGAAAACTGACCATTTTCCACATTTCTGAAGCATGACGTAATGGGGGGGTGTTATCTCTTTTGTCGAAAATCAGCCGTTTTTGCTCGAACATTAAATGCCTCCAAATGGTATTTAATTAACTTCCCGTGCCCCTGGAAGCATGAAAATCACTTTAAACATGCTAATTTTAGCTCTAACACTGATGATCCACCTACAAATGTGAACTGACGTTCAAAAATAAAACATTTGAAAACGGACCATTTTCCACATTTTTGAAGCATGACGTAATGGGGGGGTGTTATCTCTTTTGTCGAAAATCAGCCGTTTTTGCTCGAACATTAAATGCCTCCAAATGGTATTTAATTAACTTCCCGGGGTGAAGAAACCCTTTTTGAGAACTCAGAGTGAGTAAATTGGCCATTTTCATGCACTTTTAACCATTCCATAAATCTTGTGTTTTGGGCCCCTGGAAGCATGAAAATCACTTTAAACATGCTAATTTTAGGTCTAACACTGATGATCCACCTACAAATGTGAACTGACGTTCAAAAATAAAACATTTGAAAACGGACCATTTTCCACATTTCAGAAGCATGACGTAATGGGGGGGTGTTATCTCTTTTGTCGAAAATCAGCCGTTTTTGCTCGAACATTAAATGCCTCCAAATGGTATTTAATTAACTTCCCGAGCCCCTGGAAGCATGAAAATCACTTTAAACATGCTAATTTTAGCTCTAACACTGATGATCCACCTACAAATGTGAACTGACGTTCAAAAATAAAACATTTGAAAACGGACCATTTTCCACATTTCTGAAGCATGACGTAATGGGGGGGTGTTATCTCTTTTGTCGAAAATCAGCCGTTTTTGCTCGAACATTAAATGCCTCCAAATGGTATTTAATTAACTTCCCGGGGTGAAGAAACCCTTTTTGAGAACTCAGAGTGAGTAAATTGGCCATTTTCATGCACTTTTAACCATTCCATAAATCTTGTGTTTTGGGCCCCTGGAAGCATGAAAATCACTTTAAACATGCTAATTTTAGCTCTAACACTGATGATCCACCTACAAATGTGAACTGACGTTCAAAAATAAAACATTTGAAAACTGACCATTTTCCACATTTCTGAAGCATGACGTAATGGGGGGGTGTTATCTCTTTTGTCGAAAATCAGCCGTTTTTGCTCGAACATTAAATGCCTCCAAATGGTATTTAATTAACTTCCCGTGCCCCTGGAAGCATGAAAATCACTTTAAACGTGCTAATTTTAGCTCTAACACTGATGATCCACCTACAAATGTGAACTGACGTTCAAAAATAAAACATTTGAAAACGGACCATTTTCCACATTTCTGAAGCATGACGTAATGGGGGGGTGTTATCTCTTTTGTCGAAAATCAGCCGTTTTTGCTCGAACATTAAATGCCTCCAAATGGTATTTAATTAACTTCCCGGGGTGAAGAAACCCTTTTTGAGAACTCAGAGTGAGTAAATTGGCCATTTTCATGCACTTTTAACCATTCCATAAATCTTGTGTTTTGGGCCCCTGGAAGCATGAAAATCACTTTAAACATGCTAATTTTAGGTCTAACACTGATGATCCACCTACAAATGTGAACTGACGTTCAAAAATAAAACATTTGAAAACGGACCATTTTCCACATTTCTGAAGCATGACGTAATGGGGGGGGTGTTATCTCTTTTGTCGAAAATCAGCCATTTTTGCTCGAACATTAAATGCCTCCAAATGGTATTTAATTAACTTCCCGAGCCCCTGGAAGCATGAAAATCACTTTAAACATGCTAATTTTAGCTCTAACACTGATGATCCACCTACAAATGTGAACTGACGTTCAAAAATAAAACATTTGAAAACGGACCATTTTCCACATTTCTGAAGCATGACGTAATGGGGGGGTGTTATCTCTTTTGTCGAAAATCAGCCGTTTTTGCTCGAACATTAAATGCCTCCAAATGGTATTTAATTAACTTCCCGGGGTGAAGAAACCCTTTTTGAGAACTCAGAGTGAGTAAATTGGCCATTTTCATGCACTTTTAACCATTCCATAAATCTTGTGTTTTGGGCCCCTGGAAGCATGAAAATCACTTTAAACATGCTAATTTTAGCTCTAACACTGATGATCCACCTACAAATGTGAACTGACGTTCAAAAATAAAACATTTGAAAACTGACCATTTTCCACATTTCTGAAGCATGACGTAATGGGGGGGTGTTATCTCTTTTGTCGAAAATCAGCCGTTTTTGCTCGAACATTAAATGCCTCCAAATGGTATTTAATTAACTTCCCGTGCCCCTGGAAGCATGAAAATCACTTTAAACGTGCTAATTTTAGCTCTAACACTGATGATCCACCTACAAATGTGAACTGACGTTCAAAAATAAAACATTTGAAAACTGACCATTTTCCACATTTCTGAAGCATGACGTAATGGGGGGGTGTTATCTCTTTTGTCGAAAATCAGCCGTTTTTGCTCGAACATTAAATGCCTCCAAATGGTATTTAATTAACTTCCCGGGGTGAAGAAACCCTTTTTGAGAACTCAGAGTGAGTAAACTGGCCATTTTCATGCACTTTTAACCATTCCATAAATCCTGTGTTTTGGGCCCCTGGAAGCATGAAAATCACTTTAAACATGCTAATTTTAGGTCTAACACTGATGATCCACCTACAAATGTGAACTGACGTTCAAAAATAAAACATTTGAAAACGGACCATTTTCCACATTTCTGAAGCATGACGTAATGGGGGGGTGTTATCTCTTTTGTCGAAAATCAGCCGTTTTTGCTCGAACATTAAATGCCTCCAAATGGTATTTAATTAACTTCCCGAGCCCCTGGAAGCATGAAAATCACTTTAAACATGCTAATTTTAGCTCTAACACTGATGATCCACCTACAAATGTGAACTGACGTTCAAAAATAAAACATTTGAAAACGGACCATTTTCCACATTTCTGAAGCATGACGTAATGGGGGGTGTTATCTCTTTTGTCGAAAATCAGCCGTTTTTGCTCGAACATTAAATGCCTCCAAATGGTATTTAATTAACTTCCCGAGCCCCTGGAAGCATGAAAATCACTTTAAACATGCTAATTTTAGCTCTAACACTGATGATCCATCTACAAATGTGAACTGACGTTCAAAAATAAAACATTTGAAAACGGACCATTTTCCACATTTCTGAAGCATGACGTAATGGGGGGGTGTTATCTCTTTTGTCGAAAATCAGCCGTTTTTGCTCGAACATTAAATGCCTCCAAATGGTATTTAATTAACTTCCCGAGCCCCTGGAAGCATGAAAATCACTTTAAACATGCTAATTTTAGCTCTAACACTGATGATCCACCTACAAATGTGAACTGACGTTCAAAAATAAAACATTTGAAAAACGGACCATTTTCCACATTCTGAAGCATGACGTAATGGGGGGGTGTTATCTCTTTTGTCGAAAATCAGCCGTTTTTGCTCGAACATTAAATGCCTCCAAATGGAGTTCTAGTGCCGAAACCTCACACCCAGGGTGGTAAGAGAGAGATGAGGTTTTGCGTAGACTACAGGGGTCTCAATGCAGTCACTAAGACTGACGCCCACCCAATACCAAGGGCAGACGAGCTTATCGATAGATTGGCTTCGGCCAACTACCTAACACTGATGATCCACCTACAAATGTGAACTAACGTTCAAAAATAAAACATTTGAAAACGGACCATTTTCCACATTTCTGAAGCATGACGTAATGGGGGGGTGTTATCTCTTTTGTCGAAAATCAGCCGTTTTTGCTCGAACATTAAATGCCTCCAAATGGTATTTAATTAACTTCCCGGGGTGAAGAAACCCTTTTTGAGTACTCAGAGTGAGTAAATTGGCCATTTTCATGCACTTTTAACCATTCCATAAATCTTGTGTTTTGGGCCCCTGGAAGCATGAAAATCACTTTAAACATGCTAATTTTAGCTCTAACACTGATGATCCACCTACAAATGTGAACTGACGTTCAAAAATAAAACATTTGAAAACGGACCATTTTCCAAATTTCTGAAGCATGACGTAATGGGGGGGTGTTATCTCTTTTGTCGAAAATCAGCCGTTTTTTCTCGAACATTAAATGCCTCCAAATGGTATTTAATTAACTTCCCGAGCCCCTGGAAGCATGAAAAACACTTTAAACATGCTAATTTTAGCTCTAACACTGATGATCCACCTACAAATGTGAACTGACGTTCAAAAATAAAACATTTGAAAACGGACCATTTTCCACATTTCTGAAGCATGACGTAATGGGGGGGGGTGTTATCTCTTTTGTCGAAAATCAGCCGTTTTTGCTCGAACATTAAATGCCTCCAAATGGTATTTATTTCACTTCCCGAGCCCCTGGAAGCATGAAAATCACTTTAAACATGCTAATTTTAGCTCTAACACTGATGATCCACCTACAAATGTGAACTGACGTTCAAAAATAAAACATTTGAAAACGGACCATTTTCCACATTTCTGAAGCATGACGTAATGGGGGGTGTTATCTCTTTTGTCGAAAATCAGCCGTTTTTGCTCGAACATTAAATGCCTCCAAATGGTATTTAATTAACTTCCCGGGGTGAAGAAACCCTTTTTGAGAACTCAGAGTGAGTAAATTGGCCATTTTCATGCACTTTTAACCATTCCATAAATCTTGTGTTTTGGGCCCCTGGAAGCATGAAAATCACTTTAAACATGCTAATTTTAGCTCTAACACTGATGATCCACCTACAAATGTGAACTGACGTTAAAAAATAAAACATTTGAAAACGGACCATTTTCCACATTTCTGAAGCATGACGTAATGGGGGGGTGTTATCTCTTTTGTCGAAAATCAGCCGTTTTTGCTCGAACATTAAATGCCTCCAAATGGTATTTAATTAACTTCCCGAGCCCCTGGAAGCATGAAAATCACTTTAAACATGCTAATTTTAGCTCTAACACTGATGATCCACCTACAAATGTGAACTGACGTTCAAAAATAAAACATTTGAAAACGGACCATTTTCCACATTTCTGAAGCATGACGTAATGGGGGGGTGTTATCTCTTTTGTCGAAAATCAGCAGTTTTTGCTCGAACATTAAATGCCTCCAAATGGTATTTAATTAACTTCCCGAGCCCCTGGAAGCATGAAAATCACTTTAAACATGCTAATTTTAGCTCTAACACTGATGATCCACCTACAAATGTGAACTGATGTTCAAAAATAAAACATTTGAAAACGGACCATTTTCCACATTTCTGAAGCATGACGTAATGGGGGGGTGTTATCTCTTTTGTCGAAAATCAGCCGTTTTTGCTCGAACATTAAATGCCTCCAAATGGTATTTAATTAACTTCCCGAGCCCCTGGAAGCATGAAAATCACTTTAAACATGCTAATTTTAGCTCTAAGACTGATGATCCACCTACAAATGTGAACTGACGTTCAAAAATAAAACATTTGAAAACGGACCATTTTCCACATTTCTGAAGCATGACGTAATGGGGGGGTGTTATCTCTTTTGTCGAAAATCAGCCGTTTTTGCTGGAACATTAAATGCCTCCAAATGGTATTTAATTAACTTCCCGGGGTGAAGAAACCCTTTTTGAGAACTCAGAGTGAGTAAATTGGCCATTTTCATGCACTTTTAACCATTCCATAAATCTTGTATTTTGGGCCCCTGGAAGCATGAAAATCACTTTAAACATGCTAATTTTAGCTCTAACACTGATGATCCACCTACAAATGTGAACTGACGTTCAAAAATAAAACATTTGAAAACGGACCATTTTCCACATTTCTGAAGCATGACGTAATGGGGGGGTGTTATCTCTTTTGTCGAAAATCAGCCGTTTTTGCTCGAACATTAAATGCCTCCAAATGGTATTTAATTAACTTCCCGAGCCCCTGGAAGCATGAAAATCACTTTAAACATGCTAATTTTAGCTCTAACACTGATGATCCACCTACAAATGTGAACTGACGTTCAAAAATAAAACATTTGAAAACGGACCATTTTCCACATTTCTGAAGCATGACGTAATGGGGGGGTGTTATCTCTTTTGTCGAAAATCAGCCGTTTTTGCTCGAACATTAAATGCCTCCAAATGGTATTTAATTAACTTCCCGGGGTGAAGAAACCCTTTTTGAGAACTCAGAGTGAGTAAATTGGCCATTTTCATGCACTTTTAACCATTCCATAAATCTTGTGTTTTGGGCCCCTGGAAGCATGAAAATCACTTTAAACATGCTAATTTTAGCTCTAACACTGATGATCCACCTACAAATGTGAACTGACGTTCAAAAATAAAACATTTGAAAACTGACCATTTTCCACATTTCTGAAGCATGACGTAATGGGGGGGGTGTTATCTCTTTTGTCGAAAATCAGCCGTTTTTGCTCGAACATTAAATGCCTCCAAATGGTATTTAATTAACTTCCCGTGCCCCTGGAAGCATGAAAATCACTTTAAACGTGCTAATTTTAGCTCTAACACTGATGATCCACCTACAAATGTGAACTGACGTTCAAAAATAAAACATTTGAAAACGGACCATTTTCCACATTTCTGAAGCATGACGTAATGGGGGGGTGTTATCTCTTTTGTCGAAAATCAGCCGTTTTTGCTCGAACATTAAATGCCTCCAAATGGTATTTAATTAACTTCCCGGGGTGAAGAAACCCTTTTTGAGAACTCAGAGTGAGTAAATTGGCCATTTTCATGCACTTTTAACCATTCCATAAATCTTGTGTTTTGGGCCCCTGGAAGCATGAAAATCACTTTAAACATGCTAATTTTAGGTCTAACACTGATGATCCACCTACAAATGTGAACTGACGTTCAAAAATAAAACATTTGAAAACGGACCATTTTCCACATTTCTGAAGCATGACGTAATGGGGGGGTGTTATCTCTTTTGTCGAAAATCAGCCGTTTTTGCTCGAACATTAAATGCCTCCAAATGGTATTTAATTAACTTCCCGAGCCCCTGGAAGCATGAAAATCACTTTAAACATGCTATTTTTAGCTCTAACACTGATGATCCACCTACAAATGTGAACTGACGTTCAAAAATAAAACATTTGAAAACGGACCATTTTCCACATTTCTGAAGCATGACGTAATGGGGGGGTGTTATCTCTTTTGTCGAAAATCAGCCGTTTTTGCTCGAACATTAAATGCCTCCAAATGGTATTTAATTAACTTCCCGGGGTGAAGAAACCCTTTTTGAGAACTCAGAGTGAGTAAATTGGCCATTTTCATGCACTTTTAACCATTCCATAAATCTTGTGTTTTGGGCCCCTGGAAGCATGAAAATCACTTTAAACATGCTAATTTTAGCTCTAACACTGATGATCCACCTACAAATGTGAACTGACGTTCAAAAATAAAACATTTGAAAACTGACCATTTTCCACATTTCTGAAGCATGACGTAATGGGGGGGGTGTTATCTCTTTTGTCGAAAATCAGCCGTTTTTGCTCGAACATTAAATGCCTCCAAATGGTATTTAATTAACTTCCCGTGCCCCTGGAAGCATGAAAATCACTTTAAACATGCTAATTTTAGCTCTAACACTGATGATCCACCTACAAATGTGAACTGACGTTCAAAAATAAAACATTTGAAAACGGACCATTTTCCACATTTCTGAAGCATGACGTAATGGGGGGGTGTTATCTCTTTTGTCGAAAATCAGCCGTTTTTGCTCGAACATTAAATGCCTCCAAATGGTATTTAATTAACTTCCCGGGGTGAAGAAACCCTTTTTGAGAACTCAGAGTGAGTAAATTGGCCATTTTCATGCACTTTTAACCATTCCATAAATCTTGTGTTTTGGGCCCCTGGAAGCATGAAAATCACTTTAAACATGCTAATTTTAGGTCTAACACTGATGATCCACCTACAAATGTGAACTGACGTTCAAAAATAAAACATTTGAAAACGGACCATTTTCCACATTTCTGAAGCATGACGTAATGGGGGGGTGTTATCTCTTTTGTCGAAAATCAGCCGTTTTTGCTCGAACATTAAATGCCTCCAAATGGTATTTAATTAACTTCCCGAGCCCCTGGAAGCATGAAAATCACTTTAAACATGCTAATTTTAGCTCTAACACTGATGATCCACCTACAAATGTGAACTGACGTTCAAAAATAAAACATTTGAAAACGGACCATTTTCCACATTTCTGAAGCATGACGTAATGGGGGGGTGTTATCTCTTTTGTCGAAAATCAGCCGTTTTTGCTCGAACATTAAATGCCTCCAAATGGTATTTAATTAACTTCCCGAGCCCCTGGAAGCATGAAAATCACTTTAAACATGCTAATTTTAGCTCTAACACTGATGATCCACCTACAAATGTGAACTGACGTTCAAAAATAAAACATTTGAAAACGGACCATTTTCCACATTTCTGAAGCATGACGTAATGGGGGGGTGTTATCTCTTTTGTCGAAAATCAGCCGTTTTTGCTCGAACATTAAACGCCTCCAAATGGTATTTAATTAACTTCCCGGGGTGAAGAAACCCTTTTTGAGAACTCAGAGTGAGTAAATTGGCCATTTTCATGCACTTTTAACCATTCCATAAATCTTGTGTTTTGGGCCCCTGGAAGCATGAAAATCACTTTAAACATGCTAATTTTAGCTCTAACACTGATGATCCACCTACAAATGTGAACTGACGTTCAAAAATAAAACATTTGAAAACTGACCATTTTCCACATTTCTGAAGCATGACGTAATGGGGGGGTGTTATCTCTTTTGTCGAAAATCAGCCGTTTTTGCTGGAACATTAAATGCCTCCAAATGGTATTTAATTAACTTCCCGGGGTGAAGAAACCCTTTTTGAGAACTCAGAGTGAGTAAATTGGCCATTTTCATGCACTTTTAACCATTCCATAAATCTTGTATTTTGGGCCCCTGGAAGCATGAAAATCACTTTAAACATGCTAATTTTAGCTCTAACACTGATGATCCACCTACAAATGTGAACTGACGTTCAAAAATAAAACATTTGAAAACGGACCATTTTCCACATTTCTGAAGCATGACGTAATGGGGGGTGTTATCTCTTTTGTCGAAAATCAGCCGTTTTTGCTCGAACATTAAATGCCTCCAAATGGTATTTAATTAACTTCCCGAGCCCCTGGAAGCATGAAAATCACTTTAAACATGCTAATTTTAGCTCTAACACTGATGATCCACCTACAAATGTGAACTGACGTTCAAAAATAAAACATTTGAAAACGGACCATTTTCCACATTTCTGAAGCATGACGTAATGGGGGGGTGTTATCTCTTTTGTCGAAAATCAGCCGTTTTTGCTCGAACATTAAATGCCTCCAAATGGTATTTAATTAACTTCCCGAGCCCCTGGAAGCATGAAAATCACTTTAAACATGCTAATTTTAGCTCTAACACTGATGATCCACCTACAAATGTGAACTGACGTTCAAAAATAAAACATTTGAAAACGGACCATTTTCCACATTTCTGAAGCATGACGTAATGGGGGGGGTGTTGTCTCTTTTGTCGAAAATCAGCCGTTTTTGCTCGAACATTAAATGCCTCCAAATGGTATTGATTTAACTTCCCGGGGTGAAGAAACCCTTTTTGAGAACTCAGAGTGAGTAAATTGGCCATTTTCATGCACTTTTAACCATTCCATAAATCTTGTGTTTTGGGCCCCTGGAAGCATGAAAATCACTTTAAACATGCTAATTTTAGCTCTAACACTGATGATCCACCTACAAATGTGAACTGACGTTCAAAAATAAAACATTTGAAAACTGACCATTTTCCACATTTCTGAAGCATGACGTAATGGGGGGGGTGTTATCTCTTTTGTCGAAAATCGGCCGTTTTTGCTCGAACATTAAATGCCTCCAAATGGTATTTAATTAACTTCCCGTGCCCCTGGAAGCATGAAAATCACTTTAAACATGCTAATTTTAGCTCTAACACTGATGATCCACCTACAAATGTGAACTGACGTTCAAAAATAAAACATTTGAAAACGGACCATTTTCCACATTTCTGAAGCATGACGTAATGGGGGGGTGTTATCTCTTTTGTCGAAAATCAGCCGTTTTTGCTGGAACATTAAATGCCTCCAAATGGTATTTAATTAACTTCCCGGGGTGAAGAAACCCTTTTTGAGAACTCAGAGTGAGTAAATTGGCCATTTTCATGCACTTTTAACCATTCCATAAATCTTGTGTTTTGGGCCCCTGGAAGCATGAAAATCACTTTAAACATGCTAATTTTAGCTCTAACACTGATGATCCACCTACAAATGTGAACTGACGTTCAAAAATAAAACATTTGAAAACGGACCATTTTCCACATTTCTGAAGCATGACGTAATGGGGGGGTGTTATCTCTTTTGTCCAAAATCAGCCGTTTTTGCTCGAACATTAAATGCCTCCAAATTGTATTTAATTAACTTCCCGAGCCCCTGGAAGCATGAAAATCACTTTAAACATGCTAATTTTAGCTCTAACACTGATGATCCACCTACAAATGTGAACTGACGTTCAAAAATAAAACATTTGAAAACGGACCATTTTCCACATTTCTGAAGCATGACGTAATGGGGGGGTGTTATCTCTTTTGTCGAAAATCAGCCGTTTTTGCTCGAACATTAAATGCCTCCAAATGGTATTTAATTAACTTCCCGAACCCCTGGAAGCATGAAAATCACTTTAAACATGCTAATTTTAGCTCTAAGACTGATGATCCACCTACAAATGTGAACTGACGTTCAAAAATAAAACATTTGAAAACGGACCATTTTCCACATTTCTGAAGCATGACGTAATGGGGGGGTGTTATCTCTTTTGTCGAAAATCAGCCGTTTTTGCTGGAACATTAAATGCCTCCAAATGGTATTTAATTAACTTCCCAGGGTGAAGAAACCCTTTTTGAGAACTCAGAGTGAGTAAATTGGCCATTTTCATGCACTTTTAACCATTCCATAAATCTTGTATTTTGGGCCCCTGGAAGCATGAAAATCACTTTAAACATGCTAATTTTAGCTCTAACACTGATGATCCACCTACAAATGTGAACTGACGTTCAAAAATAAAACATTTGAAAACGGACCATTTTCCACATTTCTGAAGCATGACGTAATGGGGGGGTGTTATCTCTTTTGTCGAAAATCAGCCGTTTTTGCTCGAACATTAAATGCCTCCAAATGGTATTTAATTAACTTCCCGAGCCCCTGGAAGCATGAAAATCACTTTAAACATGCTAATTTTAGCTCTAACACTGATGATCCACCTACAAATGTGAACTGACGTTCAAAAATAAAACATTTGAAAACGGACCATTTTCCACATTTCTGAAGCATGACGTAATGGGGGGGTGTTATCACTTTTGTCGAAAATCAGCCGTTTTTGCTCGAACATTAAATGCCTCCAAATGGTATTTAATTAACTTCCCGGGGTGAAGAAACCCTTTTTGAGAACTCAGAGTGAGTAAATTGGCCATTTTCATGCACTTTTAACCATTCCATAAATCTTGTGTTTTGGGCCCCTGGAAGCATGAAAATCACTTTAAACATGCTAATTTTAGCTCTAACACTGATGATCCACCTACAAATGTGAACTGACGTTCAAAAATAAAACATTTGAAAACTGACCATTTTCCACATTTCTGAAGCATGACGTAATGGGGGGGGTGTTATCTCTTTTGTCGAAAATCAGCCGTTTTTGCTCGAACATTAAATGCCTCCAAATGGTATTTAATTAACTTCCCGTGCCCCTGGAAGCATGAAAATCACTTTAAACATGCTAATTTTAGCTCTAACACTGATGATCCACCTACAAATGTGAACTGACGTTCAAAAATAAAACATTTGAAAACGGACCATTTTCCACATTTCTGAAGCATGACGTAATGGGGGGGTGTTATCTCTTTTGTCGAAAATCAGCCGTTTTTGCTCGAACATTAAATGCCTCCAAATGGTATTTAATTAACTTCCCGGGGTGAAGAAACCCTTTTTGAGAACTCAGAGTGAGTAAATTGGCCATTTTCATGCACTTTTAACCATTCCATAAATCTTGTGTTTTGGGCCCCTGGAAGCATGAAAATCACTTTAAACATGCTAATTTTAGGTCTAACACTGATGATCCACCTACAAATGTGAACTGACGTTCAAAAATAAAACATTTGAAAACGGACCATTTTCCACATTTCTGAAGCATGACGTAATGGGGGGGTGTTATCTCTTTTGTCGAAAATCAGCCGTTTTTGCTCGAACATTAAATGCCTCCAAATGGTATTTAATTAACTTCCCGAGCCCCTGGAAGCATGAAAATCACTTTAAACATGCTAATTTTAGCTCTAACACTGATGATCCACCTACAAATGTGAACTGACGTTCAAAAATAAAACATTTGAAAACGGACCATTTTCCACATTTCTGAAGCATGACGTAATGGGGGGGTGTTATCTCTTTTGTCGAAAATCAGCCGTTTTTGCTCGAACATTAAATGCCTCCAAATGGTATTTAATTAACTTCCCGAGCCCCTGGAAGCATGAAAATCACTTTAAACATGCTAATTTTAGCTCTAACACTGATGATCCACCTACAAATGTGAACTGACGTTCAAAAATAAAACATTTGAAAACGGACCATTTTCCACATTTCTGAAGCATGACGTAATGGGGGGGTGTTATCTCTTTTGTCGAAAATCAGCCGTTTTTGCTCGAACATTAAATGCCTCCAAATGGTATTTAATTAACTTCCCGGGGTGAAGAAACCCTTTTTGAGAACTCAGAGTGAGTAAATTGGCCATTTTCATGCACTTTTAACCATTCCATAAATCTTGTGTTTTGGGCCCCTGGAAGCATGAAAATCACTTTAAACATGCTAATTTTAGCTCTAACACTGATGATCCACCTACAAATGTGAACTGACGTTCAAAAATAAAACATTTGAAAACTGACCATTTTCCACATTTCTGAAGCATGACGTAATGGGGGGGTGTTATCTCTTTTGTCGAAAATCAGCCGTTTTTGCTCGAACATTAAATGCCTCCAAATGGTATTTAATTAACTTCCCGTGCCCCTGGAAGCATGAAAATCACTTTAAACGTGCTAATTTTAGCTCTAACACTGATGATCCACCTACAAATGTGAACTGACGTTCAAAAATAAAACATTTGAAAACGGACCATTTTCCACATTTCTGAAGCATGACGTAATGGGGGGGTGTTATCTCTTTTGTCGAAAATCAGCCGTTTTTGCTCGAACATTAAATGCCTCCAAATGGTATTTAATTAACTTCCCGAGCCCCTGGAAGCATGAAAATCACTTTAAACATGCTAATTTTAGCTCTAACACTGATGATCCACCTACAAATGTGAACTGACGTTCAAAAATAAAACATTTGAAAACGGACCATTTTCCACATTTCTGAAGCATGACGTAATGGGGGGGTGTTATCTCTTTTGTCGAAAATCAGCCGTTTTTGCTCGAACATTAAATGCCTCCAAATGGTATTTAATTAACTTCCCGGGGTGAAGAAACCCTTTTTGAGAACTCAGAGTGAGTAAATTGGCCATTTTCATGCACTTTTAACCATTCCATAAATCTTGTGTTTTGGGCCCCTGGAAGCATGAAAATCACTTTAAACATGCTAATTTTAGCTCTAACACTGATGATCCACCTACAAATGTGAACTGACGTTCAAAAATAAAACATTTGAAAACTGACCATTTTCCACATTTCTGAAGCATGACGTAATGGGGGGGGTGTTATCTCTTTTGTCGAAAATCTGCTGTTTTTGCTCGAACATTAAATGCCTCCAAATGGTATTTAATTAACTTCCCGTGCCCCTGGAAGCATGAAAATCACTTTAAACATGCTAATTTTAGCTCTAACACTGATGATCCACCTACAAATGTGAACTGACGTTCAAAAATAAAACATTTGAAAACGGACCATTTTCCACATTTCTGAAGCATGACGTAATGGGGGGGTGTTATCTCTTTTGTCGAAAATCAGCCGTTTTTGCTCGAACATTAAATGCCTCCAAATGGTATTTAATTAACTTCCCGAGCCCCTGGAAGCATGAAAATCACTTTAAACATGCTAATTTTAGCTCTAACACTGATGATCCACCTACAAATGTGAACTGACGTTCAAAAATAAAACATTTGAAAACGGACCATTTTCCACATTTCTGAAGCATGACGTAATGGGGGGGGTGTTATCTCTTTTGTCGAAAATCAGCCGTTTTTGCTCGAACATTAAATGCCTCCAAATGGTATTTAATTAACTTCCCGAGCCCCTGGAAGCATGAAAATCACTTTAAACATGCTAATTTTAGCTCTAACACTGATGATCCACCTACAAATGTGAACTGACGTTCAAAAATAAAACATTTGAAAACGGACCATTTTCCACATTTCTGAAGCATGACGTAATGGGGGGGGTGTTATCTCTTTTGTCGAAAATCAGCCGTTTTTGCTCGAACATTAAATGCCTCCAAATGGTATTTAATTAACTTCCCGAGCCCCTGGAAGCATGAAAATCACTTTAAACATGCTAATTTTAGCTCTAACACTGATGATCCACCTACAAATGTGAACTGACGTTCAAAAATAAAACATTTGAAAACGGACCATTTTCCACATTTCTGAAGCATGACGTAATGGGGGGGTGTTATCTCTTTTGTCGAAAATCAGCCGTTTTTGCTCGAACATTAAATGCCTCCAAATGGTATTTAATTAACTTCCCGAGCCCCTGGAAGCATGAAAATCACTTTAAACATGCTAATTTTAGCTCTAACACTGATGATCCACCTACAAATGTGAACTGACGTTCAAAAATAAAACATTTGAAAACGGACCATTTTCCACATTTCTGAAGCATGACGTAATGGGGGGGTGTTATCTCTTTTGTCGAAAATCAGCCGTTTTTGCTGGAACATTAAATGCCTCCAAATGGTATTTAATTAACTTCCCGGGGTGAAGAAACCCTTTTTGAGAACTCAGAGTGAGTAAATTGGCCATTTTCATGCACTTTTAACCATTCCATAAATCTTGTATTTTGGGCCCCTGGAAGCATGAAAATCACTTTAAACATGCTAATTTTAGCTCTAACACTGATGATCCACCTACAAATGTGAACTGACGTTCAAAAATAAAACATTTGAAAACGGACCATTTTCCACATTTCTGAAGCATGACGTAATGGGGGGTGTTATCTCTTTTGTCGAAAATCAGCCGTTTTTGCTCGAACATTAAATGCCTCCAAATGGTATTTAATTAACTTCCCGAGCCCCTGGAAGCATGAAAATCACTTTAAACATGCTAATTTTAGCTCTAACACTGATGATCCACCTACAAATGTGAACTGACGTTCAAAAATAAAACATTTGAAAACGGACCATTTTCCACATTTCTGAAGCATGACGTAATGGGGGGGTGTTATCTCTTTTGTCGAAAATCAGCCGTTTTTGCTCGAACATTAAATGCCTCCAAATGGTATTTAATTAACTTCCCGAGCCCCTGGAAGCATGAAAATCACTTTAAACATGCTAATTTTAGCTCTAACACTGATGATCCACCTACAAATGTGAACTGACGTTCAAAAATAAAACATTTGAAAACGGACCATTTTCCACATTTCTGAAGCATGACGTAATGGGGGGGTGTTATCTCTTTTGTCGAAAATCAGCCGTTTTTGCTCGAACATTAAATGCCTCCAAATGGTATTTAATTAACTTCCCGGGGTGAAGAAACCCTTTTTGAGAACTCAGAGTGAGTAAATTGGCCATTTTCATGCACTTTTAACCATTCCATAAATCTTGTGTTTTGGGCCCCTGGAAGCATGAAAATCACTTTAAACATGCTAATTTTAGCTCTAACACTGATGATCCACCTACAAATGTGAACTGACGTTCAAAAATAAAACATTTGAAAACTGACCATTTTCCACATTTCTGAAGCATGACGTAATGGGGGGGTGTTATCTCTTTTGTCCAAAATCAGCCGTTTTTGCTCGAACATTAAATGCCTCCAAATTGTATTTAATTAACTTCCCGAGCCCCTGGAAGCATGAAAATCACTTTAAACATGCTAATTTTAGCTCTAACACTGATGATCCACCTACAAATGTGAACTGACGTTCAAAAATAAAACATTTGAAAACGGACCATTTTCCACATTTCTGAAGCATGACGTAATGGGGGGGTGTTATCTCTTTTGTCGAAAATCAGCCGTTTTTGCTCGAACATTAAATGCCTCCAAATGGTATTTAATTAACTTCCCGAGCCCCTGGAAGCATGAAAATCACTTTAAACATGCTAATTTTAGCTCTAAGACTGATGATCCACCTACAAATGTGAACTGACGTTCAAAAATAAAACATTTGAAAACGGACCATTTTCCACATTTCTGAAGCATGACGTAATGGGGGGGTGTTATCTCTTTTGTCGAAAATCAGCCGTTTTTGCTGGAACATTAAATGCCTCCAAATGGTATTTAATTAACTTCCCGGGGTGAAGAAACCCTTTTTGAGAACTCAGAGTGAGTAAATTGGCCATTTTCATGCACTTTTAACCATTCCATAAATCTTGTATTTTGGGCCCCTGGAAGCATGAAAATCACTTTAAACATGCTAATTTTAGCTCTAACACTGATGATCCACCTACAAATGTGAACTGACGTTCAAAAATAAAACATTTGAAAACGGACCATTTTCCACATTTCTGAAGCATGACGTAATGGGGGGGTGTTATCTCTTTTGTCGAAAATCAGCCGTTTTTGCTCGAACATTAAATGCCTCCAAATGGTATTTAATTAACTTCCCGAGCCCCTGGAAGCATGAAAATCACTTTAAACATGCTAATTTTAGCTCTAACACTGATGATCCACCTACAAATGTGAACTGACGTTCAAAAATAAAACATTTGAAAACGGACCATTTTCCACATTTCTGAAGCATGACGTAATGGGGGGGTGTTATCTCTTTTGTCGAAAATCAGCCGTTTTTGCTCGAACATTAAATGCCTCCAAATGGTATTTAATTAACTTCCCGGGGTGAAGAAACCCTTTTTGAGAACTCAGAGTGAGTAAATTGGCCATTTTCATGCACTTTTAACCATTCCATAAATCTTGTATTTTGGGCCCCTGGAAGCATGAAAATCACTTTAAACATGCTAATTTTAGCTCTAACACTGATGATCCACCTACAAATGTGAACTGACGTTCAAAAATAAAACATTTGAAAACGGACCATTTTCCACATTTCTGAAGCATGACGTAATGGGGGGGTGTTATCTCTTTTGTCGAAAATCAGCCGTTTTTGCTCGAACATTAAATGCCTCCAAATGGTATTTAATTAACTTCCCGAGCCCCTGGAAGCATGAAAATCACTTTAAACATGCTAATTTTAGCTCTAACACTGATGATCCACCTACAAATGTGAACTGACGTTCAAAAATAAAACATTTGAAAACGGACCATTTTCCACATTTCTGAAGCATGACGTAATGGGGGGGTGTTATCTCTTTTGTCGAAAATCAGCCGTTTTTGCTCGAACATTAAATGCCTCCAAATGGTATTTAATTAACTTCCCGAGCCCCTGGAAGCATGAAAATCACTTTAAACATGCTAATTTTAGCTCTAAGACTGATGATCCACCTACAAATGTGAACTGACGTTCAAAAATAAAACATTTGAAAACGGACAATTTTCCACATTTCTGAAGCATGACGTAATGGGGGGTGTTATCTCTTTTGTCGAAAATCAGCCGTTTTTGCTGGAACATTAAATGCCTCCAAATGGTATTTAATTAACTTCCCGGGGTGAAGAAACCCTTTTTGAGAACTCAGAGTGAGTAAATTGGCCATTTTCATGCACTTTTAACCATTCCATAAATCTTGTATTTTGGGCCCCTGGAAGCATGAAAATCACTTTAAACATGCTAATTTTAGCTCTAACACTGATGATCCACCTACAAATGTGAACTGACGTTCAAAAATAAAACATTTGAAAACGGACCATTTTCCACATTTCTGAAGCATGACGTAATGGGGGGGTGTTATCTCTTTTGTCGAAAATCAGCCGTTTTTGCTCGAACATTAAATGCCTCCAAATGGTATTTAATTGACTTCCGGAGCCCCTGGTAGCATGAAAATCACTTTAAACATGCTAATTTTAGCTCTAACACTGATGATCCACCTACAAATGTGAACTGACGTTCAAAAATAAAACCTTTGAAAACTGACCATTTTCCACATTTCTGAAGCATGACGTAATGGGGGGGTGTTATCTCTTTTGTCGAAAATCAGCCGTTTTTGCTCGAACATTAAATGCCTCCAAATGGTATTTAATTAACTTCCCGAGCCCCTGGAAGCATGAAAATCACTTTAAACATGCTAATTTTAGCTCTAAGACTGATGATCCACCTACAAATGTGAACTGACGTTCAAAAATAAAACATTTGAAAACGGACCATTTTCCACATTTCTGAAGCATGACGTAATGGGGGGGTGTTATCTCTTTTGTCGAAAATCAGCCGTTTTTGCTGGAACATTAAATGCCTCCAAATGGTATTTAATTAACTTCCCGGGGTGAAGAAACCCTTTTTGAGAACTCAGAGTGAGTAAATTGGCCATTTTCATGCACTTTTAACCATTCCATAAATCTTGTATTTTGGGCCCCTGGAAGCATGAAAATCACTTTAAACATGCTAATTTTAGCTCTAACACTGATGATCCACCTACAAATGTGAACTGACGTTCAAAAATAAAACATTTGAAAACGGACCATTTTCCACATTTCTGAAGCATGACGTAATGGGGGGGTGTTATCTCTTTTGTCGAAAATCAGCCGTTTTTGCTCGAACATTAAAGGCCTCCAAATGGTATTTAATTAACTTCCCGAGCCCCTGGAAGCATGGAAATCACTTTAAACATGCTAATTTTAGCTCTAACACTGATGATCCACCTACAAATGTGAACTGACGTTCAAAAATAAAACATTTGAAAACTGACCATTTTCCACATTTCTGAAGCATGACGTAATGGGGGGGTGTTATCTCTTTTGTCGAAAATCAGCCGTTTTTGCTCGAACATTAAATGCCTCCAAATGGTATTTAATTATCTTCCCGAGCCCCTGGAAGCATGAAAATCACTTTAAACATGCTAATTTTAGCTCTAACACTGATGATCCACCTACAAATGTGAACTGACGTTCAAAAATAAAACATTTGAAAACGGACCATTTTCCACATTTCTGAAGCATGACGTAATGGGGGGGTGTTATCTCTTTTGTCGAAAATCAGCCGTTTTTGCTCAAACATTAAATGCCTCCAAATGGTATTTAATTAACTTCCCGGGGTGAAGAAACCCTTTTTGAGAACTCAGAGTGAGTAAATTGGCCATTTTCATGCACTTTTAACCATTCCATAAATCTTGTGTTTTGGGCCCCTGGAAGCATGAAAATCACTTTAAACATGCTAATTTTAGCTCTAACACTGATGATCCACCTACAAATGTGAACTGACGTTCAAAAATAAAACATTTGAAAACTGACCATTTTCCACATTTCTGAAGCATGACGTAATGGGGGGGTGTTATCTCTTTTGTCGAAAATCAGCCATTTTTGCTCGAACAATAAATGCCTCCAAATGGTATTTAATTAACTTCCCGTGCCCCTGGAAGCATGAAAATCACTTTAAACATGCTAATTTTAGCTCTAACACTGATGATCCACCTACAAATGTGAACTGACGTTAAAAAAAAAAACATTTGAAAACGGACCATTTTCCACATTTCTGAAGCATGACGTAATGGGGGGGTGTTATCTCTTTTGTCGAAAATCAGCCGTTTTTGCTCGAACATTAAATGCCTCCAAATGGTATTTAATTAACTTCCCGGGGTGAAGAAACCCTTTTTGAGAACTCAGAGTGAGTAAATTGGCCATTTTCATGCACTTTTAACCATTCCATAAATCTTGTGTTTTGGGCCCCTGGAAGCATGAAAATCACTTTAAACATGCTAATTTTAGCTCTAACACTGATGATCCACCTACAAATGTGAACTGACGTTCAAAAATAAAACATTTGAAAACGGACCATTTTCCACATTTCTGAAGCATGACGTAATGGGGGGGTGTTATCTCTTTTGTCGAAAATCAGCCGTTTTTGCTCGAACATTAAATGCCTCCAAATGGTATTTAATTAACTTCCCGAGCCCCTGGAAGCATGAAAATCACTTTAAACATGCTAATTTTAGCTCTAACACTGATGATCCACCTACAAATGTGAACTGACGTTCAAAAATAAAACATTTGAAAACGGACCATTTTCCACATTTCTGAAGCATGACGTAATGGGGGGGTGTTATCTCTTTTGTCGAAAATCAGCCGTTTTTGCTCGAACATTAAATGCCTCCAAATGGTATTTAATTAACTTCCCGAGCCCCTGGAAGCATGAAAATCACTTTAAACATGCTAATTTTAGCTCTAAGACTGATGATCCACCTACAAATGTGAACTGACGTTCAAAAATAAAACATTTGAAAACGGACAATTTTCCACATTTCTGAAGCATGACGTAATGGGGGGTGTTATCTCTTTTGTCGAAAATCAGCCGTTTTTGCTGGAACATTAAATGCCTCCAAATGGTATTTAATTAACTTCCCGGGGTGAAGAAACCCTTTTTGAGAACTCAGAGTGAGTAAATTGGCCATTTTCATGCACTTTTAACCATTCCATAAATCTTGTATTTTGGGCCCCTGGAAGCATGAAAATCACTTTAAACATGCTAATTTTAGCTCTAACACTGATGATCCACCTACAAATGTGAACTGACGTTCAAAAATAAAACATTTGAAAACGGACCATTTTCCACATTTCTGAAGCATGACGTAATGGGGGGGTGTTATCTCTTTTGTCGAAAATCAGCCGTTTTTGCTCGAACATTAAATGCCTCCAAATGGTATTTAATTGACTTCCGGAGCCCCTGGTAGCATGAAAATCACTTTAAACATGCTAATTTTAGCTCTAACACTGATGATCCACCTACAAATGTGAACTGACGTTCAAAAATAAAACCTTTGAAAACTGACCATTTTCCACATTTCTGAAGCATGACGTAATGGGGGGGTGTTATCTCTTTTGTCGAAAATCAGCCGTTTTTGCTCGAACATTAAATGCCTCCAAATGGTATTTAATTAACTTCCCGAGCCCCTGGAAGCATGAAAATCACTTTAAACATGCTAATTTTAGCTCTAAGACTGATGATCCACCTACAAATGTGAACTGACGTTCAAAAATAAAACATTTGAAAACGGACCATTTTCCACATTTCTGAAGCATGACGTAATGGGGGGGTGTTATCTCTTTTGTCGAAAATCAGCCGTTTTTGCTGGAACATTAAATGCCTCCAAATGGTATTTAATTAACTTCCCGGGGTGAAGAAACCCTTTTTGAGAACTCAGAGTGAGTAAATTGGCCATTTTCATGCACTTTTAACCATTCCATAAATCTTGTATTTTGGGCCCCTGGAAGCATGAAAATCACTTTAAACATGCTAATTTTAGCTCTAACACTGATGATCCACCTACAAATGTGAACTGACGTTCAAAAATAAAACATTTGAAAACGGACCATTTTCCACATTTCTGAAGCATGACGTAATGGGGGGGTGTTATCTCTTTTGTCGAAAATCAGCCGTTTTTGCTCGAACATTAAAGGCCTCCAAATGGTATTTAATTAACTTCCCGAGCCCCTGGAAGCATGGAAATCACTTTAAACATGCTAATTTTAGCTCTAACACTGATGATCCACCTACAAATGTGAACTGACGTTCAAAAATAAAACATTTGAAAACTGACCATTTTCCACATTTCTGAAGCATGACGTAATGGGGGGGTGTTATCTCTTTTGTCGAAAATCAGCCGTTTTTGCTCGAACATTAAATGCCTCCAAATGGTATTTAATTATCTTCCCGAGCCCCTGGAAGCATGAAAATCACTTTAAACATGCTAATTTTAGCTCTAACACTGATGATCCACCTACAAATGTGAACTGACGTTCAAAAATAAAACATTTGAAAACGGACCATTTTCCACATTTCTGAAGCATGACGTAATGGGGGGGTGTTATCTCTTTTGTCGAAAATCAGCCGTTTTTGCTCAAACATTAAATGCCTCCAAATGGTATTTAATTAACTTCCCGGGGTGAAGAAACCCTTTTTGAGAACTCAGAGTGAGTAAATTGGCCATTTTCATGCACTTTTAACCATTCCATAAATCTTGTGTTTTGGGCCCCTGGAAGCATGAAAATCACTTTAAACATGCTAATTTTAGCTCTAACACTGATGATCCACCTACAAATGTGAACTGACGTTCAAAAATAAAACATTTGAAAACTGACCATTTTCCACATTTCTGAAGCATGACGTAATGGGGGGGTGTTATCTCTTTTGTCGAAAATCAGCCATTTTTGCTCGAACAATAAATGCCTCCAAATGGTATTTAATTAACTTCCCGTGCCCCTGGAAGCATGAAAATCACTTTAAACATGCTAATTTTAGCTCTAACACTGATGATCCACCTACAAATGTGAACTGACGTTAAAAAAAAAAACATTTGAAAACGGACCATTTTCCACATTTCTGAAGCATGACGTAATGGGGGGGTGTTATCTCTTTTGTCGAAAATCAGCCGTTTTTGCTCGAACATTAAATGCCTCCAAATGGTATTTAATTAACTTCCCGGGGTGAAGAAACCCTTTTTGAGAACTCAGAGTGAGTAAATTGGCCATTTTCATGCACTTTTAACCATTCCATAAATCTTGTGTTTTGGGCCCCTGGAAGCATGAAAATCACTTTAAACATGCTAATTTTAGCTCTAACACTGATGATCCACCTACAAATGTGAACTGACGTTCAAAAATAAAACATTTGAAAACGGACCATTTTCCACATTTCTGAAGCATGACGTAATGGGGGGGTGTTATCTCTTTTGTCGAAAATCAGCCGTTTTTGCTCGAACATTAAATGCCTCCAAATGGTATTTAATTAACTTCCCGAGCCCCTGGAAGCATGAAAATCACTTTAAACATGCTAATTTTAGCTCTAACACTGATGATCCACCTACAAATGTGAACTGACGTTCAAAAATAAAACATTTGAAAACGGACCATTTTCCACATTTCTGAAGCATGACGTAATAGGGGGGTGTTATCTCTTTTGTCGAAAATCAGCCGTTTTTGCTCGAACATTAAATGCCTCCAAATGGTATTTAATTAACTTCCCGAGCCCCTGGAAGCATGAAAATCACTTTAAACATGCTAATTTTAGCTCTAACACTGATGATCCACCTACAAATGTGAACTGACGTTCAAAAATAAAACATTTGAAAACGGACCATTTTCCACATTTCTGAAGCATGACGTAATGGGGGGGTGTTATCTCTTTTGCCGAAAATCAGCCGTTTTTCCTTGAACATTAAATGCCTCCAAATGGTATTTATTTCACTTCCCGAGCCCCTGGAAGCATGAAAATCACTTTAAACATGCTAATTTTAGCTCTAACACTGATGATCCACCTACAAATGTGAACTGACGTTCACAAATAAAACATTTGAAAACGGACCATTTTCCACATTTCTGAAGCATGACGTAATGGGGGGGTGTTATCTCTTTTGTCGAAAATCAGCCGTTTTTGCTCGAACATTAAATGCCTCCAAATGGTATTTAATTAACTTCCCGAGCCCCTGGAAGCATGAAAATCACTTTAAACATGCTAATTTTAGCTCTAACACTGATGATCCACCTACAAATGTGAACTGACGTTCAAAAATAAAACATTTGAAAACGGACCATTTTCCACATTTCTGAAGCATGACGTAATGGGGGGGTGTTATCTCTTTTGTCGAAAATCAGCCGTTTTTGCTCGAACATTAAATGCCTCCAAATGGTATTTAATTAACTTCCCGGGGTGAAGAAACCCTTTTTGAGAACTCAGAGTGAGTAAATTGGCCATTTTCATGCACTTTTAACCATTCCATAAATCTTGTGTTTTGGGCCCCTGGAAGCATGAAAATCACTTTAAACATGCTAATTTTAGCTCTAACACTGATGATCCACCTACAAATGTGAACTAACGTTCAAAAATAAAACATTTGAAAACGGACCATTTTCCACATTTCTGAAGCATGACGTAATGGGGGGGTGTTATCTCTTTTGTCGAAAATCAGCCGTTTTTGCTCGAACATTAAATGCCTCCAAATGGTATTTAATTAACTTCCCGGGGTGAAGAAACCCTTTTTGAGTACTCAGAGTGAGTAAATTGGCCATTTTCATGCACTTTTAACCATTCCATAAATCTTGTGTTTTGGGCCCCTGGAAGCATGAAAATCACTTTAAACATGCTAATTTTAGCTCTAACACTGATGATCCACCTACAAATGTGAACTGACGTTCAAAAATAAAACATTTGAAAACGGACCATTTTCCAAATTTCTGAAGCATGACGTAATGGGGGGGTGTTATCTCTTTTGTCGAAAATCAGCCGTTTTTTCTCGAACATTAAATGCCTCCAAATGGTATTTAATTAACTTCCCGAGCCCCTGGAAGCATGAAAATCACTTTAAACATGCTAATTTTAGCTCTAACACTGATGATCCACCTACAAATGTGAACTGACGTTCAAAAATAAAACATTTGAAAACGGACCATTTTCCACATTTCTGAAGCATGACGTAATGGGGGGGTGTTATCTCTTTTGTTGAAAATCAGCCGTTTTTGCTCGAACATTAAATGCCTCCAAATGGTATTTAATTAACTTCCCGAGCCCCTGGAAGCATGAAAATCACTTTAAACATGCTAATTTTAGCTCTAACACTGATGATCCACCTACAAATGTGAACTGACGTTCAAAAATAAAACATTTGAAAACGGACCATTTTCCACATTTCTGAAGCATGACGTAATGGGGGGGTGTTATCTCTTTTGTCGAAAATCAGCCGTTTTTGCTCGAACATTAAATGCCTCCAAATGGTATTTAATTAACTTCCCGAGCCCCTGGAAGCATGAAAATCACTTTAAACATGCTAATTTTAGCTCTAACACTGATGATCCACCTACAAATGTGAACTGACGTTCAAAAATAAAACATTTGAAAACGGACCATTTTCCACATTTCTGAAGCATGACGTAATGGGGGGGGTGTTATCTCTTTTGTCGAAAATCAGCCGTTTTTGCTCGAACATTAAATGCCTCCAAATGGTATTTAATTAACTTCCCGAGCCCCTGGAAGCATGAAAATCACTTTAAACATGCTAATTTTAGCTCTAACACTGATGATCCACCTACAAATGTGAACTGACGTTCAAAAATAAAACATTTGAAAACGGACCATTTTCCACATTTCTGAAGCATGACGTAATGGGGGGGTGTTATCTCTTTTGTCGAAAATCAGCCGTTTTTGCTCGAACATTAAATGCCTCCAAATGGTATTTAATTAACTTCCCGAGCCCCTGGAAGCATGAAAATCACTTTAAACATGCTAATTTTAGCTCTAACACTGATGATCCACCTACAAATGTGAACTGACGTTCAAAAATAAAACATTTGAAAACGGACCATTTTCCACATTTCTGAAGCATGACGTAATGGGGGGGTGTTATCTCTTTTGTCGAAAATCAGCCGTTTTTGCTGGAACATTAAATGCCTCCAAATGGTATTTAATTAACTTCCCGGGGTGAAGAAACCCTTTTTGAGAACTCAGAGTGAGTAAATTGGCCATTTTCATGCACTTTTAACCATTCCATAAATCTTGTATTTTGGGCCCCTGGAAGCATGAAAATCACTTTAAACATGCTAATTTTAGCTCTAACACTGATGATCCACCTACAAATGTGAACTGACGTTCAAAAATAAAACATTTGAAAACGGACCATTTTCCACATTTCTGAAGCATGACGTAATGGGGGGTGTTATCTCTTTTGTCGAAAATCAGCCGTTTTTGCTCGAACATTAAATGCCTCCAAATGGTATTTAATTAACTTCCCGAGCCCCTGGAAGCATGAAAATCACTTTAAACATGCTAATTTTAGCTCTAACACTGATGATCCACCTACAAATGTGAACTGACGTTCAAAAATAAAACATTTGAAAACGGACCATTTTCCACATTTCTGAAGCATGACGTAATGGGGGGGTGTTATCTCTTTTGTCGAAAATCAGCCGTTTTTGCTCGAACATTAAATGCCTCCAAATGGTATTTAATTAACTTCCCGAGCCCCTGGAAGCATGAAAATCACTTTAAACATGCTAATTTTAGCTCTAACACTGATGATCCACCTACAAATGTGAACTGACGTTCAAAAATAAAACATTTGAAAACGGACCATTTTCCACATTTCTGAAGCATGACGTAATGGGGGGGTGTTATCTCTTTTGTCGAAAATCAGCCGTTTTTGCTCGAACATTAAATGCCTCCAAATGGTATTTAATTAACTTCCCGGGGTGAAGAAACCCTTTTTGAGAACTCAGAGTGAGTAAATTGGCCATTTTCATGCACTTTTAACCATTCCATAAATCTTGTGTTTTGGGCCCCTGGAAGCATGAAAATCACTTTAAACATGCTAATTTTAGCTCTAACACTGATGATCCACCTACAAATGTGAACTGACGTTCAAAAATAAAACATTTGAAAACTGACCATTTTCCACATTTCTGAAGCATGACGTAATGGGGGGGTGTTATCTCTTTTGTCCAAAATCAGCCGTTTTTGCTCGAACATTAAATGCCTCCAAATTGTATTTAATTAACTTCCCGAGCCCCTGGAAGCATGAAAATCACTTTAAACATGCTAATTTTAGCTCTAACACTGATGATCCACCTACAAATGTGAACTGACGTTCAAAAATAAAACATTTGAAAACGGACCATTTTCCACATTTCTGAAGCATGACGTAATGGGGGGGTGTTATCTCTTTTGTCGAAAATCAGCCGTTTTTGCTCGAACATTAAATGCCTCCAAATGGTATTTAATTAACTTCCCGAGCCCCTGGAAGCATGAAAATCACTTTAAACATGCTAATTTTAGCTCTAAGACTGATGATCCACCTACAAATGTGAACTGACGTTCAAAAATAAAACATTTGAAAACGGACCATTTTCCACATTTCTGAAGCATGACGTAATGGGGGGGTGTTATCTCTTTTGTCGAAAATCAGCCGTTTTTGCTGGAACATTAAATGCCTCCAAATGGTATTTAATTAACTTCCCGGGGTGAAGAAACCCTTTTTGAGAACTCAGAGTGAGTAAATTGGCCATTTTCATGCACTTTTAACCATTCCATAAATCTTGTATTTTGGGCCCCTGGAAGCATGAAAATCACTTTAAACATGCTAATTTTAGCTCTAACACTGATGATCCACCTACAAATGTGAACTGACGTTCAAAAATAAAACATTTGAAAACGGACCATTTTCCACATTTCTGAAGCATGACGTAATGGGGGGGTGTTATCTCTTTTGTCGAAAATCAGCCGTTTTTGCTCGAACATTAAATGCCTCCAAATGGTATTTAATTAACTTCCCGAGCCCCTGGAAGCATGAAAATCACTTTAAACATGCTAATTTTAGCTCTAACACTGATGATCCACCTACAAATGTGAACTGACGTTCAAAAATAAAACATTTGAAAACGGACCATTTTCCACATTTCTGAAGCATGACGTAATGGGGGGGTGTTATCTCTTTTGTCGAAAATCAGCCGTTTTTGCTCGAACATTAAATGCCTCCAAATGGTATTTAATTAACTTCCCGGGGTGAAGAAACCCTTTTTGAGAACTCAGAGTGAGTAAATTGGCCATTTTCATGCACTTTTAACCATTCCATAAATCTTGTATTTTGGGCCCCTGGAAGCATGAAAATCACTTTAAACATGCTAATTTTAGCTCTAACACTGATGATCCACCTACAAATGTGAACTGACGTTCAAAAATAAAACATTTGAAAACGGACCATTTTCCACATTTCTGAAGCATGACGTAATGGGGGGGTGTTATCTCTTTTGTCGAAAATCAGCCGTTTTTGCTCGAACATTAAATGCCTCCAAATGGTATTTAATTAACTTCCCGAGCCCCTGGAAGCATGAAAATCACTTTAAACATGCTAATTTTAGCTCTAACACTGATGATCCACCTACAAATGTGAACTGACGTTCAAAAATAAAACATTTGAAAACGGACCATTTTCCACATTTCTGAAGCATGACGTAATGGGGGGGTGTTATCTCTTTTGTCGAAAATCAGCCGTTTTTGCTCGAACATTAAATGCCTCCAAATGGTATTTAATTAACTTCCCGAGCCCCTGGAAGCATGAAAATCACTTTAAACATGCTAATTTTAGCTCTAAGACTGATGATCCACCTACAAATGTGAACTGACGTTCAAAAATAAAACATTTGAAAACTGACAATTTTCCACATTTCTGAAGCATGACGTAATGGGGGGTGTTATCTCTTTTGTCGAAAATCAGCCGTTTTTGCTGGAACATTAAATGCCTCCAAATGGTATTTAATTAACTTCCCGGGGTGAAGAAACCCTTTTTGAGAACTCAGAGTGAGTAAATTGGCCATTTTCATGCACTTTTAACCATTCCATAAATCTTGTATTTTGGGCCCCTGGAAGCATGAAAATCACTTTAAACATGCTAATTTTAGCTCTAACACTGATGATCCACCTACAAATGTGAACTGACGTTCAAAAATAAAACATTTGAAAACGGACCATTTTCCACATTTCTGAAGCATGACGTAATGGGGGGGTGTTATCTCTTTTGTCGAAAATCAGCCGTTTTTGCTCGAACATTAAATGCCTCCAAATGGTATTTAATTGACTTCCGGAGCCCCTGGTAGCATGAAAATCACTTTAAACATGCTAATTTTAGCTCTAACACTGATGATCCACCTACAAATGTGAACTGACGTTCAAAAATAAAACCTTTGAAAACTGACCATTTTCCACATTTCTGAAGCATGACGTAATGGGGGGGTGTTATCTCTTTTGTCGAAAATCAGCCGCTTTTTGCTCGAACATTAAATGCCTCCAAATGGTATTTAATTAACTTCCCGAGCCCCTGGAAGCATGAAAATCACTTTAAACATGCTAATTTTAGCTCTAAGACTGATGATCCACCTACAAATGTGAACTGACGTTCAAAAATAAAACATTTGAAAACGGACCATTTTCCACATTTCTGAAGCATGACGTAATGGGGGGGTGTTATCTCTTTTGTCGAAAATCAGCCGTTTTTGCTGGAACATTAAATGCCTCCAAATGGTATTTAATTAACTTCCCGGGGTGAAGAAACCCTTTTTGAGAACTCAGAGTGAGTAAATTGGCCATTTTCATGCACTTTTAACCATTCCATAAATCTTGTATTTTGGGCCCCTGGAAGCATGAAAATCACTTTAAACATGCTAATTTTAGCTCTAACACTGATGATCCACCTACAAATGTGAACTGACGTTCAAAAATAAAACATTTGAAAACGGACCATTTTCCACATTTCTGAAGCATGACGTAATGGGGGGGTGTTATCTCTTTTGTCGAAAATCAGCCGTTTTTGCTCGAACATTAAAGGCCTCCAAATGGTATTTAATTAACTTCCCGAGCCCCTGGAAGCATGGAAATCACTTTAAACATGCTAATTTTAGCTCTAACACTGATGATCCACCTACAAATGTGAACTGACGTTCAAAAATAAAACATTTGAAAACTGACAATTTTCCACATTTCTGAAGCATGACGTAATGGGGGGGTGTTATCTCTTTTGTCGAAAATCAGCCGTTTTTGCTCGAACATTAAATGCCTCCAAATGGTATTTAATTATCTTCCCGAGCCCCTGGAAGCATGAAAATCACTTTAAACATGCTAATTTTAGCTCTAACACTGATGATCCACCTACAAATGTGAACTGACGTTCAAAAATAAAACATTTGAAAACGGACCATTTTCCACATTTCTGAAGCATGACGTAATGGGGGGGTGTTATCTCTTTTGTCGAAAATCAGCCGTTTTTGCTCAAACATTAAATGCCTCCAAATGGTATTTAATTAACTTCCCGGGGTGAAGAAACCCTTTTTGAGAACTCAGAGTGAGTAAATTGGCCATTTTCATGCACTTTTAACCATTCCATAAATCTTGTGTTTTGGGCCCCTGGAAGCATGAAAATCACTTTAAACATGCTAATTTTAGCTCTAACACTGATGATCCACCTACAAATGTGAACTGACGTTCAAAAATAAAACATTTGAAAACTGACCATTTTCCACATTTCTGAAGCATGACGTAATGGGGGGGTGTTATCTCTTTTGTCGAAAATCAGCCATTTTTGCTCGAACAATAAATGCCTCCAAATGGTATTTAATTAACTTCCCGTGCCCCTGGAAGCATGAAAATCACTTTAAACATGCTAATTTTAGCTCTAACACTGATGATCCACCTACAAATGTGAACTGACGTTCAAAAAAAAAACATTTGAAAACGGACCATTTTCCACATTTCTGAAGCATGACGTAATGGGGGGGTGTTATCTCTTTTGTCGAAAATCAGCCGTTTTTGCTCGAACATTAAATGCCTCCAAATGGTATTTAATTAACTTCCCGGGGTGAAGAAACCCTTTTTGAGAACTCAGAGTGAGTAAATTGGCCATTTTCATGCACTTTTAACCATTCCATAAATCTTGTGTTTTGGGCCCCTGGAAGCATGAAAATCACTTTAAACATGCTAATTTTAGCTCTAACACTGATGATCCACCTACAAATGTGAACTGACGTTCAAAAATAAAACATTTGAAAACGGACCATTTTCCACATTTCTGAAGCATGACGTAATGGGGGGGTGTTATCTCTTTTGTCGAAAATCAGCCGTTTTTGCTCGAACATTAAATGCCTCCAAATGGTATTTAATTAACTTCCCGAGCCCCTGGAAGCATGAAAATCACTTTAAACATGCTAATTTTAGCTCTAACACTGATGATCCACCTACAAATGTGAACTGACGTTCAAAAATAAAACATTTGAAAACGGACCATTTTCCACATTTCTGAAGCATGACGTAATGGGGGGGTGTTATCTCTTTTGTCGAAAATCAGCCGTTTTTGCTCGAACATTAAATGCCTCCAAATGGTATTTAATTAACTTCCCGAGCCCCTGGAAGCATGAAAATCACTTTAAACATGCTAATTTTAGCTCTAACACTGATGATCCACCTACAAATGTGAACTGACGTTCAAAAATAAAACATTTGAAAACGGACCATTTTCCACATTTCTGAAGCATGACGTAATGGGGGGGTGTTATCTCTTTTGCCGAAAATCAGCCGTTTTTGCTTGAACATTAAATGCCTCCAAATGGTATTTATTTCACTTCCCGAGCCCCTGGAAGCATGAAAATCACTTTAAACATGCTAATTTTAGCTCTAACACTGATGATCCACCTACAAATGTGAACTGACGTTCACAAATAAAACATTTGAAAACGGACCATTTTCCACATTTCTGAAGCATGACGTAATGGGGGGGTGTTATCTCTTTTGTCGAAAATCAGCCGTTTTTGCTCGAACATTAAATGCCTCCAAATGGTATTTAATTAACTTCCCGAGCCCCTGGAAGCATGAAAATCACTTTAAACATGCTAATTTTAGCTCTAACACTGATGATCCACCTACAAATGTGAACTGACGTTCAAAAATAAAACATTTGAAAACGGACCATTTTCCACATTTCTGAAGCATGACGTAATGGGGGGGTGTTATCTCTTTTGTCGAAAATCAGCCGTTTTTGCTCGAACATTAAATGCCTCCAAATGGTATTTAATTAACTTCCCGGGGTGAAGAAACCCTTTTTGAGAACTCAGAGTGAGTAAATTGGCCATTTTCATGCACTTTTAACCATTCCATAAATCTTGTGTTTTGGGCCCCTGGAAGCATGAAAATCACTTTAAACATGCTAATTTTAGCTCTAACACTGATGATCCACCTACAAATGTGAACTAACGTTCAAAAATAAAACATTTGAAAACGGACCATTTTCCACATTTCTGAAGCATGACGTAATGGGGGGGTGTTATCTCTTTTGTCGAAAATCAGCCGTTTTTGCTCGAACATTAAATGCCTCCAAATGGTATTTAATTAACTTCCCGGGGTGAAGAAACCCTTTTTGAGTACTCAGAGTGAGTAAATTGGCCATTTTCATGCACTTTTAACCATTCCATAAATCTTGTGTTTTGGGCCCCTGGAAGCATGAAAATCACTTTAAACATGCTAATTTTAGCTCTAACACTGATGATCCACCTACAAATGTGAACTGACGTTCAAAAATAAAACATTTGAAAACGGACCATTTTCCAAATTTCTGAAGCATGACGTAATGGGGGGGTGTTATCTCTTTTGTCGAAAATCAGCCGTTTTTTCTCGAACATTAAATGCCTCCAAATGGTATTTAATTAACTTCCCGAGCCCCTGGAAGCATGAAAATCACTTTAAACATGCTAATTTTAGCTCTAACACTGATGATCCACCTACAAATGTGAACTGACGTTCAAAAATAAAACATTTGAAAACGGACCATTTTCCACATTTCTGAAGCATGACGTAATGGGGGGGTGTTATCTCTTTTGTTGAAAATCAGCCGTTTTTGCTCGAACATTAAATGCCTCCAAATGGTATTTATTTCACTTCCCGAGCCCCTGGAAGCATGAAAATCACTTTAAACATGCTAATTTTAGCTCTAACACTGATGATCCACCTACAAATGTGAACTGACGTTCAAAAATAAAACATTTGAAAACGGACCATTTTCCACATTTCTGAAGCATGACGTAATGGGGGGGTGTTATCTCTTTTGTCGAAAATCAGCCGTTTTTGCTCGAACATTAAATGCCTCCAAATGGTATTTAATTAACTTCCCGGGGTGAAGAAACCCTTTTTGAGAACTCAGAGTGAGTAAATTGGCCATTTTCATGCACTTTTAACCGTTCCATAAATCTTGTGTTTTGGGCCCCTGGAAGCATGAAAATCACTTTAAACATGCTAATTTTAGCTCTAACACTGATGATCCACCTACAAATGTGAACTAACGTTCAAAAATAAAAGATTTGAAAACGGACAATTTTCCACATTTCTGAAGCATGACGTAATGGGGGGGTGTTATCTCTTTTGTCGAAAATCAGCCGTTTTTGCTTGAACATTAAATGCCTCCAAATGGTATTTAATTAACTTCCCGAGCCCCTGGAAGCATGAAAATCACTTTAAACATGCTAATTTTAGCTCTAACACTGATGATCCACCTACAAATGTGAACTGACGTTCAAAAATAAAACATTTGAAAACGGACCATTTTCCACATTTCTGAAGCATGACGTAATGGGGGGGTGTTATCTCTTTTGTCGAAAATCAGCCGTTTTTGCTCGAACATTAAATGCCTCCAAATGGTATTTAATTGACTTCCGGAGCCCCTGGTAGCATGAAAATCACTTTAAACATGCTAATTTTAGCTCTAACACTGATGATCCACCTACAAATGTGAACTGACGTTCAAAAATAAAACCTTTGAAAACTGACCATTTTCCACATTTCTGAAGCATGACGTAATGGGGGGGTGTTATCTCTTTTGTCGAAAATCAGCCGCTTTTTGCTCGAACATTAAATGCCTCCAAATGGTATTTAATTAACTTCCCGAGCCCCTGGAAGCATGAAAATCACTTTAAACATGCTAATTTTAGCTCTAAGACTGATGATCCACCTACAAATGTGAACTGACGTTCAAAAATAAAACATTTGAAAACGGACCATTTTCCACATTTCTGAAGCATGACGTAATGGGGGGGTGTTATCTCTTTTGTCGAAAATCAGCCGTTTTTGCTGGAACATTAAATGCCTCCAAATGGTATTTAATTAACTTCCCGGGGTGAAGAAACCCTTTTTGAGAACTCAGAGTGAGTAAATTGGCCATTTTCATGCACTTTTAACCATTCCATAAATCTTGTATTTTGGGCCCCTGGAAGCATGAAAATCACTTTAAACATGCTAATTTTAGCTCTAACACTGATGATCCACCTACAAATGTGAACTGACGTTCAAAAATAAAACATTTGAAAACGGACCATTTTCCACATTTCTGAAGCATGACGTAATGGGGGGGTGTTATCTCTTTTGTCGAAAATCAGCCGTTTTTGCTCGAACATTAAAGGCCTCCAAATGGTATTTAATTAACTTCCCGAGCCCCTGGAAGCATGGAAATCACTTTAAACATGCTAATTTTAGCTCTAACACTGATGATCCACCTACAAATGTGAACTGACGTTCAAAAATAAAACATTTGAAAACTGACAATTTTCCACATTTCTGAAGCATGACGTAATGGGGGGGTGTTATCTCTTTTGTCGAAAATCAGCCGTTTTTGCTCGAACATTAAATGCCTCCAAATGGTATTTAATTATCTTCCCGAGCCCCTGGAAGCATGAAAATCACTTTAAACATGCTAATTTTAGCTCTAACACTGATGATCCACCTACAAATGTGAACTGACGTTCAAAAATAAAACATTTGAAAACGGACCATTTTCCACATTTCTGAAGCATGACGTAATGGGGGGGTGTTATCTCTTTTGTCGAAAATCAGCCGTTTTTGCTCAAACATTAAATGCCTCCAAATGGTATTTAATTAACTTCCCGGGGTGAAGAAACCCTTTTTGAGAACTCAGAGTGAGTAAATTGGCCATTTTCATGCACTTTTAACCATTCCATAAATCTTGTGTTTTGGGCCCCTGGAAGCATGAAAATCACTTTAAACATGCTAATTTTAGCTCTAACACTGATGATCCACCTACAAATGTGAACTGACGTTCAAAAATAAAACATTTGAAAACTGACCATTTTCCACATTTCTGAAGCATGACGTAATGGGGGGGTGTTATCTCTTTTGTCGAAAATCAGCCATTTTTGCTCGAACAATAAATGCCTCCAAATGGTATTTAATTAACTTCCCGTGCCCCTGGAAGCATGAAAATCACTTTAAACATGCTAATTTTAGCTCTAACACTGATGATCCACCTACAAATGTGAACTGACGTTCAAAAAAAAAAACATTTGAAACGGACCATTTTCCACATTTCTGAAGCATGACGTAATGGGGGGGTGTTATCTCTTTTGTCGAAAATCAGCCGTTTTTGCTCGAACATTAAATGCCTCCAAATGGTATTTAATTAACTTCCCGGGGTGAAGAAACCCTTTTTGAGAACTCAGAGTGAGTAAATTGGCCATTTTCATGCACTTTTAACCATTCCATAAATCTTGTGTTTTGGGCCCCTGGAAGCATGAAAATCACTTTAAACATGCTAATTTTAGCTCTAACACTGATGATCCACCTACAAATGTGAACTGACGTTCAAAAATAAAACATTTGAAAACGGACCATTTTCCACATTTCTGAAGCATGACGTAATGGGGGGGTGTTATCTCTTTTGTCGAAAATCAGCCGTTTTTGCTCGAACATTAAATGCCTCCAAATGGTATTTAATTAACTTCCCGAGCCCCTGGAAGCATGAAAATCACTTTAAACATGCTAATTTTAGCTCTAACACTGATGATCCACCTACAAATGTGAACTGACGTTCAAAAATAAAACATTTGAAAACGGACCATTTTCCACATTTCTGAAGCATGACGTAATGGGGGGGTGTTATCTCTTTTGTCGAAAATCAGCCGTTTTTGCTCGAACATTAAATGCCTCCAAATGGTATTTAATTAACTTCCCGAGCCCCTGGAAGCATGAAAATCACTTTAAACATGCTAATTTTAGCTCTAACACTGATGATCCACCTACAAATGTGAACTGACGTTCAAAAATAAAACATTTGAAAACGGACCATTTTCCACATTTCTGAAGCATGACGTAATGGGGGGGTGTTATCTCTTTTGCCGAAAATCAGCCGTTTTTGCTTGAACATTAAATGCCTCCAAATGGTATTTATTTCACTTCCCGAGCCCCTGGAAGCATGAAAATCACTTTAAACATGCTAATTTTAGCTCTAACACTGATGATCCACCTACAAATGTGAACTGACGTTCACAAATAAAACATTTGAAAACGGACCATTTTCCACATTTCTGAAGCATGACGTAATGGGGGGGTGTTATCTCTTTTGTCGAAAATCAGCCGTTTTTGCTCGAACATTAAATGCCTCCAAATGGTATTTAATTAACTTCCCGAGCCCCTGGAAGCATGAAAATCACTTTAAACATGCTAATTTTAGCTCTAACACTGATGATCCACCTACAAATGTGAACTGACGTTCAAAAATAAAACATTTGAAAACGGACCATTTTCCACATTTCTGAAGCATGACGTAATGGGGGGGTGTTATCTCTTTTGTCGAAAATCAGCCGTTTTTGCTCGAACATTAAATGCCTCCAAATGGTATTTAATTAACTTCCCGGGGTGAAGAAACCCTTTTTGAGAACTCAGAGTGAGTAAATTGGCCATTTTCATGCACTTTTAACCATTCCATAAATCTTGTGTTTTGGGCCCCTGGAAGCATGAAAATCACTTTAAACATGCTAATTTTAGCTCTAACACTGATGATCCACCTACAAATGTGAACTAACGTTCAAAAATAAAACATTTGAAAACGGACCATTTTCCACATTTCTGAAGCATGACGTAATGGGGGGGTGTTATCTCTTTTGTCGAAAATCAGCCGTTTTTGCTCGAACATTAAATGCCTCCAAATGGTATTTAATTAACTTCCCGGGGTGAAGAAACCCTTTTTGAGTACTCAGAGTGAGTAAATTGGCCATTTTCATGCACTTTTAACCATTCCATAAATCTTGTGTTTTGGGCCCCTGGAAGCATGAAAATCACTTTAAACATGCTAATTTTAGCTCTAACACTGATGATCCACCTACAAATGTGAACTGACGTTCAAAAATAAAACATTTGAAAACGGACCATTTTCCAAATTTCTGAAGCATGACGTAATGGGGGGGTGTTATCTCTTTTGTCGAAAATCAGCCGTTTTTTCTCGAACATTAAATGCCTCCAAATGGTATTTAATTAACTTCCCGAGCCCCTGGAAGCATGAAAATCACTTTAAACATGCTAATTTTAGCTCTAACACTGATGATCCACCTACAAATGTGAACTGACGTTCAAAAATAAAACATTTGAAAACGGACCATTTTCCACATTTCTGAAGCATGACGTAATGGGGGGGTGTTATCTCTTTTGTTGAAAATCAGCCGTTTTTGCTCGAACATTAAATGCCTCCAAATGGTATTTATTTCACTTCCCGAGCCCCTGGAAGCATGAAAATCACTTTAAACATGCTAATTTTAGCTCTAACACTGATGATCCACCTACAAATGTGAACTGACGTTCAAAAATAAAACATTTGAAAACGGACCATTTTCCACATTTCTGAAGCATGACGTAATGGGGGGGTGTTATCTCTTTTGTCGAAAATCAGCCGTTTTTGCTCGAACATTAAATGCCTCCAAATGGTATTTAATTAACTTCCCGGGGTGAAGAAACCCTTTTTGAGAACTCAGAGTGAGTAAATTGGCCATTTTCATGCACTTTTAACCGTTCCATAAATCTTGTGTTTTGGGCCCCTGGAAGCATGAAAATCACTTTAAACATGCTAATTTTAGCTCTAACACTGATGATCCACCTACAAATGTGAACTAACGTTCAAAAATAAAAGATTTGAAAACGGACAATTTTCCACATTTCTGAAGCATGACGTAATGGGGGGGTGTTATCTCTTTTGTCGAAAATCAGCCGTTTTTGCTTGAACATTAAATGCCTCCAAATGGTATTTAATTAACTTCCCGAGCCCCTGGAAGCATGAAAATCACTTTAAACATGCTAATTTTAGCTCTAACACTGATGATCCACCTACAAATGTGAACTGACGTTCAAAAATAAAACATTTGAAAACGGACCATTTTCCACATTTCTGAAGCATGACGTAATGGGGGGGTGTTATCTCTTTTGTCGAAAATCAGCAGTTTTTGCTCGAACATTAAATGCCTCCAAATGGTATTTAATTAACTTCCCGAGCCCCTGGAAGCATGAAAATCACTTTAAACATGCTAATTTTAGCTCTAACACTGATTATCCACCTACAAATGTGAACTGACGTTCAAAAATAAAACATTTGAAAACGGACCATTTTCCACATTTCTGAAGCATGACGTAATGGGGGGGTGTTATCTCTTTTGTCGAAAATCAGCCGTTTTTGCTGGAACATTAAATGCCTCCAAATGGTATTTAATTAACTTCCCGGGGTGAAGAAACCCTTTTTGAGAACTCAGAGTGAGTAAATTGGCCATTTTCATGCACTTTTAACCATTCCATAAATCTTGTGTTTTGGGCCCCTGGAAGCGTGAAAATCACTTTAAACATGCTAATTTTAGCTCTAACACTGATGATCCACCTACAAATGTGAACTGACGTTCAAAAATAAAACATTTGAAAACGGACCATTTTCCACATTTCTGAAGCATGACGTAATGGGGGGGTGTTATCTCTTTTGTCCAAAATCAGCCGTTTTTGCTCGAACATTAAATGCCTCCAAATGGTATTTAATTAACTTCCCGAGCCCCTGGAAGCAGGAAAATCACTTTAAACATGCTAATTTTAGCTCTAACACTGATGATCCACCTACAAATGTGAACTGACGTTCAAAAATAAAACATTTGAAAACGGACCATTTTCCACATTTCTGAAGCATGACGTAATGGGGGGTGTTATCTCTTTTGTCGAAAATCAGCCGTTTTTGCTCGAACATTAAATGCCTCCAAATGGTATTTAATTAACTTCCCGAGCCCCTGGAAGCATGAAAATCACTTTAAACATGCTAATTTTAGCTCTAAGACTGATGATCCACCAACAAATGTGAACTGACGTTCAAAAATAAAACATTTGAAAACGGACCATTTTCCACATTTCTGAAGCATGACGTAATGGGGGGGTGTTATCTCTTTTGTCGAAAATCAGCCGTTTTTGCTCGAACATTAAATGCCTCCAAATGGTATTTAATTAACTTCCCGGGGTGAAGAAACCCTTTTTGAGAACTCAGAGTGAGTAAATTGGCCATTTTCATGCACTTTTAACCATTCCATAAATCTTGTGTTTTGGGCCCCTGGAAGCATGAAAATCACTTTAAACATTCTAATTTTAGCTCTAACACTGATGATCCACCTACAAATGTGAACTGACGTTCAAAAATAAAACATTTGAAAACTGACCATTTTCCACATTTCTGAAGCATGACGTAATGGGGGGGGTGTTATCTCTTTTGTCGAAAATCAGCCGTTTTTGCTCGAACATTAAATGCCTCCAAATGGTATTTAATTAACTTCCGTGCCCCTGGAAGCATGAAAATCACTTTAAACATGCTAATTTTAGCTCTAACACTGATGATCCACCTACAAATGTGAACTGACGTTCAAAAATAAAACATTTGAAAACGGACCATTTTCCACATTTCTGAAGCATGACGTAATGGGGGGGTGTTATCTCTTTTGTCGAAAATCAGCCGTTTTTGCTCGAACATTAAATGCCTCCAAATGGTATTTAATTAACTTCCCGGGGTGAAGAAACCCTTTTTGAGAACTCAGAGTGAGTAAATTGGCCATTTTCATGCACTTTTAACCATTCCATAAATCTTGTGTTTTGGGCCCCTGGAAGCATGAAAATCACTTTAAACATGCTAATTTTAGCTCTAACACTGATGATCCACCTACAAATGTGAACTGACGTTCAAAAATAAAACATTTGAAAACGGACCATTTTCCACATTTCTGAAGCATGACGTAATGGGGGGGTGTTATCTCTTTTGTCGAAAATCAGCCGTTTTTGCTCGAACATTAAATGCCTCCAAATGGTATTTAATTAACTTCCCGAGCCCCTGGAAGCATGAAAATCACTTTAAACATGCTAATTTTAGCTCTAACACTGATGATCCACCTACAAATGTGAACTGACGTTCAAAAATAAAACATTTGAAAACGGACCATTTTCCACATTTCTGAAGCATGACGTAATGGGGGGGGTGTTATCTCTTTTGTCGAAAATCAGCCGTTTTTGCGCGAACATTAATTGCCTCCAAATGGTATTTAATTAACTTCCCGAGCCCCTGGAAGCATGAAAATCACTTTAAACATGCTAATTTTAGCTCTAACACTGATGATCCACCTACAAATGTGAACTGACGTTCAAAAATAAAACATTTGAAAACGGACCATTTTCCACATTTCTGAAGCATGACGTAATGGGGGGGTGTTATCTCTTTTGTCGAAAATCAGCCGTTTTTGCTCGAACATTAAATGCCTCCAAATGGTATTTAATTAACTTCCCGAGCCCCTGGAAGCATGAAAATCACTTTAAACATGCTAATTTTAGCTCTAAGACTGATGATCCACCTACAAATGTGAACTGACGTTCAAAAATAAAACATTTGAAAACGGACCATTTTCCACATTTCTGAAGCATGACGTAATGGGGGGGTGTTATCTCTTTTGTCGAAAATCAGCCGTTTTTGCTGGAACATTAAATGCCTCCAAATGGTATTTAATTAACTTCCCGGGGTGAAGAAACCCTTTTTGAGAACTCAGAGTGAGTAAATTGGCCATTTTCATGCACTTTTAACCATTCCATAAATCTTATATTTTGGGCCCCTGGAAGCATGAAAATCACTTTAAACATGCTAATTTTAGCTCTAACACTGATGATCCACCTACAAATGTGAACTGACGTTCAAAAATAAAACATTTGAAAACGGACCATTTTCCACATTTCTGAAGCATGACGTAATGGGGGGGTGTTATCTCTTTTGTCGAAAATCAGCCGTTTTTGCTCAAACATTAAATGCCTCCAAATGGTATTTAATTAACTTCCCGAGCCCCTGGAAGCATGAAAATCACTTTAAACATGCTAATTTTAGCTCTAACACTGATGATCCACCTACAAATGTGAACTGACGTTCAAAAATAAAACATTTGAAAACGGACCATTTTCCACATTTCTGAAGCATGACGTAATGGGGGGGTGTTATCTCTTTTGTCGAAAATCAGCCGTTTTTGCTCGAACATTAAATGCCTCCAAATGGTATTTAATTAACATCCCGAGCCCCTGGAAGCATGAAAATCACTTTAAACATGCTAATTTTAGCTCTAACACTGATTATCCACCTACAAATGTGAACTGACGTTCAAAAATAAAACATTTGAAAACGGACCATTTTCCACATTTCTGAAGCATGACGTAATGGGGGGGGTGTTATCTCTTTTGTCGAAAATCAGCCGTTTTTGCTCAAACATTAAATGCCTCCAAATGGTATTTAATTAACTTCCCGAGCCCCTGGAAGCATGAAAATCACTTTAAACATGCTAATTTTAGCTCTAACACTGATGATCCACCTACAAATGTGAACTGACGTTCAAAAATAAAACATTTGAAAACTGACCATTTTCCACATTTCTGAAGCATGACGTAATGGGGGGGGTGTTATCTCTTTTGTCGAAAATCAGCCGTTTTTGCTCGAACATTAAATGCCTCCAAATGGTATTTAATTAACTTCCCGTGCCCCTGGAAGCATGAAAATCACTTTAAACATGCTAATTTTAGCTCTAACACTGATGATCCACCTACAAATGTGAACTGACGTTCAAAAATAAAACATTTGAAAACGGACCATTTTCCACATTTCTGAAGCATGACGTAATGGGGGGGTGTTATCTCTTTTGTCGAAAATCAGCCGTTTTTGCTGGAACATTAAATGCCTCCAAATGGTATTTAATTAACTTCCCGGGGTGAAGAAACCCTTTTTGAGAACTCAGAGTGAGTAAATTGGCCATTTTCATGCACTTTTAACCATTCCATATATCTTGTGTTTTGGGCCCCTGGAAGCATGAAAATCACTTTAAACATGCTAATTTTAGCTCTAAAACTGATGATCCACCTACAAATGTGAACTGACGTTCAAAAATAAAACATTTGAAAACGGACCATTTCCCACATTTCTGAAGCATGACGTAATGGGGGGGTGTTATCTCTTTTGTCGAAAATCTGCCGTTTTTGCTCGAACATTAAATGCCTCCAAATGGTATTTAATTAACTTCCCGAGCCCCTGGAAGCATGAAAATCACTTTAAACATGCTAATTTTAGCTCTAAGACTGATGATCCACCTACAAATGTGAACTGACGTTCAAAAATAAAACATTTGAAAACGGACCATTTTCCACATTTCTGAAGCATGACGTAATGGGGGGGTGTTATCTCTTTTGTCGAAAATCAGCCGTTTTTGCTGGAACATTAAATGCCTCCAAATGGTATTTAATTAACTTCCCGGGGTGAAGAAACCCTTTTTGAGAACTCAGAGTGAGTAAATTGGCCATTTTCATGCACTTTTAACCATTCCATAAATCTTGTATTTTGGGCCCCTGGAAGCATGAAAATCACTTTAAACATGCTAATTTTAGCTCTAACACTGATGATCCACCTACAAATGTGAACTGACGTTCAAAAATAAAACATTTGAAAACGGACCATTTTCCACATTTCTGAAGCATGACGTAATGGGGGGTGTTATCTCTTTTGTCGAAAATCAGCCGTTTTTGCTCGAACATTAAATGCCTCCAAATGGTATTTAATTAACTTCCCGAGCCCCTGGAAGCATGAAAATCACTTTAAACATGCTAATTTTAGCTCTAACACTGATGATCCACCTACAAATGTGAACTGACGTTCAAAAATAAAACATTTAAAAACGGACCATTTTCCACATTTCTGAAGCATGACGTAATGGGGGGGTGTTATCTCTTTTGTCGAAAATCAGCCGTTTTTGCTCGAACATTAAATGCCTCCAAATGGTATTTAATTAACTTCCCGGGGTGAAGAAACCCTTTTTGAGAACTCAGAGTGAGTAAATTGGCCATTTTCATGCACTTTTAACCATTCCATAAATCTTGTGTTTTGGGCCCCTGGAAGCATGAAAATCACTTTAAACATGCTAATTTTAGCTCTAAGACTGATGATCCACCTACAAATGTGAACTGACGTTCAAAAATAAAACATTTGAAAACGGACCATTTTCCACATTTCTGAAGCATGACGTAATGGGGGGGTGTTATCTCTTTTGTCGAAAATCAGCCGTTTTTGCTCGAACATTAAATGCCTCCAAATGGTATTTAATTAACTTCCCGGGGTGAAGAAACCCTTTTTGAGAACTCAGAGTGAGTAAATTGGCCATTTTCATGCACTTTTAACCATTCCATAAATCTTGTATTTTGGGCCCCTGGAAGCATGAAAATCACTTTAAACATGCTAATTTTAGCTCTAACACTGATGATCCACCTACAAATGTGAACTGACGTTCAAAAATAAAACATTTGAAAACGGACCATTTTCCACATTTCTGAAGCATGACGTAATGGGGGGGTGTTATCTCTTTTGTCGAAAATCAGCCGTTTTTGCTCGAACATTAAATGCCTCCAAATGGTATTTAATTAACTTCCCGAGCCCCTGGAAGCATGAAAATCACTTTAAACATGCTAATTTTAGCTCTAACACTGATGATCCACCTACAAATGTGAACTGACGTTCAAAAATAAAACATTTGAAAACGGACCATTTTCCACATTTCTGAAGCATGACGTAATGGGGGGGTGTTATCTCTTTTGTCGAAAATCAGCCGTTTTTGCTCGAACATTAAATGCCTCCAAATGGTATTTAATTAACTTCCCGGGGTGAAGAAACTCTTTTTGAGAACTCAGAGTGAGTAAATTGGCCATTTTCATGCACTTTTAACCATTCCATAAATCTTGTGTTTTGGGCCCCTGGAAGCATGAAAATCACTTTAAACATGCTAATTTTAGCTCTAACACTGATGATCCACCTACAAATGTGAACTGACGTTCAAAAATAAAACATTTGAAAACTGACCATTTTCCACATTTCTGAAGCATGACGTAATGTGGGGGGTGTTATCTCTTTTGTCGAAAATCAGCCGTTTTTGCTCGAACATTAAATGCCTCCAAATGGTATTTAATTAACTTCCCGTGCCCCTGGAAGCATGAAAATCACTTTAAACATGCTAATTTTAGCTCTAACACTGATGATCCACCTACAAATGTGAACTGACGTTCAAAAATAAAACATTTGAAAACGGACCATTTTCCACATTTCTGAAGCATGACGTAATGGGGGGGTGTTATCTCTTTTGTCGAAAATCAGCCGTTTTTGCTCGAACATTAAATGCCTCCAAATGGTATTTAATTAACTTCCCGGGGTGAAGAAACCCTTTTTGAGAACTCAGAGTGAGTAAATTGGCCATTTTCATGCACTTTTAACCATTCCATAAATCTTGTGTTTTGGGCCCCTGGAAGCATGAAAATCACTTTAAACATGCTAATTTTAGCTCTAACACTGATGATCCACCTACAAATGTGAACTGACGTTCAAAAATAAAACATTTGAAAACGGACCATTTTCCACATTTCTGAAGCATGACGTAATGGGGGGGTATTATCTCTTTTGTTGAAAATCAGCCGTTTTTGCTCGAACATTAAATGCCTCCAAATGGTATTTAATTAACTTCCCGAGCCCCTGGAAGCATGAAAATCACTTTAAACATGCTAATTTTAGCTATAACACTGATGATCCACCTACAAATGTGAACTGACGTTCAAAAATACAACATTTGAAAACGGACCATTTTCCACATTTCTGAAGCATGACGTAATGGGGGGGTGTTATCTCTTTTGTCGAAAATCAGCCGTTTTTGCTCGAACATTAAATGCCTCCAAATGGTATTTAATTAACTTCCCGTGCCCCTGGAAGCATGAAAATCACTTTAAACATGCTAATTTTAGCTCTAACACTGATGATCCACCTACAAATGTGAACTGACGTTCAAAAATAAAACATTTGAAAACGGACCATTTTCCACATTTCTGAAGCATGACGTAATGGGGGGGTGTTATCTCTTTTGTCGAAAATCAGCCGTTTTTGCTCGAACATTAAATGCCTCCAAATGGTATTTAATTAACTTCCCGGGGTGAAGAAACCCTTTTTGAGAACTCAGAGTGAGTAAATTGGCCATTTTCATGCACTTTTAACCATTCCATAAATCTTGTGTTTTGGGCCCCTGGAAGCATGAAAATCACTTTAAACATGCTAATTTTAGCTCTAACACTGATGATCCACCTACAAATGTGAACTGACGTTCAAAAATAAAACATTTGAAAACGGACCATTTTCCACATTTCTGAAGCATGACGTAATGGGGGGGTATTATCTCTTTTGTTGAAAATCAGCCGTTTTTGCTCGAACATTAAATGCCTCCAAATGGTATTTAATTAACTTCCCGAGCCCCTGGAAGCATGAAAATCACTTTAAACATGCTAATTTTAGCTATAACACTGATGATCCACCTACAAATGTGAACTGACGTTCAAAAATACAACATTTGAAAACGGACCATTTTCCACATTTCTGAAGCATGACGTAATGGGGGGGTGTTATCTCTTTTGTCGAAAATCAGCCGTTTTTGCTCGAACATTAAATGCCTCCAAATGGTATTTAATTAACTTCCCGAGCCCCTGGAAGCATGAAAATCACTTTAAACATGCTAATTTTAGCTCTAACACTGATGATCCACCTACAAATGTGAACTGACATTCAAAAATAAAACATTTGAAAACGGATCATTTTCCACATTTCTGAAGCATGACGTAATGGGGGGGTGTTATCTCTTTTGTCGAAAATCAGCCGTTTTTGCTGGAACATTAAATGCCTCCAAATGGTATTTAATTAACTTCCCGGGGTGAAGAAACCCTTTTTGAGAACTCAGAATGAGTAAATTGGCCATTTTCATGCACTTTTAACCATTCCATAAATCTTGTATTTTGGGCCCCTGGAAGCATGAAAATCACTTTAAACATGCTAATTTTAGCTCTAACACTGATGATCCACCTACAAATGTGAACTGACGTTCAAAAATAAAACATTTGAAAACGGACCATTTTCCACATTTCTGAAGCATGACGTAATGGGGGGGTGTTATCTCTTTTGTCGAAAATCAGCCGTTTTTGCCCCAACATTAAATGCCTCCAAATGGTATTTAATTAACTTCCCGAGCCCCTGGAAGCATGAAAATCACTTTAAACATGCTAATTTTAGCTCTAACACTGATGATCCACATACAAATGTGAACTGACGTTCAAAAATAAAACATTTGAAAACGGACCATTTTCCACATTTCTGAAGCATGACGTAATGGGGGGGTGTTATCTCTTTTGTCGAAAATCAGCCGTTTTTGCTCGAACATTAAATGCCTCCAAATGGTATTTAATTAACTTCCCGGGGTGAAGAAACCCTTTTTGAGAACTCAGAGTGAGTAAATTGGCCATTTTCATGCACTTTTAACCATTCCATAAATCTTGTGTTTTGGGCCCCTGGAAGCATGAAAATCACTTTAAACATGCTAATTTTAGCTCTAACACTGATGATCCACCTACAAATGTGAACTGACGTTCAAAAATAAAACATTTGAAAACTGACCATTTTCCACATTTCTGAAGCATGACGTAATGGGGGGGGTGTTATCTCTTTTGTCGAAAATCAGCCGTTTTTGCTCGAACATTAAATGCCTCCAAATGGTATTTAATTAACTTCCCGTGCCCCTGGAAGCATGAAAATCACTTTAAACATGCTAATTTTAGCTCTAACACTGATGATCCACCTACAAATGTGAACTGACGTTCAAAAATAAAACATTTGAAAACGGACCATTTTCCACATTTCTGAAGCATGACGTAATGGGGGGGTGTTATCTCTTTTGTCGAAAATCAGCCGTTTTTGCTGGAACATTAAATGCCTCCAAATGGTATTTAATTAACTTCCCGGGGTGAAGAAACCCTTTTTGAGAACTCAGAGTGAGTAAATTGGCCATTTTCATGCACTTTTAACCATTCCATAAATCTGGTGTTTTGGGCCCCTGGAAGCATGAAAATCACTTTAAACATGCTAATTTTAGCTCTAACACTGATGATCCACCTACAAATGTGAACTGACGTTCAAAAATAAAACATTTGAAAACGGACCATTTTCCACATTTCTGAAGCATGACGTAATGGGGGGTGTTATCTCTTTTGTCGAAAATCAGCCGTTTTTGCTCGAACATTAAATGCCTCTAAATGGTATTTAATTAACTTCCCGAGCCCCTGGAAGCATGAAAATCACTTTAAACATGCTAATTTTAGCTCTAAGACTGATGATCCACCTACAAATGTGAACTGACGTTCAAAAATAAAACATTTGAAAACGGACCATTTTTCACATTTCTGAAGCATGACGTAATGGGGGGTGTTATCTCTTTTGTTGAAAATCAGCCGTTTTTGCTGGAACATTAAATGCCTCCAAATGGTATTTAATTAACTTACCGGGGTGAAGAAACCCTTTTTGAGAACTCAGAGTGAGTAAATTGGCCATTTTCATGCACTTTTAACCATTCCATAAATCTTGTGTTTTGGGCCCCTGGAAGCATGAAAATCACTTTAAACATGCTAATTTTAGCTCTAACACTGATGATCCACCTACAAATGTGAACTGACGTTCAAAAATAAAACATTTGAAAACGGACCATTTTCCACATTTCTGAAGCATGACGTAATGGGGGGGTGTTATCTCTTTTGTCGAAAATCAGCCGTTTTTGCTCGAACATTAAATGCCTCCAAATGGTATTTAATTAACTTCCCGAGCCCCTGGAAGCATGAAAATCACTTTAAACATGCTAATTTTAGCTCTAACACTGATGATCCACCTACAAATGTGAACTGACGTTCAAAAATAAAACATTTAAAAACGGACCATTTTCCACATTTCTGAAGCATGACGTAATGGGGGGGTGTTATCTCTTTTGTCGAAAATCAGCTGTTTTTGCTCGAACATTAAATGCCTCCAAATGGTATTTAATTAACTTCCCGGGGTGAAGAAACCCTTTTTGAGAACTCAGAGTGAGTAAATTGGCCATTTTCATGCACTTTTAACCATTCCATAAATCTTGTGTTTTGGGCCCCTGGAAGCATGAAAATCACTTTAAACATGCTAATTTTAGCTCTAACACTGATGATCCACCTACAAATGTGAACTGACGTTCAAAAATAAAACATTTGAAAACGGACCATTTTCCACATTTCTGAAGCATGACGTAATGGGGGGGTGTTATCTCTTTTGTCGAAAATCAGCCGTTTTTGCTCGAACATTAAATGCCTCCAAATGGTATTTATTTCACTTCCCGGGGTGAAGAAACCCTTTTTGAGAACTCAGAGTGAGTAAATTGGCCATTTTCATGCACTTTTAACCGTTCCATAAATCTTGTGTTTTGGGCCCCTGGAAGCATGAAAATCACTTTAAACATGCTAATTTTAGCTCTAACACTGATGATCCACCTACAAATGTGAACTAACGTTCAAAAATAAAACATTTGAAAACGGACCATTTTCCACATTTCTGAAGCATGACGTAATGGGGGGGTGTTATCTCTTTTGTCGAAAATCAGCCGTTTTTGCTCGAACATTAAATGCCTCCATATGGTATTTAATTAACTTCCCGAGCCCCTGGAAGCATGAAAATCACTTTAAACATGCTCATTTTAGCTCTAACACTGATGATCCACCTACAAATGTGAACTGACGTTCAAAAATAAAACATTTGAAAACGGACCATTTTCCACATTTCTGAAGCATGACGTAATGGGGGGGTGTTATCTCTTTTGTCGAAAATCAGCCGTTTTTGCTCGAACATTAAATGCCTCCAAATGGTATTTATTTCACTTCCCGGGGTGAAGAAACCCTTTTTGAGAACTCAGAGTGAGTAAATTGGCCATTTTCATGCACTTTTAACCGTTCCATAAATCTTGTGTTTTGGGCCCCTGGAAGCATGAAAATCACTTTAAACATGCTAATTTTAGCTCTAACACTGATGATCCACCTACAAATGTGAACTGACGTTCAAAAATAAAACATTTGAAAACGGACCATTTTCCATATTTCTGAAGCATGACGTAATGGGGGGTGTTATCTCTTTTGTCGAAAATCAGCCGTTTTTGCTCGAACATTAAATGCCTCCAAATGGTATTTAATTAACTTCCCGAGCCCCTGGAAGCATGAAAATCACTTTAAACATGCTAATTTTAGCTCTAACACTGATGATCCACCTACAAATGTGAACTGACGTTCAAAAATAAAACATTTGAAAACGGACCATTTTCCACATTTCTGAAGCATGACGTAATGGGGGGGTGTTATCTCTTTTGTCGAAAATCAGCCGTTTTTGCTCGAACATTAAATGCCTCCAAATGGTATTTAATTAACTTCCCGGGGTGAAGAAACCCTTTTTGAGAACTCAGAGTGAGTAAATTGGCCATTTTCATGCAATTTTAACCGTTCCATAAATCTTGTGTTTTGGGCCCCTGGAAGCATGAAAATCACTTTAAACATGCTAATTTTAGCTCTAACACTGATGATCCACCTACAAATGTGAACTAACGTTCAAAAATAAAACATTTGAAAACGGACCATTTTCCACATTTCTGAAGCATGACGTAATGGGGGGGTGTTATCTCTTTTGTCGAAAATCAGCCATTTTTGCTCGAACATTAAATGCCTCCAAATGGTATTTAATTAACTTCCCGAGCCCCTGGAAGCATGAAAATCACTTTAAACATGCTAATTTTAGCTCTAACACTGATGATCCACCTACAAATGTGAACTGACGTTCAAAAATAAAACATTTGAAAACGGACCATTTTCCACATTTCTGAAGCATGACGTAATGGGGGGGTGTTATCTCTTTTGTCGAAAATCAGCAGTTTTTGCTCGAACATTAAATGCCTCCAAATGGTATTTAATTAACTTCCCGAGACCCTGGAAGCATGAAAATCACTTTAAACATGCTAATTTTAGCTCTAACACTGATGATCCACCTACAAATGTGAACTGACGTTCAAAAATAAAACATTTGAAAACGGACCATTTTCCACATTTCTGAAGCATGACGTAATGGGGGGGTGTTATCTCTTTTGTCGAAAATCAGCCGTTTTTGCTGGAACATTAAATGCCTCCAAATGGTATTTAATTAACTTCCCGGGGTGAAGAAACCCTTTTTGAGAACTCAGAGTGAGTAAATTGGCCATTTTCATGCACTTTTAACCATTCCATAAATCTTGTGTTTTGGGCCCCTGGAAGCATGAAAATCACTTTAAACATGCTAATTTTAGCTCTAACACTGATGATCCACCTACAAATGTGAACTGACGTTCAAAAATAAAACATTTGAAAACGGACCATTTTCCACATTTCTGAAGCATGACGTAATGGGGGGGTGTTATCTCTTTTGTCCAAAATCAGCCGTTTTTGCTCGAACATTAAATGCCTCCAAATGGTATTTAATTAACTTCCCGAGCCCCTGGAAGCATGAAAATCACTTTAAACATGCTAATTTTAGCTCTAACACTGATGATCCACCTACAAATGTGAACTGACGTTCAAAAATAAAACATTTGAAAACGGACCATTTTCCACATTTCTGAAGCATGACGTAATGGGGGGGTGTTATCTCTTTTGTCGAAAATCAGCCGTTTTTGCTCGAACATTAAATGCCTCCAAATGGTATTTATTTCACTTCCCGGGGTGAAGAAACCCTTTTTGAGAACTCAGAGTGAGTAAATTGGCCATTTTCATGCACTTTTAACCGTTCCATAAATCTTGTGTTTTGGGCCCCTGGAAGCATGAAAATCACTTTAAACATGCTAATTTTAGCTCTAACACTGATGATCCACCTACAAATGTGAACTAACGTTCAAAAATAAAACATTTGAAAACGGACCATTTTCCACATTTCTGAAGCATGACGTAATGGGGGGGTGTTATCTCTTTTGTCGAAAATCAGCCGTTTTTGCTCGAACATTAAATGCCTCCAAATGGTATTTAATTAACTTCCCGAGCCCCTGGAAGCATGAAAATCACTTTAAACATGCTCATTTTAGCTCTAACACTGATGATCCACCTACAAATGTGAACTGACGTTCAAAAATAAAACATTTGAAAACGGACCATTTTCCACATTTCTGAAGCATGACGTAATGGGGGGGTGTTATCTCTTTTGTCGAAAATCAGCCGTTTTTGCTCGAACATTAAATGCCTCCAAATGGTATTTATTTCACTTCCCGGGGTGAAGAAACCCTTTTTGAGAACTCAGAGTGAGTAAATTGGCCATTTTCATGCACTTTTAACCGTTCCATAAATCTTGTGTTTTGGGCCCCTGGAAGCATGAAAATCACTTTAAACATGCTAATTTTAGCTCTAACACTGATGATCCACCTACAAATGTGAACTGACGTTCAAAAATAAAACATTTGAAAACGGACCATTTTCCATATTTCTGAAGCATGACGTAATGGGGGGTGTTATCTCTTTTGTCGAAAATCAGCCGTTTTTGCTCGAACATTAAATGCCTCCAAATGGTATTTAATTAACTTCCCGAGCCCCTGGAAGCATGAAAATCACTTTAAACATGCTAATTTTAGCTCTAACACTGATGATCCACCTACAAATGTGAACTGACGTTCAAAAATAAAACATTTGAAAACGGACCATTTTCCACATTTCTGAAGCATGACGTAATGGGGGGGTGTTATCTCTTTTGTCGAAAATCAGCCATTTTTGCTCGAACATTAAATGCCTCCAAATGGTATTTAATTAACTTCCCGGGGTGAAGAAACCCTTTTTGAGAACTCAGAGTGAGTAAATTGGCCATTTTCATGCACTTTTAACCGTTCCATAAATCTTGTGTTTTGGGCCCCTGGAAGCATGAAAATCACTTTAAACATGCTAATTTTAGTTCTAACACTGATGATCCACCTACAAATGTGAACTAACGTTCAAAAATAAAACATTTGAAAACGCACCATTTTCCACATTTCTGAAGCATGACGTAATGGGGGGGTGTTATCTCTTTTGTCGAAAATCAGCCATTTTTGCTCGAACATTAAATGCCTCCAAATGGTATTTAATTAACTTCCCGAGCCCCTGGAAGCATGAAAATCACTTTAAACATGCTAATTTTAGCTCTAACACTGATGATCCACCTACAAATGTGAACTGACGTTCAAAAATAAAACATTTAAAAACGGACCATTTTCCACATTTCTGAAGCATGACGTAATGGGGGGGTGTTATCTCTTTTGTCGAAAATCAGCAGTTTTTGCTCGAACATTAAATGCCTCCAAATGGTATTTAATTAACTTCCCGAGCCCCTGGAAGCATGAAAATCACTTTAAACATGCTAATTTTAGCTCTAACACTGATGATCCACCTACAAATGTGAACTGACGTTCAAAAATAAAACATTTGAAAACGGACCATTTTCCACATTTCTGAAGCATGACGTAATGGGGGGGTGTTATCTCTTTTGTCGAAAATCAGCCGTTTTTGCTGGAACATTAAATGCCTCCAAATGGTATTTAATTAACTTCCCGGGGTGAAGAAACCCTTTTTGAGAACTCAGAGTGAGTAAATTGGCCATTTTCATGCACTTTTAACCATTCCATAAATCTTGTGTTTTGGGCCCCTGGAAGCATGAAAATCACTTTAAACATGCTAATTTTAGCTCTAACACTGATGATCCACCTACAAATGTGAACTGACGTTCAAAAATAAAACATTTGAAAACGGACCATTTTCCACATTTCTGAAGCATGACGTAATGGGGGGGTGTTATCTCTTTTGTCCAAAATCAGCCGTTTTTGCTCGAACATTAAATGCCTCCAAATGGTATTTAATTAACTTCCCGAGCCCCTGGAAGCATGAAAATCACTTTAAACATGCTAATTTTAGCTCTAACACTGATGATCCACCTACAAATGTGAACTGACGTTCAAAAATAAAACATTTGAAAACGGACCATTTTCCACATTTCTGAAGCATGACGTAATGGGGGGGTGTTATCTCTTTTGTCGAAAATCAGCCGTTTTTGCTCGAACATTAAATGCCTCCAAATGGTATTTAATTAACTTCCCGAGCCCCTGGAAGCATGAAAATCACTTTAAACATGCTAATTTTAGCTCTAAGACTGATGATCCACCTACAAATGTGAACTGACGTTCAAAAATAAAACATTTGAAAACGGACCATTTTCCACATTTCTGAAGCATGACGTAATGGGGGGGTGTTATCTCTTTTGTCGAAAATCAGCCGTTTTTGCTCGAACATTAAATGCCTCCAAATGGTATTTAATTAACTTCCCGGGGTGAAGAAACCCTTTTTGAGAACTCAGAGTGAGTAAATTGGCCATTTTCATGCACTTTTAACCATTCCATAAATCTTGTGTTTTGGGCCCCTGGAAGCATGAAAATCACTTTAAACATTCTAATTTTAGCTCTAACACTGATGATCCACCTACAAATGTGAACTGACGTTCAAAAATAAAACATTTGAAAACTGACCATTTTCCACATTTCTGAAGCATGACGTAATGGGGGGGGGTGTTATCTCTTTTGTCGAAAATCAGCCGTTTTTGCTCGAACATTAAATGCCTCCAAATGGTATTTAATTAACTTCCGTGCCCCTGGAAGCATGAAAATCACTTTAAACATGCTAATTTTAGCTCTAACACTGATGATCCACCTACAAATGTGAACTGACGTTCAAAAATAAAACATTTGAAAACGGACCATTTTCCACATTTCTGAAGCATGACGTAATGGGGGGGTGTTATCTCTTTTGTCGAAAATCAGCCGTTTTTGCTCGAACATTAAATGCCTCCAAATGGTATTTAATTAACTTCCCGGGGTGAAGAAACCCTTTTTGAGAACTCAGAGTGAGTAAATTGGCCATTTTCATGCACTTTTAACCATTCCATAAATCTTGTGTTTTGGGCCCCTGGAAGCATGAAAATCACTTTAAACATGCTAATTTTAGCTCTAACACTGATGATCCACCTACAAATGTGAACTGACGTTCAAAAATAAAACATTTGAAAACGGACCATTTTCCACATTTCTGAAGCATGACGTAATGGGGGGGTGTTATCTCTTTTGTCGAAAATCAGCCGTTTTTGCTCGAACATTAAATGCCTCCAAATGGTATTTAATTAACTTCCCGAGCCCCTGGAAGCATGAAAATCACTTTAAACATGCTAATTTTAGCTCTAACACTGATGATCCACCTACAAATATGAACTGACGTTCAAAAATAAAACATTTGAAAACGGACCATTTTCCACATTTCTGAAGCATGACGTAATGGGGGGGTGTTATCTCTTTTGTCGAAAATCAGCCGTTTTTGCTCGAACATTAATTGCCTCCAAATGGTATTTAATTAACTTCCCGAGCCCCTGGAAGCATGAAAATCACTTTAAACATGCTAATTTTAGCTCTAACACTGATGATCCACCTACAAATGTGAACTGACGTTCAAAAATAAAACATTTGAAAACGGACCATTTTCCACATTTCTGAAGCATGACGTAATGGGGGGGTGTTATCTCTTTTGTCGAAAATCAGCCGTTTTTGCTCGAACATTAAATGCCTCCAAATGGTATTTAATTAACTTCCCGAGCCCCTGGAAGCATGAAAATCACTTTAAACATGCTAATTTTAGCTCTAAGACTGATGATCCACCTACAAATGTGAACTGACGTTCAAAAATAAAACATTTGAAAACGGACCATTTTCCACATTTCTGAAGCATGACGTAATGGGGGGGTGTTATCTCTTTTGTCGAAAATCAGCCGTTTTTGCTGGAACATTAAATGCCTCCAAATGGTATTTAATTAACTTCCCGGGGTGAAGAAACCCTTTTTGAGAACTCAGAGTGAGTAAATTGGCCATTTTCATGCACTTTTAACCATTCCATAAATCTTGTATTTTGGGCCCCTGGAAGCATGAAAATCACTTTAAACATGCTAATTTTAGCTCTAACACTGATGATCCACCTACAAATGTGAACTGACGTTAAAAAATAAAACATTTGAAAACGGACCATTTTCCACATTTCTGAAGCATGACGTAATGGGGGGGTGTTATCTCTTTTGTCCAAAATCAGCCGTTTTTGCTCGAACATTAAATGCCTCTAAATGGTATTTAATTAACTTCCCGAGCCCCTGGAAGCATGAAAATCACTTTAAACATGCTAATTTTAGCTCTAAGACTGATGATCCACCTACAAATGTGAACTGACGTTCAAAAATAAAACATTTGAAAACGGACCATTTTCCACATTTCTGAAGCATGACGTAATGGGGGGGTGTTATCTCTTTTGTCGAAAATCAGCCGTTTTTGCTGGAACATTAAATGCCTCCAAATGGTATTTAATTAACTTCCCGGGGTGAAGAAACCCTTTTTGAGAACTCAGAGTGAGTAAATTGGCCATTTTCATGCACTTTTAACCATTCCATAAATCTTGTATTTTGGGCCCCTGGAAGCATGAAAATCACTTTAAACATGCTAATTTTAGCTCTAACACTGATGATCCACCTACAAATGTGAACTGACGTTCAAAAATAAAACATTTGAAAACGGACCATTTTCCACATTTCTGAAGCATGACGTAATGGGGGGGTGTTATCTCTTTTGTCGAAAATCAGCCGTTTTTGCTCAAACATTAAATGCCTCCAAATGGTATTTAATTAACTTCCCGAGCCCCTGGAAGCATGAAAATCCCTTTAAACATGCTAATTTTAGCTCTAACACTGATGATCCACCTACAAATGTGAACTGACATTCAAAAATAAAACATTTGAAAACGGACCATTTTCCACATTTCTGAAGCATGACGTAATGGGGGGGTGTTATCTCTTTTGTCAAAAATCAGCCGTTTTTGCTCGAACATTAAATGCCTCCAAATGGTATTTAATTAACTTCCCGGGGTGAAGAAACCTTTTTTGAGAACTCAGAGTGAGTAAATTGGCCATTTTCATGCACTTTTAACCATTCCATAAATCTTGTGTTTTGGGCCCCTGGAAGCATGAAAATCACTTTAAACATGCTAATTTTAGCTCTAACACTGATGATCCACCTACAAATGTGAACTGACGTTCAAAAATAAAACATTTGAAAACGGACCATTTTCCACATTTCTGAAGCATGACGTAATGGGGGGGTGTTATCTCTTTTGTCGAAAATCAGCCGTTTTTGCTCGAACATTAAATGCCTCCAAATGGTATTTAATTAACTTCCCGAGCCCCTGGAAGCATGAAAATCACTTTAAACATGCTAATTTTAGCTCTAACACTGATGATCCACCTACAAATGTGAACTGACGTTCAAAAATAAAACATTTAAAAACGGACCATTTTCCACATTTCTGAAGCATGACGTAATGGGGGGGTGTTATCTCTTTTGTCGAAAATCAGCTGTTTTTGCTCGAACATTAAATGCCTCCAAATGGTATTTAATTAACTTACGGGGTGAAGAAACCCTTTTTGAGAACTCAGAGTGAGTAAATTGGCCATTTTCATGCACTTTTAACCATTCCATAAATCTTGTGTTTTGGGCCCCTGGAAGCATGAAAATCACTTTAAACATGCTAATTTTAGCTCTAACACTGATGATCCACCTACAAATGTGAACTGACGTTCAAAAATAAAACATTTGAAAACGGACCATTTTCCACATTTCTGAAGCATGACGTAATGGGGGGGTGTTATCTCTTTTGTCGAAAATCAGCCGTTTTTGCTCGAACATTAAATGCCTCCAAATGGTATTTAATTAACTTCCCGAGCCCCTGGAAGCATGAAAATCACTTTAAACATGCTAATTTTAGCTCTAACACTGATGATCCACCTACAAATGTGAACTGACGTTCAAAAATAAAACATTTGAAAACGGACCATTTTCCACATTTCTGAAGCATGACGTAATGGGGGGGTGTTATCTCTTTTGTCGAAAATCAGCCGTTTTTGCTCGAACATTAAATGCCTCCAAATGATATTTATTTCACTTCCCGGGGTGAAGAAACCCTTTTTGAGAACTCAGAGTGAGTAAATTGGCCATTTTCATGCACTTTTAACCGTTCCATAAATCTTGTGTTTTGGGCCCCTGGAAGCATGAAAATCACTTTAAACATGCTAATTTTAGCTCTAACACTGATGATCCACCTACAAATGTGAACTAACGTTCAAAAATAAAACATTTGAAAACGGACCATTTTCCACATTTCTGAAGCATGACGTAATGGGGGGGTGTTATCTCTTTTGTCGAAAATCAGCCGTTTTTGCTCGAACATTAAAAGCCTCCAAATGGTATTTAATTAACTTCCCGAGCCCCTGGAAGCATGAAAATCACTTTAAACATGCTAATTTTAGCTCTAACACTGATGATCCACCTACAAATGTGAACTGACGTTCAAAAATAAAACATTTGAAAACGGACCATTTTCCACATTTCTGAAGCATGACGTAATGGGGGGGTGTTATCTCTTTTGTCGAAAATCAGCCGTTTTTGCTCGAACATTAAATGCCTCCAAATGGTATTTAATTAACTTCCCGAGCCCCTGGAAGCATGAAAATCACTTTAAACATGCTAATTTTAGCTCTAACACTGATGATCCACCTACAAATGTGAACTGACGTTCAAAAATAAAACATTTGAAAACGGACCATTTTCCACATTTCTGAAGCATGACGTAATGGGGGGGTGTTATCTCGTTTGTCGAAAATCAGCCGTTTTTGCTCGAACATTAATTGCCTCCAAATGGTATTTAATTAACTTCCCGAGCCCCTGGAAGCATGAAAATCACTTTAAACATGCTAATTTTAGCTCTAACACTGATGATCCACCTACAAATGTGAACTGACGTTCAAAAATAAAACATTTGAAAACGGACCATTTTCCACATTTCTGAAGCATGACGTAATGGGGGGGTGTTATCTCTTTTGTCGAAAATCAGCCGTTTTTGCTCGAACATTAAATGCCTCCAAATGGTATTTAATTAACTTCCCGAGCCCCTGGAAGCATGAAAATCACTTTAAACATGCTAATTTTAGCTCTAAGACTGATGATCCACCTACAAATGTGAACTGACGTTCAAAAATAAAACATTTGAGAACGGACCATTTTCCACATTTCTGAAGCATGACGTAATGGGGGGGTGTTATCTCTTTTGTCGAAAATCAGCCGTTTTTGCTGGAACATTAAATGCCTCCAAATGGTATTTAATTAACTTCCCGGGGTGAAGAAACCCTTTTTGAGAACTCAGAGTGAGTAAATTGGCCATTTTCATGCACTTTTAACCATTCCATAAATCTTGTATTTTGGGCCCCTGGAAGCATGAAAATCACTTTAAACATGCTAATTTTAGCTCTAACACTGATGATCCACCTACAAATGTGAACTGACGTTAAAAAATAAAACATTTGAAAACGGACCATTTTCCACATTTCTGAAGCATGACGTAATGGGGGGGTGTTATCTCTTTTGTCGAAAATCAGCCGTTTTTGCTCGAACATTAAATGCCTCTAAATGGTATTTAATTAACTTCCCGAGCCCCTGGAAGCATGAAAATCACTTTAAACATGCTAATTTTAGCTCTAAGACTGATGATCCACCTACAAATGTGAACTGACGTTCAAAAATAAAACATTTGAAAACGGACCATTTTCCACATTTCTGAAGCATGACGTAATGGGGGGGTGTTATCTCTTTTGTCGAAAATCAGCCGTTTTTGCTGGAACATTAAATGCCTCCAAATGGTATTTAATTAACTTCCCGGGGTGAAGAAACCCTTTTTGAGAACTCAGAGTGAGTAAATTGGCCATTTTCATGCACTTTTAACCATTCCATAAATCTTGTATTTTGGGCCCCTGGAAGCATGAAAATCACTTTAAACATGCTAATTTTAGCTCTAACACTGATGATCCACCTACAAATGTGAACTGACGTTCAAAAATAAAACATTTGAAAACGGACCATTTTCCACATTTCTGAAGCATGACGTAATGGGGGGGTGTTATCTCTTTTGTCGAAAATCAGCCGTTTTTGCTCAAACATTAAATGCCTCCAAATGGTATTTAATTAACTTCCCGAGCCCCTGGAAGCATGAAAATCCCTTTAAACATGCTAATTTTAGCTCTAACACTGATGATCCACCTACAAATGTGAACTGACATTCAAAAATAAAACATTTGAAAACGGACCATTTTCCACATTTCTGAAGCATGACGTAATGGGGGGGTGTTATCTCTTTTGTCGAAAATCAGCCGTTTTTGCTCGAACATTAAATGCCTCCAAATGGTATTTAATTAACTTCCCGGGGTGAAGAAACCTTTTTTGAGAACTCAGAGTGAGTAAATTGGCCATTTTCATGCACTTTTAACCATTCCATAAATCTTGTGTTTTGGGCCCCTGGAAGCATGAAAATCACTTTAAACATGCTAATTTTAGCTCTAACACTGATGATCCACCTACAAATGTGAACTGACGTTCAAAAATAAAACATTTGAAAACGGACCATTTTCCACATTTCTGAAGCATGACGTAATGGGGGGGTGTTATCTCTTTTGTCGAAAATCAGCCGTTTTTGCTCGAACATTAAATGCCTCCAAATGGTATTTAATTAACTTCCCGAGCCCCTGGAAGCATGAAAATCACTTTAAACATGCTAATTTTAGCTCTAACACTGATGATCCACCTACAAATGTGAACTGACGTTCAAAAATAAAACATTTAAAAACGGACCATTTTCCACATTTCTGAAGCATGACGTAATGGGGGGGTGTTATCTCTTTTGTCGAAAATCAGCTGTTTTTGCTCGAACATTAAATGCCTCCAAATGGTATTTAATTAACTTACGGGGTGAAGAAACCCTTTTTGAGAACTCAGAGTGAGTAAATTGGCCATTTTCATGCACTTTTAACCATTCCATAAATCTTGTGTTTTGGGCCCCTGGAAGCATGAAAATCACTTTAAACATGCTAATTTTAGCTCTAACACTGATGATCCACCTACAAATGTGAACTGACGTTCAAAAATAAAACATTTGAAAACGGACCATTTTCCACATTTCTGAAGCATGACGTAATGGGGGGGTGTTATCTCTTTTGTCGAAAATCAGCCGTTTTTGCTCGAACATTAAATGCCTCCAAATGGTATTTAATTAACTTCCCGAGCCCCTGGAAGCATGAAAATCACTTTAAACATGCTAATTTTAGCTCTAACACTGATGATCCACCTACAAATGTGAACTGACGTTCAAAAATAAAACATTTGAAAACGGACCATTTTCCACATTTCTGAAGCATGACGTAATGGGGGGGTGTTATCTCTTTTGTCGAAAATCAGCCGTTTTTGCTCGAACATTAAATGCCTCCAAATGGTATTTATTTCACTTCCCGGGGTGAAGAAACCCTTTTTGAGAACTCAGAGTGAGTAAATTGGCCATTTTCATGCACTTTTAACCGTTCCATAAATCTTGTGTTTTGGGCCCCTGGAAGCATGAAAATCACTTTAAACATGCTAATTTTAGCTCTAACACTGATGATCCACCTACAAATGTGAACTAACGTTCAAAAATAAAACATTTGAAAACGGACCATTTTCCACATTTCTGAAGCATGACGTAATGGGGGGGTGTTATCTCTTTTGTCGAAAATCAGCCGTTTTTGCTCGAACATTAAAAGCCTCCAAATGGTATTTAATTAACTTCCCGAGCCCCTGGAAGCATGAAAATCACTTTAAACATGCTAATTTTAGCTCTAACACTGATGATCCACCTACAAATGTGAACTGACGTTCAAAAATAAAACATTTGAAAACGGACCATTTTCCACATTTCTGAAGCATGACGTAATGGGGGGGTGTTATCTCTTTTGTCGAAAATCAGCCGTTTTTGCTCGAACATTAAATGCCTCCAAATGGTATTTAATTAACTTCCCGAGCCCCTGGAAGCATGAAAATCACTTTAAACATGCTAATTTTAGCTCTAAGACTGATGATCCACCTTCAAATGTGAACTGACGTTCAAAAATAAAACATTTGAAAACGGACCATTTTCCACATTTCTGAAGCATGACGTAATGGGGGGGTGTTATCTCTTTTGTCGAAAATCAGCCGTTTTTGCTCGAACATTAAATGCCTCCAAATGGTATTTAATTAACTTCCCGGGGTGAAGAAACCCTTTTTGAGAACTCAGAGTGAGTAAATTGGCCATTTTCATGCACTTTTAACCATTCCATAAATCTTGTGTTTTGGGCCCCTGGAAGCATGAAAATCACTTTAAACATTCTAATTTTAGCTCTAACACTGATGATCCACCTACAAATGTGAACTGACGTTCAAAAATAAAACATTTGAAAACTGACCATTTTCCACATTTCTGACGCATGACGTAATGGGGGGGTGTTATCTCTTTTGTCGAAAATCAGCCATTTTTGCTCGAACATTAAATGCCTCCAAATGGTATTTAATTAACTTCCGTGCCCCTGGAAGCATGAAAATCACTTTAAACATGCTAATTTTAGCTCTAACACTGATGATCCACCTACAAATGTGAACTGACGTTCAAAAATAAAACATTTGAAAACGGACCATTTTCCACATTTCTGAAGCATGACGTAATGGGGGGGTGTTATCTCTTTTGTCGAAAATCAGCCGTTTTTGCTCGAACATTAAATGCCTCCAAATGGTATTTAATTAACTTCCCGGGGTGAAGAAACCCTTTTTGAGAACTCAGAGTGAGTAAATTGGCCATTTTCATGCACTTTTAACCATTCCATAAATCTTGTGTTTTGGGCCCCTGGAAGCATGAAAATCACTTTAAACATGCTAATTTTAGCTCTAACACTGATGATCCACCTACAAATGTGAACTGACGTTCAAAAATAAAACATTTGAAAACGGACCATTTTCCACATTTCTGAAGCATGACGTAATGGGGGGGGTGTTATCTCTTTTGTCGAAAATCAGCCGTTTTTGCTCGAACATTAAATGCCTCCAAATGGTATTTAATTAACTTCCCGAGCCCCTGGAAGCATGAAAATCACTTTAAACATGCTAATTTTAGCTCTAACACTGATGATCCACCTACAAATGTGAACTGACGTTCAAAAATAAAACATTTGAAAATGGACCATTTTCCACATTTCTGAAGCATGACGTAATGGGGGGGGTGTTATCTCTTTTGTCGAAAATCAGCCGTTTTTGCTCGAACATTAATTGCCTCCAAATGGTATTTAATTAACTTCCCGAGCCCCTGGAAGCATGAAAATCACTTTAAACATGCTAATTTTAGCTCTAACACTGATGATCCACCTACAAATGTGAACTGACGTTCAAAACTAAAACATTTGAAAACGGACCATTTTCCACATTTCTGAAGCATGACGTAATGGGGGGGTGTTATCTCTTTTGTCGAAAATCAGCCGTTTTTGCTCGAACATTAAATGCCTCCAAATGGTATTTAATTAACTTCCCGAGCCCCTGGAAGCATGAAAATCACTTTAAACATGCTAATTTTAGCTCTAAGACTGATGATCCACCTACAAATGTGAACTGACGTTCAAAAATAAAACATTTGAAAACTGACCATTTTCCACATTTCTGAAGCATGACGTAATGGGGGGGTGTTATCTCTTTTGTCGAAAATCAGCCGTTTTTGCTGGAACATTAAATGCCTCCAAATGGTATTTAATTAACTTCCCGGGGTGAAGAAACCCTTTTTGAGAACTCAGAGTGAGTAAATTGGCCATTTTCATGCACTTTTAACCATTCCATAAATCTTGTATTTTGGGCCCCTGGAAGCATGAAAATCACTTTAAACATGCTAATTTTAGCTCTAACACTGATGATCCACCTACAAATGTGAACTGACGTTCAAAAATAAAACATTTGAAAACGGACCATTTTCCACATTTCTGAAGCATGACGTAATGGGGGGGTGTTATCTCTTTTGTCGAAAATCAGCCGTTTTTGCTCGAACATTAAATGCCTCCAAATGGTATTTAATTAACTTCCCGAGCCCCTGGAAGCATGAAAATCACTTTAAACATGCTAATTTTAGCTCTAACACTGATGATCCACCTACAAATGTGAACTGACGTTCAAAAATAAAACATTTGAAAACGGACCATTTTCCACATTTCTGAAGCATGACGTAATGGGGGGGGTGTTATCTCTTTTGTCGAAAATCAGCCGTTTTTGCTCAAACATTAAATGCCTCCAAATGGTATTTAATTAACTTCCCGAGCCCCTGGAAGCATGAAAATCACTTTAAACATGCTAATTTTAGCTCTAAAACTGATGATCCACCTACAAATGTGAACTGACGTTCAAAAATAAAACATTTGAAAACGGACCATTTTCCACATTTCTGAAGCATGACGTAATGGGGGGCTGTTATCTCTTTTGTCGAAAATCAGCCGTTTTTGCTGGAACATTAAATGCCTCCAAATGGTATTTAATTAACTTCCCGGGGTGAAGAAACCCTTTTTGAGAACTCAGAGTGAGTAAATTGGCCATTTTCATGCACTTTTAACCATTCCATAAATCTTGTATTTTGGGCCCCTGGAAGCATGAAAATCACTTTAAACATGCTAATTTTAGCTCTAACACTTATGATCCACCTACAAATGTGAACTGACGTTCAAAAATAAAACATTTGAAAACGGACCATTTTCCACATTTCTGAAGCATGACGTAATGGGGGGTGTTATCTCTTTTGTCGAAAATCAGCCGTTTTTGCTCGAACATTAAATGCCTCCAAATGGTATTTAATTAACTTCCCGAGCCCCTGGAAGCATGAAAATCACTTTAAACATGCTAATTTTAGCTCTAACACTGATGATCCACCTACAAATGTGAACTGACGTTCAAAAATAAAACATTTAAAAACGGACCATTTTCCACATTTCTGAAGCATGACGTAATGGGGGGGTGTTATCTCTTTTGTCGAAAATCAGCCGTTTTTGCTCGAACATTAAATGCCTCCAAATGGTATTTAATTAACTTCCCGGGGTGAAGAAACCCTTTTTGAGAACTCAGAGTGAGTAAATTGGCCATTTTCATGCACTTTTAACCATTCCATAAATCTTGTGTTTTGGGCCCCTGGAAGCATGAAAATCACTTTAAACATGCTAATTTTAGCTCTAAGACTGATGATCCACCTACAAATGTGAACTGACGTTCAAAAATAAAACATTTGAAAACGGACCATTTTCCACATTTCTGAAGCATGACGTAATGGGGGGGGTGTTATCTCTTTTGTCGAAAATCAGCCGTTTTTGCTCGAACATTAAATGCCTCCAAATGGTATTTAATTAACTTCCCGGGGTGAAGAAACCCTTTTTGAGAACTCAGAGTGAGTAAATTGGCCATTTTCATGCACTTTTAACCATTCCATAAATCTTGTATTTTGGGCCCCTGGAAGCATGAAAATCACTTTAAACATGCTAATTTTAGCTCTAACACTGATGATCCACCTACAAATGTGAACTGACGTTCAAAAATAAAACATTTGAAAACGGACCATTTTCCACATTTCTGAAGCATGACGTAATGGGGGGGTGTTATCTCTTTTGTCGAAAATCAGCCGTTTTTGCTCGAACATTAAATGCCTCCAAATGGTATTTAATTAACTTCCCGAGCCCCTGGAAGCATGAAAATCACTTTAAACATGCTAATTTTAGCTCTAACACTGATGATCCACCTACAAATGTGAACTGACGTTCAAAAATAAAACATTTGAAAACGGACCATTTTCCACATTTCTGAAGCATGACGTAAAGGGGGGGTGTTATCTCTTTTGTCGAAAATCAGCCGTTTTTGCTCGAACATTAAATGCCTCCAAATGGTATTTAATTAACTTCCCGAGCCCCTGGAAGCATGAAAATCACTTTAAACATGCTAATTTTAGCTCTAACACTGATGATCCACCTACAAATGTGAACTGACGTTCAAAAATAAAACATTTGAAAACGGACCATTTTCCACATTTCTGAAGCATGACGTAATAGGGGGGTGTTATCTCTTTTGTCGAAAATCAGCCGTTTTTGCTCGAACATTAAATGCCTCCAAATGGTATTTAATTAACTTCCCGGGGTGAAGAAACCCTTTTTGAGAACTCAGAGTGAGTAAATTGGCCATTTTCATGCACTTTTAACCATTCCATAAATCTTGTGTTTTGGGCCCCTGGAAGCATGAAAATCACTTTAAACATGCTAATTTTAGCTCTAACACTGATGATCCACCTACAAATGTGAACTGACGTTCAAAAATAAAACATTTGAAAACTGACCATTTTCCACATTTCTGAAGCATGACGTAATGGGGGGGGTGTTATCTCTTTTGTCGAAAATCAGCCGTTTTTGCTCGAACATTAAATGCCTCCAAATGGTATTTAATTAACTTCCCGTGCCCCTGGAAGCATGAAAATCACTTTAAACATGCTAATTTTAGCTCTAACACTGATGATCCACCTACAAATGTGAACTGACGTTCAAAAATAAAACATTTGAAAACGGACCATTTTCCACATTTCTGAAGCATGACGTAATGGGGGGGTGTTATCTCTTTTGTCGAAAATCAGCCGTTTTTGCTCGAACATTAAATGCCTCCAAATGGTATTTAATTAACTTCCCGGGGTGAAGAAACCCTTTTTGAGAACTCAGAGTGAGTAAATTGGCCATTTTCATGCACTTTTAACCATTCCATAAATCTTGTGTTTTGGGCCCCTGGAAGCATGAAAATCACTTTAAACATGCTAATTTTAGCTCTAACACTGATGATCCACCTACAAATGTGAACTGACGTTCAAAAATAAAACATTTAAAAACGGACCATTTTCCACATTTCTGAAGCATGACGTAATGGGGGGGTGTTATCTCTTTTGTCGAAAATCAGCCGTTTTTGCTCGAACATTAAATGCCTCCAAATGGTATTTAATTAACTTCCCGGGGTGAAGAAACCCTTTTTGAGAACTCAGAGTGAGTAAATTGGCCATTTTCATGCACTTTTAACCATTCCATAAATCTTGTGTTTTGGGCCCCTGGAAGCATGAAAATCACTTTAAACATGCTAATTTTAGCTCTAAGACTGATGATCCACCTACAAATGTGAACTGACGTTCAAAAATAAAACATTTGAAAACGGACCATTTTCCACATTTCTGAAGCATGACGTAATGGGGGGGTGTTATCTCTTTTGTCGAAAATCAGCCGTTTTTGCTCGAACATTAAATGCCTCCAAATGGTATTTAATTAACTTCCCGGGGTGAAGAAACCCTTTTTGAGAACTCAGAGTGAGTAAATTGGCCATTTTCATGCACTTTTAACCATTCCATAAATCTTGTATTTTGGGCCCCTGGAAGCATGAAAATCACTTTAAACATGCTAATTTTAGCTCTAACACTGATGATCCACCTACAAATGTGAACTGACGTTCAAAAATAAAACATTTGAAAACGGACCATTTTCCACATTTCTGAAGCATGACGTAATGGGGGGGTGTTATCTCTTTTGTCGAAAATCAGCCGTTTTTGCTCGAACATTAAATGCCTCCAAATGGTATTTAATTAACTTCCCGAGCCCCTGGAAGCATGAAAATCACTTTAAACATGCTAATTTTAGCTCTAACACTGATGATCCACCTACAAATGTGAACTGACGTTCAAAAATAAAACACTTGAAAACGGACCATTTTCCACATTTCTGAAGCATGACGTAAAGGGGGGGTGTTATCTCTTTTGTCGAAAATCAGCCGTTTTTGCTCGAACATTAAATGCCTCCAAATGGTATTTAATTAACTTCCCGAGCCCCTGGAAGCATGAAAATCACTTTAAACATGCTAATTTTAGCTCTAACACTGATGATCCACCTACAAATGTGAACTGACGTTCAAAAATAAAACATTTGAAAACGGACCATTTTCCACATTTCTGAAGCATGACGTAATAGGGGGGTGTTATCTCTTTTGTCGAAAATCAGCCGTTTTTGCTCGAACATTAAATGCCTCCAAATGGTATTTAATTAACTTCCCGGGGTGAAGAAACCCTTTTTGAGAACTCAGAGTGAGTAAATTGGCCATTTTCATGCACTTTTAACCATTCCATAAATCTTGTGTTTTGGGCCCCTGGAAGCATGAAAATCACTTTAAACATGCTAATTTTAGCTCTAACACTGATGATCCACCTACAAATGTGAACTGACGTTCAAAAATAAAACATTTGAAAACTGACCATTTTCCACATTTCTGAAGCATGACGTAATGGGGGGGGTGTTATCTCTTTTGTCGAAAATCAGCCGTTTTTGCTCGAACATTAAATGCCTCCAAATGGTATTTAATTAACTTCCCGTGCCCCTGGAAGCATGAAAATCACTTTAAACATGCTAATTTTAGCTCTAACACTGATGATCCACCTACAAATGTGAACTGACGTTCAAAAATAAAACATTTGAAAACGGACCATTTTCCACATTTCTGAAGCATGACGTAATGGGGGGGTGTTATCTCTTTTGTCGAAAATCAGCCGTTTTTGCTGGAACATTAAATGCCTCCAAATGGTATTTAATTAACTTCCCGGGGTGAAGAAACCCTTTTTGAGAACTCAGAGTGAGTAAATTGGCCATTTTCATGCACTTTTAACCATTCCATAAATCTGGTGTTTTGGGCCCCTGGAAGCATGAAAATCACTTTAAACATGCTAATTTTAGCTCTAACACTGATGATCCACCTACAAATGTGAACTGACGTTCAAAAATAAAACATTTGAAAACGGACCATTTTCCACATTTCTGAAGCATGACGTAATGGGGGGGTGTTATCTCTTTTGTCGAAATCAGCCGTTTTTGCTCGAACATTAAATGCCTCTAAATGGTATTTAATTAACTTCCCGAGCCCCTGGAAGCATGAAAATCACTTTAAACATGCTAATTTTAGCTCTAAGACTGATGATCCACCTACAAATGTGAACTGACGTTCAAAAATAAAACATTTGAAAACGGACCATTTTCCACATTTCTGAAGCATGACGTAATGGGGGGTGTTATCTCTTTTGTTGAAAATCAGCCGTTTTTGCTGGAACATTAAATGCCTCCAAATGGTATTTAATTAACTTACCGGGGTGAAGAAACCCTTTTTGAGAACTCAGAGTGAGTAAATTGGCCATTTTCATGCACTTTTAACCATTCCATAAATCTTGTGTTTTGGGCCCCTGGAAGCATGAAAATCACTTTAAACATGCTAATTTTAGCTCTAACACTGATGATCCACCTACAAATGTGAACTGACGTTCAAAAATAAAACATTTGAAAACGGACCATTTTCCACATTTCTGAAGCATGACGTAATGGGGGGGTGTTATCTCTTTTGTCGAAAATCAGCCGTTTTTGCTCGAACATTAAATGCCTCCAAATGGTATTTAATTAACTTCCCGAGCCCCTGGAAGCATGAAAATCACTTTAAACATGCTAATTTTAGCTCTAACACTGATGATCCACCTACAAATGTGAACTGACGTTCAAAAATAAAACATTTAAAAACGGACCATTTTCCACATTTCTGAAGCATGACGTAATGGGGGGGTGTTATCTCTTTTGTCGAAAATCAGCTGTTTTTGCTCGAACATTAAATGCCTCCAAATGGTATTTAATTAACTTCCCGGGGTGAAGAAACCCTTTTTGAGAACTCAGAGTGAGTAAATTGGCCATTTTCATGCACTTTTAACCATTCCATAAATCTTGTGTTTTGGGCCCCTGGAAGCATGAAAATCACTTTAAACATGCTAATTTTAGCTCTAACACTGATGATCCACCTACAAATGTGAACTGACGTTCAAAAATAAAACATTTGAAAACGGACCATTTTCCACATTTCTGAAGCATGACGTAATGGGGGGGTGTTATCTCTTTTGTCGAAAATCAGCCGTTTTTGCTCGAACATTAAATGCCTCCAAATGGTATTTATTTCACTTCCCGGGGTGAAGAAACCCTTTTTGAGAACTCAGAGTGAGTAAATTGGCCATTTTCATGCACTTTTAACCGTTCCATAAATCTTGTGTTTTGGGCCCCTGGAAGCATGAAAATCACTTTAAACATGCTAATTTTAGCTCTAACACTGATGATCCACCTACAAATGTGAACTAACGTTCAAAAATAAAACATTTGAAAACGGACCATTTTCCACATTTCTGAAGCATGACGTAATGGGGGGGTGTTATCTCTTTTGTCGAAAATCAGCCGTTTTTGCTCGAACATTAAATGCCTCCAAATGGTATTTAATTAACTTCCCGAGCCCCTGGAAGCATGAAAATCACTTTAAACATGCTCATTTTAGCTCTAACACTGATGATCCACCTACAAATGTGAACTGACGTTCAAAAATAAAACATTTGAAAACGGACCATTTTCCACATTTCTGAAGCATGACGTAATGGGGGGGTGTTATCTCTTTTGTCGAAAATCAGCCGTTTTTGCTCGAACATTAAATGCCTCCAAATGGTATTTATTTCACTTCCCGGGGTGAAGAAACCCTTTTTGAGAACTCAGAGTGAGTAAATTGGCCATTTTCATGCACTTTTAACCGTTCCATAAATCTTGTGTTTTGGGCCCCTGGAAGCATGAAAATCACTTTAAACATGCTAATTTTAGCTCTAACACTGATGATCCACCTACAAATGTGAACTGACGTTCAAAAATAAAACATTTGAAAACGGACCATTTTCCATATTTCTGAAGCATGACGTAATGGGGGGTGTTATCTCTTTTGTCGAAAATCAGCCGTTTTTGCTCGAACATTAAATGCCTCCAAATGGTATTTAATTAACTTCCCGAGCCCCTGGAAGCATGAAAATCACTTTAAACATGCTAATTTTAGCTCTAACACTGATGATCCACCTACAAATGTGAACTGACGTTCAAAAATAAAACATTTGAAAACGGACCATTTTCCACATTTCTGAAGCATGACGTAATGGGGGGGTGTTATCTCTTTTGTCGAAAATCAGCAGTTTTTGCTCGAACATTAAATGCCTCCAAATGGTATTTAATTAACTTCCCGAGCCCCTGGAAGCATGAAAATCACTTTAAACATGCTAATTTTAGCTCTAACACTGATGATCCACCTACAAATGTGAACTGACGTTCAAAAATAAAACATTTGAAAACGGACCATTTTCCACATTTCTGAAGCATAACGTAATGGGGGGGTGTTATCTCTTTTGTCGAAAATCAGCCATTTTTGCTGGAACATTAAATGCCTCCAAATGGTATTTAATTAACTTCCCGGGGTGAAGAAACCCTTTTTGAGAACTCAGAGTGAGTAAATTGGCCATTTTCATGCACTTTTAACCATTCCATAAATCTTGTGTTTTGGGCCCCTGGAAGCATGAAAATCACTTTAAACATGCTAATTTTAGCTCTAACACTGATGATCCACCTACAAATGTGAACTGACGTTCAAAAATAAAACATTTGAAAACGGACCATTTTCCACATTTCTGAAGCATGACGTAATGGGGGGGTGTTATCTCTTTTGTCCAAAATCAGCCGTTTTTGCTCGAACATTAAATGCCTCCAAATGGTATTTAATTAACTTCCCGAGCCCCTGGAAGCATGAAAATCACTTTAAACATGCTAATTTTAGCTCTAACACTGATGATCCACCTACAAATGTGAACTGACGTTCAAAAATAAAACATTTGAAAACGGACCATTTTCCACATTTCTGAAGCATGACGTAATGGGGGGGTGTTATCTCTTTTGTCGAAAATCAGCCGTTTTTGCTCGAACATTAAATGCCTCCAAATGGTATTTAATTAACTTCCCGAGCCCCTGGAAGCATGAAAATCACTTTAAACATGCTAATTTTAGCTCTAAGACTGATGATCCACCTACAAATGTGAACTGACGTTCAAAAATAAAACATTTGAAAACGGACCATTTTCCACATTTCTGAAGCATGACGTAATGGGGGGGTGTTATCTCTTTTGTCGAAAATCAGCTGTTTTTGCTCGAACATTAAATGCCTCCAAATGGTATTTAATTAACTTCCCGGGGTGAAGAAACCCTTTTTGAGAACTCAGAGTGAGTAAATTGGCCATTTTCATGCACTTTTAACCATTCCATAAATCTTGTGTTTTGGGCCCCTGGAAGCATGAAAATCACTTTAAACATGCTAATTTTAGCTCTAACACTGATGATCCACCTACAAATGTGAACCTACGTTCAAAAATAAAACATTTGAAAACGGACCATTTTCCACATTTCTGAAGCATGACGTAATGGGGGGGTGTTATCTCTTTTGTCGAAAATCAGCCGTTTTTGCTCGAACATTAAATGCCTCCAAATGGTATTTATTTCACTTCCCGGGGTGAAGAAACCCTTTTTGAGAACTCAGAGTGAGTAAATTGGCCATTTTCATGCACTTTTAACCGTTCCATAAATCTTGTGTTTTGGGCCCCTGGAAGCATGAAAATCACTTTAAACATGCTAATTTTAGCTCTAACACTGATGATCCACCTACAAATGTGAACTGACGTTCAAAAATAAAACATTTGAAAACGGACCATTTTCCATATTTCTGAAGCATGACGTAATGGGGGGTGTTATCTCTTTTGTCGAAAATCAGCCGTTTTTGCTCGAACATTAAATGCCTCCAAATGGTATTTAATTAATTCCCGAGCCCCTGGAAGCATGAAAATCACTTTAAACATGCTAATTTTAGCTCTAACACTGATGATCCACCTACAAATGTGAACTGACGTTCAAAAATAAAACATTTGAAAACGGACCATTTTCCACATTTCTGAAGCATGACGTAATGGGGGGGTGTTATCTCTTTTGTCGAAAATCAGCCGTTTTTGCTCGAACATTAAATGCCTCCAAATGGTATTTAATTAACTTCCCGGGGTGAAGAAACCCTTTTTGAGAACTCAGAGTGAGTAAATTGGCCATTTTCATGCACTTTTAACCGTTCCATAAATCTTGTGTTTTGGGCCCCTGGAAGCAGGAAAATCACTTTAAACATGCTAATTTTAGCTCTAACACTGATGATCCACCTACAAATGTGAACTAACGTTCAAAAATAAAACATTTGAAAACGGACCATTTTCCACATTTCTGAAGCATGACGTAATGGGGGGGTGTTATCTCTTTTGTCGAAAATCAGCCATTTTTGCTCGAACATTAAATGCCTCCAAATGGTATTTAATTAACTTCCCGAGCCCCTGGAAGCATGAAAATCACTTTAAACATGCTAATTTTAGCTCTAACACTGATGATCCACCTACAAATGTGAACTGACGTTCAAAAATAAAACATTTGAAAACGGACCATTTTCCACATTTCTGAAGCATGACGTAATGGGGGGGTGTTATCTCTTTTGTCGAAAATCAGCAGTTTTTGCTCGAACATTAAATGCCTCCAAATGGTATTTAATTAACTTCCCGAGCCCCTGGAAGCATGAAAATCACTTTAAACATGCTAATTTTAGCTCTAACACTGATGATCCACCTACAAATGTGAACTGACGTTCAAAAATAAAACATTTGAAAACGGACCATTTTCCACATTTCTGAAGCATGACGTAATGGGGGGGTGTTATCTCTTTTGTCGAAAATCAGCCGTTTTTGCTGGAACATTAAATGCCTCCAAATGGTATTTAATTAACTTCCCGGGGTGAAGAAACCCTTTTTGAGAACTCAGAGTGAGTAAATTGGCCATTTTCATGCACTTTTAACCATTCCATAAATCTTGTGTTTTGGGCCCCTGGAAGCATGAAAATCACTTTAAACATGCTAATTTTAGCTCTAACACTGATGATCCACCTACAAATGTGAACTGACGTTCAAAAATAAAACATTTGAAAACGGACCATTTTCCACATTTCTGAAGCATGACGTAATGGGGGGGTGTTATCTCTTTTGTCCAAAATCAGCCGTTTTTGCTCGAACATTAAATGCCTCCAAATGGTATTTAATTAACTTCCCGAGCCCCTGGAAGCATGAAAATCACTTTAAACATGCTAATTTTAGCTCTAACACTGATGATCCACCTACAAATGTGAACTGACGTTCAAAAATAAAACATTTGAAAACGGACCATTTTCCACATTTCTGAAGCATGACGTAATGGGGGGGTGTTATCTCTTTTGTCGAAAATCAGCCGTTTTTGCTCGAACATTAAATGCCTCCAAATGGTATTTAATTAACTTCCCGAGCCCCTGGAAGCATGAAAATCACTTTAAACATGCTAATTTTAGCTCTAAGACTGATGATCCACCTACAAATGTGAACTGACGTTCAAAAATAAAACATTTGAAAACGGACCATTTTCCACATTTCTGAAGCATGACGTAATGGGGGGGTGTTATCTCTTTTGTCGAAAATCAGCCGTTTTTGCTCGAACATTAAATGCCTCCAAATGGTATTTAATTAACTTCCCGGGGTGAAGAAACCCTTTTTGAGAACTCAGAGTGAGTAAATTGGCCATTTTCATGCACTTTTAACCATTCCATAAATCTTGTGTTTTGGGCCCCTGGAAGCATGAAAATCACTTTAAACATTCTAATTTTAGCTCTAACACTGATGATCCACCTACAAATGTGAACTGACGTTCAAAAATAAAACATTTGAAAACTGACCATTTTCCACATTTCTGAAGCATGACGTAATGGGGGGGGGTGTTATCTCTTTTGTCGAAAATCAGCCGTTTTTGCTCGAACATTAAATGCCTCCAAATGGTATTTAATTAACTTCCGTGCCCCTGGAAGCATGAAAATCACTTTAAACATGCTAATTTTAGCTCTAACACTGATGATCCACCTACAAATGTGAACTGACGTTCAAAAATAAAACATTTGAAAACGGACCATTTTCCACATTTCTGAAGCATGACGTAATGGGGGGGTGTTATCTCTTTTGTCGAAAATCAGCCGTTTTTGCTCGAACATTAAATGCCTCCAAATGGTATTTAATTAACTTCCCGGGGTGAAGAAACCCTTTTTGAGAACTCAGAGTGAGTAAATTGGCCATTTTCATGCACTTTTAACCATTCCATAAATCTTGTGTTTTGGGCCCCTGGAAGCATGAAAATCACTTTAAACATGCTAATTTTAGCTCTAACACTGATGATCCACCTACAAATGTGAACTGACGTTCAAAAATAAAACATTTGAAAACGGACCATTTTCCACATTTCTGAAGCATGACGTAATGGGGGGGTGTTATCTCTTTTGTCCAAAATCAGCCGTTTTTGCTCGAACATTAAATGCCTCCAAATGGTATTTAATTAACTTCCCGAGCCCCTGGAAGCATGAAAATCACTTTAAACATGCTAATTTTAGCTCTAACACTGATGATCCACCTACAAATGTGAACTGACGTTCAAAAATAAAACATTTGAAAACGGACCATTTTCCACATTTCTGAAGCATGACGTAATGGGGGGGTGTTATCTCTTTTGTCGAAAATCAGCCGTTTTTGCTCGAACATTAAATGCCTCCAAATGGTATTTAATTAACTTCCCGAGCCCCTGGAAGCATGAAAATCACTTTAAACATGCTAATTTTAGCTCTAAGACTGATGATCCACCTACAAATGTGAACTGACGTTCAAAAATAAAACATTTGAAAACGGACCATTTTCCACATTTCTGAAGCATGACGTAATGGGGGGGTGTTATCTCTTTTGTCGAAAATCAGCCGTTTTTGCTCGAACATTAAATGCCTCCAAATGGTATTTAATTAACTTCCCGGGGTGAAGAAACCCTTTTTGAGAACTCAGAGTGAGTAAATTGGCCATTTTCATGCACTTTTAACCATTGCATAAATCTTGTGTTTTGGGCCCCTGGAAGCATGAAAATCACTTTAAACATTCTAATTTTAGCTCTAACACTGATGATCCACCTACAAATGTGAACTGACGTTCAAAAATAAAACATTTGAAAACTGACCATTTTCCACATTTCTGAAGCATGACGTAATGGGGGGGGGTGTTATCTCTTTTGTCGAAAATCAGCCGTTTTTGCTCGAACATTAAATGCCTCCAAATGGTATTTAATTAACTTCCGTGCCCCTGGAAGCATGAAAATCACTTTAAACATGCTAATTTTAGCTCTAACACTGATGATCCACCTACAAATGTGAACTGACGTTCAAAAATAAAACATTTGAAAACGGACCATTTTCCACATTTCTGAAGCATGACGTAATGGGGGGGTGTTATCTCTTTTGTCGAAAATCAGCCGTTTTTGCTCGAACATTAAATGCCTCCAAATGGTATTTAATTAACTTCCCGGGGTGAAGAAACCCTTTTTGAGAACTCAGAGTGAGTAAATTGGCCATTTTCATGCACTTTTAACCATTCCATAAATCTTGTGTTTTGGGCCCCTGGAAGCATGAAAATCACTTTAAACATGCTAATTTTAGCTCTAACACTGATGATCCACCTACAAATGTGAACTGACGTTCAAAAATAAAACATTTGAAAACGGACCATTTTCCACATTTCTGAAGCATGACGTAATGGGGGGGTGTTATCTCTTTTGTCGAAAATCAGCCGTTTTTGCTCGAACATTAAATGCCTCCAAATGGTATTTAATTAACTTCCCGAGCCCCTGGAAGCATGAAAATCACTTTAAACATGCTAATTTTAGCTCTAACACTGATGATCCACCTACAAATGTGAACTGACGTTCAAAAATAAAACATTTGAAAACGGACCATTTTCCACATTTCTGAAGCATGACGTAATGGGGGGGTGTTATCTCTTTTGTCGAAAATCAGCCGTTTTTGCTCGAACATTAATTGCCTCCAAATGGTATTTAATTAACTTCCCGAGCCCCTGGAAGCATGAAAATCACTTTAAACATGCTAATTTTAGCTCTAACACTGATGATCCACCTACAAATGTGAACTGACGTTCAAAAATAAAACATTTGAAAACGGACCATTTTCCACATTTCTGAAGCATGACGTAATGGGGGGGTGTTATCTCTTTTGTCGAAAATCAGCCGTTTTTGCTCGAACATTAAATGCCTCCAAATGGTATTTAATTAACTTCCCGAGCCCCTGGAAGCATGAAAATCACTTTAAACATGCTAATTTTAGCTCTAACACTGATGATCCACCTACAAATGTGAACTGACGTTCAAAAATAAAACATTTGAAAACGGACCATTTTCCACATTTCTGAAGCATGACGTAATGGGGGGGTGTTATCTCTTTTGTCGAAAATCAGCAGTTTTTGCTCGAACATTAAATGCCTCCAAATGGTATTTAATTAACTTCCCGAGCCCCTGGAAGCATGAAAATCACTTTAAACATGCTAATTTTAGCTCTAACACTGATGATCCACCTACAAATGTGAACTGACGTTCAAAAATAAAACATTTGAAAACGGACCATTTTCCACATTTCTGAAGCATGACGTAATGGGGGGGTGTTATCTCTTTTGTCGAAAATCAGCCATTTTTGCTGGAACATTAAATGCCTCCAAATGGTATTTAATTAACTTCCCGGGGTGAAGAAACCCTTTTTGAGAACTCAGAGTGAGTAAATTGGCCATTTTCATGCACTTTTAACCATTCCATAAATCTTGTGTTTTGGGCCCCTGGAAGCATGAAAATCACTTTAAACATGCTAATTTTAGCTCTAACACTGATGATCCACCTACAAATGTGAACTGACGTTCAAAAATAAAACATTTGAAAACGGACCATTTTCCACATTTCTGAAGCATGACGTAATGGGGGGGTGTTATCTCTTTTGTCCAAAATCAGCCGTTTTTGCTCGAACATTAAATGCCTCCAAATGGTATTTAATTAACTTCCCGAGCCCCTGGAAGCATGAAAATCACTTTAAACATGCTAATTTTAGCTCTAACACTGATGATCCACCTACAAATGTGAACTGACGTTCAAAAATAAAACATTTGAAAACGGACCATTTTCCACATTTCTGAAGCATGACGTAATGGGGGGGTGTTATCTCTTTTGTCGAAAATCAGCCGTTTTTGCTCGAACATTAAATGCCTCCAAATGGTATTTAATTAACTTCCCGAGCCCCTGGAAGCATGAAAATCACTTTAAACATGCTAATTTTAGCTCTAAGACTGATGATCCACCTACAAATGTGAACTGACGTTCAAAAATAAAACATTTGAAAACGGACCATTTTCCACATTTCTGAAGCATGACGTAATGGGGGGGTGTTATCTCTTTTGTCGAAAATCAGCCGTTTTTGCTCGAACATTAAATGCCTCCAAATGGTATTTAATTAACTTCCCGGGGTGAAGAAACCCTTTTTGAGAACTCAGAGTGAGTAAATTGGCCATTTTCATGCACTTTTAACCATTCCATAAATCTTGTGTTTTGGGCCCCTGGAAGCATGAAAATCACTTTAAACATTCTAATTTTAGCTCTAACACTGATGATCCACCTACAAATGTGAACTGACGTTCAAAAATAAAACATTTGAAAACTGACCATTTTCCACATTTCTGAAGCATGACGTAATGGGGGGGGTGTTTTCTCTTTTGTCGAAAATCAGCCGTTTTTGCTCGAACATTAAATGCCTCCAAATGGTATTTAATTAACTTCCGTGCCCCTGGAAGCATGAAAATCACTTTAAACATGCTAATTTTAGCTCTAACACTGATGATCCACCTACAAATGTGAACTGACGTTCAAAAATAAAACATTTGAAAACGGACCATTTTCCACATTTCTGAAGCATGACGTAATGGGGGGGTGTTATCTCTTTTGTCGAAAATCAGCCGTTTTTGCTCGAACATTAAATGCCTCCAAATGGTATTTAATTAACTTCCCGGGGTGAAGAAACCCTTTTTGAGAACTCAGAGTGAGTAAATTGGCCATTTTCATGCACTTTTAACCATTCCATAAATCTTGTGTTTTGGGCCCCTGGAAGCATGAAAATCACTTTAAACATGCTAATTTTAGCTCTAACACTGATGATCCACCTACAAATGTGAACTGACGTTCAAAAATAAAACATTTGAAAACGGACCATTTTCCACATTTCTGAAGCATGACGTAATGGGGGGGTGTTATCTCTTTTGTCCAAAATCAGCCGTTTTTGCTCGAACATTAAATGCCTCCAAATGGTATTTAATTAACTTCCCGAGCCCCTGGAAGCATGAAAATCACTTTAAACATGCTAATTTTAGCTCTAACACTGATGATCCACCTACAAATGTGAACTGACGTTCAAAAATAAAACATTTGAAAACGGACCATTTTCCACATTTCTGAAGCATGACGTAATGGGGGGGTGTTATCTCTTTTGTCGAAAATCAGCCGTTTTTGCTCGAACATTAAATGCCTCCAAATGGTATTTAATTAACTTCCCGAGCCCCTGGAAGCATGAAAATCACTTTAAACATGCTAATTTTAGCTCTAAGACTGATGATCCACCTACAAATGTGAACTGACGTTCAAAAATAAAACATTTGAAAACGGACCATTTTCCACATTTCTGAAGCATGACGTAATGGGGGGGTGTTATCTCTTTTGTCGAAAATCAGCCGTTTTTGCTCGAACATTAAATGCCTCCAAATGGTATTTAATTAACTTCCCGGGGTGAAGAAACCCTTTTTGAGAACTCAGAGTGAGTAAATTGGCCATTTTCATGCACTTTTAACCATTCCATAAATCTTGTGTTTTGGGCCCCTGGAAGCATGAAAATCACTTTAAACATTCTAATTTTAGCTCTAACACTGATGATCCACCTACAAATGTGAACTGACGTTCAAAAATAAAACATTTGAAAACTGACCATTTTCCACATTTCTGAAGCATGACGTAATGGGGGGGGTGTTATCTCTTTTGTCGAAAATCAGCCGTTTTTGCTCGAACATTAAATGCCTCCAAATGGTATTTAATTAACTTCCGTGCCCCTGGAAGCATGAAAATCACTTTAAACATGCTAATTTTAGCTCTAACACTGATGATCCACCTACAAATGTGAACTGACGTTCAAAAATAAAACATTTGAAAACGGACCATTTTCCACATTTCTGAAGCATGACGTAATGGGGGGGTGTTATCTCTTTTGTCGAAAATCAGCCGTTTTTGCTGGAACATTAAATGCCTCCAAATGGTATTTAATTAACTTCCCGGGGTGAAGAAACCCTTTTTGAGAACTCAGAGTGAGTAAATTGGCCATTTTCATGCACTTTTAACCATTCCATAAATCTTGTATTTTGGGCCCCTGGAAGCATGAAAATCACTTTAAACATGCTAATTTTAGCTCTAACACTGATGATCCACCTACAAATGTGAACTGACGTTAAAAAATAAAACATTTGAAAACGGACCATTTTCCACATTTCTGAAGCATGACGTAATGGGGGGGTGTTATCTCTTTTGTCGAAAATCAGCCGTTTTTGCTCGAACATTAAATGCCTCTAAATGGTATTTAATTAACTTCCCGAGCCCCTGGAAGCATGAAAATCACTTTAAACATGCTAATTTTAGCTCTAAGACTGATGATCCACCTACAAATGTGAACTGACGTTCAAAAATAAAACATTTGAAAACGGACCATTTTCCACATTTCTGAAGCATGACGTAATGGGGGGGTGTTATCTCTTTTGTCGAAAATCAGCCGTTTTTGCTCAAACATTAAATGCCTCCAAATGGTATTTAATTAACTTCCCGAGCCCCTGGAAGCATGAAAATCCCTTTAAACATGCTAATTTTAGCTCTAACACTGATGATCCACCTACAAATGTGAACTGACATTCAAAAATAAAACATTTGAAAACGGACCATTTTCCACATTTCTGAAGCATGACGTAATGGGGGGGTGTTATCTCTTTTGTCGAAAATCAGCCGTTTTTGCTCGAACATTAAATGCCTCCAAATGGTATTTAATTAACTTCCCGGGGTGAAGAAACCTTTTTTGAGAACTCAGAGTGAGTAAATTGGCCATTTTCATGCACTTTTAACCATTCCATAAATCTTGTGTTTTGGGCCCCTGGAAGCATGAAAATCACTTTAAACATGCTAATTTTAGCTCTAACACTGATGATCCACCTACAAATGTGAACTGACGTTCAAAAATAAAACATTTGAAAACGGACCATTTTCCACATTTCTGAAGCATGACGTAATGGGGGGGTGTTATCTCTTTTGTCGAAAATCAGCCGTTTTTGCTCGAACATTAAATGCCTCCAAATGGTATTTAATTAACTTCCCGAGCCCCTGGAAGCATGAAAATCACTTTAAACATGCTAATTTTAGCTCTAACACTGATGATCCACCTACAAATGTGAACTGACGTTCAAAAATAAAACATTTAAAAACGGACCATTTTCCACATTTCTGAAGCATGACGTAATGGGGGGGTGTTATCTCTTTTGTCGAAAATCAGCTGTTTTTGCTCGAACATTAAATGCCTCCAAATGGTATTTAATTAACTTCCCGGGGTGAAGAAACCCTTTTTGAGAACTCAGAGTGAGTAAATTGGCCATTTTCATGCACTTTTAACCATTCCATAAATCTTGTGTTTTGGGCCCCTGGAAGCATGAAAATCACTTTAAACATGCTAATTTTAGCTCTAACACTGATGATCCACCTACAAATGTGAACTGACGTTCAAAAATAAAACATTTGAAAACGGACCATTTTCCACATTTCTGAAGCATGACGTAATGGGGGGGTGTTATCTCTTTTGTCGAAAATCAGCCGTTTTTGCTCGAACATTAAATGCCTCCAAATGGTATTTAATTAACTTCCCGAGCCCCTGGAAGCATGAAAATCACTTTAAACATGCTAATTTTAGCTCTAACACTGATGATCCACCTACAAATGTGAACTGACGTTCAAAAATAAAACATTTGAAAACGGACCATTTTCCACATTTCTGAAGCATGACGTAATGGGGGGGTGTTATCTCTTTTGTCGAAAATCAGCCGTTTTTGCTCGAACATTAAATGCCTCCAAATGGTATTTATTTCACTTCCCGGGGTGAAGAAACCCTTTTTGAGAACTCAGAGTGAGTAAATTGGCCATTTTCATGCACTTTTAACCGTTCCATAAATCTTGTGTTTTGGGCCCCTGGAAGCATGAAAATCACTTTAAACATGCTAATTTTAGCTCTAACACTGATGATCCACCTACAAATGTGAACTAACGTTCAAAAATAAAACATTTGAAAACGGACCATTTTCCACATTTCTGAAGCATGACGTAATGGGGGGGTGTTATCTCTTTTGTCGAAAATCAGCCGTTTTTGCTCGAACATTAAAAGCCTCCAAATGGTATTTAATTAACTTCCCGAGCCCCTGGAAGCATGAAAATCACTTTAAACATGCTAATTTTAGCTCTAACACTGATGATCCACCTACAAATGTGAACTGACGTTCAAAAATAAAACATTTGAAAACGGACCATTTTCCACATTTCTGAAGCATGACGTAATGGGGGGGTGTTATCTCTTTTGTCCAAAATCAGCCGTTTTTGCTCGAACATTAAATGCCTCCAAATGGTATTTAATTAACTTCCCGAGCCCCTGGAAGCATGAAAATCACTTTAAACATGCTAATTTTAGCTCTAACACTGATGATCCACCTACAAATGTGAACTGACGTTCAAAAATAAAACATTTGAAAACGGACCATTTTCCACATTTCTGAAGCATGACGTAATGGGGGGGTGTTATCTCTTTTGTCGAAAATCAGCCGTTTTTGCTCGAACATTAAATGCCTCCAAATGGTATTTAATTAACTTCCCGAGCCCCTGGAAGCATGAAAATCACTTTAAACATGCTAATTTTAGCTCTAAGACTGATGATCCACCTTCAAATGTGAACTGATGTTCAAAAATAAAACATTTGAAAACGGACCATTTTCCACATTTCTGAAGCATGACGTAATGGGGGGGTGTTATCTCTTTTGTCGAAAATCAGCCGTTTTTGCTCGAACATTAAATGCCTCCAAATGGTATTTAATTAACTTCCCGGGGTGAAGAAACCCTTTTTGAGAACTCAGAGTGAGTAAATTGGCCATTTTCATGCACTTTTAACCATTCCATAAATCTTGTGTTTTGGGCCCCTGGAAGCATGAAAATCACTTTAAACATTCTAATTTTAGCTCTAACACTGATGATCCACCTACAAATGTGAACTGACGTTCAAAAATAAAACATTTGAAAACTGACCATTTTCCACATTTCTGACGCATGACGTAATGGGGGGGTGTTATCTCTTTTGTCGAAAATCAGCCATTTTTGCTCGAACATTAAATGCCTCCAAATGGTATTTAATTAACTTCCGTGCCCCTGGAAGCATGAAAATCACTTTAAACATGCTAATTTTAGCTCTAACACTGATGATCCACCTACAAATGTGAACTGACGTTCAAAAATAAAACATTTGAAAACGGACCATTTTCCACATTTCTGAAGCATGACGTAATGGGGGGGTGTTATCTCTTTTGTCGAAAATCAGCCGTTTTTGCTCGAACATTAAATGCCTCCAAATGGTATTTAATTAACTTCCCGGGGTGAAGAAACCCTTTTTGAGAACTCAGAGTGAGTAAATTGGCCATTTTCATGCACTTTTAACCATTCCATAAATCTTGTGTTTTGGGCCCCTGGAAGCATGAAATCACTTTAAACATGCTAATTTTAGCTCTAACACTGATGATCCACCTACAAATGTGAACTGACGTTCAAAAATAAAACATTTGAAAACGGACCATTTTCCACATTTCTGAAGCATGACGTAATGGGGGGGGGTGTTATCTCTTTTGTCGAAAATCAGCCGTTTTTGCTCGAACATTAAATGCCTCCAAATGGTATTTAATTAACTTCCCGAGCCCCTGGAAGCATGAAAATCACTTTAAACATGCTAATTTTAGCTCTAACACTGATGATCCACCTACAAATGTGAACTGACGTTCAAAAATAAAACATTTGAAAACGGACCATTTTCCACATTTCTGAAGCATGACGTAATGGGGGGGTGTTATCTCTTTTGTCGAAAATCAGCCGTTTTTGCTCGAACATTAATTGCCTCCAAATGGTATTTAATTAACTTCCCGAGCCCCTGGAAGCATGAAAATCACTTTAAACATGCTAATTTTAGCTCTAAGACTGATGATCCACCTACAAATGTGAACTGACGTTCAAAAATAAAACATTTGAAAACGGACCATTTTCCACATTTCTGAAGCATGACGTAATGGGGGGGTGTTATCTCTTTTGTCGAAAATCAGCCGTTTTTGCTGGAACATTAAATGCCTCCAAATGGTATTTAATTAACTTCCCGGGGTGAAGAAACCCTTTTTGAGAACTCAGAGTGAGTAAATTGGCCATTTTCATGCACTTTTAACCATTCCATAAATCTTGTATTTTGGGCCCCTGGAAGCATGAAAATCACTTTAAACATGCTAATTTTAGCTCTAACACTGATGATCCACCTACAAATGTGAACTGACGTTCAAAAATAAAACATTTGAAAACGGACCATTTTCCACATTTCTGAAGCATGACGTAATGGGGGGGTGTTATCTCTTTTGTCGAAAATCAGCCGTTTTTGCTCGAACATTAAATGCCTCCAAATGGTATTTAATTAACTTCCCGAGCCCCTGGAAGCATGAAAATCACTTTAAACATGCTAATTTTAGCTCTAACACTGATGATCCACCTACAAATGTGAACTGACGTTCAAAAATAAAACATTTGAAAACGGACCATTTTCCACATTTCTGAAGCATGACGTAATGGGGGGGTGTTATCTCTTTTGTCGAAAATCAGCCGTTTTTGCTCAAACATTAAATGCCTCCAAATGGTATTTAATTAACTTCCCGAGCCCCTGGAAGCATGAAAATCACTTTAAACATGCTAATTTTAGCTCTAAAACTGATGATCCACCTACAAATGTGAACTGACGTTCAAAAATAAAACATTTGAAAACGGACCATTTTCCACATTTCTGAAGCATGACGTAATGGGGGGGTGTTATCTCTTTTGTCGAAAATCAGCCGTTTTTGCTGGAACATTAAATGCCTCCAAATGGTATTTAATTAACTTCCCGGGGTGAAGAAACCCTTTTTGAGAACTCAGAGTGAGTAAATTGGCCATTTTCATGCACTTTTAACCATTCCATAAATCTTGTATTTTGGGCCCCTGGAAGCATGAAAATCACTTTAAACATGCTAATTTTAGCTCTAACACTTATGATCCACCTACAAATGTGAACTGACGTTCAAAAATAAAACATTTGAAAACGGACCATTTTCCACATTTCTGAAGCATGACGTAATGGGGGGTGTTATCTCTTTTGTCGAAAATCAGCCGTTTTTGCTCGAACATTAAATGCCTCCAAATGGTATTTAATTAACTTCCCGAGCCCCTGGAAGCATGAAAATCACTTTAAACATGCTAATTTTAGCTCTAACACTGATGATCCACCTACAAATGTGAACTGACGTTCAAAAATAAAACATTTAAAAACGGACCATTTTCCACATTTCTGAAGCATGACGTAATGGGGGGGTGTTATCTCTTTTGTCGAAAATCAGCCGTTTTTGCTCGAACATTAAATGCCTCCAAATGGTATTTAATTAACTTCCCGGGGTGAAGAAACCCTTTTTGAGAACTCAGAGTGAGTAAATTGGCCATTTTCATGCACTTTTAACCATTCCATAAATCTTGTGTTTTGGGCCCCTGGAAGCATGAAAATCACTTTAAACATGCTAATTTTAGCTCTAAGACTGATGATCCACCTACAAATGTGAACTGACGTTCAAAAATAAAACATTTGAAAACGGACCATTTTCCACATTTCTGAAGCATGACGTAATGGGGGGGGTGTTATCTCTTTTGTCGAAAATCAGCCGTTTTTGCTCGAACATTAAATGCCTCCAAATGGTATTTAATTAACTTCCCGGGGTGAAGAAACCCTTTTTGAGAACTCAGAGTGAGTAAATTGGCCATTTTCATGCACTTTTAACCATTCCATAAATCTTGTATTTTGGGCCCCTGGAAGCATGAAAATCACTTTAAACATGCTAATTTTAGCTCTAACACTGATGATCCACCTACAAATGTGAACTGACGTTCAAAAATAAAACATTTGAAAACGGACCATTTTCCACATTTCTGAAGCATGACGTAATGGGGGGGTGTTATCTCTTTTGTCGAAAATCAGCCGTTTTTGCTCGAACATTAAATGCCTCCAAATGGTATTTAATTAACTTCCCGAGCCCCTGGAAGCATGAAAATCACTTTAAACATGCTAATTTTAGCTCTAACACTGATGATCCACCTACAAATGTGAACTGACGTTCAAAAATAAAACATTTGAAAACGGACCATTTTCCACATTTCTGAAGCATGACGTAAAGGGGGGGTGTTATCTCTTTTGTCGAAAATCAGCCGTTTTTGCTCGAACATTAAATGCCTCCAAATGGTATTTAATTAACTTCCCGAGCCCCTGGAAGCATGAAAATCACTTTAAACATGCTAATTTTAGCTCTAACACTGATGATCCACCTACAAATGTGAACTGACGTTCAAAAATAAAACATTTGAAAACGGACCATTTTCCACATTTCTGAAGCATGACGTAATAGGGGGGTGTTATCTCTTTTGTCGAAAATCAGCCGTTTTTGCTCGAACATTAAATGCCTCCAAATGGTATTTAATTAACTTCCCGGGGTGAAGAACCCCTTTTTGAGAACTCAGAGTGAGTAAATTGGCCATTTTCATGCACTTTTAACCATTCCATAAATCTTGTGTTTTGGGCCCCTGGAAGCATGAAAATCACTTTAAACATGCTAATTTTAGCTCTAACACTGATGATCCACCTACAAATGTGAACTGACGTTCAAAAATAAAACATTTGAAAACTGACCATTTTCCACATTTCTGAAGCATGACGTAATGGGGGGGGTGTTATCTCTTTTGTCGAAAATCAGCCGTTTTTGCTCGAACATTAAATGCCTCCAAATGGTATTTAATTAACTTCCCGTGCCCCTGGAAGCATGAAAATCACTTTAAACATGCTAATTTTAGCTCTAACACTGATGATCCACCTACAAATGTGAACTGACGTTCAAAAATAAAACATTTGAAAACGGACCATTTTCCACATTTCTGAAGCATGACGTAATGGGGGGGTGTTATCTCTTTTGTCGAAAATCAGCCGTTTTTGCTCGAACATTAAATGCCTCCAAATGGTATTTAATTAACTTCCCGGGGTGAAGAAACCCTTTTTGAGAACTCAGAGTGAGTAAATTGGCCATTTTCATGCACTTTTAACCATTCCATAAATCTTGTGTTTTGGGCCCCTGGAAGCATGAAAATCACTTTAAACATGCTAATTTTAGCTCTAACACTGATGATCCACCTACAAATGTGAACTGACGTTCAAAAATAAAACATTTAAAAACGGACCATTTTCCACATTTCTGAAGCATGACGTAATGGGGGGGGGTGTTATCTCTTTTGTCGAAAATCAGCCGTTTTTGCTCGAACATTAAATGCCTCCAAATGGTATTTAATTAACTTCCCGGGGTGAAGAAACCCTTTTTGAGAACTCAGAGTGAGTAAATTGGCCATTTTCATGCACTTTTAACCATTCCATAAATCTTGTGTTTTGGGCCCCTGGAAGCATGAAAATCACTTTAAACATGCTAATTTTAGCTCTAAGACTGATGATCCACCTACAAATGTGAACTGACGTTCAAAAATAAAACATTTGAAAACGGACCATTTTCCACATTTCTGAAGCATGACGTAATGGGGGGGTGTTATCTCTTTTGTCGAAAATCAGCCGTTTTTGCTCGAACATTAAATGCCTCCAAATGGTATTTAATTAACTTCCCGGGGTGAAGAAACCCTTTTTGAGAACTCAGAGTGAGTAAATTGGCCATTTTCATGCACTTTTAACCATTCCATAAATCTTGTATTTTGGGCCCCTGGAAGCATGAAAATCACTTTAAACATGCTAATTTTAGCTCTAACACTGATGATCCACCTACAAATGTGAACTGACGTTCAAAAATAAAACATTTGAAAACGGACCATTTTCCACATTTCTGAAGCATGACGTAATGGGGGGGTGTTATCTCTTTTGTCGAAAATCAGCCGTTTTTGCTCGAACATTAAATGCCTCCAAATGGTATTTAATTAACTTCCCGAGCCCCTGGAAGCATGAAAATCACTTTAAACATGCTAATTTTAGCTCTAACACTGATGATCCACCTACAAATGTGAACTGACGTTCAAAAATAAAACATTTGAAAACGGACCATTTTCCACATTTCTGAAGCATGACGTAAAGGGGGGGTGTTATCTCTTTTGTCGAAAATCAGCCGTTTTTGCTCGAACATTAAATGCCTCCAAATGGTATTTAATTAACTTCCCGAGCCCCTGGAAGCATGAAAATCACTTTAAACATGCTAATTTTAGCTCTAACACTGATGATCCACCTACAAATGTGAACTGACGTTCAAAAATAAAACATTTGAAAACGGACCATTTTCCACATTTCTGAAGCATGACGTAATAGGGGGGTGTTATCTCTTTTGTCGAAAATCAGCCGTTTTTGCTCGAACATTAAATGACTCCAAATGGTATTTAATTAACTTCCCGGGGTGAAGAAACCCTTTTTGAGAACTCAGAGTGAGTAAATTGGCCATTTTCATGCACTTTTAACCATTCCATAAATCTTGTGTTTTGGGCCCCTGGAAGCATGAAAATCACTTTAAACATGCTAATTTTAGCTCTAACACTGATGATCCACCTACAAATGTGAACTGACGTTCAAAAATAAAACATTTGAAAACTGACCATTTTCCACATTTCTGAAGCATGACGTAATGGGGGGGGTGTTATCTCTTTTGTCGAAAATCAGCCGTTTTTGCTCGAACATTAAATGCCTCCAAATGGTATTTAATTAACTTCCCGTGCCCCTGGAAGCATGAAAATCACTTTAAACATGCTAATTTTAGCTCTAACACTGATGATCCACCTACAAATGTGAACTGACGTTCAAAAATAAAACATTTGAAAACGGACCATTTTCCACATTTCTGAAGCATGACGTAATGGGGGGGTGTTATCTCTTTTGTCGAAAATCAGCCGTTTTTGCTCGAACATTAAATGCCTCCAAATGGTATTTAATTAACTTCCCGGGGTGAAGAAACCCTTTTTGAGAACTCAGAGTGAGTAAATTGGCCATTTTCATGCACTTTTAACCATTCCATAAATCTTGTGTTTTGGGCCCCTGGAAGCATGAAAATCACTTTAAACATGCTAATTTTAGCTCTAACACTGATGATCCACCTACAAATGTGAACTGACGTTCAAAAATAAAACATTTGAAAACGGACCATTTTCCACATTTCTGAAGCATGACGTAATGGGGGGGTGTTATCTCTTTTGTCGAAAATCAGCCGTTTTTGCTCGAACATTAAATGCCTCCAAATGGTATTTAATTAACTTCCCGAGCCCCTGGAAGCATGAAAATCACTTTAAACATGCTAATTTTAGCTCTAACACTGATGATCCACCTACAAATGTGAACTGACGTTCAAAAATACAACATTTGAAAACGGACCATTTTCCACATTTCTGAAGCATGACGTAATGGGGGGGTGTTATCTCTTTTGTCGAAAATCAGCCGTTTTTGCTCGAACATTAAATGCCTCCAAATGGTATTTAATTAACTTCCCGAGCCCCTGGAAGCATGAAAATCACTTTAAACATGCTAATTTTAGCTCTAACACTGATGATCCACCTACAAATGTGAACTGACATTCAAAAATAAAACATTTGAAAACGGACCATTTTCCACATTTCTGAAGCATGACGTAATGGGGGGGTGTTATCTCTTTTGTCGAAAATCAGCCGTTTTTGCTCGAACATTAAATGCCTCCAAATGGTATTTAATTAACTTCCCGGGGTGAAGAAACCCTTTTTGAGAACTCAGAGTGAGTAAATTGGCCATTTTCATGCACTTTTAACCATTCCATAAATCTTGTGTTTTGGGCCCCTGGAAGCATGAAAATCACTTTAAACATGCTAATTTTAGCTCTAACACTGATGATCCACCTACAAATGTGAACTGACGTTCAAAAATAAAACATTTGAAAACTGACCATTTTCCACATTTCTGAAGCATGACGTAATGGGGGGGTGTTATCTCTTTTGTTGAAAATCAACCGTTTTTGCTCGAACATTAAATGCCTCCAAATGGTATTTAATTAACTTCCCGTGCCCCTGGAAGCATGAAAATCACTTTAAACATGCTAATTTTAGCTCTAACACTGATGATCCACCTACAAATGTGAACTGACGTTCAAAAATAAAACATTTGAAAACGGACCATTTTCCACATTTCTGAAGCATGACGTAATGGGGGGGTGTTATCTCTTTTGTCGAAAATCAGCCGTTTTTGCTGGAACATTAAATGCCTCCAAATGGTATTTAATTAACTTCCCGGGGTGAAGAAACCCTTTTTGAGAACTCAGAGTGAGTAAATTGGCCATTTTCATGCACTTTTAACCATTCCATAAATCTTGTATTTTGGGCCCCTGGAAGCATGAAAATCACTTTAAACATGCTAATTTTAGCTCTAACACTGATGATCCACCTACAAATGTGAACTGACTTTCAAAAATAAAACATTTGAAAACGGACCATTTTCCACATTTCTGAAGCATGACGTAATGGGGGGGTGTTATCTCTTTTGTCGAAAATCAGCCGTTTTTGCTCAAACATTAAATGCCTCCAAATGGTATTTAATTAACTTCCCGAGCCCCTGGAAGCATGAAAATCACTTTAAACATGCTAATTTTAGCTCTAACACTGATGATCCACCTACAAATGTGAACTGACGTTCAAAAATAAAACATTTGAAAACGGACCATTTTCCACATTTCTGAAGCATGACGTAATGGGGGGGTGTTATCTCTTTTGTCGAAAATCAGCCGTTTTTGCTCGAACATTAAATGCCTCCAAATGGTATTTAATTAACTTCCCGGGGTGAAGAAACCCTTTTTGAGAACTCAGAGTGAGTAAATTGGCCATTTTCATGCACTTTTAACCATTCCATAAATCTTGTGTTTTGGGCCCCTGGAAGCATGAAAATCACTTTAAACATGCTAATTTTAGCTCTAACACTGATGATCCACCTACAAATGTGAACTGACGTTCAAAAATAAAACATTTGAAAACGGACCATTTTCCACATTTCTGAAGCATGACGTAATGGGGGGGTGTTATCTCTTTTGTCGAAAATCAGCCGTTTTTGCTCGAACATTAAATGCCTCCAAATGGTATTTAATTAACTTCCCGAGCCCCTGGAAGCATGAAAATCACTTTAAACATGCTAATTTTAGCTCTAACACTGATGATCCACCTACAAATGTGAACTGACGTTCAAAAATAAAACATTTAAAAACGGACCATTTTCCACATTTCTGAAGCATGACGTAATGGGGGGGTGTTATCTCTTTTGTCGAAAATCAGCTGTTTTTGCTCGAACATTAAATGCCTCCAAATGGTATTTAATTAACTTCCCTGGGTGAAGAAACCCTTTTTGAGAACTCAGAGTGAGTAAATTGGCCATTTTCATGCACTTTTAACCATTCCATAAATCTTGTGTTTTGGGCCCCTGGAAGCATGAAAATCACTTTAAACATGCTAATTTTAGCTCTAACACTGATGATCCACCTACAAATGTGAACTGACGTTCAAAAATAAAACATTTGAAAACGGACCATTTTCCACATTTCTGAAGCATGACGTAATGGGGGGGTGTTATCTCTTTTGTCGAAAATCAGCCGTTTTTGCTCGAACATTAAATGCCTCCAAATGGTATTTAATTAACTTCCCGAGCCCCTGGAAGCATGAAAATCACTTTAAACATGCTAATTTTAGCTCTAACACTGATGATCCACCTACAAATGTGAACTGACGTTCAAAAATAAAACATTTGAAAACGGACCATTTTCCACATTTCTGAAGCATGACGTAATGGGGGGGTGTTATCTCTTTTGTCGAAAATCAGACGTTTTTGCTCGAACATTAAATGCCTCCAAATGGTATTTATTTCACTTCCCAAGCCCCTGGAAGCATGAAAATCACTTTAAACATGCTAATTTGAGCTCTAACACTGATGATCCACCTACAAATGTGAACTGACATTCAAAAATAAAACATTTTTAAAACGGACCATTTTCCACATTTCTGAAGCATGACGTAATGGGGGGGTGTTATCTCTTTTGTCGAAAATCAGCCGTTTTAGCTCGAACATTAAATGCCTCCAAATGGTATTTAATTAACTTCCCGGGGTGAAGAAACCCTTTTTGAGAACTCAGAGTGAGTAAATTGGCCATTTTCATGCACTTTTAACCATTCCATAAATCTTGTGTTTTGGGCCCCTGGAAGCATGAAAATCACTTTAAACATGCTAATTTTAGCTCTAACACTGATGATCCACCTACAAATGTGAACTGACGTTCAAAAATAAAACATTTGAAAACGGACCATTTTCCACATTTCTGAAGCATGACGTAATGGGGGGGTGTTATCTCTTTTGTCGAAAATCAGCCGTTTTTGATCGAACATTAAATGCCTCCAAATGGTATTTAATTAACTTCCCGAGCCCATGGAAGCATGAAAATCACTTTAAACATGCTAATTTTAGCTCTAACACTGATGATCCACCTACAAATGTGAACTGACGTTCAAAAATAAAACATTTGAAAACGGACCATTTTCCACATTTCTGAAGCATGACGTAATGGGGGGGTGTTATCTCTTTTGCCGAAAATCAGCCGTTTTTGCTCGAACATTAAATGCCTCCAAATGGTATTTATTTCACTTCCCGAGCCCCTGGAAGCATGAAAATCACTTTAAACATGCTAATTTTAGCTCTAACACTGATGATCCACCTACAAATGTGAACTGACGTTCAAAAATAAAACATTTGAAAACTGACCATTTTCCACATTTCTGAAGCATGACGTAATGGGGGGGTGTTATCTCTTTTGTCGAAAATCAGCCGTTTTTGCTCGAACATTAAATGCCTCCAAATGGTATTTAATTAACTTCCTGGGGTGAAGAAACCCTTTTTGAGAACTCAGAGTGAGTAAATTGGCCATTTTCATGCACTTTTAACCATTCCATAAATCTTGTGTTTTGGGCCCCTGGAAGCATGAAAATCACTTTAAACATGCTAATTTTAGCTCTAACACTGATGATCCACCTACAAATGTGAACTGACGTTCAAAAATAAAACATTTGAAAACGGACCATTTTCCACATTTCTGAAGCATGACGTAATGGGGGGGTGTTATCTCTTTTGTCGAAAATCAGCCGTTTTTGCTCGAACATTAAATGCCTCCAAATGGTATTTAATTAACTTCCCGAGCCCCTGGAAGCATGAAAATCACTTTAAACATGCTAATTTTAGCTCTAACACTGATGATCCACCTACAAATGTGAACTGACGTTCAAAAATAAAACATTTGAAAACGGACCATTTTCCACATTTCTGAAGCATGACGTAATGGGGGGGTGTTATCTCTTTTGCCGAAAATCAGCCGTTTTTGCTCGAACATTAAATGCCTCCAAATGGTATTTATTTCACTTTCCGAGCCCCTGGAAGCATGAAAATCACTTTAAACATGCTAATTTTAGCTCTAACACTGATGATCCACCTACAAATGTGAACTGACGTTCAAAAATAAAACATTTGAAAACGGACCATTTTCCACATTTCTGAAGCATGACGTAATGGGGGGGTGTTATCTCTTTTGTCGAAAATCAGCCGTTTTTGCTCGAACATTAAATGCCTCTAAATGGTATTTAATTAACTTCCCGAGCCCCTGGAAGCATGAAAATCACTTTAAACATGCTAATTTTAGCTCTAAGACTGATGATCCACCTACAAATGTGAACTGACGTTCAAAAATAAAACATTTGAAAACGGACCATTTTCCACATTTCTGAAGCATGACGTAATGGGGGGGTGTTATCTCTTTTGTCGAAAATCAGCCGTTTTTGCTGGAACATTAAATGCCTCCAAATGGTATTTAATTAACTTCCCGGGGTGAAGAAACCCTTTTTGAGAACTCAGAGTGAGTAAATTGGCCATTTTCATGCACTTTTAACCATTCCATAAATCTTGTATTTTGGGCCCCTGGAAGCATGAAAATCACTTTAAACATGCTAATTTTAGCTCTAACACTGATGATCCACCTACAAATGTGAACTGACTTTCAAAAATAAAACATTTGAAAACGGACCATTTTCCACATTTCTGAAGCATGACGTAATGGGGGGGTGTTATCTCTTTTGTCGAAAATCAGCCGTTTTTGCTCAAACATTAAATGCCTCCAAATGGTATTTAATTAACTTCCCGAGCCCCTGGAAGCATGAAAATCACTTTAAACATGCTAATTTTAGCTCTAACACTGATGATCCACCTACAAATGTGAACTGACGTTCAAAAATAAAACATTTGAAAACGGACCATTTTCCACATTTCTGAAGCATGACGTAATGGGGGGGTGTTATCTCTTTTGTCGAAAATCAGCCGTTTTTGCTCGAACATTAAATGCCTCCAAATGGTATTTAATTAACTTCCCGGGGTGAAGAAACCCTTTTTGAGAACTCAGAGTGAGTAAATTGGCCATTTTCATGCACTTTTAACCATTCCATAAATCTTGTGTTTTGGGCCCCTGGAAGCATGAAAATCACTTTAAACATGCTAATTTTAGCTCTAACACTGATGATCCACCTACAAATGTGAACTGACGTTCAAAAATAAAACATTTGAAAACGGACCATTTTCCACATTTCTGAAGCATGACGTAATGGGGGGGTGTTATCTCTTTTGTCGAAAATCAGCCGTTTTTGCTCGAACATTAAATGCCTCCAAATGGTATTTAATTAACTTCCCGAGCCCCTGGAAGCATGAAAATCACTTTAAACATGCTAATTTTAGCTCTAACACTGATGATCCACCTACAAATGTGAACTGACGTTCAAAAATAAAACATTTAAAAACGGACCATTTTCCACATTTCTGAAGCATGACGTAATGGGGGGGTGTTATCTCTTTTGTCGAAAATCAGCTGTTTTTGCTCGAACATTAAATGCCTCCAAATGGTATTTAATTAACTTCCCGGGGTGAAGAAACCCTTTTTGAGAACTCAGAGTGAGTAAATTGGCCATTTTCATGCACTTTTAACCATTCCATAAATCTTGTGTTTTGGGCCCCTGGAAGCATGAAAATCACTTTAAACATGCTAATTTTAGCTCTAACACTGATGATCCACCTACAAATGTGAACTGACGTTCAAAAATAAAACATTTGAAAACGGACCATTTTCCACATTTCTGAAGCATGACGTAATGGGGGGGTGTTATCTCTTTTGTCGAAAATCAGCCGTTTTTGCTCGAACATTAAACGCCTCCAAATGGTATTTAATTAACTTCCCGAGCCCCTGGAAGCATGAAAATCACTTTAAACATGCTAATTTTAGCTCTAACACTGATGATCCACCTACAAATGTGAACTGACGTTCAAAAATAAAACATTTGAAAACGGACCATTTTCCACATTTCTGAAGCATGACGTAATGGGGGGGTGTTATCTCTTTTGTCGAAAATCAGCCGTTTTTGCTCGAACATTAAATGCCTCCAAATGGTATTTATTTCACTTCCCGAGCCCCTGGAAGCATGAAAATCACTTTAAACATGCTAATTTTAGCTCTAACACTGATGATCCACCTACAAATGTGAACTGACGTTCAAAAATAAAACATTTTTAAAACGGACCATTTTCCACATTTCTGAAGCATGACGTAATGGGGGGGTGTTATCTCTTTTGTCGAAAATCAGCCGTTTTAGCTCGAACATTAAATGCCTCCAAATGGTATTTAATTAACTTCCCGGGGTGAAGAAACCCTTTTTGAGAACTCAGAGTGAGTAAATTGGCCATTTTCATGCACTTTTAACCATTCCATAAATCTTGTGTTTTGGGCCCCTGGAAGCATGAAAATCACTTTAAACATGCTAATTTTAGCTCTAACACTGATGATCCACCTACAAATGTGAACTGACGTTCAAAAATAAAACATTTGAAAACGGACCATTTTCCACATTTCTGAAGCATGACGTAATGGGGGGGTGTTATCTCTTTTGTCGAAAATCAGCCGTTTTTGCTCGAACATTAAATGCCTCCAAATGGTATTTAATTAACTTCCCGAGCCCATGGAAGCATGAAAATCACTTTAAACATGCTAATTTTAGCTCTAACACTGATGATCCACCTACAAATGTGAACTGACGTTCAAAAATAAAACATTTGAAAACGGACCATTTTCCACATTTCTGAAGCATGACGTAATGGGGGGGTGTTATCTCTTTTGCCGAAAATCAGCCGTTTTTGCTCGAACATTAAATGCCTCCAAATGGTATTTATTTCACTTCCCGAGCCCCTGGAAGCATGAAAATCACTTTAAACATGCTAATTTTAGCTCTAACACTGATGATCCACCTACAAATGTGAACTGACGTTCAAAAATAAAACATTTGAAAACGGACCATTTTCCACATTTCTGAAGCATGACGTAATGGGGGGGTGTTATCTCTTTTGTCGAAAATCAGCCGTTTTTGCTCGAACATTAAATGCCTCCAAATGGTATTTAATTAACTTCCCGAGCCCCTGGAAGCATGAAAATCACTTTAAACATGCTAATTTTAGCTCTAACACTGATGATCCACCTACAAATGTGAACTGACGTTCAAAAATAAAACATTTGAAAACGGACCATTTTCCACATTTCTGAAGCATGACGTAATGGGGGGGTGTTATCTCTTTTGTCGAAAATCAGCCGTTTTTGCTCGAACATTAAATGCCTCCAAATGGTATTTAATTAACTTCCTGGGGTGAAGAAACCCTTTTTGAGAACTCAGAGTGAGTAAATTGGCCATTTTCATGCACTTTTAACCATTCCATAAATCTTGTGTTTTGGGCCCCTGGAAGCATGAAAATCACTTTAAACATGCTAATTTTAGCTCTAACACTGATGATCCACCTACAAATGTGAACTGACGTTCAAAAATAAAACATTTGAAAACGGACCATTTTCCACATTTCTGAAGCATGACGTAATGGGGGGGTGTTATCTCTTTTGTCGAAAATCAGCCGTTTTTGCTCGAACATTAAATGCCTCCAAATGGTATTTAATTAACTTCCCGAGCCCCTGGAAGCATGAAAATCACTTTAAACATGCTAATTTTAGCTCTAACACTGATTATCCACCTACAAATGTGAACTGACGTTCAAAAATAAAACATTTGAAAACGGACCATTTTCCACATTTCTGAAGCATGACGTAATGGGGGGGTGTTATCTCTTTTGTCGAAAATCAGCCGTTTTTGCTGGAACATTAAATGCCTCCAAATGGTATTTAATTAACTTCCCGAGCCCCTGGAAGCATGAAAATCACTTTAAACATGCTAATTTTAGCTCTAACACTGATGATCCACCTACAAATGTGAACTGATGTTCAAAAATAAAACATTTGAAAACGGACCATTTTCCACATTTCTGAAGCATGACGTAATGGGGGGGTGTTATCTCTTTTGCCGAAAATCAGCCGTTTTTGCTCGAACATTAAATGCCTCCAAATGGTATTTATTTCACTTCCCAAGCCCCTGGAAGCATGAAAATCACTTTAAACATGCTAATTTTAGCTCTAACACTGATGATCCACCTACAAATGTGAACTGACGTTCAAAAATAAAACATTTGAAAACGGACCATTTTCCACATTTCTGAAGCATGACGTAATGGGGGGGTGTTATCTCTTTTGTCGAAAATCAGCCGTTTTTGCTCGAACATTAAATGCCTCCAAATGGTATTTAATTAACTTCCCGAGCCCCTGGAAGTATGAAAATCACTTTAAACATGCTAATTTTAGCTCTAACACTGATGATCCACCTACAAATGTGAACTGACGTTCAAAAATAAAACATTTGAAAACGGACCATTTTCCACATTTCTGAAGCATGACGTAATGGGGGGGGTGTTATCTCTTTTGTCGAAAATCAGCCGTTTTTGCTCGAACATTAAATGCCTCCAAATGGTATTTAATTAACTTCCCGGGGTGAAGAAACCCTTTTTGAGAACTCAGAGTGAGTAAATTGGCCATTTTCATGCACTTTTAACCATTCCATAAATCTTGTGTTTTGGGCCCCTGGAAGCATGAAAATCACTTTAAACATGCTAATTTTAGCTCTAACACTGATGATCCACCTACAAATGTGAACTGACGTTCAAAAATAAAACATTTGAAAACGGACCATTTTCCACATTTCTGAAGCATGACGTAATGGGGGGGTGTTATCTCTTTTGTCGAAAATCAGCTGTTTTTGCTCGAACATTAAATGCCTCCAAATGGTATTTAATTAACTTCCCGAGCCCCTGGAAGCATGAAAATCACTTTAAACATGCTAATTTTAGCTGTAACACTGATGATCCACCTACAAATGTGAACTGACGTTCAAAAATAAAACATTTGAAAACGGACCATTTTCCACATTTCTGAAGCATGACGTAATGGGGGGGTGTTATCTCTTTTGTCGAAAATCAGCTGTTTTTGCTCGAACATTAAATGCCTCCAAATGGTATTTAATTAACTTCCCGGGGTGAAGAAACCCTTTTTGAGAACTCAGAGTGAGTAAATTGGCCATTTTCATGCACTTTTAACCATTCCATAAATCTTGTGTTTTGGGCCCCTGGAAGCATGAAAATCACTTTAAACATGCTAATTTTAGCTCTAACACTGATGATCCACCTACAAATGTGAACTGACGTTCAAAAATAAAACATTTGAAAACGGACCATTTTCCACATTTCTGAAGCATGACGTAATGGGGGGGTGTTATCTCTTTTGTCGAAAATCAGCCGTTTTTGCTCGAACATTAAATGCCTCCAAATGGTATTTATTTCACTTCCCGAGCCCCTGGAAGCATGAAAATCACTTTAAACATGCTAATTTTAGCTCTAACACTGATGATCCACCTACAAATGTGAACTGACGTTCAAAAATAAAACATTTGAAAACGGACCATTTTCCACATTTCTGAAGCATGACGTAATGGGGGGGTGTTATCTCTTTTGTCGAAAATCAGCCGTTTTAGCTCGAACATTAAATGCCTCCAAATGGTATTTAATTAACTTCCCGGGGTGAAGAAACCCTTTTTGAGAACTCAGAGTGAGTAAATTGGCCATTTTCATGCACTTTTAACCATTCCATAAATCTTGTGTTTTGGGCCCCTGGAAGCATGAAAATCACTTTAAACATGCTAATTTTAGCTCTAACACTGATGATCCACCTACAAATGTGAACTGACGTTCAAAAATAAAACATTTGAAAACTGACCATTTTCCACATTTCTGAAGCATGACGTAATGGGGGGGTGTTATCTCTTTTGTCGAAAATCAGCCGTTTTTGCTCGAACATTAAATGCCTCCAAATGGTATTTAATTAACTTCCCGAGCCCATGGAAGCATGAAAATCACTTTAAACATGCTAATTTTAGCTCTAACACTGATGATCCACCTACAAATGTGAACTGACGTTCAAAAATAAAACATTTGAAAACGGACCATTTTCCACATTTCTGAAGCATGACGTAATGGGGGGGTGTTATCTCTTTTGCCGAAAATCAGCCGTTTTTGCTCGAACATTAAATGCCTCCAAATGGTATTTATTTCACTTCCCGAGCCCCTGGAAGCATGAAAATCACTTTAAACATGCTAATTTTAGCTCTAACACTGATGATCCACCTACAAATGTGAACTGACGTTCAAAAATAAAACATTTGAAAACGGACCATTTTCCACATTTCTGAAGCATGACGTAATGGGGGGGTGTTATCTCTTTTGTCGAAATTCCGCCGTTTTTGCTCGAACATTAAATGCCTCCAAATGGTATTTAATTAACTTCCCGAGCCCCTGGAAGCATGAAAATCACTTTAAACATGCTAATTTTAGCTCTAACACTGATGATCCACCTACAAATGTGAACTGACGTTCAAAAATAAAACATTTGAAAACGGACCATTTTCCACATTTCTGAAGCATGACGTAATGGGGGGGTGTTATCTCTTTTGTCGAAATTCAGCCGTTTTTGCTCGAACATTAAATGCCTCCAAATGGTATTTAATTAACTTCCCGGGGTGAAGAAACCCTTTTTGAGAACTCAGAGTGAGTAAATTGGCCATTTTCATGCACTTTTAACCATTCCATAAATCTTGTGTTTTGGGCCCCTGGAAGCATGAAAATCCCTTTAAACATGCTAATTTTAGCTCTAACACTGATGATCCACCTACAAATGTGAACTGACGTTCAAAAATAAAACATTTGAAAAGGGACCATTTTCCACATTTCTGAAGCATGACGTAATGGGGGGGTGTTATCTCTTTTGTCGAAAATCAGCCGTTTTTGCTCGAACATTAAATGCCTCCAAATGGTATTTAATTAACTTCCCGAGCCCCTGGAAGCATGAAAATCACTTTAAACATGCTAATTTTAGCTCTAACACTGATTATCCACCTACAAATGTGAACTGACGTTCAAAAATAAAACATTTGAAAACGGACCATTTTCCACATTTCTGAAGCATGACGTAATGGGGGGGTGTTATCTCTTTTGTCGAAAATCAGCCGTTTTTGCTCGAACATTAAATGCCTCCAAATGGTATTTAATTAACTTCCCGAGCCCCTGGAAGCATGAAAATCACTTTAAACATGCTAATTTTAGCTCTAACACTGATGATCCACCTACAAATGTGAACTGACGTTCAAAAATAAAACATTTGAAAACGGACCATTTTCCACATTTCTGAAGCATGACGTAATGGGGGGGTGTTATCTCTTTTGCCGAAAATCAGCCGTTTTTGCTCGAACATTAAATGCCTCCAAATGGTATTTATTTCACTTCCCGAGCCCCTGGAAGCATGAAAATCACTTTAAACATGCTAATTTTAGCTCTAACACTGATGATCCACCTACAAATGTGAACTGACGTTCAAAAATAAAACATTTGAAAACGGACCATTTTCCACATTTCTGAAGCATGACGTAATGGGGGGGTGTTATCTCTTTTGTCGAAAATCAGCCGTTTTTGCTCGAACATTAAATGCCTCCAAATGGTATTTAATTAACTTCCCGAGCCCCTGGAAGCATGAAAATCACTTTAAACATGCTAATTTTAGCTCTAACACTGATGATCCACCTACAAATGTGAACTGACATTCAAAAATAAAACATTTGAAAACGGACCATTTTCCACATTTCTGAAGCATGACGTAATGGGGGGGTGTTATCTCTTTTGTCGAAAATCAGCCGTTTTTGCTCGAACATTAAATGCCTCCAAATGGTATTTAATTAACTTCCCGGGGTGAAGAAACCCTTTTTGAGAACTCAGAGTGAGTAAATTGGCCATTTTCATGCACTTTTAACCATTCCATAAATCTTGTGTTTTGGGCCCCTGGAAGCATGAAAATCACTTTAAACATGCTAATTTTAGCTCTAACACTGATGATCCACCTACAAATGTGAACTGACGTTCAAAAATAAAACATTTGAAAACGGACCATTTTCCACATTTCTGAAGCATGACGTAATGGGGGGGTGTTATCTCTTTTGTCGAAAATCAGCCGTTTTTGCTCGAACATTAAATGCCTCCAAATGGTATTTAATTAACTTCCCGAGCCCCTGGAAGCATGAAAATCACTTTAAACATGCTAATTTTAGCTCTAACACTGATGATCCACCTACAAATGTGAACTGACGTTCAAAAATAAAACATTTAACAACGGACCATTTTCCACATTTCTGAAGCATGACGTAATGGGGGGGTGTTATCTCTTTTGTCGAAAATCAGCCGTTTTTGCTCGAACATTAAATGCCTCCAAATGGTATTTAATTAACTTCCCGGGGTGAAGAAACCCTTTTTGAGAACTCAGAGTGAGTAAATTGGCCATTTTCATGCACTTTTAACCATTCCATAAATCTTGTGTTTTGGGCCCCTGGAAGCATGAAAATCACTTTAAACATGCTAATTTTAGCTCTAACACTGATGATCCACCTACAAATGTGAACTGACGTTCAAAAATAAAACATTTGAAAATGGACCATTTTCCACATTTCTGAAGCATGACGTAATGGGGGGGTGTTATCTCTTTTGTCGAAAATCAGCCGTTTTTGCTCGAACATTAAATGCCTCCAAATGGTATTTAATTAACTTCCCGGGGTGAAGAAACCCTTTTTGAGTACTCAGAGTGAGTAAATTGGCCATTTTCATGCACTTTTAACCATTCCATAAATCTTGTGTTTTGGGCCCCTGGAAGCATGAAAATCACTTTAAACATGCTAATTTTAGCTCTAACACTGATGATCCACCTACAAATGTGAACTGACGTTCAAAAATAAAACATTTGAAAACGGACCATTTTCCACATTTCTGAAGCATGACGTAATGGGGGGGTGTTATCTCTTTTGCCGAAAATCAGCCGTTTTTGCTCGAACATTAAATGCCTCCAAATGGTATTTATTTCACTTCCCGAGCCCCTGGAAGCATGAAAATCACTTTAAACATGCTAATTTTAGCTCTAACACTGATGATCCACCTACAAATGTGAACTGACGTTCAAAAATAAAACATTTGAAAACGGACCATTTTCCACATTTCTGAAGCATGACGTAATGGGGGGGTGTTATCTCTTTTGTCGAAAATCAGCCGTTTTTGCTCGAACATTAAATGCCTCCAAATGGTATTTAATTAACTTCCCGAGCCCCTGGAAGCATGAAAATCACTTTAAACATGCTAATTTTAGCTCTAACACTGATGATCCACCTACAAATGTGAACTGACGTTCAAAAATAAAACATTTGAAAACGGACCATTTTCCACATTTCTGAAGCATGACGTAATGGGGGGGTGTTATCTCTTTTGTCGAAAATCAGCCGTTTTTGCTCGAACATTAAATGCCTCCAAATGGTATTTAATTAACTTCCCGGGGTGAAGAAACCCTTTTTGAGAACTCAGAGTGAGTAAATTGGCCATTTTCATGCACTTTTAACCATTCCATAAATCTTGTGTTTTGGGCCCCTGGAAGCATGAAAATCACTTTAAACATGCTAATTTTAGCTCTAACACTGATGATCCACCTACAAATGTGAACTGACGTTCAAAAATAAAACATTTGAAAATGGACCATTTTCCACATTTCTGAAGCATGACGTAATGGGGGGGTGTTATCTCTTTTGTCGAAAATCAGCCGTTTTTGCTCGAACATTAAATGCCTCCAAATGGTATTTAATTAACTTCCCGGGGTGAAGAAACCCTTTTTGAGTACTCAGAGTGAGTAAATTGGCCATTTTCATGCACTTTTAACCATTCCATAAATCTTGTGTTTTGGGCCCCTGGAAGCATGAAAATCACTTTAAACATGCTAATTTTAGCTCTAACACTGATGATCCACCTACAAATGTGAACTGACGTTCAAAAATAAAACATTTGAAAACGGACCATTTTCCACATTTCTGAAGCATGACGTAATGGGGGGGTGTTATCTCTTTTGTCGAAAATCAGCCGTTTTTGCTCGAACATTAAATGCCTCCAAATGGTATTTAATTAACTTCCCGGGGTGAAGAAACCCTTTTTGAGAACTCAGAGTGAGTAAATTGGCCATTTTCATGCACTTTTAACCATTCCATAAATCTTGGGTTTTGGGCCCCTGGAAGCATGAAAATCACTTTAAACATGCTAATTTTAGCTCTAACACTGATGATCCACCTACAAATGTGAACTGACGTTCAAAAATAAAACATTTGAAAACGGACCATTTTCCACATTTCTGAAGCATGACGTAATGGGGGGGTGTTATCTCTTTTGTCGAAAATCAGCCGTTTTTGCTCGAACATTAAATGCCTCCAAATGGTATTTAATTAACTTCCCGAGCCCCTGGAAGCATGAAAATCACTTTAAACATGCTAATTTTAGCTCTAACACTGATGATCCACCTACAAATGTGAACTGACGTTCAAAAATAAAACATTTGAAAATGGACCATTTTCCACATTTCTGAAGCATGACGTAATGGGGGGGGTGTTATCTCTTTTGTCGAAAATCAGCCGTTTTTGCTCGAACATTAAATGCCTCCAAATGGTATTTAATTAACTTCCCGAGCCCCTGGAAGCATGAAATTCACTTTAAACATGCTAATTTTAGCTCTAACACTGATGATCCACCTACAAATGTGAACTGACGTTCAAAAATAAAACATTTGAAAACGGACCATTTTCCACATTTCTGAAGCATGACGTAATGGGGGGGTGTTATCTCTTTTGTCGAAAATCAGCCGTTTTTGCTCGAACATTAAATGCCTCCAAATGGTATTTAATTAACTTCCCGGGGTGAAGAAACCCTTTTTGAGAACTCAGAGTGAGTAAATTGGCCATTTTCATGCACTTTTAACCATTCCATAAATCTTGTGTTTTGGGCCCCTGGAAGCATGAAAATCACTTTAAACATGCTAATTTTAGCTCTAACACTGATGATCCACCTACAAATGTGAACTAACGTTCAAAAATAAAACATTTGAAAACGGACCATTTTCCACATTTCTGAAGCATGACGTAATGGGGGGGTGTTATCTCTTTTGTCGAAAATCAGCCGTTTTTGCTCGAACATTAAATGCCTCCAAATGGTATTTAATTAACTTCCCGGGGTGAAGAAACCCTTTTTGAGTACTCAGAGTGAGTAAATTGGCCATTTTCATGCACTTTTAACCATTCCATAAATCTTGTGTTTTGGGCCCCTGGAAGCATGAAAATCACTTTAAACATGCTAATTTTAGCTCTAACACTGATGATCCACCTACAAATGTGAACTGACGTTCAAAAATAAAACATTTGAAAACGGACCATTTTCCAAATTTCTGAAGCATGACGTAATGGGGGGGTGTTATCTCTTTTGTCGAAAATCAGCCGTTTTTTCTCGAACATTAAATGCCTCCAAATGGTATTTAATTAACTTCCCGAGCCCCTGGAAGCATGAAAATCACTTTAAACATGCTAATTTTAGCTCTAACACTGATGATCCACCTACAAATGTGAACTGACGTTCAAAAATAAAACATTTGAAAACGGACCATTTTCCACATTTCTGAAGCATGACGTAATGGGGGGGTGTTATCTCTTTTGTCGAAAATCAGCCGTTTTTGCTCGAACATTAAATGCCTCCAAATGGTATTTAATTAACTTCCCGGGGTGAAGAAACCCTTTTTGAGAACTCAGAGTGAGTAAATTGGCCATTTTCATGCACTTTTAACCATTCCATAAATCTTGTGTTTTGGGCCCCTGGAAGCATGAAAATCACTTTAAACATGCTAATTTTAGCTCTAAAGCTGATGATCCACCTACAAATGTGAACTGACGTTCAAAAATAAAACATTTGAAAACGGACCATTTTCCACATTTCTGAAGCATGACGTAATGGGGGGGTGTTATCTCTTTTGTCGAAAATCAGCCGTTTTTGCTCGAACATTAAATGCCTCCAAATGATATTTAATTAACTTCCCGAGCCCCTGGAAGCATGAAAATCACTTTAAACATGCTAATTTTAGCTCTAACACTGATGATCCACCTACAAATGTGAACTGACGTTCAAAAATAAAACATTTGAAAACGGACCATTTTCCACATTTCTGAAGCATGACGTAATGGGGAGGTGTTATCTCTTTTGTCGAAAATCAGCCGTTTTTGCTTGAACATTAAATGCCTCCAAATTGTATTTAATTAACTTCCCGAGCCCCTGGAAGCATGAAAATCACTTTAAACATGCTAATTTTAGCTCTAACACTGATGATCCACCTACAAATGTGAACTGACGTTCAAAAATAAAACATTTGAAAACGGACCATTTTCCACATTTCTGAAGCATGACGTAATGGGGGGGTGTTATCTCTTTTGTCGAAAATCAGCCGTTTTTGCTCGAACATTAAATGCCTCCAAATGGTATTTAATTAACTTCCCGGGGTGAAGAAACCCTTTTTGAGAACTCAGAGTGAGTAAATTGGCCATTTTCATGCACTTTTAACCATTCCATAAATCTTGTGTTTAGGGCCCCTGGAAGCATGAAAATCACTTTAAACATGCTAATTTTAGCTCTAACACTGATGATCCACCTACAAATGTGAACTGACGTTCAAAAATAAAACATTTGAAAACGGACCATTTTCCACTTTTCTGAAGCATGACGTAATGGGGGGGTGTTATCTCTTTTGTCGAAAATCAGCCGTTTTTGCTCGAACATTAAATGCCTCCAAATGGTATTTAATTATCTTCCCATTTTCCACTTTTCTGAAGCATGACGTAATGGGGGGGTGTTATCTCTTTTATCGAAAATCAGCCGTTTTTGCTCGAACATTAAATGCCTCCAAATGGTATTTAATTAACTTCCCGGGGTGAAGAAACCCTTTTTGAGAACTCAGAGTGAGTAAATTGGCCATTTTCATGCACTTTTAACCATTCCATAAATCATGTGTTTTGGGCCCCTGGAAGCATGAAAATCACTTTAAACATGCTAATTTTAGCTCTAACACTGATGATCCACCTACAAATGTGAACTGACGTTCAAAAATAAAACATTTGAAAACGGACCATTTTCCACATTTCTGAAGCATGACGTAATGGGGGGGTGTTATCTCTTTTGTCGAAAATCAGCCGTTTTTGCTCGAACATTAAATGCCTCCAAATGGTATTTAATTAACTTCCCGAGCCCCTGGAAGCATGAAAATCACTTTAAACATGCTAATTTTAGCTCTAACACTGATGATCCACCTACAAATGTGAACTGACGTTCAAAAATAAAACATTTGAAAACGGACCATTTTCCACATTTCTGAAGCATGACGTAATGGGGGGGTGTTATCTCTTTTGTCGAAAATCAGCCGTTTTTGCTCGAACATTAAATGCCTCCAAATGGTATTTAATTAACTTCCCGGGGTGAAGAAACCCTTTTTGAGAACTCAGAGTGAGTAAATTGGCCATTTTCATGCACTTTTAACCATTCCATAAATCTTGTGTTTTGGGCCCCTGGAAGCATGAAAATCACTTTAAACATGCTAATTTTAGCTCTAACACTGATGATCCACCTACAAATGTGAACTGACGTTCAAAAATAAAACATTTGAAAACGGACCATTTTCCACATTTCTGAAGCATGACGTAATGGGGGGGTGTTATCTCTTTTGTCGAAAATCAGCCGTTTTTGCTCGAACATTAAATGCCTCCAAATGGTATTTAATTAACTTCCCGAGCCCCTGGAAGCATGAAAATCACTTTAAACATGCTAATTTTAGCTCTAACACTGATTATCCACCTACAAATGTGAACTGACGTTCAAAAATAAAACATTTGAAAACGGACCATTTTCCACATTTCTGAAGCATGACGTAATGGGGGGGTGTTATCTCTTTTGTCGAAAATCAGCCGTTTTTGCTCGAACATTAAATGCCTCCAAATGGTATTTAATTAACTTCCCGAGCCCCTGGAAGCATGAAAATCACTTTAAACATGCTAATTTTAGCTCTAACACTGATGATCCACCTACAAATGTGAACTGACGTTCAAAAATAAAACATTTGAAAACGGACCATTTTCCACATTTCTGAAGCATGACGTAATGGGGGGGTGTTATCTCTTTTGCCGAAAATCAGCCGTTTTTGCTCGAACATTAAATGCCTCCAAATGGTATTTATTTCACTTCCCGAGCCCCTGGAAGCATGAAAATCACTTTAAACATGCTAATTTTAGCTCTAACACTGATGATCCACCTACAAATGTGAACTGACGTTCAAAAATAAAACATTTGAAAACGGACCATTTTCCACATTTCTGAAGCATGACGTAATGGGGGGGTGTTATCTCTTTTGTCGAAAATCAGCCGTTTTTGCTCGAACATTAAATGCCTCCAAATGGTATTTAATTAACTTCCCGAGCCCCTGGAAGCATGAAAATCACTTTAAACATGCTAATTTTAGCTCTAACACTGATGATCCACCTACAAATGTGAACTGACGTTCAAAAATAAAACATTTGAAAACGGACCATTTTCCACATTTCTGAAGCATGACGTAATGGGGGGGTGTTATCTCTTTTGTCGAAAATCAGCCGTTTTAGCTCGAACATTAAATGCCTCCAAATGGTATTTAATTAACTTCCCGGGGTGAAGAAACCCTTTTTGAGAACTCAGAGTGAGTAAATTGGCCATTTTCATGCACTTTTAACCATTCCATAAATCTTGTGTTTTGGGCCCCTGGAAGCATGAAAATCACTTTAAACATGCTAATTTTAGCTCTAACACTGATGATCCACCTACAAATGTGAACTGACGTTCAAAAATAAAACATTTGAAAACGGACCATTTTCCACATTTCTGAAGCATGACGTAATGGGGGGGTGTTATCTCTTTTGTCGAAAATCAGCCGTTTTTGCTCGAACATTAAATGCCTCCAAATGGTATTTAATTAACTTCCCGAGCCCCTGGAAGCATGAAAATCACTTTAAACATGCTAATTTTAGCTCTAACACTGATGATCCACCTACAAATGTGAACTGACGTTCAAAAATAAAACATTTAAAAACGGACCATTTTCCACATTTCTGAAGCATGACGTAATGGGGGGGTGTTATCTCTTTTATCGAAAATCAGCCGTTTTTGCTCGAACATTAAATGCCTCCAAATGGTATTTAATTAACTTCCCGGGGTGAAGAAACCCTTTTTGAGAACTCAGAGTGAGTAAATTGGCCATTTTCATGCACTTTTAACCATTCCATAAATCATGTGTTTTGGGCCCCTGGAAGCATGAAAATCACTTTAAACATGCTAATTTTAGCTCTAACACTGATGATCCACCTACAAATGTGAACTGACGTTCAAAAATAAAACATTTGAAAACGGACCATTTTCCACATTTCTGAAGCATGACGTAATGGGGGGGTGTTATCTCTTTTGTCGAAAATCAGCCGTTTTTGCTCGAACATTAAATGCCTCCAAATGGTATTTAATTAACTTCCCGGGGTGAAGAAACCCTTTTTGAGAACTCAGAGTGAGTAAATTGGCCATTTTCATGCACTTTTAACCATTCCATGAATCTTGTGTTTTGGGCCCCTGGAAGCATGAAAATCACTTTAAACATGCTAATTTTAGCTCTAACACTGATGATCCACCTACAAATGTGAACTGACGTTCAAAAATAAAACATTTGAAAACGGACCATTTTCCACATTTCTGAAGCATGACGTAATGGGGGGGTGTTATCTCTTTTGTCGAAAATCAGCCGTTTTTGCTCGAACATTAAATGCCTCCAAATGGTATTTAATTAACTTCCCGAGCCCCTGGAAGCATGAAAATCACTTTAAACATGCTAATTTTAGCTCTAACACTGATTATCCACCTACAAATGTGAACTGACGTTCAAAAATAAAACATTTGAAAACGGACCATTTTCCACATTTCTGAAGCATGACGTAATGGGGGGGTGTTATCTCTTTTGTCGAAAATCAGCCGTTTTTGCTCGAACATTAAATGCCTCCAAATGGTATTTAATTAACTTCCCGAGCCCCTGGAAGCATGAAAATCACTTTAAACATGCTAATTTTAGCTCTAACACTGATGATCCACCTACAAATGTGAACTGACGTTCAAAAATAAAACATTTGAAAACGGACCATTTTCCACATTTCTGAAGCATGACGTAATGGGGGGGTGTTATCTCTTTTGCCGAAAATCAGCCGTTTTTGCTCGAACATTAAATGCCTCCAAATGGTATTTATTTCACTTCCCGAGCCCCTGGAAGCATGAAAATCACTTTAAACATGCTAATTTTAGCTCTAACACTGATGATCCACCTACAAATGTGAACTGACGTTCAAAAATAAAACATTTGAAAACGGACCATTTTCCACATTTCTGAAGCATGACGTAATGGGGGGGTGTTATCTCTTTTGTCGAAAATCAGCCGTTTTTGCTCGAACATTAAATGCCTCCAAATGGTATTTAATTAACTTCCCGAGCCCCTGGAAGCATGAAAATCACTTTAAACATGCTAATTTTAGCTCTAACACTGATGATCCACCTACAAATGTGAACTGACGTTCAAAAATAAAACATTTGAAAACGGACCATTTTCCACATTTCTGAAGCATGACGTAATGGGGGGGTGTTATCTCTTTTGTCGAAAATCAGCCGTTTTAGCTCGAACATTAAATGCCTCCAAATGGTATTTAATTAACTTCCCGGGGTGAAGAAACCCTTTTTGAGAACTCAGAGTGAGTAAATTGGCCATTTTCATGCACTTTTAACCATTCCATAAATCTTGTGTTTTGGGCCCCTGGAAGCATGAAAATCACTTTAAACATGCTAATTTTAGCTCTAACACTGATGATCCACCTACAAATGTGAACTGACGTTCAAAAATAAAACATTTGAAAACGGACCATTTTCCACATTTCTGAAGCATGACGTAATGGGGGGGTGTTATCTCTTTTGTCGAAAATCAGCCGTTTTTGCTCGAACATTAAATGCCTCCAAATGGTATTTAATTAACTTCCCGAGCCCCTGGAAGCATGAAAATCACTTTAAACATGCTAATTTTAGCTCTAACACTGATGATCCACCTACAAATGTGAACTGACGTTCAAAAATAAAACATTTAAAAACGGACCATTTTCCACATTTCTGAAGCATGACGTAATGGGGGGGTGTTATCTCTTTTATCGAAAATCAGCCGTTTTTGCTCGAACATTAAATGCCTCCAAATGGTATTTAATTAACTTCCCGGGGTGAAGAAACCCTTTTTGAGAACTCAGAGTGAGTAAATTGGCCATTTTCATGCACTTTTAACCATTCCATAAATCATGTGTTTTGGGCCCCTGGAAGCATGAAAATCACTTTAAACATGCTAATTTTAGCTCTAACACTGATGATCCACCTACAAATGTGAACTGACGTTCAAAAATAAAACATTTGAAAACGGACCATTTTCCACATTTCTGAAGCATGACGTAATGGGGGGGTGTTATCTCTTTTGTCGAAAATCAGCCGTTTTTGCTCGAACATTAAATGCCTCCAAATGGTATTTAATTAACTTCCCGAGCCCCTGGAAGCATGAAAATCACTTTAAACATGCTAATTTTAGCTCTAACACTGATGATCCACCTACAAATGTGAACTGACGTTCAAAAATAAAACATCTGAAAACGGACCATTTTCCACATTTCTGAAGCATGACGTAATGGGGGGGTGTTATCTCTTTTGTCGAAAATCAGCCGTTTTTGCTCGAACATTAAATGCCTCCAAATGGTATTTAATTAACTTCCCGGGGTGAAGAAACCCTTTTTGAGAACTCAGAGTGAGTAAATTGGCCATTTTCATGCACTTTTAACCATTCCATAAATCTTGTGTTTTGGGCCCCTGGAAGCATGAAAATCACTTTAAACATGCTAATTTTAGCTCTAACACTGATGATCCACCTACAAATGTGAACTGACGTTCAAAAATAAAACATTTGAAAACGGACCATTTTCCACATTTCTGAAGCATGACGTAATGGGGGGGTGTTATCTCTTTTGTCGAAAATCAGCCGTTTTTGCTCGAACATTAAATGCCTCCAAATGGTATTTAATTAACTTCCCGAGCCCCTGGAAGCATGAAAATCACTTTAAACATGCTAATTTTAGCTCTAACACTGATTATCCACCTACAAATGTGAACTGACGTTCAAAAATAAAACATTTGAAAACGGACCATTTTCCACATTTCTGAAGCATGACGTAATGGGGGGGGTGTTATCTCTTTTGTCGAAAATCAGCCGTTTTTGCTCGAACATTAAATGCCTCCAAATGGTATTTAATTAACTTCCCGAGCCCCTGGAAGCATGAAAATCACTTTAAACATGCTAATTTTAGCTCTAACACTGATGATCCACCTACAAATGTGAACTGACGTTCAAAAATAAAACATTTGAAAACGGACCATTTTCCACATTTCTGAAGCATGACGTAATGGGGGGGTGTTATCTCTTTTGCCGAAAATCAGCCGTTTTTGCTCGAACATTAAATGCCTCCAAATGGTATTTATTTCACTTCCCGAGCCCCTGGAAGCATGAAAATCACTTTAAACATGCTAATTTTAGCTCTAACACTGATGATCCACCTACAAATGTGAACTGACGTTCAAAAATAAAACATTTGAAAACGGACCATTTTCCACATTTCTGAAGCATGACGTAATGGGGGGGTGTTATCTCTTTTGTCGAAAATCAGCCGTTTTTGCTCGAACATTAAATGCCTCCAAATGGTATTTAATTAACTTCCCGAGCCCCTGGAAGCATGAAAATCACTTTAAACATGCTAATTTTAGCTCTAACACTGATGATCCACCTACAAATGTGAACTGACGTTCAAAAATAAAACATTTGAAAACGGACCATTTTCCACATTTCTGAAGCATGACGTAATGGGGGGGTGTTATCTCTTTTGTCGAAAATCAGCCGTTTTAGCTCGAACATTAAATGCCTCCAAATGGTATTTAATTAACTTCCCGGGGTGAAGAAACCCTTTTTGAGAACTCAGAGTGAGTAAATTGGCCATTTTCATGCACTTTTAACCATTCCATAAATCTTGTGTTTTGGGCCCCTGGAAGCATGAAAATCACTTTAAACATGCTAATTTTAGCTCTAACACTGATGATCCACCTACAAATGTGAACTGACGTTCAAAAATAAAACATTTGAAAACTGACCATTTTCCACATTTCTGAAGCATGACGTAATGGGGGGGTGTTATCTCTTTTGTCGAAAATCAGCCGTTTTTGCTCGAACATTAAATGCCTCCAAATGGTATTTAATTAACTTCCCGGGGTGAAGAAACCCTTTTTGAGAACTCAGAGTGAGTAAATTGGCCATTTTCATGCACTTTTAACCATTCCATAAATCTTGTGTTTTGGGCCCCTGGAAGCATGAAAATCACTTTAAACATGCTAATTTTAGCTCTAACACTGATGATCCACCTACAAATGTGAACTGACGTTCAAAAATAAAACATTTGAAAATGGACCATTTTCCACATTTCTGAAGCATGACGTAATGGGGGGGTGTTATCTCTTTTGTCGAAAATCAGCTGTTTTTGCTCGAACATTAAATGCCTCCAAATGGTATTTAATTAACTTCCCGAGCCCCTGGAAGCATGAAAATCACTTTAAACATGCTAATTTTAGCTCTAACACTGATGATCCACCTACAAATGTGAACTGACGTTCAAAAATAAAACATTTGAAAACGGACCATTTTCCACATTTCTGAAGCATGACGTAATGGGGGGGTGTTATCTCTTTTGTCGAAAATCAGCCGTTTTTGCTCGAACATTAAATGCCTCCAAATGGTATTTAATTAACTTCCCGGGGTGAAGAAACCCTTTTTGAGAACTCAGAGTGAGTAAATTGGCCATTTTCATGCACTTTTAACCATTCCATAAATCTTGTGTTTTGGGCCCCTGGAAGCATGAAAATCACTTTAAACATGCTCATTTTAGCTCTAACACTGATGATCCACCTACAAATGTGAACTAACGTTCAAAAATAAAACATTTGAAAACGGACCATTTTCCACATTTCTGAAGCATGACGTAATGGGGGGGTGTTATCTCTTTTGTCGAAAATCAGCCGTTTTTGCTCGAACATTAAATGCCTCCAAATGGTATTTAATTAACTTCCCGGGGTGAAGAAACCCTTTTTGAGTACTCAGAGTGAGTAAATTGGCCATTTTCATGCACTTTTAACCATTCCATAAATCTTGTGTTTTGGGCCCCTGGAAGCATGAAAATCACTTTAAACATGCTAATTTTAGCTCTAACACTGATGATCCACCTACAAATGTGAAATGACGTTCAAAAATAAAACATTTGAAAACGGACCATTTTCCAAATTTCTGAAGCATGACGTAATGGGGGGGGTGTTATCTCTTTTGTCGAAAATCAGCCGTTTTTTCTCGAACATTAAATGCCTCCAAATGGTATTTAATTAACTTCCCGAGCCCCTGGAAGCATGAAAATCACTTTAAACATGCTAATTTTAGCTCTAACACTGATGATCCACCTACAAATGTGAACTGACGTTCAAAAATAAAACATTTGAAAACGGACCATTTTCCACATTTCTGAAGCATGACGTAATGGGGGGGTGTTATCTCTTTTGTCGAAAATCAGCCGTTTTTGCTCGAACATTAAATGCCTCCAAATGGTATTTATTACACTTCCCGAGCCCCTGGAAGCATGAAAATCACTTTAAACATGCTAATTTTAGCTCTAACACTGATGATCCACCTACAAATGTGAACTGACGTTCAAAAATAAAACATTTGAAAACGGACCATTTTCCACATTTCTGAAGCATGACGTAATGGGGGGGTGTTATCTCTTTTGTCGAAAATCAGCCGTTTTTGCTCGAACATTAAATGCCTCCAAATGGTATTTAATTAACTTCCCGGGGTGAAGAAACCCTTTTTGAGAACTCAGAGTGAGTAAATTGGCCATTTTCATGCACTTTTAACCATTCCATAAATCTTGTGTTTTGGGCCCCTGGAAGCATGAAAATCACTTTAAACATGCTAATTTTAGCTCTAAAGCTGATGATCCACCTACAAATGTGAACTGACGTTCAAAAATAAAACATTTGAAAACGGACCATTTTCCACATTTCTGAAGCATGACGTAATGGGGGGGTGTTATCTCTTTTGTCGAAAATCAGCCGTTTTTGCTCGAACATTAAATGCCTCCAAATGGTATTTAATTAACTTCCCGAGCCCCTGGAAGCATGAAAATCACTTTAAACATGCTAATTTTAGCTCTAACACTGATGATCCACCTACAAATGTGAACTGACGTTCAAAAATAAAACATTTGAAAACGGACCATTTTCCACATTTCTGAAGCATGACGTAATGGGGAGGTGTTATCTCTTTTGTCGAAAATCAGCCGTTTTTGCTTGAACATTAAATGCCTCCAAATTGTATTTAATTAACTTCCAGAGCCCCTGGAAGCATGAAAATCACTTTAAACATGCTAATTTTAGCTCTAACACTGATAATCCACCTACAAATGTGAACTGACGTTCAAAAATAAAACATTTGAAAACGGACCATTTTCCACATTTCTGAAGCATGACGTAATGGGGGGGTGTTATCTCTTTTGTCGAAAATCAGCCGTTTTTGCTCGAACATTAAATGCCTCCAAATGGTATTTAATTAACTTCCCGGGGTGAAGAAACCCTTTTTGAGAACTCAGAGTGAGTAAATTGGCCATTTTCATGCACTTTTAACCATTCCATAAATCTTGTGTTTAGGGCCCCTGGAAGCATGAAAATCACTTTAAACATGCTAATTTTAGCTCTAACACTGATGATCCACCTACAAATGTGAACTGACGTTCAAAAATAAAACATTTGAAAACGGACCATTTTCCACTTTTCTGAAGCATGACGTAATGGGGGGTGTTATCTCTTTTGTCGAAAATCAGCCGTTTTTGCTCGAACATTAAATGCCTCCAAATGGTATTTAATTATCTTCCCATTTTCCACATTTCTGAAGCATGACGTAATGGGGGGGTGTTATCTCTTTTATCGAAAATCAGCCGTTTTTGCTCGAACATTAAATGCCTCCAAATGGTATTTAATTAACTTCCCGGGGTGAAGAAACCCTTTTTGAGAACTCAGAGTGAGTAAATTGGCCATTTTCATGCACTTTTAACCATTCCATAAATCATGTGTTTTGGGCCCCTGGAAGCATGAAAATCACTTTAAACATGCTAATTTTAGCTCTAACACTGATGATCCACCTACAAATGTGAACTGACGTTCAAAAATAAAACATTTGAAAACGGACCATTTTCCACATTTCTGAAGCATGACGTAATGGGGGGGTGTTATCTCTTTTGTCGAAAATCAGCCGTTTTTGCTCGAACATTAAATGCCTCCAAATGGTATTTAATTAACTTCCCGAGCCCCTGGAAGCATGAAAATCACTTTAAACATGCTAATTTTAGCTCTAACACTGATGATCCACCTACAAATGTGAACTGACGTTCAAAAATAAAACATTTAAAAACGGACCATTTTCCACATTTCTGAAGCATGACGTAATGGGGGGGTGTTATCTCTTTTGTCGAAAATCAGCCATTTTTGCTCGAACATTAAATGCCTCCAAATGGTATTTAATTAACTTCCCGGGGTGAAGAAACCCTTTTTGAGAACTCAGAGTGAGTAAATTGGCCATTTTCATGCACTTTTAACCATTCCATAAATCTTGTGTTTTGGGCCCCTGGAAGCATGAAAATCACTTTAAACATGCTAATTTTAGCTCTAACACTGATGATCCACCTACAAATGTGAACTGACGTTCAAAAATAAAACATTTGAAAACGGACCATTTTCCACATTTCTGAAGCATGACGTAATGGGGGGGTGTTATCTCTTTTGTCGAAAATCAGCCGTTTTTGCTCGAACATTAAATGCCTCCAAACGGTATTTAATTAACTTCCCGGGGTGAAGAAACCCTTTTTGAGTACTCAGAGTGAGTAAATTGGCCATTTTCATGCACTTTTAACCATTCCATAAATCTTGTGTTTTGGGCCCCTGGAAGCATGAAAATCACTTTAAACATGCTAATTTTAGCTCTAACACTGATGATCCACCTACAAATGTGAACTGACGTTCAAAAATAAAACATTTGAAAACGGACCATTTTCCAAATTTCTGAAGCATGACGTAATGGGGGGGTGTTATCTCTTTTGTCGAAAATCAGCCGTTTTTTCTCGAACATTAAATGCCTCCAAATGGTATTTAATTAACTTCCCGAGCCCCTGGAAGCATGAAAATCACTTTAAACATGCTAATTTTAGCTCTAACACTGATGATCCACCTACAAATGTGAACTGACGTTCAAAAATAAAACATTTGAAAACGGACGATTTTCCACATTTCCGAAGCATGACGTAATGGGGGGGTGTTATCTCTTTTGTCGAAAATCAGCCGTTTTTGCTCGAACATTAAATGCCTCCAAATGGTATTTATTTCACTTCCCGAGCCCCTGGAAGCATGAAAATCACTTTAAACATGCTAATTTTAGCTCTAACACTGATGATCCACCTACAAATGTGAACTGACGTTCAAAAATAAAACATTTGAAAACGGACCATTTTCCACATTTCTGAAGCATGACGTAATGGGGGGGTGTTATCTCTTTTGTCGAAAATCAGCTGTTTTTGCTCGAACATTAAATGCCTCCAAATGGTATTTAATTAACTTCCCGGGGTGAAGAAACCCTTTTTGAGAACTCAGAGTGAGTAAATTGGCCATTTTCATGCACTTTTAACCATTCCATAAATCTTGTGTTTTGGGCCCCTGGAAGCATGAAAATCACTTTAAACATGCTAATTTTAGCTCTAACACTGATGATCCACCTACAAATGTGAACTGACGTTCAAAAATAAAACATTTGAAAACGGACCATTTTCCACATTTCTGAAGCATGACGTAATGGGGGGGTGTTATCTCTTTTGTCGAAAATCAGCCGTTTTTGCTCGAACATTAAATGCCTCCAAATGGTATTTAATTAACTTCCCGGGGTGAAGAAACCCTTTTTGAGAACTCAGAGTGAGTAAATTGGCCATTTTCATGCACTTTTAACCATTCCATAAATCTTGTGTTTTGGGCCCCTGGAAGCATGAAAATCACTTTAAACATGCTAATTTTAGCTCTAACACTGATGATCCACCTACAAATGTGAACTGACGTTCAAAAATAAAACATTTGAAAACGGACCATTTTCCACATTTCTGAAGCATGACGTAATGGGGGGGTGTTATCTCTTTTGTCGAAAATCAGCCGTTTTTGCTCGAACATTAAATGCCTCCAAATGGTATTTAATTAACTTCCCGGGGTGAAGAAACCCTTTTTGAGAACTCAGAGTGAGTAAATTGGCCATTTTCATGCACTTTTAACCATTCCATAAATCTTGTGTTTTGGGCCCCTGGAAGCATGAAAATCACTTTAAACATGCTAATTTTAGCTCTAACACTGATGATCCACCTACAAATGTGAACTGACGTTCAAAAATAAAACATTTGAAAACGGACCATTTTCCACATTTCTGAAGCATGACGTAATGGGGGGGTGTTATCTCTTTTGTCGAAAATCAGCCGTTTTTGCTCGAACATTAAATGCCTCCAAATGGTATTTAATTAACTTCCCGAGCCCCTGGAAGCATGAAAATCACTTTAAACATGCTAATTTTAGCTCTAACACTGATTATCCACCTACAAATGTGAACTGACGTTCAAAAATAAAACATTTGAAAACGGACCATTTTCCACATTTCTGAAGCATGACGTAATGGGGGGGTGTTATCTCTTTTGTCGAAAATCAGCCGTTTTTGCTCGAACATTAAATGCCTCCAAATGGTATTTAATTAACTTCCCGAGCCCCTGGAAGCATGAAAATCACTTTAAACATGCTAATTTTAGCTCTAACACTGATGATCCACCTACAAATGTGAACTGACGTTCAAAAATAAAACATTTGAAAACGGACCATTTTCCACATTTCTGAAGCATGACGTAATGGGGGGGTGTTATCTCTTTTGCCGAAAATCAGCCGTTTTTGCTCGAACATTAAATGCCTCCAAATGGTATTTAATTAACTTCCCGAGCCCCTGGAAGCATGAAAATCACTTTAAACATGCTAATTTTAGCTCTAACACTGATGATCCACCTACAAATGTGAACTGACGTTCAAAAATAAAACATTTGAAAACGGACCATTTTCCACATTTCTGAAGCATGACGTAATGGGGGGGTGTTATCTCTTTTGTCGAAAATCAGCCGTTTTAGCTCGAACATTAAATGCCTCCAAATGGTATTTAATTAACTTCCCGGGGTGAAGAAACCCTTTTTGAGAACTCAGAGTGAGTAAATTGGCCATTTTCATGCACTTTTAACCATTCCATAAATCATGTGTTTTGGGCCCCTGGAAGCATGAAAATCACTTTAAACATGCTAATTTTAGCTCTAACACTGATGATCCACCTACAAATGTGAACTGACGTTCAAAAATAAAACATTTGAAAACGGACCATTTTCCACATTTCTGAAGCATGACGTAATGGGGGGGTGTTATCTCTTTTGTCGAAAATCAGCCGTTTTTGCTCGAACATTAAATGCCTCCAAATGGTATTTAATTAACTTCCCGAGCCCCTGGAAGCATGAAAATCACTTTAAACATGCTAATTTTAGCTCTAACACTGATGATCCACCTACAAATGTGAACTGACGTTCAAAAATAAAACATCTGAAAACGGACCATTTTCCACATTTCTGAAGCATGACGTAATGGGGGGGTGTTATCTCTTTTGTCGAAAATCAGCCGTTTTTGCTCGAACATTAAATGCCTCCAAATGGTATTTAATTAACTTCCCGGGGTGAAGAAACCCTTTTTGAGAACTCAGAGTGAGTAAATTGGCCATTTTCATGCACTTTTAACCATTCCATAAATCTTGTGTTTTGGGCCCCTGGAAGCATGAAAATCACTTTAAACATGCTAATTTTAGCTCTAACACTGATGATCCACCTACAAATGTGAACTGACGTTCAAAAATAAAACATTTGAAAACGGACCATTTTCCACATTTCTGAAGCATGACGTAATGGGGGGGTGTTATCTCTTTTGTCGAAAATCAGCCGTTTTTGCTCGAACATTAAATGCCTCCAAATGGTATTTAATTAACTTCCCGAGCCCCTGGAAGCATGAAAATCACTTTAAACATGCTAATTTTAGCTCTAACACTGATTATCCACCTACAAATGTGAACTGACGTTCAAAAATAAAACATTTGAAAACGGACCATTTTCCACATTTCTGAAGCATGACGTAATGGGGGGGTGTTATCTCTTTTGTCGAAAATCAGCCGTTTTTGCTCGAACATTAAATGCCTCCAAATGGTATTTAATTAACTTCCCGAGCCCCTGGAAGCATGAAAATCACTTTAAACATGCTAATTTTAGCTCTAACACTGATGATCCACCTACAAATGTGAACTGACGTTCAAAAATAAAACATTTGAAAACGGACCATTTTCCACATTTCTGAAGCATGACGTAATGGGGGGGTGTTATCTCTTTTGCCGAAAATCAGCCGTTTTTGCTCGAACATTAAATGCCTCCAAATGGTATTTATTTCACTTCCCGAGCCCCTGGAAGCATGAAAATCACTTTAAACATGCTAATTTTAGCTCTAACACTGATGATCCACCTACAAATGTGAACTGACGTTCAAAAATAAAACATTTGAAAACGGACCATTTTCCACATTTCTGAAGCATGACGTAATGGGGGGGTGTTATCTCTTTTGTCGAAAATCAGCCGTTTTTGCTCGAACATTAAATGCCTCCAAATGGTATTTAATTAACTTCCCGAGCCCCTGGAAGCATGAAAATCACTTTAAACATGCTAATTTTAGCTCTAACACTGATGATCCACCTACAAATGTGAACTGACGTTCAAAAATAAAACATTTGAAAACGGACCATTTTCCACATTTCTGAAGCATGACGTAATGGGGGGGTGTTATCTCTTTTGTCGAAAATCAGCCGTTTTAGCTCGAACATTAAATGCCTCCAAATGGTATTTAATTAACTTCCCGGGGTGAAGAAACCCTTTTTGAGAACTCAGAGTGAGTAAATTGGCCATTTTCATGCACTTTTAACCATTCCATAAATCTTGTGTTTTGGGCCCCTGGAAGCATGAAAATCACTTTAAACATGCTAATTTTAGCTCTAACACTGATGATCCACCTACAAATGTGAACTGACGTTCAAAAATAAAACATTTGAAAACTGACCATTTTCCACATTTCTGAAGCATGACGTAATGGGGGGGTGTTATCTCTTTTGTCGAAAATCAGCCGTTTTTGCTCGAACATTAAATGCCTCCAAATGGTATTTAATTAACTTCCCGGGGTGAAGAAACCCTTTTTGAGAACTCAGAGTGAGTAAATTGGCCATTTTCATGCACTTTTAACCATTCCATAAATCTTGTGTTTTGGGCCCCTGGAAGCATGAAAATCACTTTAAACATGCTAATTTTAGCTCTAACACTGATGATCCACCTACAAATGTGAACTGACGTTCAAAAATAAAACATTTGAAAATGGACCATTTTCCACATTTCTGAAGCATGACGTAATGGGGGGGTGTTATCTCTTTTGTCGAAAATCAGCCGTTTTTGCTCGAACATTAAATGCCTCCAAATGGTATTTAATTAACTTCCCGAGCCCCTGGAAGCATGAAAATCACTTTAAACATGCTAATTTTAGCTCTAACACTGATGATCCACCTACAAATGTGAACTGACGTTCAAAAATAAAACATTTGAAAACGGACCATTTTCCACATTTCTGAAGCATGACGTAATGGGGGGGTGTTATCTCTTTTGTCGAAAATCAGCCGTTTTTGCTCGAACATTAAATGCCTCCAAATGGTATTTAATTAACTTCCCGGGGTGAAGAAACCCTTTTTGAGAACTCAGAGTGAGTAAATTGGCCATTTTCATGCACTTTTAACCATTCCATAAATCTTGTGTTTTGGGCCCCTGGAAGCATGAAAATCACTTTAAACATGCTCATTTTAGCTCTAACACTGATGATCCACCTACAAATGTGAACTAACGTTCAAAAATAAAACATTTGAAAACGGACCATTTTCCACATTTCTGAAGCATGACGTAATGGGGGGGTGTTATCTCTTTTGTCGAAAATCAGCCGTTTTTGCTCGAACATTAAATGCCTCCAAATGGTATTTAATTAACTTCCCGGGGTGAAGAAACCCTTTTTGAGTACTCAGAGTGAGTAAATTGGCCATTTTCATGCACTTTTAACCATTCCATAAATCTTGTGTTTTGGGCCCCTGGAAGCATGAAAATCACTTTAAACATGCTAATTTTAGCTCTAACACTGATGATCCACCTACAAATGTGAAATGACGTTCAAAAATAAAACATTTGAAAACGGACCATTTTCCAAATTTCTGAAGCATGACGTAATGGGGGGGGTGTTATCTCTTTTGTCGAAAATCAGCCGTTTTTTCTCGAACATTAAATGCCTCCAAATGGTATTTAATTAACTTCCCGAGCCCCTGGAAGCATGAAAATCACTTTAAACATGCTAATTTTAGCTCTAACACTGATGATCCACCTACAAATGTGAACTGACGTTCAAAAATAAAACATTTGAAAACGGACCATTTTCCACATTTCTGAAGCATGACGTAATGGGGGGGTGTTATCTCTTTTGTCGAAAATCAGCCGTTTTTGCTCGAACATTAAATGCCTCCAAATGGTATTTATTACACTTCCCGAGCCCCTGGAAGCATGAAAATCACTTTAAACATGCTAATTTTAGCTCTAACACTGATGATCCACCTACAAATGTGAACTGACGTTCAAAAATAAAACATTTGAAAACGGACCATTTTCCACATTTCTGAAGCATGACGTAATGGGGGGGTGTTATCTCTTTTGTCGAAAATCAGCCGTTTTTGCTCGAACATTAAATGCCTCCAAATGGTATTTAATTAACTTCCCGGGGTGAAGAAACCCTTTTTGAGAACTCAGAGTGAGTAAATTGGCCATTTTCATGCACTTTTAACCATTCCATAAATCTTGTGTTTTGGGCCCCTGGAAGCATGAAAATCACTTTAAACATGCTAATTTTAGCTCTAAAGCTGATGATCCACCTACAAATGTGAACTGACGTTCAAAAATAAAACATTTGAAAACGGACCATTTTCCACATTTCTGAAGCATGACGTAATGGGGGGGTGTTATCTCTTTTGTCGAAAATCAGCCGTTTTTGCTCGAACATTAAATGCCTCCAAATGGTATTTAATTAACTTCCCGAGCCCCTGGAAGCATGAAAATCACTTTAAACATGCTAATTTTAGCTCTAACACTGATGATCCACCTACAAATGTGAACTGACGTTCAAAAATAAAACATTTGAAAACGGACCATTTTCCACATTTCTGAAGCATGACGTAATGGGGAGGTGTTATCTCTTTTGTCGAAAATCAGCCGTTTTTGCTTGAACATTAAATGCCTCCAAATTGTATTTAATTAACTTCCAGAGCCCCTGGAAGCATGAAAATCACTTTAAACATGCTAATTTTAGCTCTAACACTGATAATCCACCTACAAATGTGAACTGACGTTCAAAAATAAAACATTTGAAAACGGACCATTTTCCACATTTCTGAAGCATGACGTAATGGGGGGGTGTTATCTCTTTTGTCGAAAATCAGCCGTTTTTGCTCGAACATTAAATGCCTCCAAATGGTATTTAATTAACTTCCCGGGGTGAAGAAACCCTTTTTGAGAACTCAGAGTGAGTAAATTGGCCATTTTCATGCACTTTTAACCATTCCATAAATCTTGTGTTTAGGGCCCCTGGAAGCATGAAAATCACTTTAAACATGCTAATTTTAGCTCTAACACTGATGATCCACCTACAAATGTGAACTGACGTTCAAAAATAAAACATTTGAAAACGGACCATTTTCCACTTTTCTGAAGCATGACGTAATGGGGGGTGTTATCTCTTTTGTCGAAAATCAGCCGTTTTTGCTCGAACATTAAATGCCTCCAAATGGTATTTAATTATCTTCCCATTTTCCACATTTCTGAAGCATGACGTAATGGGGGGGTGTTATCTCTTTTATCGAAAATCAGCCGTTTTTGCTCGAACATTAAATGCCTCCAAATGGTATTTAATTAACTTCCCGGGGTGAAGAAACCCTTTTTGAGAACTCAGAGTGAGTAAATTGGCCATTTTCATGCACTTTTAACCATTCCATAAATCATGTGTTTTGGGCCCCTGGAAGCATGAAAATCACTTTAAACATGCTAATTTTAGCTCTAACACTGATGATCCACCTACAAATGTGAACTGACGTTCAAAAATAAAACATCTGAAAACGGACCATTTTCCACATTTCTGAAGCATGACGTAATGGGGGGGTGTTATCTCTTTTGTCGAAAATCAGCCGTTTTTGCTCGAACATTAAATGCCTCCAAATGGTATTTAATTAACTTCCCGGGGTGAAGAAACCCTTTTTGAGAACTCAGAGTGAGTAAATTGGCCATTTTCATGCACTTTTAACCATTCCATAAATCTTGTGTTTTGGGCCCCTGGAAGCATGAAAATCACTTTAAACATGCTAATTTTAGCTCTAACACTGATGATCCACCTACAAATGTGAACTGACGTTCAAAAATAAAACATTTGAAAACGGACCATTTTCCACATTTCTGAAGCATGACGTAATGGGGGGGTGTTATCTCTTTTGTCGAAAATCAGCCGTTTTTGCTCGAACATTAAATGCCTCCAAATGGTATTTAATTAACTTCCCGAGCCCCTGGAAGCATGAAAATCACTTTAAACATGCTAATTTTAGCTCTAACACTGATTATCCACCTACAAATGTGAACTGACGTTCAAAAATAAAACATTTGAAAACGGACCATTTTCCACATTTCTGAAGCATGACGTAATGGGGGGGGTGTTATCTCTTTTGTCGAAAATCAGCCGTTTTTGCTCGAACATTAAATGCCTCCAAATGGTATTTAATTAACTTCCCGAGCCCCTGGAAGCATGAAAATCACTTTAAACATGCTAATTTTAGCTCTAACACTGATGATCCACCTACAAATGTGAACTGACGTTCAAAAATAAAACATTTGAAAATGGACCATTTTCCACATTTCTGAAGCATGACGTAATGGGGGGGTGTTATCTCTTTTGCCGAAAATCAGCCGTTTTTGCTCGAACATTAAATGCCTCCAAATGGTATTTATTTCACTTCCCGAGCCCCTGGAAGCATGAAAATCACTTTAAACATGCTAATTTTAGCTCTAACACTGATGATCCACCTACAAATGTGAACTGACGTTCAAAAATAAAACATTTGAAAACGGACCATTTTCCACATTTCTGAAGCATGACGTAATGGGGGGGTGTTATCTCTTTTGTCGAAAATCAGCCGTTTTTGCTCGAACATTAAATGCCTCCAAATGGTATTTAATTAACTTCCCGAGCCCCTGGAAGCATGAAAATCACTTTAAACATGCTAATTTTAGCTCTAACACTGATGATCCACCTACAAATGTGAACTGACGTTCAAAAATAAAACATTTGAAAACGGACCATTTTCCACATTTCTGAAGCATGACGTAATGGGGGGGTGTTATCTCTTTTGTCGAAAATCAGCCGTTTTAGCTCGAACATTAAATGCCTCCAAATGGTATTTAATTAACTTCCCGGGGTGAAGAAACCCTTTTTGAGAACTCAGAGTGAGTAAATTGGCCATTTTCATGCACTTTTAACCATTCCATAAATCTTGTGTTTTGGGCCCCTGGAAGCATGAAAATCACTTTAAACATGCTAATTTTAGCTCTAACACTGATGATCCACCTACAAATGTGAACTGACGTTCAAAAATAAAACATTTGAAAACTGACCATTTTCCACATTTCTGAAGCATGACGTAATGGGGGGGTGTTATCTCTTTTGTCGAAAATCAGCCGTTTTTGCTCGAACATTAAATGCCTCCAAATGGTATTTAATTAACTTCCCGGGGTGAAGAAACCCTTTTTGAGAACTCAGAGTGAGTAAATTGGCCATTTTCATGCACTTTTAACCATTCCATAAATCTTGTGTTTTGGGCCCCTGGAAGCATGAAAATCACTTTAAATATGCTAATTTTAGCTCTAACACTGATGATCCACCTACAAATGTGAACTGACGTTCAAAAATAAAACATTTGAAAATGGACCATTTTCCACATTTCTGAAGCATGACGTAATGGGGGGGTGTTATCTCTTTTGTCGAAAATCAGCCGTTTTTGCTCGAACATTAAATGCCTCCAAATGGTATTTAATTAACTTCCCGAGCCCCTGGAAGCATGAAAATCACTTTAAACATGCTAATTTTAGCTCTAACACTGATGATCCACCTACAAATGTGAACTGACGTTCAAAAATAAAACATTTGAAAACGGACCATTTTCCACATTTCTGAAGCATGACGTAATGGGGGGGTGTTATCTCTTTTGTCGAAAATCAGCCGTTTTTGCTCGAACATTAAATGCCTCCAAATGGTATTTAATTAACTTCCCGGGGTGAAGAAACCCTTTTTGAGAACTCAGAGTGAGTAAATTGGCCATTTTCATGCACTTTTAACCATTCCATAAATCTTGTGTTTTGGGCCCCTGGAAGCATGAAAATCACTTTAAACATGCTCATTTTAGCTCTAACACTGATGATCCACCTACAAATGTGAACTAACGTTCAAAAATAAAACATTTGAAAACGGACCATTTTCCACATTTCTGAAGCATGACGTAATGGGGGGGTGTTATCTCTTTTGTCGAAAATCAGCCGTTTTTGCTCGAACATTAAATGCCTCCAAATGGTATTTAATTAACTTCCCGGGGTGAAGAAACCCTTTTTGAGTACTCAGAGTGAGTAAATTGGCCATTTTCATGCACTTTTAACCATTCCATAAATCTTGTGTTTTGGGCCCCTGGAAGCATGAAAATCACTTTAAACATGCTAATTTTAGCTCTAACACTGATGATCCACCTACAAATGTGAAATGACGTTCAAAAATAAAACATTTGAAAACGGACCATTTTCCAAATTTCTGAAGCATGACGTAATGGGGGGGGTGTTATCTCTTTTGTCGAAAATCAGCCGTTTTTTCTCGAACATTAAATGCCTCCAAATGGTATTTAATTAACTTCCCGAGCCCCTGGAAGCATGAAAATCACTTTAAACATGCTAATTTTAGCTCTAACACTGATGATCCACCTACAAATGTGAACTGACGTTCAAAAATAAAACATTTGAAAACGGACCATTTTCCACATTTCTGAAGCATGACGTAATGGGGGGGTGTTATCTCTTTTGTCGAAAATCAGCCGTTTTTGCTCGAACATTAAATGCCTCCAAATGGTATTTATTACACTTCCCGAGCCCCTGGAAGCATGAAAATCACTTTAAACATGCTAATTTTAGCTCTAACACTGATGATCCACCTACAAATGTGAACTGACGTTCAAAAATAAAACATTTGAAAACGGACCATTTTCCACATTTCTGAAGCATGACGTAATGGGGGGGTGTTATCTCTTTTGTCGAAAATCAGCCGTTTTTGCTCGAACATTAAATGCCTCCAAATGGTATTTAATTAACTTCCCGGGGTGAAGAAACCCTTTTTGAGAACTCAGAGTGAGTAAATTGGCCATTTTCATGCACTTTTAACCATTCCATAAATCTTGTGTTTTGGGCCCCTGGAAGCATGAAAATCACTTTAAACATGCTAATTTTAGCTCTAAAGCTGATGATCCACCTACAAATGTGAACTGACGTTCAAAAATAAAACATTTGAAAACGGACCATTTTCCACATTTCTGAAGCATGACGTAATGGGGGGGTGTTATCTCTTTTGTCGAAAATCAGCCGTTTTTGCTCGAACATTAAATGCCTCCAAATGGTATTTAATTAACTTCCCGAGCCCCTGGAAGCATGAAAATCACTTTAAACATGCTAATTTTAGCTCTAACACTGATGATCCACCTACAAATGTGAACTGACGTTCAAAAATAAAACATTTGAAAACGGACCATTTTCCACATTTCTGAAGCATGACGTAATGGGGAGGTGTTATCTCTTTTGTCGAAAATCAGCCGTTTTTGCTTGAACATTAAATGCCTCCAAATTGTATTTAATTAACTTCCAGAGCCCCTGGAAGCATGAAAATCACTTTAAACATGCTAATTTTAGCTCTAACACTGATAATCCACCTACAAATGTGAACTGACGTTCAAAAATAAAACATTTGAAAACGGACCATTTTCCACATTTCTGAAGCATGACGTAATGGGGGGGTGTTATCTCTTTTGTCGAAAATCAGCCGTTTTTGCTCGAACATTAAATGCCTCCAAATGGTATTTAATTAACTTCCCGGGGTGAAGAAACCCTTTTTGAGAACTCAGAGTGAGTAAATTGGCCATTTTCATGCACTTTTAACCATTCCATAAATCTTGTGTTTAGGGCCCCTGGAAGCATGAAAATCACTTTAAACATGCTAATTTTAGCTCTAACACTGATGATCCACCTACAAATGTGAACTGACGTTCAAAAATAAAACATTTGAAAACGGACCATTTTCCACTTTTCTGAAGCATGACGTAATGGGGGGTGTTATCTCTTTTGTCGAAAATCAGCCGTTTTTGCTCGAACATTAAATGCCTCCAAATGGTATTTAATTATCTTCCCATTTTCCACATTTCTGAAGCATGACGTAATGGGGGGGTGTTATCTCTTTTATCGAAAATCAGCCGTTTTTGCTCGAACATTAAATGCCTCCAAATGGTATTTAATTAACTTCCCGGGGTGAAGAAACCCTTTTTGAGAACTCAGAGTGAGTAAATTGGCCATTTTCATGCACTTTTAACCATTCCATAAATCATGTGTTTTGGGCCCCTGGAAGCATGAAAATCACTTTAAACATGCTAATTTTAGCTCTAACACTGATGATCCACCTACAAATGTGAACTGACGTTCAAAAATAAAACATTTGAAAACGGACCATTTTCCACATTTCTGAAGCATGACGTAATGGGGGGGTGTTATCTCTTTTGTCGAAAATCAGCCGTTTTTGCTCGAACATTAAATGCCTCCAAATGGTATTTAATTAACTTCCCGAGCCCCTGGAAGCATGAAAATCACTTTAAACATGCTAATTTTAGCTCTAACACTGATGATCCACCTACAAATGTGAACTGACGTTCAAAAATAAAACATTTAAAAACGGACCATTTTCCACATTTCTGAAGCATGACGTAATGGGGGGGTGTTATCTCTTTTGTCGAAAATCAGCCATTTTTGCTCGAACATTAAATGCCTCCAAATGGTATTTAATTAACTTCCCGGGGTGAAGAAACCCTTTTTGAGAACTCAGAGTGAGTAAATTGGCCATTTTCATGCACTTTTAACCATTCCATAAATCTTGTGTTTTGGGCCCCTGGAAGCATGAAAATCACTTTAAACATGCTAATTTTAGCTCTAACACTGATGATCCACCTACAAATGTGAACTGACGTTCAAAAATAAAACATTTGAAAACGGACCATTTTCCACATTTCTGAAGCATGACGTAATGGGGGGGTGTTATCTCTTTTGTTGAAAATCAGCCGTTTTTGCTCGAACATTAAATGCCTCCAAATGGTATTTAATTAACTTCCCGGGGTGAAGAAACCCTTTTTGAGAACTCAGAGTGAGTAAATTGGCCATTTTCATGCACTTTTAACCATTCCATAAATCTTGTGTTTTGGGCCCCTGGAAGCATGAAAATCACTTTAAACATGCTAATTTTAGCTCTAACACTGATGATCCACCTACAAATGTGAACTGACGTTCAAAAATAAAACATTTGAAAACGGACCATTTTCCACATTTCTGAAGCATGACGTAATGGGGGGGTGTTATCTCTTTTGTCGAAAATCAGCCGTTTTTGCTCGAACATTAAATGCCTCCAAACGGTATTTAATTAACTTCCCGGGGTGAAGAAACCCTTTTTGAGTACTCAGAGTGAGTAAATTGGCCATTTTCATGCACTTTTAACCATTCCATAAATCTTGTGTTTTGGGCCCCTGGAAGCATGAAAATCACTTTAAACATGCTAATTTTAGCTCTAACACTGATGATCCACCTACAAATGTGAACTGACGTTCAAAAATAAAACATTTGAAAACGGACCATTTTCCAAATTTCTGAAGCATGACGTAATGGGGGGGTGTTATCTCTTTTGTCGAAAATCAGCCGTTTTTTCTCGAACATTAAATGCCTCCAAATGGTATTTAATTAACTTCCCGAGCCCCTGGAAGCATGAAAATCACTTTAAACATGCTAATTTTAGCTCTAACACTGATGATCCACCTACAAATGTGAACTGGCGTTCAAAAATAAAACATTTGAAAACGGACGATTTTCCACATTTCCGAAGCATGACGTAATGGGGGGGTGTTATCTCTTTTGTCGAAAATCAGCCGTTTTTGCTCGAACATTAAATGCCTCCAAATGGTATTTATTTCACTTCCCGAGCCCCTGGAAGCATGAAAATCACTTTAAACATGCTAATTTTAGCTCTAACACTGATGATCCACCTACAAATGTGAACTGACGTTCAAAAATAAAACATTTGAAAACGGACCATTTTCCACATTTCTGAAGCATGACGTAATGGGGGGGTGTTATCTCTTTTGTCGAAAATCAGCTGTTTTTGCTCGAACATTAAATGCCTCCAAATGGTATTTAATTAACTTCCCGGGGTGAAGAAACCCTTTTTGAGAACTCAGAGTGAGTAAATTGGCCATTTTCATGCACTTTTAACCATTCCATAAATCTTGTGTTTTGGGCCCCTGGAAGCATGAAAATCACTTTAAACATGCTAATTTTAGCTCTAACACTGATGATCCACCTACAAATGTGAACTGACGTTCAAAAATAAAACATTTGAAAACGGACCATTTTCCACATTTCTGAAGCATGACGTAATGGGGGGGTGTTATCTCTTTTGTCGAAAATCAGCCGTTTTTGCTCGAACATTAAATGCCTCCAAATGGTATTTAATTAACTTCCCGGGGTGAAGAAACCCTTTTTGAGAACTCAGAGTGAGTAAATTGGCCATTTTCATGCACTTTTAACCATTCCATAAATCTTGTGTTTTGGGCCCCTGGAAGCATGAAAATCACTTTAAACATGCTAATTTTAGCTCTAACACTGATGATCCACCTACAAATGTGAACTGACGTTCAAAAATAAAACATTTGAAAACGGACCATTTTCCACATTTCTGAAGCATGACGTAATGGGGGGGTGTTATCTCTTTTGTCGAAAATCAGCCGTTTTTGCTCGAACATTAAATGCCTCCAAATGGTATTTAATTAACTTCCCGGGGTGAAGAAACCCTTTTTGAGAACTCAGAGTGAGTAAATTGGCCATTTTCATGCACTTTTAACCATTCCATAAATCTTGTGTTTTGGGCCCCTGGAAGCATGAAAATCACTTTAAACATGCTAATTTTAGCTCTAACACTGATGATCCACCTACAAATGTGAACTGACGTTCAAAAATAAAACATTTGAAAACGGACCATTTTCCACATTTCTGAAGCATGACGTAATGGGGGGGTGTTATCTCTTTTGTCGAAAATCAGCCGTTTTTGCTCGAACATTAAATGCCTCCAAATGGTATTTAATTAACTTCCCGAGCCCCTGGAAGCATGAAAATCACTTTAAACATGCTAATTTTAGCTCTAACACTGATTATCCACCTACAAATGTGAACTGACGTTCAAAAATAAAACATTTGAAAACGGACCATTTTCCACATTTCTGAAGCATGACGTAATGGGGGGGTGTTATCTCTTTTGTCGAAAATCAGCCGTTTTTGCTCGAACATTAAATGCCTCCAAATGGTATTTAATTAACTTCCCGAGCCCCTGGAAGCATGAAAATCACTTTAAACATGCTAATTTTAGCTCTAACACTGATGATCCACCTACAAATGTGAACTGACGTTCAAAAATAAAACATTTGAAAACGGACCATTTTCCACATTTCTGAAGCATGACGTAATGGGGGGGTGTTATCTCTTTTGCCGAAAATCAGCCGTTTTTGCTCGAACATTAAATGCCTCCAAATGGTATTTAATTAACTTCCCGAGCCCCTGGAAGCATGAAAATCACTTTAAACATGCTAATTTTAGCTCTAACACTGATGATCCACCTACAAATGTGAACTGACGTTCAAAAATAAAACATTTGAAAACGGACCATTTTCCACATTTCTGAAGCATGACGTAATGGGGGGGTGTTATCTCTTTTGTCGAAAATCAGCCGTTTTAGCTCGAACATTAAATGCCTCCAAATGGTATTTAATTAACTTCCCGGGGTGAAGAAACCCTTTTTGAGAACTCAGAGTGAGTAAATTGGCCATTTTCATGCACTTTTAACCATTCCATAAATCTTGTGTTTTGGGCCCCTGGAAGCATGAAAATCACTTTAAACATGCTAATTTTAGCTCTAACACTGATGATCCACCTACAAATGTGAACTGACATTCAAAAATAAAACATTTGAAAACTGACCATTTTCCACATTTCTGAAGCATGACGTAATGGGGGGGTGTTATCTCTTTTGTCGAAAATCAGCCGTTTTTGCTCGAACATTAAATGCCTCCAAATGGTATTTAATTAACTTCCCGGGGTGAAGAAACCCTTTTTGAGAACTCAGAGTGAGTAAATTGGCCATTTTCATGCACTTTTAACCATTCCATAAATCTTGTGTTTTGGGCCCCTGGAAGCATGAAAATCACTTTAAACATGCTAATTTTAGCTCTAACACTGATGATCCACCTACAAATGTGAACTGACGTTCAAAAATAAAACATTTGAAAATGGACCATTTTCCACATTTCTGAAGCATGACGTAATGGGGGGGTGTTATCTCTTTTGTCGAAAATCAGCCGTTTTTGCTCGAACATTAAATGCCTCCAAATGGTATTTAATTAACTTCCCGAGCCCCTGGAAGCATGAAAATCACTTTAAACATGCTAATTTTAGCTCTAACACTGATGATCCACCTACAAATGTGAACTGACGTTCAAAAATAAAACATTTGAAAACGGACCATTTTCCACATTTCTGAAGCATGACGTAATGGGGGGGTGTTATCTCTTTTGTCGAAAATCAGCCGTTTTTGCTCGAACATTAAATGCCTCCAAATGGTATTTAATTAACTTCCCGGGGTGAAGAAACCCTTTTTGAGAACTCAGAGTGAGTAAATTGGCCATTTTCATGCACTTTTAACCATTCCATAAATCTTGTGTTTTGGGCCCCTGGAAGCATGAAAATCACTTTAAACATGCTAATTTTAGCTCTAACACTGATGATCCACCTACAAATGTGAACTAACGTTCAAAAATAAAACATTTGAAAACGGACCATTTTCCACATTTCTGAAGCATGACGTAATGGGGGGGTGTTATCTCTTTTGTCGAAAATCAGCCGTTTTTGCTCGAACATTAAATGCCTCCAAATGGTATTTAATTAACTTCCCGGGGTGAAGAAACCCTTTTTGAGTACTCAGAGTGAGTAAATTGGCCATTTTCATGCACTTTTAACCATTCCATAAATCTTGTGTTTTGGGCCCCTGGAAGCATGAAAATCACTTTAAACATGCTAATTTTAGCTCTAACACTGATGATCCACCTACAAATGTGAAATGACGTTCAAAAATAAAACATTTGAAAACGGACCATTTTCCAAATTTCTGAAGCATGACGTAATGGGGGGGGTGTTATCTCTTTTGTCGAAAATCAGCCGTTTTTTCTCGAACATTAAATGCCTCCAAATGGTATTTAATTAACTTCCCGAGCCCCTGGAAGCATGAAAATCACTTTAAACATGCTAATTTTAGCTCTAACACTGATGATCCACCTACAAATGTGAACTGACGTTCAAAAATAAAACATTTGAAAACGGACCATTTTCCACATTTCTGAAGCATGACGTAATGGGGGGGTGTTATCTCTTTTGTCGAAAATCAGCCGTTTTTTGCTCGAACATTAAATGCCTCCAAATGGTATTTATTACACTTCCCGAGCCACTGGAAGCATGAAAATCACTTTAAACATGCTAATTTTAGCTCTAACACTGATGATCCACCTACAAATGTGAACTGACGTTCAAAAATAAAACATTTGAAAACGGACCATTTTCCACATTTCTGAAGCATGACGTAATGGGGGGGTGTTATCTCTTTTGTCGAAAATCAGCCGTTTTTGCTCGAACATTAAATGCCTCCAAATGGTATTTAATTAACTTCCCGGGGTGAAGAAACCCTTTTTGAGAACTCAGAGTGAGTAAATTGGCCATTTTCATGCACTTTTAACCATTCCATAAATCTTGTGTTTTGGGCCCCTGGAAGCATGAAAATCACTTTAAACATGCTAATTTTAGCTCTAAAGCTGATGATCCACCTACAAATGTGAACTGACGTTCAAAAATAAAACATTTGAAAACGGACCATTTTCCACATTTCTGAAGCATGACGTAATGGGGGGGTGTTATCTCTTTTGTCGAAAATCAGCCGTTTTTGCTCGAACATTAAATGCCTCCAAATGGTATTTAATTAACTTCCCGAGCCCCTGGAAGCATGAAAATCACTTTAAACATGCTAATTTTAGCTCTAACACTGATGATCCACCTACAAATGTGAACTGACGTTCAAAAATAAAACATTTGAAAACGGACCATTTTCCACATTTCTGAAGCATGACGTAATGGGGAGGTGTTATCTCTTTTGTCGAAAATCAGCCGTTTTTGCTTGAACATTAAATGCCTCCAAATTGTATTTAATTAACTTCCCGAGCCCCTGGAAGCATGAAAATCACTTTAAACATGCTAATTTTAGCTCTAACACTGATAATCCACCTACAAATGTGAACTGACGTTCAAAAATAAAACATTTGAAAACGGACCATTTTCCACATTTCTGAAGCATGACGTAATGGGGGGGTATTATCTCTTTTGTCGAAAATCAGCCGTTTTTGCTCGAACATTAAATGCCTCCAAATGGTATTTAATTAACTTCCCGGGGTGAAGAAACCCTTTTTGAGAACTCAGAGTGAGTAAATTGGCCATTTTCATGCACTTTTAACCATTCCATAAATCTTGTGTTTAGGGCCCCTGGAAGCATGAAAATCACTTTAAACATGCTAATTTTAGCTCTAACACTGATGATCCACCTACAAATGTGAACTGACGTTCAAAAATAAAACATTTGAAAACGGACCATTTTCCACTTTTCTGAAGCATGACGTAATGGGGGGGTGTTATCTCTTTTGTCGAAAATCAGCCGTTTTTGCTCGAACATTAAATGCCTCCAAATGGTATTTAATTATCTTCCCATTTTCCACATTTCTGAAGCATGACGTAATGGGGGGGTGTTATCTCTTTTATCGAAAATCAGCCGTTTTTGCTCGAACATTAAATGCCTCCAAATGGTATTTAATTAACTTCCCGGGGTGAAGAAACCCTTTTTGAGAACTCAGAGTGAGTAAATTGGCCATTTTCATGCACTTTTAACCATTCCATAAATCATGTGTTTTGGGCCCCTGGAAGCATGAAAATCACTTTAAACATGCTAATTTTAGCTCTAACACTGATGATCCACCTACAAATGTGAACTGACGTTCAAAAATAAAACATTTGAAAACGGACCATTTTCCACATTTCTGAAGCATGACGTAATGGGGGGGTGTTATCTCTTTTGTCGAAAATCAGCCGTTTTTGCTCGAACATTAAATGCCTCCAAATGGTATTTAATTAACTTCCCGAGCCCCTGGAAGCATGAAAATCACTTTAAACATGCTAATTTTAGCTCTAACACTGATGATCCACCTACAAATGTGAACTGACGTTCAAAAATAAAACATTTAAAAACGGACCATTTTCCACATTTCTGAAGCATGACGTAATGGGGGGGTGTTATCTCTTTTGTCGAAAATCAGCCATTTTTGCTCGAACATTAAATGCCTCCAAATGGTATTTAATTAACTTCCCGGGGTGAAGAAACCCTTTTTGAGAACTCAGAGTGAGTAAATTGGCCATTTTCATGCACTTTTAACCATTCCATAAATCTTGTGTTTTGGGCCCCTGGAAGCATGAAAATCACTTTAAACATGCTAATTTTAGCTCTAACACTGATGATCCACCTACAAATGTGAACTGACGTTCAAAAATAAAACATTTGAAAACGGACCATTTTCCACATTTCTGAAGCATGACGTAATGGGGGGGGTGTTATCTCTTTTGTCGAAAATCCGCCGTTTTTGCTCGAACATTAAATGCCTCCAAATGGTATTTAATTAACTTCCCGGGGTGAAGAAACCCTTTTTGAGAACTCAGAGTGAGTAAATTGGCCATTTTCATGCACTTTTAACCATTCCATAAATCTTGTGTTTTGGGCCCCTGGAAGCATGAAAATCACTTTAAACATGCTAATTTTAGCTCTAACACTGATGATCCACCTACAAATGTGAACTGACGTTCAAAAATAAAACATTTGAAAACGGACCATTTTCCACATTTCTGAAGCATGACGTAATGGGGGGGTGTTATCTCTTTTGTCGAAAATCAGCCGTTTTTGCTCGAACATTAAATGCCTCCAAATGGTATTTAATTAACTTCCCGAGCCCCTGGAAGCATGAAAATCACTTTAAACATGCTAATTTTAGCTCTAACACTGATGATCCACCTACAAATGTGAACTGACGTTCAAAAATAAAACATTTGAAAACGGACGATTTTCCACATTTCTGAAGCATGACGTAATGGGGGGGTGTTATCTCTTTTGTCGAAAATCAGCCGTTTTTGCTCGAACATTAAATGCCTCCAAATGGTATTTATTTCACTTCCCGAGCCCCTGGAAGCATGAAAATCACTTTAAACATGCTAATTTTAGCTCTAACACTGATGATCCACCTACAAATGTGAACTGACGTTCAAAAATAAAACATTTGAAAACGGACCATTTTCCACATTTCTGAAGCATGACGTAATGGGGGGTGTTATCTCTTTTGTCGAAAATCAGCTGTTTTTGCTCGAACATTAAATGCCTCCAAATGGTATTTAATTAACTTCCCGGGGTGAAGAAACCCTTTTTGAGAACTCAGAGTGAGTAAATTGGCCATTTTCATGCACTTTTAACCATTCCATAAATCTTGTGTTTTGGGCCCCTGGAAGCATGAAAATCACTTTAAACATGCTAATTTTAGCTCTAACACTGATGATCCACCTACAAATGTGAACTGACGTTCAAAAATAAAACATTTGAAAACGGACCATTTTCCACATTTCTGAAGCATGACGTAATGGGGGGGTGTTATCTCTTTTGTCGAAAATCAGCCGTTTTTGCTCGAACATTAAATGCCTCCAAATGGTATTTAATTAACTTCCCGGGGTGAAGAAACCCTTTTTGAGAACTCAGAGTGAGTAAATTGGCCATTTTCATGCACTTTTAACCATTCCATAAATCTTGTGTTTTGGGCCCCTGGAAGCATGAAAATCACTTTAAACATGCTAATTTTAGCTCTAACACTGATGATCCACCTACAAATGTGAACTGACTTTCA